>NW_028295634.1:0-600000 GCF_964341445.2 Mesoplodon mirus
AATATCCCTCAGCCACGAAATCAATGTCATAAGACCAGTAGCAGCAAAATGAGTGGATTCAGGTACGATGATTCTAAGTGAAAGAAGTCACACAGGAAAAGAAACTTATCATAAGATATCACTTATGAAGATCCTGTAAACATGGCTACACATGAACTGAGTTAGGCAAGAGAACAGAGTCTCACATTTAGAAAACACTCTTATGCCTGCTTAAGGGGGAAGAAGAGGTGGGGTGATGCATCAAACCCGAGTTTGATATAAGCACAGGTACCGTTCCAAAAACCAACTATGGAATAGACAAGACCTACACCTTCCTCAGTGAAAGGGACTCAAAACCCCATATTTCCCGCAGAGGAATAGATCTGACTAGTAAGAATCTTAAAACCTATGTATTGATATGTCTCCGTAAGGGAATCAAGTGTGTCTAGACTGGCATAAACAGGGCAGCGAGAATCAGCTCAAACCCACTCTAAAAAGGAATTTCAAAAACAGAACAAAGAAACAGGGAAATTCTTCACAATTCCTTCAGGGTCTCTGATGCAACCTGGAATGACCCTATCTACAATGACAGCTGGATGTGGCATAAGGCTGGACACTTGGGACTGAGAGGATTGGTGAGATTGGGTGAGCAAATGCAGACCCTTTAAAGCAATAATGGATGGCACCCATTCCATGGGTCCCAGCTCTCCAGGTTGAAGGGAATATTACTACAGCTATAACGTGTACGGGAAACCTAGAGAATGGACACACTGTGAATACGACAGGTTTCTAAAACTCAACGAAGAGCCCCTCTCCTGGTGCTCCGGTTTGACTTTCCAACTGCTTTCCTATCAATCTCCCAACTTGGAGAGACAGCCCCTTTAAGCTCCTGGTTCGCACAGGTTGCCAATTTGGCAGAGGATGAAAGGGAAGAGGGAGAACCAATGAGAGTGTAGCTGCTAGGCATTTGGATGGGCACATGTCACTCTAATTTCCCGGCAGGAAGAAGAATTAACCAAAGTCTCAGCCACCCACCGGGAACCAGTATAGGTCCTGAACCAAAAGTTTGGACTTGCGTTGAGCTCACAAGAAACGAGTTGAAAAATGGAGCTCAGGGGCACAGCAATTCACAAACTGGCAGAGTAATCAAGGCCAACTATCGTCCAAAAATCTGTTGAGGGAAGGCAACGAGGCGGACTTGAAAGCGAGGCAGAATAGCAGGGAACAGATTTCAAGAGGTACGTTGGAATCGCCTGTAAAGCACAGGAAGAGGGGCACAACTTCGACAATGATGCACTTGGCCAAAAAGGGCGTATGCGTTTTCTCCTGAATATATTCAGGAGAAAACACATACGCCCTTTTTGGCCAAGCAAGCAAGCGGGCAATGCAAATCTGCACTACAAAGAAGTATCACTTCCCACCGGTCAAAAGGGACATCCACAAAATGTGTAAAAAACCAGAAAGGCAAGACAGGCCCTGGAGAACAGGGAGCCCTGTTATGCTGATGGGCGGGATGTAAGTTGCCAACTGCCTCACTGGAGGAGTGCATTGTGTTCCCTAAAACAAGTAAACAACAGAGCTACAGAGCCAAGGGCACTTCCAGTCTAGGGAATATACCTTGGGAAAACTGAAAATCCATAAGACAGAGCCACCCCCAAATTGAGGGCTGCACTGCTTACAAGAACCTCAACCTGGGTACACCTGAAATATCCCAGGAAATATAAAAATGGTTCCAAACATTGTGGAACTTTCGTACGATGGAATATCCCTCAGCCACGAAAACAATGTCATAAGACCAGTAGCAGCAAAATGAGTGGATTCAGGTACGATGATTCTAAGTGAAAGTAGTCACACAGGAAAAGAAACTTATCATAAGATATCACTTAGGAAGATCCTGTAAACATGGCTACACATGAACTGAGTTAGGCAAGAGAACAGAGTCTCACATTTAGAAAACACTCTTATGCCTGCTTAAGGGGGAAGGAGAGGTGGGGTGATGCATCAAACCCGAGTTTGATATAAGCACAGGTACCGTTCCAAAAACCAACTATGGAATAGACAAGACCTACACCTTCCTCAGTGAAAGGGACTCAAAACCCCATATTTCCCGCAGAGGAATAGATCTGACTAGTAAGAATCTTAAAACCTATGTATTGATATGTCTCCGTAAGGGAATCAAGTGTGTCTAGACTGGCATAAAAAGGGCAGCGAGAATCAGCTCAAACCCACTCTAAAAAGGAATTTCAAAAACAGAACAAAGAAACAGGGAAATTCTTCAAAATTCCTTCAGGGTCTCTGATGCAACCTGGAATGACCCTATCTACAATGACAGCTGGATGTGGCATAAGGCTGGACACTTGGGACTGAGAGGATTGGTGAGATTGGGTGAGCAAATGCAGACCCTTTAAAGCAATAATGGATGGCACCCATTCCATGGGTCCCAGCTCTCCAGGTTGAAGGGAATATTACTACAGCTATAACGTGTACGGGAAACCTAGAGAATGGACACACTGTGAATACGACAGGTTTCTAAAACTCAACGAAGAGCCCCTCTCCTGGTGCTCCGGTTTGACTTTCCAACTGCTTTCCTATCAATCTCCCAACTTGGAGAGACAGCCCCTTTAAGCTCCTGGTTCGCACAGGTTGCCAATTTGGCAGAGGATGAAAGGGAAGAGGGAGAACCAATGAGAGAGTAGCTGCTAGGCATTTGGATGGGCACATGTCACTCTAATTTCCCGGCAGGAAGAAGAATTAACCAAAGTCTCAGCCACCCACCGGGAACCAGTATAGGTCCTGAACCAAAAGTTTGGACTTGCGTTCAGCTCACAAGAAACGAGTTGAAAAATGGAGCTCAGGGGCACAGCAATTCACAAACTGGCAGAGTAATCAAGGCCAACTATCGTCCAAAAATCTGTTGAGGGAAGGCAACGAGGCGGACTTGAAAGCGAGGCAGAATAGCAGGAAACAGATTTCAAGAGGTACGTTGGAATCGCCTGTAAAGCACAGGAAGAGGGGCACAACTTCGACAATGATGCACTTGGCCAAAAAGGGCGTATGCGTTTTCTCCTGAATATATTCAGGAGAAAACGCATACGCCCTTTTTGGCCAAGCAAGCAAGCGGGCAATGCAAATCTGCACTACACAGAAGTATCACTTCCCACCGGTCAAAAGGGACATCCACAAAATGTGTAAAAAACCAGAAAGGCAAGACAAGCCCTGGAGAACAGGGAGCCCTGTTATGCTGATGGGCGGGATGTAAGTTGCCAACTGCCTCACTGGAGGAGTGCATTGTGTTCCCTAAAACAAGTAAACAACAGAGCTACAGAGCCAAGGGCACTTCCAGTCTAGGGAATATACCTTGGGAAAACTGAAAATCCATAAGACAGAGCCACCCCCAAATTGAGGGCTGCACTGCTTACAAGAACCTCAACCTGGTTACACCTGAAATATCCCAGGAAATATAAAAATGGTTCCAAACATTGTGGAACTTTCGTACGATGGAATATCCCTCAGCCACGAAATCAATGTCATAAGACCAGTAGCAGCAAAATGAGTGGATTCAGGTACGATGATTCTAAGTGAAAGAAGTCACACAGGAAAAGAAACTTATCATAAGATATCACTTATGAAGATCCTGTAAACATGGCTACACATGAACTGAGTTAGGCAAGAGAACAGAGTCTCACATTTAGAAAACACTCTTATGCCTGCTTAAGGGGGAAGAAGAGGTGGGGTGATGCATCAAACCCGAGTTTGATATAAGCACAGGTACCGTTCCAAAAACCAACTATGGAATAGACAAGACCTACACCTTCCTCAGTGAAAGGGACTCAAAACCCCATATTTCCCGCAGAGGAATAGATCTGACTAGTAAGAATCTTAAAACCTATGTATTGATATGTCTCCGTAAGGGAATCAAGTGTGTCTAGACTGGCATAAACAGGGCAGCGAGAATCAGCTCAAACCCACTCTAAAAAGGAATTTCAAAAACAGAACAAAGAAACAGGGAAATTCTTCACAATTCCTTCAGGGTCTCTGATGCAACCTGGAATGACCCTATCTACAATGACAGCTGGATGTGGCATAAGGCTGGACACTTGGGACTGAGAGGATTGGTGAGATTGGGTGAGCAAATGCAGACCCTTTAAAGCAATAATGGATGGCACCCATTCCATGGGTCCCAGCTCTCCAGGTTGAAGGGAATATTACTACAGCTATAACGTGTACGGGAAACCTAGAGAATGGACACACTGTGAATACGACAGGTTTCTAAAACTCAACGAAGAGCCCCTCTCCTGGTGCTCCGGTTTGACTTTCCAACTGCTTTCCTATCAATCTCCCAACTTGGAGAGACAGCCCCTTTAAGCTCCTGGTTCGCACAGGTTGCCAATTTGGCAGAGGATGAAAGGGAAGAGGGAGAACCAATGAGAGTGTAGCTGCTAGGCATTTGGATGGGCACATGTCACTCTAATTTCCCGGCAGGAAGAAGAATTAACCAAAGTCTCAGCCACCCACCGGGAACCAGTATAGGTCCTGAACCAAAAGTTTGGACTTGCGTTGAGCTCACAAGAAACGAGTTGAAAAATGGAGCTCAGGGGCACAGCAATTCACAAACTGGCAGAGTAATCAAGGCCAACTATCGTCCAAAAATCTGTTGAGGGAAGGCAACGAGGCGGACTTGAAAGCGAGGCAGAATAGCAGGAAACAGATTTCAAGAGGTACGTTGGAATCGCCTGTAAAGCACAGGAAGAGGGGCACAACTTCGACAATGATGCACTTGGCCAAAAAGGGCGTATGCGTTTTCTCCTGAATATATTCAGGAGAAAACACATACGCCCTTTTTGGCCAAGCAAGCAAGCGGGCAATGCAAATCTGCACTACAAAGAAGTATCACTTCCCACCGGTCAAAAGGGACATCCACAAAATGTGTAAAAAACCAGAAAGGCAAGACAGGCCCTGGAGAACAGGGAGCCCTGTTATGCTGATGGGCGGGATGTAAGTTGCCAACTGCCTCACTGGAGGAGTGCATTGTGTTCCCTAAAACAAGTAAACAACAGAGCTACAGAGCCAAGGGCACTTCCAGTCTAGGGAATATACCTTGGGAAAACTGAAAATCCATAAGACAGAGCCACCCCCAAATTGAGGGCTGCACTGCTTACAAGAACCTCAACCTGGGTACACCTGAAATATCCCAGGAAATATAAAAATGGTTCCAAACATTGTGGAACTTTCGTACGATGGAATATCCCTCAGCCACGAAAACAATGTCATAAGACCAGTAGCAGCAAAATGAGTGGATTCAGGTACGATGATTCTAAGTGAAAGAAGTCACACAGGAAAAGAAACTTATCATAAGATATCACTTAGGAAGATCCTGTAAACATGGCTACACATGAACTGAGTTAGGCAAGAGAACAGAGTCTCACATTTAGAAAACACTCTTATGCCTGCTTAAGGGGGAAGAAGAGGTGGGGTGATGCATCAAACCCGAGTTTGATATAAGCACAGGTACCGTTCCAAAAACCAACTATGGAATAGACAAGACCTACACCTTCCTCAGTGAAAGGGACTCAAAACCCCATATTTCCCGCAGAGGAATAGATCTGACTAGTAAGAATCTTAAAACCTATGTATTGATATGTCTCCGTAAGGGAATCAAGTGTGTCTAGACTGGCATAAACATGGCAGCGAGAATCAGCTCAAACCCACTCTAAAAAGGAATTTCAAAAACAGAACAAAGAAACAGGGAAATTCTTCACAATTCCTTCAGGGTCTCTGATGCAACCTGGAATGACCCTATCTACAATGACAGCTGGATGTGGCATAAGGCTGGACACTTGGGACTGAGAGGATTGGTGAGATTGGGTGAGCAAATGCAGACCCTTTAAAGCAATAATGGATGGCACCCATTCCATGGGTCCCAGCTCTCCAGGTTGAAGGGAATATTACTACAGCTATAACGTGTACGGGAAACCTAGAGAATGGACACACTGTGAATACGACAGGTTTCTAAAACTCAACGAAGAGCCCCTCTCCTGGTGCTCCGGTTTGACTTTCCAACTGCTTTCCTATCAATCTCCCAACTTGGAGAGACAGCCCCTTTAAGCTCCTGGTTCGCACAGGTTGCCAATTTGGCAGAGGATGAAAGGGAAGAGGGAGAACCAATGAGAGAGTAGCTGCTAGGCATTTGGATGGGCACATGTCACTCTAATTTCCCGGCAGGAAGAAGAATTAACCAAAGTCTCAGCCACCCACCGGGAACCAGTATAGGTCCTGAACCAAAAGTTTGGACTTGCGTTCAGCTCACAAGAAACGAGTTGAAAAATGGAGCTCAGGGGCACAGCAATTCACAAACTGGCAGAGTAATCAAGGCCAACTATCGTCCAAAAATCTGTTGAGGGAAGGCAACGAGGCGGACTTGAAAGCGAGGCAGAATAGCAGGAAACAGATTTCAAGAGGTATGTTGGAATCGCCTGTAAAGCACAGGAAGAGGGGCACAACTTCGACAATGATGCACTTGGCCAAAAAGGGCGTATGCGTTTTCTCCTGAATATATTCAGGAGAAAACGCATACGCCCTTTTTGGCCAAGCAAGCAAGCGGGCAATGCAAATCTGCACTACAAAGAAGTATCACTTCCCACCGGTCAAAAGGGACATCCACAAAATGTGTAAAAAACCAGAAAGGCAAGACAGGCCCTGGAGAACAGGGAGCCCTGTTATGCTGATGGGCGGGATGTAAGTTGCCAACTGCCTCACTGGAGGAGTGCATTGTGTTCCTTAAAACAAGTAAACAACAGAGCTACAGAGCCAAGGGCACTTCCAGTCTAGGGAATATACCTTGGGAAAACTGAAAATCCATAAGACAGAGCCACCCCCAAATTGAGGGCTGCACTGCTTACAAGAACCTCAACCTGGGTACACCTGAAATATCCCAGGAAATATAAAAATGGTTCCAAACATTGTGGAACTTTCGTACGATGGAATATCCCTCAGCCACGAAATCAATGTCATAAGACCAGTAGCAGCAAAATGAGTGGATTCAGGTACGATGATTCTAAGTGAAAGAAGTCACACAGGAAAAGAAACTTATCATAAGATATCACTTAGGAAGATCCTGTAAACATGGCTACACATGAACTGAGTTAGGCAAGAGAACCGAGTCTCACATTTAGAAAACACTCTTATGCCTGCTTAAGGGGGAAGAAGAGGTGGGGTGATGCATCAAACCCGAGTTTGATATAAGCACAGGTACCGTTCCAAAAACCAACTATGGAATAGACAAGACCTACACCTTCCTCAGTGAAAGGGACTCAAAACCCCATATTTCCCGCAGAGGAATAGATCTGACTAGTAAGAATCTTAAAACCTATGTATTGATATGTCTCCGTAAGGGAATCAAGTGTGTCTAGACTGGCATAAACAGGGCAGCGAGAATCAGCTCAAACCCACTCTAAAAAGGAATTTCAAAAACAGAACAAAGAAACAGGGAAATTCTTCACAATTCCTTCAGGGTCTCTGATGCAACCTGGAATGACCCTATCTACAATGACAGCTGGATGTGGCATAAGGCTGGACACTTGGGACTGAGAGGATTGGTGAGATTGGGTGAGCAAATGCAGACCCTTTAAAGCAATAATGCATGGCACCCATTCCATGGGTCCCAGCTCTCCAGGTTGAAGGGAATATTACTACAGCTATAACGTGTACGGGAAACCTAGAGAATGGACACACTGTGAATACTACAGGTTTCTAAAACTCAACGAAGAGCCCCTCTCCTGGTGCTCCGGTTTGACTTTCCAACTGCTTTCCTATCAATCTCCCAACTTGGAGAGACAGCCCCTTTAAGCTCCTGGTTCGCACAGGTTGCCAATTTGGCAGAGGATGAAAGGGAAGAGGGAGAACCAATGAGAGAGTAGCTGCTAGGCATTTGGATGGGCACATGTCACTCTAATTTCCCGGCAGGAAGAAGAATTAACCAAAGTCTCAGCCACCCACCGGGAACCAGTAGAGGTCCTGAACCAAAAGTTTGGACTTGCGTTCAGCTCACAAGAAACGAGTTGAAAAATGGAGCTCAGGGGCACAGCAATTCACAAACTGGCAGAGTAATCAAGGCCAACTATCGTCCAAAAATCTGTTGAGGGAAGGCAACGAGGCGGACTTGAAAGCGAGGCAGAATAGCAGGAAACAGATTTCAAGAGGTACGTTGGAATCGCCTGTAAAGCACAGGAAGAGGGGCACAACTTCGACAATGATGCACTTGGCCAAAAAGGGCGTATGCGTTTTCTCCTGAATATATTCAGGAGAAAACGCATACGCCCTTTTTGGCCAAGCAAGCAAGCGGGCAATGCAAATCTGCACTACAAAGAAGTATCACTTCCCACCGGTCAAAAGGGACATCCACAAAATGTGTAAAAAACCAGAAAGGCAAGACAGGCCCTGGAGAACAGGGAGCCTTGTTATGCTGATGGGCGGGATGTAAGTTGCCAACTGCCTCACTGGAGGAGTGCATTGTGTTCCCTAAAACAAGTAAACAACAGAGCTACAGAGCCAAGGGCACTTCCAGTCTAGGGAATATACCTTGGGAAAACTGAAAATCCATAAGACAGAGCCACCCCCAAATTGAGGGCTGCACTGCTTACAAGAACCTCAACCTGGGTACACCTGAAATATCCCAGGAAATATAAAAATGGTTCCAAACATTGTGGAACTTACGTACGATGGAATATCCCTCAGCCACGAAATCAATGTCATAAGACCAGTAGTAGCAAAATGAGTGGATTCAGGTACGATGATTCTAAGTGAAAGAAGTCACACAGGAAAAGAAACTTATCATAAGATATCACTTAGGAAGATCCTGTAAACATGGCTACACATGAACTGAGTTAGGCAAGAGAACAGAGACTCACATTTAGAAAACACTCTTATGCCTGCTTAAGGGGGAAGGAGAGGTGGGGTGATGCATCAAACCCGAGTTTGATATAAGCACAGGTACCGTTCCAAAAACCAACTATGGAATAGACAAGACCTACACCTTCCTCAGTGAAAGGGACTCAAAACCCCATATTTCCCGCAGAGGAATAGATCTGACTAGTAAGAATCTTAAAACCTATGTATTGATATGTCTCCGTAAGGGAATCAAGTGTGTCTAGACTGGCATAAACATGGCAGCGAGAATCAGCTCAAACCCACTTTAAAAAGGAATTTCAAAAACAGAACAAAGAAACAGGGAAATTCTTCACAATTCCTTCAGGGTCTCTGATGCAACCTGGAATGACCCTATCTACAATGACAGCTGGATGTGGCATAAGGCTGGACAATTGGGACTGAGAGGATTGGTGAGATTGGGTGAGCAAATGCAGACCCTTTAAAGCAATAATGCATGGCACCCATTCCATGGGTCCCAGCTCTCCAGGTTGAAGGGAATATTACTACAGCTATAACGTGTACGGGAAACCTAGAGAATGGACACACTGTGAATACGACAGGTTTCTAAAACTCAACGAAGAGCCCCTCTCCTGGTGCTCCGGTTTGACTTTCCAACTGCTTTCCTATCAATCTCCCAACTTGGAGAGACAGCCCCTTTAAGCTCCTGGTTCGCACAGGTTGCCAATTTGGCAGAGGATGAAAGGGAAGAGGGAGAACCAATGAGAGAGTAGCTGCTAGGCATTTGGATGGGCACATGTCACTCTAATTTCCCGGCAGGAAGAAGAATTAACCAAAGTCTCAGCCACCCACCGGGAACCAGTATAGGTCCTGAACCAAAAGTTTGGACTTGCGTTCAGCTCACAAGAAACGAGTTGAAAAATGGAGCTCAGGGGCACAGCAATTCACAAACTGGCAGAGTAATCAAGGCCAACTATCGTCCAAAAATCTGTTGAGGGAAGGCAACGAGGCGGACTTGAAAGCGAGGCAGAATAGCAGGAAACAGATTTCAAGAGGTACGTTGGAATCGCCTGTAAAGCACAGGAAGAGGGGCACAACTTCGACAATGATGCACTTGGCCAAAAAGGGCGTATGCGTTTTCTCCTGAATATATTCAGGAGAAAACGCATACGCCCTTTTTGGCCAAGCAAGCAAGCGGGCAATGCAAATCTGCACTACAAAGAAGTATCACTTCCCACCGGTCAAAAGGGACATCCACAAAATGTGTAAAAAACCCGAAAGGCAAGACAGGCCCTGGAGAACAGGGAGCCCTGTTATGCTGATGGGCGGGATGTAAGTTGCCAACTGCCTCACTGGAGGAGTGCATTGTGTTCCCTAAAACAAGTAAACAACAGAGCTACAGAGCCAAGGGCACTTCCAGTCTAGGGAATATACCTTGGGAAAACTGAAAATCCATAAGACAGAGCCACCCCCAAATTGAGGGCTGCACTGCTTACAAGAACCTCAACCTGGGTACACCTGAAATATCCCAGGAAATATAAAAATGGTTCCAAACATTGTGGAACTTACGTACGATGGAATATCCCTCAGCCACGAAATCAATGTCATAAGACCAGTAGCAGCAAAATGAGTGGATTCAGGTACGATGATTCTAAGTGAAAGAAGTCACACAGGAAAAGAAACTTATCATAAGATATCACTTAGGAAGATCCTGTAAACATGGCTACACATGAACTGAGTTAGGCAAGAGAACAGAGACTCACATTTAGAAAACACTCTTATGCCTGCTTAAGGGGGAAGGAGAGGTGGGGTGATGCATCAAACCCGAGTTTGATATAAGCACAGGTACCGTTCCAAAAACCAACTATGGAATAGACAAGACCTACACCTTCCTCAGTGAAAGGGACTCAAAACCCCATATTTCCCGCAGAGGAATAGATCTGACTAGTAAGAATCTTAAAACCTATGTATTGATATGTCTCCGTAAGGGAATCAAGTGTGTCTAGACTGGCATAAACAGGGCAGCGAGAATCAGCTCAAACCCACTCTAAAAAGGAATTTCAAAAACAGAACAAAGAAACAGGGAAATTCTTTACAATTCCTTCAGGGTCTCTGATGCAACCTGGAATGACCCTATCTACAATGACAGCTGGATGTGGCATAAGGCTGGACACATGGGACTGAGAGGATTGGTGAGATTGGGTGAGCAATTGCAGACCCTTTAAAGCAATAATGCATGGCACCCATTCCATGGGTCCCAGCTCTCCAGGTTGAAGGGAATATTACTACAGCTATAACGTGTACGGGAAACCTAGAGAATGGACACACTGTGAATACGACAGGTTTCTAAAACTCAACGAAGAGCCCCTCTCCTGGTGCTCCGGTTTGACTTTCCAACTGCTTTCCTATCAATCTCCCAACTTGGAGAGACAGCCCCTTTAAGCTCCTGGTTCGCACAGGTTGCCAATTTGGCAGAGGATGAAAGGGAAGAGGGAGAACCAATGAGAGAGTAGCTGCTAGGCATTTGGATGGGCACATGTCACTCTAATTTCCCGGCAGGAAGAAGAATTAACCAAAGTCTCAGCCACCCACCGGGAACCAGTATAGGTCCTGAACCAAAAGTTTGGACTTGCGTTCAGCTCACAAGAAACGAGTTGAAAAATGGAGCTCAGGGGCACAGCAATTCACAAACTGGCAGAGTAATCAAGGCCAACTATCGTCCAAAAATCTGTTGAGGGAAGGCAACGAGGTGGACTTGAAAGCGAGGCAGAATAGCAGGAAACAGATTTCAAGAGGTACGTTGGAATCGCCTGTAAAGCACAGGAAGAGGGGCACAACTTCGACAATGATGCACTTGGCCAAAAAGGGCGTATGCGTTTTCTCCTGAATATATTCAGGAGAAAACGCATACGCCCTTTTTGGCCAAGCAAGCAAGCGGGCAATGCAAATCTGCACTACACAAATGTATCACTTCCCACCGGTCAAAAGGGACATCCACAAAATGTGTAAAAACCAGAAAGGCAAGACAGGCCCTGGAGAACAGGGAGCCTTGTTATGCTGATGGGCGGGATGTAAGTTGCCAACTGCCTCACTGGAGGAGTGCATTGTGTTCCCTAAAACAAGTAAACAACAGAGCTACAGAGCCAAGGGCACTTCCAGTCTAGGGAATATACCTTGGGAAAACTGAAAATCCATAAGACAGAGCCACCCCCAAATTGAGGGCTGCACTGCTTACAAGAACCTCAACCTGGGTACACCTGAAATATCCCAGGCAATATAAAAATGGTTCCAAATATTGTGGAACTTATGTACGATGGAATATCCCTCAGCCACGAAATCAATGTCATAAGACCAGTAGCAGCAAAATGAGTGGATTCAGGTACGATGATTCTAAGTGAAAGAAGTCACACAGGAAAAGAAACTTATCATAAGATATCACTTAGGAAGATCCTGTAAACATGGCTACACATGAACTGAGTTAGGCAAGAGAACAGAGTCTCACATTTAGAAAACACTCTTATGCCTGCGTAAGGGGGAAGGAGAGGTGGGGTGATGCATCAAACCCGAGTTTGATATAAGCACAGGTACCGTTCCAAAAACCAACTATGGAATAGACAAGACCTACACCTTCCTCAGTGAAAGGGACTGAAAACCCCATATTTCCCGCAGAGGAATAGATCTGACTAGTAAGAATCTTAAAACCTATGTATTGATATGTCTCCGTAAGGGAATCAAGTGTGTCTAGACTGGCATAAACAGGGCAGCGAGAATCAGCTCAAACCCACTCTAAAAAGGAATTTCAAAAACAGAACAAAGAAACAGGGAAATTCTTCAAAATTCCTTCAGGGTCTCTGATGCAACCTGGAATGACCCTATCTACAATGACAGCTGGATGTGGCATAAGGCTGGACACTTGGGACTGAGAGGATTGGTGAGATTGGGTGAGCAAATGCAGACCCTTTAAAGCAATAATGCATGTCACCCATTCCATGGGTCCCAGCTCTCCAGGTTGAAGCGAATATTACTACAGCTATAACGTGTACGGGAAACCTAGAGAATGGACACACTGTGAATACGACAGGTTTCTAAAACTCAACGAAGAGCCCCTCTCCTGGTGCTCCGGTTTGACTTTCCAACTGCTTTCCTATCAATCTCCCAACTTGGAGAGACAGCCCCTTTAAGCTCCTGGTTCGCACAGGTTGCCAATTTGGCAGAGGATGAAAGGGAAGAGGGAGAACCAATGAGAGAGTAGCTGCTAGGCATTTGGATGGGCACATGTCACTCTAATTTCCCGGCAGGAAGAAGAATTAACCAAAGTCTCAGCCACCCACCGGGAACCAGTATAGGTCCTGAACCAAAAGTTTGGACTTGCGTTCAGCTCACAAGAAACGAGTTGAAAAATGGAGCTCAGGGGCACAGCAATTCACAAACTGGCAGAGTAATCAAGGCCAACTATCGTCCAAAAATCTGTTGAGGGAAGGCAACGAGGCGGACTTGAAAGCGAGGCAGAATAGCAGGAAACAGATTTCAAGAGGTACGTTGGAATCGCCTGTAAAGCACAGGAAGAGGGGCACAACTTCGACAATGATGCACTTGGCCAAAAAGGGCGTATGCGTTTTCTCCTGAATATATTCAGGAGAAAACGCATACGCCCTTTTTGGCCAAGCAAGCAAGCGGGCAATGCAAATCTGCACTACAAAGAAGTATCACTTCCCACCGGTCAAAAGGGACATCCGCAAAATTTGTAAAAAACCAGAAAGGCAAGACAGGCCCTGGAGAACAGGGAGCCCTGTTATGCTGATGGGCGGGATGTAAGTTGCCAACTGCCTCACTGGAGGAGTGCATTGTGTTCCCTAAAACAAGTAAACAACAGAGCTACAGAGCCAAGGGCACTTCCAGTCTAGGGAATATACCTTGGGAAAACTGAAAATCCATAAGACAGAGCCACCCCCAAATTGAGGGCTGCACTGCTTACAAGAACCTCAACCTGGGTACACCTGAAATATCCCAGGCAATATAAAAATGGTTCCAAACATTGTGGAACTTACGTACGATGGAATATCCCTCAGCCACGAAATCAATGTCATAAGACCAGTAGCAGCAAAATGAGTGGATTCAGGTACGATGATTCTAAGTGAAAGAAGTCACACAGGAAAAGAAACTTATCATAAGATATCACTTAGGAAGATCCTGTAAACATGGCTACACATGAACTGAGTTAGGCAAGAGAACAGAGTCTCACATTTAGAAAACACTCTTATGCCTGCTTAAGGGGGAAGGAGAGGTGGGGTGATGCATCAAACCCGAGTTTGGTATAAGCACAGGTAGCGTTCCAAAAACCAACTATGGAATAGACAAGACCTACACCTTCCTCAGTGAAAGGGACTCAAAACCCCATATTTCCCGCAGAGGAATAGATCTGACTAGTAAGAATCTTAAAACCTATGTATTGATATGTCTCCGTAAGGGAATCAAGTGTGTCTAGACTGGCATAAACAGGGCAGCGAGAATCAGCTCAAACCCACTCTAAAAAGGAATTTCAAAAACAGAACAAAGAAACAGGGAAATTCTTCAAAATTCCTTCAGGGTCTCTGATGCAACCTGGAATGACCCTATCTACAATGACAGCTGGATGTGGCATAAGGCTGGACACTTGGGACTGAGGGGATTGGTGAGATTGGGTGAGCAAATGCAGACCCTTTAAAGCAATAATGCATGGCACCCATTCCATGGGTCCCAGCTCTCCAGGTTGAAGGGAATATTACTACAGCTATAACGTGTACGGGAAACCTAGAGAATGGACACACTGTGAATACGACAGGTTTCTAAAACTCAATGAAGAGCCCCTCTCCTGGTGCTCCGGTTTGACTTTCCAACTGCTTTCCTATCAATCTCCCAACTTGGAGAGACAGCCCCTTTAAGCTCCTGGTTCGCACAGGTTGCCAATTTGGCAGAGGATGAAAGGGAAGAGGGAGAACCAATGAGAGAGTAGCTGCTAGGCATTTGGATGGGCACATGTCACTCTAATTTCCCGGCAGGAAGAAGAATTAACCAAAGTCTCAGCCACCCACCGGGAACCAGTATAGGTCCTGAACCTAAAGTTTGGACTTGCGTTCAGCTCACAAGAAACGAGTTGAAAAATGGAGCTCAGGGGCACAGCAATTCACAAACTGGCAGAGTAATCAAGGCCAACTATCGTCCAAAAATCTGTTGAGGGAAGGCAACGAGGCGGACTTGAAAGCGAGGCAGAATAGCAGGAAACAGATTTCAAGAGGTACGTTGGAATCGCCTGTAAAGCACAGGAAGAGGGGCACTACTTCGACAATGATGCACTTGGCCAAAAAGGGCGTATGCGTTTTCTCCTGAATATATTCAGGAGAAAACGCATACGCCCTTTTTGGCCAAGCAAGCAAGCGGGCAATGCAAATCTGCACTACAAAGAAGTATCACTTCCCACCGGTCAAAAGGGACATCCGCAAAATGTGTAAAAAACCAGAAAGGCAAGACAGGCCCTGGAGAACAGGGAGCGTGTTATGCTGATGTGGGGGATGTAAGTTGCCAACTGCCTCACTGGAGGAGTGCATTGTGTTCCCTAAAACAAGTAAACAACAGAGCTACAGAGCCAAGGGCACTTCCAGTCTAGGGAATATACCTTGGGAAAACTGAAAATCCATAAGACAGAGCCACCCCCACATTGAGGGCTGCACTGCTTACAAGAACCTCAACCTGGGTACACCTGAAATATCCCAGGAAATATAAAAATGGTTCCAAACATTGTGGAACTTACGTACGATGGAATATCCCTCAGCCACGAAATCAATGTCATAAGACCAGTAGCAGCAAAATGAGTGGATTCAGGTACGATGATTCTAAGTGAAAGAAGTCACACAGGAAAAGAAACTTATCATAAGATGTCACTTAGGAAGATCCTGTAAACATGGCTACACATGAACTGAGTTAGGCAAGAGAACAGAGTCTCACATTTAGAAAACACTCTTATGCCTGCTTAAGGGGGAAGGAGAGGTGGGGTGATGCATCAAACCCGAGTTTGATATAAGCACAGGTACCGTTCCAAAAACCAACTATGGAATAGAGAAGACCTACACCTTCCTCAGTGAAAGGGACTCAAAACCCCATATTTCCCGCAGAGGAATAGATCTGACTAGTAAGAATCTTAAAACCTATGTATTGATATGTCTCCGTAAGGGAATCAAGTGTGTCTAGACTGGCATAAACAGGGCAGCGAGAGTCAGCTCAAACCCTCTCTAAAAAGGAATTTCAAAAACAGAACAAAGAAACAGGGAAATTCTTCAAAATTCCTTCAGGGTCTCTGATGCAACCTGGAATGACCCTATCTACAATGACAGCTGGATGTGGCATAAGGCTGGACACTTGGGACTGAGGGGATTGGTGAGATTGGGTGAGCAAATGCAGACCCTTTAAAGCAATAATGCATGGCACCCATTCCATGGGTCCCAGCTCTCCAGGTTGAAGGGAATATTACTACAGCTATAACGTGTACGGGAAACCTAGAGAATGGACACACTGTGAATACGACAGGTTTCTAAAACTCAACGAAGAGCCCCTCTCCTGGTGCTCCGGTTTGACTTTCCAACTGCTTTCCTATCAATCTCCCAACTTGGAGAGACAGCCCCTTTAAGCTCCTGGTTCGCACAGGTTGCCAATTTGGCAGAGGATGAAAGGGAAGAGGGAGAACCAATGAGAGAGTAGATGCTAGGCATTTGGATGGGCACTTGTCACTCTAATTTCCCGGCAGGAAGAAGAATTAACCAAAGTCTCAGCCACCCACCGGGAACCAGTATAGGTCCTGAACCAAAAGTTTGGACTTGCGTTCAGCTCACAAGAAACGAGTTGAAAAATGGAGCTCAGGGGCACAGCCATTCACAAACTGGCAGAGTAATCAAGGCCAACTATCGTCCAAAAATCTGTTGAGGGAAGGCAACGAGGCGGACTTGAAAGTGAGGCAGAATAGCAGGAAACAGATTTCAAGAGGTACGTTGGAATCGCCTGTAAAGCACAGGAAGAGGGGCACAACTTCGACAATGATGCACTTGGCCAAAAAGGGCGTATGCGTTTTCTCCTGAATATATTCAGGAGAAAACGCATACGCCCTTTTTGGCCAAGCAAGCAAGCGGGCAATGCAAATCTGCACTACAAAGAAGTATCACTTCCCACCGGTCAAAAGGGACATCCACAAAATGTGTAAAAAACCAGAAAGGCAAGACAGGCCCTGGAGAACAGGGAGCCCTGTTATGCTGATGGGCGGGATGTAAGTTGCCAACTGCCTCACTGGAGGAGTGCATTGTGTTCCCTAAAACAAGTAAACAACAGAGCTACAGAGCCAAGGGCACTTCCAGTCTAGGGAATATACCTTGGGAAAACTGAAAATCCATAAGACAGAGCCACCCCCAAATTGAGGGCTGCACTGCTTACAAGAACCTCAACCTGGGTACACCTGAAATATCCCAGGAAATATAAAAATGGTTCCAAACATTGTGGAACTTACGTACGATGGAATATCCCTCAGCCACGAAATCAATGTCATAAGACCAGTAGCAGCAAAATGAGTGGATTCAGGTACGATGATTCTAAGTGAAAGAAGTCACACAGGAAAAGAAACTTATCATAAGATATCACTTAGGAAGATCCTGTAAACATGGCTACACATGAACTGAGTTAGGCAAGAGAACAGAGTCTCACATTTAGAAAACACTCTTATGCCTGCTTAAGGGGGAAGGAGAGGTGGGGTGATGCATCAAACCCGAGTTTGGTATAAGCACAGGTACCGTTCCAAAAACCAACTATGGAATAGACAAGACCTACACCTTCCTCAGTGAAAGGGACTGAAAACCCCATATTTCCCGCAGAGGAATAGATCTGACTAGTAAGAATCTTAAAACCTATGTATTGATATGTCTCCGTAAGGGAATCAAGTGTGTCTAGACTGGCATAAACAGGGCAGCGAGAGTCAGCTCAAACCCACTCTAAAAAGGAATTTCAAAAACAGAACAAAGAAACAGGGAAATTCTTCAAAATTCCTTCAGGGTCTCTGATGCAACCTGGAATGACCCTATCTACAATGACAGCTGGATGTGGCATAAGGCTGGACACTTGGGACTGAGGGGATTGGTGAGATTGGGTGAGCAAATGCAGACCCTTTAAAGCAATAATGCATGGCACCCATTCCATGGGTCCCAGCTCTCCAGGTTGAAGGGAATATTACTACAGCTATAACGTGTACGGGAAACCTAGAGAATGGACACACTGTGAATACGACAGGTTTCTAAAACTCAACGAAGAGCCCCTCTCCTGGTGCTCCGGTTTGACTTTCCAACTGCTTTCCTATCAATCTCCCAACTTGGAGAGACAGCCCCTTTAAGCTCCTGGTTCGCACAGGTTGCCAATTTGGCAGAGGATGAAAGGGAAGAGGGAGAACCAATGAGAGAGTAGCTGCTAGGCATTTGGATGGGCACTTGTCACTCTAATTTCCCGGCAGGAAGAAGAATTAACCAAAGTCTCAGCCACCCACCGGGAACCAGTATAGGTCCTGAACCAAAAGTTTGGACTTGCGTTCAGCTCACAAGAAACGAGTTGAAAAATGGAGCTCAGGGGCACAGCCATTCACAAACTGGCAGAGTAATCAAGGCCAACTATCGTCCAAAAATCTGTTGAGGGAAGGCAACGAGGCGGACTTGAAAGCGAGGCAGAATAGCAGGAAACAGATTTCAAGAGGTACGTTGGAATCGCCTGTAAAGCACAGGAAGAGGGGCACAACTTCGACAATGATGCACTTGGCCAAAAAGGGCGTATGCGTTTTCTCCTGAATATATTCAGGAGAAAACGCATACGCCCTTTTTGGCCAAGCAAGCAAGCGGGCAATGCAAATCTGCACTACAAAGAAGTATCACTTCCCACCGGTCAAAAGGGACATCCACAAAATGTGTAAAAAACCAGAAAGGCAAGACAGGCCCTGGAGAACAGGGAGCCCTGTTATGCTGATGGGCGGGATGTAAGTTGCCAACTGCCTCACTGGAGGAGTGCATTGTGTTCCCTAAAACAAGTAAACAACAGAGCTACAGAGCCAAGGGCACTTCCAGTCTAGGGAATATACCTTGGGAAAACTGAAAATCCATAAGACAGAGCCACCCCCAAATTGAGGGCTGCACTGCTTACAAGAACCTCAACCTGGGTACACCTGAAATATCCCAGGAAATATAAAAATGGTTCCAAACATTGTGGAACTTACGTACGATGGAATATCCCTCAGCCACGAAATCAATGTCATAAGACCAGTAGCAGCAAAATGAGTGGATTCAGGTACGATGATTCTAAGTGAAAGAAGTCACACAGGAAAAGAAACTTATCATAAGATATCACTTAGGAAGATCCTGTAAACATGGCTACACATGAACTGAGTTAGGCAAGAGAACAGAGTCTCACATTTAGAAAACACTCTTATGCCTGCTTAAGGGGGAAGGAGAGGTGGGGTGATGCATCAAACCCGAGTTTGGTATAAGCACAGGTACCGTTCCAAAAACCAACTATGGAATAGACAAGACCTACACCTTCCTCAGTGAAAGGGACTGAAAACCCCATATTTCCCGCAGAGGAATAGATCTGACTAGTAAGAATCTTAAAACCTATGTATTGATATGTCTCCGTAAGGGAATCAAGTGTGTCTAGACTGGCATAAACAGGGCAGCGAGAATCAGCTCAAACCCACTCTAAAAAGGAATTTCAAAAACAGAACAAAGAAACAGGGAAATTCTTCACAATTCCTTCAGGGTCTGTGATGCAACCTGGAATGACCCTATCTACAATGACAGCTGGATGTGGCATAAGGCTGGACACTTGGGACTGAGAGGATTGGTGAGATTGGGTGAGCAAATGCAGACCCTTTAAAGCAATAATGCATGGCACCCATTCCATGGGTCCCAGCTCTCCAGGTTGAAGGGAATATTACTACAGCTATAACGTGTACGGGAAACCTAGAGAATGGACACACTGTGAATACGACAGGTTTCTAAAACTCAACGAAGAGCCCCTCTCCTGGTGCTCCGGTTTGACTTTCCAACTGCTTTCCTATCAATCTCCCAACTTGGAGAGACAGCCCCTTTAAGCTCCTGGTTCGCACAGGTTGCCAATTTGGCAGAGGATGAAAGGGAAGAGGGAGAACCAATGAGAGAGTAGCTGCTAGGCATTTGGATGGGCACTTGTCACTCTAATTTCCCAGCAGGAAGAAGAATTAACCAAAGTCTCAGCCACCCACCGGGAACCAGTATAGGTCCTGAACCAAAAGTTTGGACTTGCGTTCAGCTCACAAGAAACGAGTTGAAAAATGGAGCTCAGGGGCACAGCCATTCACAAACTGGCAGAGTAATCAAGGCCAACTATCGTCCAAAAATCTGTTGAGGGAAGGCAACGAGGCGGACTTGAAAGCGAGGCAGAATAGCAGGAAACAGATTTCAAGAGGTACGTTGGAATGGCCTGTAAAGCACAGGAAGAGGGGCACAACTTCGACAATGATGCACTTGGCCAAAAAGGGCGTATGCGTTTTCTCCTGAATATATTCAGGAGAAAACGTATACGCCCTTTTTGGCCAAGCAAGCAAGCGGGCAATGCAAATCTGCACTACAAAGAAGTATCACTTCCCACCGGTCAAAAGGGACATCCGCAAAATGTGTAAAAATCCAGAAAGGCAAGACAGGCCCTGGAGAACAGGGAGCCCTGTTATGCTGATGGGCGGGATGTAAGTTGCCAACTGCCTCACTGGAGGAGTGCATTGTGTTCCCTAAAACAAGTAAACAACAGAGCTACAGAGCCAAGGGCACTTCCAGTCTAGGGAATATACCTTGGGAAAACTGAAAATCCATAAGACAGAGCCACCCCCAAATTGAGGGCTGCACTGCTTACAAGAACCTCAACCTGGGTACACCTGAAATATCCCAGGCAATATAAAAATGGTTCCAAACATTGTGGAACTTACGTACGATGGAATATCCCTCAGCCACGAAATCAATGTCATAAGACCAGTAGCAGCAAAATGAGTGGATTCAGGTACGATGATTCTAAGTGAAAGAAGTCACACAGGAAAAGAAACTTATCATAAGATATCACTTAGGAAGATCCTGTAAACATGGCTACACATGAACTGAGTTAGGCAAGAGAACAGAGTCTCACATTTAGAAAACACTCTTATGCCTGCTTAAGGGGGAAGGAGTGGTGGGGTGATGCATCAAACCCGAGTTTGATATAAGCACAGGTACCGTTCCAAAAACCAACTATGGAATAGACAAGACCTACACCTTCCTCAGTGAAAGGGACTCAAAACCCCATATTTCCCGCAGAGGAATAGATCTGACTAGTAAGAATCTTAAAACCTATGTATTGATATGTCTCCGTAAGGGAATCAAGTGTGTCTAGACTGGCATAAACAGGGCAGCGAGAATCAGCTCAAACCCACTCTAAAAAGGAATTTCAAAAACAGAACAAAGAAACAGGGAAATTCTTCAAAATTCCTTCAGGGTCTCTGATGCAACCTGGAATGACCCTATCTACAATGACAGCTGGATGTGGCATAAGGCTGGACACTTGGGACTGAGAGGATTGGTGAGATTGGGTGAGCAAATGCAGACCCTTTAAAGCAATAATGGATGGCACCCATTCCATGGGTCCCAGCTCTCCAGGTTGAAGGGAATATTACTACAGCTATAACGTGTACGGGAAACCTAGAGAATGGACACACTGTGAATACGACAGGTTTCTAAAACTCAACGAAGAGCCCCTCTCCTGGTGCTCCGGTTTGACTTTCCAACTGCTTTCCTATCAATCTCCCAACTTGGAGAGACAGCCCCTTTAAGCTCCTGGTTCGCACAGGTTGCCAATTTGGCAGAGGATGAAAGGGAAGAGGGAGAACCAATGAGAGAGTAGCTGCTAGGCATTTGGATGGGCACATGTCACTCTAATTTCCCGGCAGGAAGAAGAATTAACCAAAGTCTCAGCCACCCACCGGGAACCAGTATAGGTCCTGAACCAAAAGTTTGGACTTGCGTTCAGCTCACAAGAAACGAGTTGAAAAATGGAGCTCAGGGGCACAGCAATTCACAAACTGGCAGAGTAATCAAGGCCAACTATCGTCCAAAAATCTGTTGAGGGAAGGCAACGAGGCGGACTTGAAAGCGAGGCAGAATAGCAGGAAACAGATTTCAAGAGGTACGTTGGAATCGCCTGTAAAGCACAGGAAGAGGGGCACAACTTCGACAATGATGCACTTGGCCAAAAAGGGCGTATTCGTTTTCTCCTGAATATATTCAGGAGAAAACGCATACGCCCTTTTTGGCCAAGCAAGCAAGCGGGCAATGCAAATCTGCACTACAAAGAAGTATCACTTCCCACCGGTCAAAAGGGACATCCGCAAAATGTGTAAAAACCAGAAAGGCAAGACAGGCCCTGGAGAACAGGGAGCCCTGTTATGCTGATGGGCGGGATGTAAGTTGCCAACTGCCTCACTGGAGGAGTGCATTGTGTTCCCTAAAACAAGTAAACAACAGAGCTACAGAGCCAAGGGCACTTCCAGTCTAGGGAATATACCTTGGGAAAACTGAAAATCCATAAGACAGAGCCACCCCCAAATTGAGGGCTGCACTGCTTACAAGAACCTCAACCTGGGTACACCTGAAATATCCCAGGAAATATAAAAATGGTTCCAAACATTGTGGAACTTACGTACGATGGAGTATCCCTCAGCCACGAAATCAATGTCATAAGACCAGTAGCAGCAAAATGAGTGGATTCAGGTACGATGATTCTAAGTGAAAGAAGTCACACAGGAAAAGAAACTTATCATAAGATATCACTTAGGAAGATCCTGTAAACATGGCTACACATGAACTGAGTTAGGCAAGAGAACAGAGTCTCACATTTAGAAAACACTCTTATGCCTGCTTAAGGGGGAAGGAGAGGTGGGGTGATGCATCAAACCCGAGTTTGATATAAGCACAGGTAGCGTTCCAAAAACCAACTATGGAATAGACAAGACCTACACCTTCCTCAGTGAAAGGGACTCAAAACCCCATATTTCCCGCAGAGGAATAGATCTGACTAGTAAGAATCTTAAAACCTATGTATTGATATGTCTCCGTAAGGGAATCAAGTGTGTCTAGACTGGCATAAACAGGGCAGCGAGAATCAGCTCAAACCCACTCTAAAAAGGAATTTCAAAAACAGAACAAAGAAACAGGGAAATTCTTCAAAATTCCTTCAGGGTCTCTGATGCAACCTGGAATGACCCTATCTACAATGACAGCTGGATGTGGCATAAGGCTGGACACTTGGGACTGAGGGGATTGGTGAGATTGGGTGAGCAAATGCAGACCCTTTAAAGCAATAATGCATGGCACCCATTCCATGGGTCCCAGCTCTCCAGGTTGAAGGGAATATTACTACAGCTATAACGTGTACGGGAAACCTAGAGAATGGACACACTGTGAATACGACAGGTTTCTAAAACTCAACGAAGAGCCCCTCTCCTGGTGCTCCGGTTTGACTTTCCAACTGCTTTCCTATCAATCTCCCAACTTGGAGAGACAGCCCCTTTAAGCTCCTGGTTCGCACAGGTTGCCAATTTGGCAGAGGATGAAAGGGAAGAGGGAGAACCAATGAGAGAGTAGCTGCTAGGCATTTGGATGGGCACTTGTCACTCTAATTTCCCGGCAGGAAGAAGAATTAACCAAAGTCTCAGCCAACCACCGGGAACCAGTATAGGTCCTGAACCAAAAGTTTGGACTTGCGTTCAGCTCACAAGAAACGAGTTGAAAAATGGAGCTCAGGGGCACAGCAATTCACAAACTGGCAGAGTAATCAAGGCCAACTATCGTCCAAAAATCTGTTGAGGGAAGGCAACGAGGCGGACTTGAAAGCGAGGCAGAATAGCAGGAAACAGATTTCAAGAGGTACGTTGGAATCGCCTGTAAAGCACAGGAAGAGGGGCACAACTTCGACAATGATGCACTTGGCCAAAAAGGGCGTATGCGTTTTCTCCTGAATATATTCAGGAGAAAACGCATACGCCCTTTTTGGCCAAGCAAGCAAGCGGGCAATGCAAATCTGCACTACAAAGAAGTATCACTTCCCACCGGTCAAAAGGGACATCCACAAAATGTGTAAAAAACCAGAAAGGCAAGACAGGCCCTGGAGAACAGGGAGCCCTGTTATGCTGATGGGCGGGATGTAAGTTGCCAACTGCCTCACTGGAGGAGTGCATTGTGTTCCCTAAAACAAGTAAACAACAGAGCTACAGAGCCAAGGGCACTTCCAGTCTAGGGAATATACCTTGGGAAAACTGAAAATCCATAAGACAGAGCCACCCCCAAATTGAGGGCTGCACTGCTTACAAGAACCTCAACCTGGGTACACCTGAAATATCCCAGGAAATATAAAAATGGTTCCAAACATTGTGGAACTTACGTACGATGGAATATCCCTCAGCCACGAAATCAATGTCATAAGACCAGTAGCAGCAAAATGAGTGGATTCAGGTACGATGATTCTAAGTGAAAGAAGTCACACAGGAAAAGAAACTTATCATAAGATATCACTTAGGAAGATCCTGTAAACATGGCTACACATGAACTGAGTTAGGCAAGAGAACAGAGTCTCACATTTAGAAAACACTCTTATGCCTGCTTAAGGGGGAAGGAGAGGTGGGGTGATGCATCAAACCCGAGTTTGATATAAGCACAGGTACCGTTCCAAAAACCAACTATGAAATAGACAAGACCTACACCTTCCTCAGTGAAAGGGACTGAAAACCCCATATTTCCCGCAGAGGAATAGATCTGACTAGTAAGAATCTTAAAACCTATGTATTGATATGTCTCCGTAAGGGAATCAAGTGTGTCTAGACTGGCATAAACAGGGCAGCGAGAATCAGCTCAAACCCACTCTAAAAAGGAATTTCAAAAACAGAACAAAGAAACAGGGAAATTCTTCACAATTCCTTCAGGGTCTCTGATGCAACCTGGAATGACCCTATCTACAATGACAGCTGGATGTGGCATAAGGCTGGACACTTGGGACTGAGAGGATTGGTGAGATTGGGTGAGCAAATGCAGACCCTTTAAAGCAATAATGCATGGCACCCATTCCATGGGTCCCAGCTCTCCAGGTTGAAGGGAATATTACTACAGCTATAACGTGTACGGGAAACCTAGAGAATGGACACACTGTGAATACGACAGGTTTCTAAAACTCAACGAAGAGCCCCTCTCCTGGTGCTCCGGTTTGACTTTCCAACTGCTTTCCTATCAATCTCCCAACTTGGAGAGACAGCCCCTTTAAGCTCCTGGTTCGCACAGGTTGCCAATTTGGCAGAGGATGAAAGGGAAGAGGGAGAACCAATGAGAGAGTAGCTGCTAGGCATTTGGATGGGCACTTGTCACTCTAATTTCCCGGCAGGAAGAAGAATTAACCAAAGTCTCAGCCACCCACCGGGAACCAGTATAGGTCCTGAACCAAAAGTTTGGACTTGCGTTCAGCTCACAAGAAACGAGTTGAAAAATGGAGCTCAGGGGCACAGCAATTCACAAACTGGCAGAGTAATCAAGGCCAACTATCGTCCAAAAATCTGTTGAGGGAAGGCAACGAGGTGGACTTGAAAGCGAGGCAGAATAGCAGGAAACAGATTTCAAGAGGTACGTTGGAATGGCCTGTAAAGCACAGGAAGAGGGGCACAACTTCGACAATGATGCACTTGGCCAAAAAGGGCGTATGCGTTTTCTCCTGAATATATTCAGGATAAAACGTATACGCCCTTTTTGGCCAGGCAAGCAAGCGGGCAATGCAAATCTGCACTACAAAGAAGTATCACTTCCCACCGGTCAAAAGGGACATCCGCAAAATGTGTAAAAAACCAGAAAGGCAAGACAGGCCCTGGAGAACAGGGAGCCCTGTTATGCTGATGGGCGGGATGTAAGTTGCCAACTGCCTCACTGGAGGAGTGCATTGTGTTCCCTAAAACAAGTAAACAACAGAGCTACAGAGCCAAGGGCACTTCCAGTCTAGGGAATATACCTTGGGAAAACTGAAAATCCATAAGACAGAGCCACCCCCAAATTGAGGGCTGCACTGCTTACAAGAACCTCAACCTGGGTACACCTGAAATATCCCAGGAAATATAAAAATGGTTCCAAACATTGTGGAACTTACGTACGATGGAATATCCCTCAGCCACGATATCAATGTCATAAGACCAGTAGCAGCAAAATGAGTGGATTCAGGTACGATGATTCTAAGTGAAAGAAGTCACGCAGGAAAAGAAACTTATCATAAGATATCACTTAGGAAGATCCTGTAAACATGGCTACACATGAACTGAGTTAGGCAAGAGAACAGAGTCTCACATTTAGAAAACACTCTTATGCCTGCTTAAGGGGGAAGGAGAGGTGGGGTGATGCATCAAACCCGAGTTTGATATAAGCACAGGTACCGTTCCAAAAACCAACTATGGAATAGACAAGACCTACACCTTCCTCAGTGAAAGGGACTCAAAACCCCATATTTCCCGCAGAGGAATAGATCTGACTAGTAAGAATCTTAAAACTTATGTACTGATATGTCTCCGTAAGGGAATCAAGTGTGTCTAGACTGGCATAAACAGGGCTGCGAGAATCAGCTCAAACCCACTCTAAAAAGGAATTTCAAAAACAGAACAAAGAAACAGGGAAATTCTTCACAATTCCTTCAGGGTCTCTGATGCAACCTGGAATGACCCTATCTACAATGACAGCTGGATGTGGCATAAGGCTGGACACTTGGGACTGAGAGGATTGGTGAGATTGGGTGAGCAAATGCAGACCCTTTAAAGCAATAATGCATGGCACCCATTCCATGGGTCCCAGCTCTCCAGGTTGAAGCGAATATTACTACAGCTATAACGTGTACGGGAAACCTAGAGAATGGACACACTGTGAATACGACAGGTTTCTAAAACTCAACGAAGAGCCCCTCTCCTGGTGCTCCGGTTTGACTTTCCAACTGCTTTCCTATCAATCTCCCAACTTGGAGAGACAGCCCCTTTAAGCTCCTGGTTCGCACAGGTTGCCAATTTGGCAGAGGATGAAAGGGAAGAGGGAGAACCAATGAGAGAGTAGCTGCTAGGCATTTGGATGGGCACATGTCACTCTAATTTCCCGGCAGGAAGAAGAATTAACCAAAGTCTCAGCCACCCACCGGGAACCAGTATAGGTCCTGAACCAAAAGTTTGGACTTGCGTTCAGCTCACAAGAAACGAGTTGAAAAATGGAGCTCAGGGGCACAGCAATTCACAAACTGGCAGAGTAATCAAGGCCAACTATAGTCCAAAAATCTGTTGAGGGAAGGCAACGAGGCGGACTTGAAAGCGAGGCAGAATAGCAGGAAACAGATTTCAAGAGGTACGTTGGAATCGCCTGTAAAGCACAGGAAGAGGGGCACAACTTCGACAATGATGCACTTGGCCAAAAAGGGCGTATGCGTTTTCTCCTGAATATATTCAGGAGAAAACGCATACGCCCTTTTTGGCCAAGCAAGCAAGCGGGCAATGCAAATCTGCACTACAAAGAAGTATCACTTCCCACCGGTCAAAAGGGACATCCGCAAAATGTGTAAAAACCAGAAAGGCAAGACAGGCCCTGGAGAACAGGGAGCCCTGTTATGCTGATGGGCGGGATGTAAGTTGCCAACTGCCTCACTGGAGGAGTGCATTGTGTTCCCTAAAACAAGTAAACAACAGAGCTACAGAGCCAAGGGCACTTCCAGTCTAGGGAATATACCTTGGGAAAACTGAAAATCCATAAGACAGAGCCACCCCCAAATTGAGGGCTGCACTGCTTACAAGAACCTCAACCTGGGTACACCTGAAATATCCCAGGCAATATAAAAATGGTTCCAAACATTGTGGAACTTACGTACGATGGAGTATCCCTCAGCCACGAAATCAATGTCATAAGACCAGTAGCAGCAAAATGAGTGGATTCAGGTACGATGATTCTAAGTGAAAGAAGTCACACAGGAAAAGAAACTTATCATAAGATATCACTTAGGAAGATCCTGTAAACATGGCTACACATGAACTGAGTTAGGCAAGAGAACAGAGTCTCACATTTAGAAAACACTCTTATGCCTGCTTAAGGGGGAAGGAGAGGTGGGGTGATGCATCAAACCCGAGTTTGGTATAAGCACAGGTAGCGTTCCAAAAACCAACTATGGAATAGACAAGACCTACACCTTCCTCAGTGAAAGGGACTCAAAACCCCATATTTCCCGCAGAGGAATAGATCTGACTAGTAAGAATCTTAAAACCTATGTATTGATATGTCTCCGTAAGGGAATCAAGTGTGTCTAGACTGGCATAAACAGGGCAGCGAGAATCAGCTCAAACCCACTCTAAAAAGGAATTTCAAAAACAGAACAAAGAAACAGGGAAATTCTTCAAAATTCCTTCAGGGTCTCTGATGCAACCTGGAATGACCCTATCTACAATGACAGCTGGATGTGGCATATGGCTGGACACTTGGGACTGAGGGGATTGGTGAGATTGGGTGAGCAAATGCAGACCCTTTAAAGCAATAATGCATGGCACCCATTCCATGGGTCCCAGCTCTCCAGGTTGAAGGGAATATTACTACAGCTATAACGTGTACGGGAAACCTAGAGAATGGACACACTGTGAATACGACAGGTTTCTAAAACTCAACGAAGAGCCCCTCTCCTGGTGCTCCGGTTTGACTTTCCAACTGCTTTCCTATCAATCTCCCAACTTGGAGAGACAGCCCCTTTAAGCTCCTGGTTCGCACAGGTTGCCAATTTGGCAGAGGATGAAAGGGAAGAGGGAGAACCAATGAGAGAGTAGCTGCTAGGCATTTGGATGGGCACATGTCACTCTAATTTCCCGGCAGGAAGAAGAATTAACCAAAGTCTCAGCCACCCACCGGGAACCAGTATAGGTCCTGAACCAAAAGTTTGGACTTGCGTTCAGCTCACAAGAAACGAGTTGAAAAATGGAGCTCAGGGGCACAGCAATTCACAAACTGGCAGAGTAATCAAGGCCAACTATCGTCCAAAAATCTGTTGAGGGAAGGCAACGAGGCGGACTTGAAAGCGAGGCAGAATAGCAGGAAACAGATTTCAAGAGGTACGTTGGAATCGCCTGTAAAGCACAGGAAGAGGGGCACAACTTCGACAATGATGCACTTGGCCAAAAAGGGCGTATGCGTTTTCTCCTGAATATATTCAGGAGAAAACGCATACGCCCTTTTTGGCCAAGCAAGCAAGCGGGCAATGCAAATCTGCACTACAAAGAAGTATCACTTCCCACCGGTCAAAAGGGACATCCGCAAAATGTGTAAAAAACCAGAAAGGCAAGACAGGCCCTGGAGAACAGGGAGCCCTGTTATGCTGATGGGCGGGATGTAAGTTGCCAACTGCCTCACTGGAGGAGTGCATTGTGTTCCCTAAAACAAGTAAACAACAGAGCTACAGAGCCAAGGGCACTTCCAGTCTAGGGAATATACCTTGGGAAAACTGAAAATCCATAAGACAGAGCCACCCCCAAATTGAGGGCTGCACTGCTTACAAGAACCTCAACCTGGGTACACCTGAAATATCCCAGGAAATATAAAAATGGTTCCAAACATTGTGGAACTTACGTACGATGGAGTATCCCTCAGCCACGAAATCAATGTCATAAGACCAGTAGCAGCAAAATGAGTGGATTCAGGTACGATGATTCTAAGTGAAAGAAGTCACACAGGAAAAGAAACTTATCATAAGATATCACTTAGGAAGATCCTGTAAACATGGCTACACATGAACTGAGTTAGGCAAGAGAACAGAGTCTCACATTTAGAAAACACTCTTATGCCTGCTTAAGGGGGAAGGAGAGGTGGGGTGATGCATCAAACCCGAGTTTGATATAAGCACAGGTACCGTTCCAAAAACCAACTATGGAATAGACAAGACCTACACCTTCCTCAGTGAAAGGGACTCAAAACCCCATATTTCCCGCAGAGGAATAGATCTGACTAGTAAGAATCTTAAAACCTATGTATTGATATGTCTCCGTAAGGGAATCAAGTGTGTCTAGACTGGCATAAACAGGGCAGCGAGAGTCAGCTCAAACCCACTCTAAAAAGGAATTTCAAAAACAGAACAAAGAAACAGGGAAATTCTTCAAAATTCCTTCAGGGTCTCTGATGCAACCTGGAATGACCCTATCTACAATGACAGCTGGATGTGGCATAAGGCTGGACACTTGGGACTGAGGGGATTGGTGAGATTGGGTGAGCAAATGCAGACCCTTTAAAGCAATAATGCATGGCACCCATTCCATGGGTCCCAGCTCTCCAGGTTGAAGGGAATATTACTACAGCTATAACGTGTACGGGAAACCTAGAGAATGGACACACTGTGAATACGACAGGTTTCTAAAACTCAACGAAGAGCCCCTCTCCTGGTGCTCCGGTTTGACTTTCCAACTGCTTTCCTATCAATCTCCCAACTTGGAGAGACAGCCCCTTTAAGCTCCTGGTTCGCACAGGTTGCCAATTTGGCAGAGGATGAAAGGGAAGAGGGAGAACCAATGAGAGAGTAGCTGCTAGGCATTTGGATGGGCACTTGTCACTCTAATTTCCCGGCAGGAAGAAGAATTAACCAAAGTCTCAGCCACCCACCGGGAACCAGTATAGGTCCTGAACCAAAAGTTTGGACTTGCGTTCAGCTCACAAGAAACGAGTTGAAAAATGGAGCTCAGGGGCACAGCAATTCACAAACTGGCAGAGTAATCAAGGCCAACTATCGTCCAAAAATCTGTTGAGGGAAGGCAACGAGGCGGACTTGAAAGCGAGGCAGAATAGCAGGAAACAGATTTCAAGAGGTACGTTGGAATGGCCTGTAAAGCACAGGAAGAGGGGCACAACTTCGACAATGATGCACTTGGCCAAAAAGGGCGTATGCGTTTTCTCCTGAATATATTCAGGAGAAAACGCATACGCCCTTTTTGGCCAAGCAAGCAAGCGGGCAATGCAAATCTGCACTACAAAGAAGTATCACTTCCCACCGGTCAAAAGGGACATCCGCAAAATGTGTAAAAAACCAGAAAGGCAAGACAGGCCCTGGAGAACAGGGAGCCCTGTTATGCTGATGGGCGGGATGTAAGTTGCCAACTGCCTCACTGGAGGAGTGCATTGTGTTCCCTAAAACAAGTAAACAACAGAGCTACAGAGCCAAGGGCACTTCCAGTCTAGGGAATATACCTTGGGAAAACTGAAAATCCATAAGACAGAGCCACCCCCAAATTGAGGGCTGCACTGCTTACAAGAACCTCAACCTGGGTACACCTGAAATATCCCAGGAAATATAAAAATGGTTCCAAACATTGTGGAACTTACGTACGATGGAATATCCCTCAGCCACGAAATCAATGTCATAAGACCAGTAGCAGCAAAATGAGTGGATTCAGGTACGATGATTCTAAGTGAAAGAAGTCACACAGGAAAAGAAACTTATCATAAGATATCACTTAGGAAGATCCTGTAAACATGGCTACACATGAACTGAGTTAGGCAAGAGAACAGAGTCTCACATTTAGAAAACACTCTTATGCCTGCTTAAGGGGGAAGGAGAGGTGGGGTGATGCATCAAACCCGAGTTTGATATAAGCACAGGTACCGTTCCAAAAACCAACTATGGAATAGACAAGACCTACACCTTCCTCAGTGAAAGGGACTCAAAACCCCATATTTCCCGCAGAGGAATAGATCTGACTAGTAAGAATCTTAAAACCTATGTACTGATATGTCTCCGTAAGGGAATCAAGTGTGTCTAGACTGGCATAAACAGGGCAGCGAGAATCAGCTCAAACCCACTCTAAAAAGGAATTTCAAAAACAGAACAAAGAAACAGGGAAATTCTTCACAATTCCTTCAGGGTCTCTGATGCAACCTGGAATGACCCTATCTACAATGACAGCTGGATGTGGCATAAGGCTGGACACTTGGGACTGAGAGGATTGGTGAGATTGGGTGAGCAAATGCAGACCCTTTAAAGCAATAATGCATGGCACCCATTCCATGGGTCCCAGCTCTCCAGGTTGAAGCGAATATTACTACAGCTATAACGTGTATGGGAAACCTAGAGAATGGACACACTGTGAATACGACAGGTTTCTAAAACTCAACGAAGAGCCCCTCTCCTGGTGCTCCGGTTTGACTTTCCAACTGCTTTCCTATCAATCTCCCAACTTGGAGAGACAGCCCCTTTAAGCTCCTGGTTCGCACAGGTTGCCAATTTGGCAGAGGATGAAAGGGAAGAGGGAGAACCAATGAGAGAGTAGCTGCTAGGCATTTGGATGGGCACATGTCACTCTAATTTCCCGGCAGGAAGAAGAATTAACCAAAGTCTCAGCCACCCACCGGGAACCAGTAGAGGTCCTGAACCAAAAGTTTGGACTTGCGTTCAGCTCACAAGAAACGAGTTGAAAAATGGAGCTCAGGGGCACAGCAATTCACAAACTGGCAGAGTAATCAAGGCCAACTATCGTCCAAAAATCTGTTGAGGGAAGGCAACGAGGCGGACTTGAAAGCGAGGCAGAATAGCAGGAAACAGATTTCAAGAGGTACGTTGGAATCGCCTGTAAAGCACAGGAAGAGGGGCACAACTTCGACAATGATGCACTTGGCCAAAAAGGGCGTATGCGTTTTCTCCTGAATATATTCAGGAGAAAACGCATACGCCCTTTTTGGCCAAGCAAGCAAGCGGGCAATGCAAATCTGCACTACAAAGAAGTATCACTTCCCACCGGTCAAAAGGGACATCCGCAAAATGTGTAAAAAACCAGAAAGGCAAGACAGGCCCTGGAGAACAGGGAGCCCTGTTATGCTGATGGGCGGGATGTAAGTTGCCAACTGCCTCACTGGAGGAGTGCATTGTGTTCCCTAAAACAAGTAAACAACAGAGCTACAGAGCCAAGGGCACTTCCAGTCTAGGGAATATACCTTGGGAAAACTGAAAATCCATAAGACAGAGCCACCCCCAAATTGAGGGCTGCACTGCTTACAAGAACCTCAACCTGGGTACACCTGAAATATCCCAGGCAATATAAAAATGGTTCCAAACATTGTGGAACTTACGTACGATGGAGTATCCCTCAGCCACGAAATCAATGTCATAAGACCAGTAGCAGCAAAATGAGTGGATTCAGGTACGATGATTCTAAGTGAAAGAAGTCACACAGGAAAAGAAACTTATCATAAGATATCACTTAGGAAGATCCTGTAAACATGGCTACACATGAACTGAGTTAGGCAAGAGAACAGAGTCTCACATTTAGAAAACACTCTTATGCCTGCTTAAGGGGGAAGGAGAGGTGGGGTGATGCATCAAACCCGAGTTTGATATAAGCACAGGTACCGTTCCAAAAACCAACTATGGAATAGACAAGACCTACACCTTCCTCAGTGAAAGGGACTCAAAACCCCATATTTCCCGCAGAGGAATAGATCTGACTAGTAAGAATCTTAAAACCTATGTATTGATATGTCTCCGTAAGGGAATCAAGTGTGTCTAGACTGGCATAAACAGGGCAGCGAGAATCAGCTCAAACCCACTCTAAAAAGGAATTTCAAAAACAGAACAAAGAAACAGGGAAATTCTTCAAAATTCCTTCAGGGTCTCTGATGCAACCTGGAATGACCCTATCTACAATGACAGCTGGATGTGGCATAAGGCTGGACACTTGGGACTGAGGGGATTGGTGAGATTGGGTGAGCAAATGCAGACCCTTTAAAGCAATAATGCATGGCACCCATTCCATGGGTCCCAGCTCTCCAGGTTGAAGGGAATATTACTACAGCTATAACGTGTACGGGAAACCTAGAGAATGGACACACTGTGAATACGACAGGTTTCTAAAACTCAACGAAGAGCCCCTCTCCTGGTGCTCCGGTTTGACTTTCCAACTGCTTTCCTATCAATCTCCCAACTTGGAGAGACAGCCCCTTTAAGCTCCTGGTTCGCACAGGTTGCCAATTTGGCAGAGGATGAAAGGGAAGAGGGAGAACCAATGAGAGAGTAGCTGCTAGGCATTTGGATGGGCACTTGTCACTCTAATTTCCCGGCAGGAAGAAGAATTAACCAAAGTCTCAGCCAACCACCGGGAACCAGTATAGGTCCTGAACCAAAAGTTTGGACTTGCGTTCAGCTCACAAGAAACGAGTTGAAAAATGGAGCTCAGGGGCACAGCAATTCACAAACTGGCAGAGTAATCAAGGCCAACTATCGTCCAAAAATCTGTTGAGGGAAGGCAACGAGGCGGACTTGAAAGCGAGGCAGAATAGCAGGAAACAGATTTCAAGAGGTACGTTGGAATCGCCTGTAAAGCACAGGAAGAGGGGCACAACTTCGACAATGATGCACTTGGCCAAAAAGGGCGTATGCGTTTTCTCCTGAATATATTCAGGAGAAAACGCATACGCCCTTTTTGGCCAAGCAAGCAAGCGGGCAATGCAAATCTGCACTACAAAGAAGTATCACTTCCCACCGGTCAAAAGGGACATCCACAAAATGTGTAAAAAACCAGAAAGGCAAGACAGGCCCTGGAGAACAGGGAGCCCTGTTATGCTGATGGGCGGGATGTAAGTTGCCAACTGCCTCACTGGAGGAGTGCATTGTGTTCCCTAAAACAAGTAAACAACAGAGCTACAGAGCCAAGGGCACTTCCAGTCTAGGGAATATACCTTGGGAAAACTGAAAATCCATAAGACAGAGCCACCCCCAAATTGAGGGCTGCACTGCTTACAAGAACCTCAACCTGGGTACACCTGAAATATCCCAGGAAATATAAAAATGGTTCCAAACATTGTGGAACTTACGTACGATGGAATATCCCTCAGCCACGAAATCAATGTCATAAGACCAGTAGCAGCAAAATGAGTGGATTCAGGTACGATGATTCTAAGTGAAAGAAGTCACACAGGAAAAGAAACTTATCATAAGATATCACTTAGGAAGATCCTGTAAACATGGCTACACATGAACTGAGTTAGGCAAGAGAACAGAGTCTCACATTTAGAAAACACTCTTATGCCTGCTTAAGGGGGAAGGAGAGGTGGGGTGATGCATCAAACCCGAGTTTGATATAAGCACAGGTACCGTTCCAAAAACCAACTATGAAATAGACAAGACCTACACCTTCCTCAGTGAAAGGGACTCAAAATCCCATATTTCCCGCAGAGGAATAGATCTGACTAGTAAGAATCTTAAAACCTATGTATTGATATGTCTCCGTAAGGGAATCAAGTGTGTCTAGACTGGCATAAACAGGGCAGCGAGAATCAGCTCAAACCCACTCTAAAAAGGAATTTCAAAAACAGAACAAAGAAACAGGGAAATTCTTCAAAATTCCTTCAGGGTCTCTGATGCATCCTGGAATGACCCTATCTACAATGACAGCTGGATGTGGCATAAGGCTGGACACTTGGGACTGAGAGGATTGGTGAGATTGGGTGAGCAAATGCAGACCCTTTAAAGCAATAATGGATGGCACCCATTCCATGGGTCCCAGCTCTCCAGGTGGAAGGGAATATTACTACAGCTATAACGTGTACGGGAAACCTAGAGAATGGACACACTGTGAATACGACAGGTTTCTAAAACTCAACGAAGAGCCCCTCTCCTGGTGCTCCGGTTTGACTTTCCAACTGCTTTCCTATCAATCTCCCAACTTGGAGAGACAGCCCCTTTAAGCTCCTGGTTCGCACAGGTTGCCAATTTGGCAGAGGATGAAAGGGAAGAGGGAGAACCAATGAGAGAGTAGCTGCTAGGCATTTGGATGGGCACATGTCACTCTAATTTCCCGGCAGGAAGAAGAATTAACCAAAGTCTCAGCCACCCACCGGGAACCAGTATAGGTCCTGAACCAAAAGTTTGGACTTGTGTTCAGCTCACAAGAAACGAGTTGAAAAATGGAGCTCAGGGGCACAGCAATTCACAAACTGGCAGAGTAATCAAGGCCAACTATCGTCCAAAAATCTGTTGAGGGAAGGCAACGAGGCGGACTTGAAAGCGAGGCAGAATAGCAGGAAACAGATTTCAAGAGGTACGTTGGAATCGCCTGTAAAGCACAGGAAGAGGGGCACAACTTCGACAATGATGCACTTGGCCAAAAAGGGCGTATGCGTTTTCTCCTGAATATATTCAGGAGAAAACGCATACGCCCTTTTTGGCCAAGCAAGCAAGCGGGCAATGCAAATCTGCACTACAAAGAAGTATCACTTCCCACCGGTCAAAAGGGACATCCGCAAAATGTGTAAAAAACCAGAAAGGCAAGACAGGCCCTGGAGAACAGGGAGCCCTGTTATGCTGATGGGCGGGATGTAAGTTGCCAACTGCCTCACTGGAGGAGTGCATTGTGTTCCCTAAAACAAGTAAACAACAGAGCTACAGAGCCAAGGGCACTTCCAGTCTAGGGAATATACCTTGGGAAAACTGAAAATCCATAAGACAGAGCCACCCCCAAATTGAGGGCTGCACTGCTTACAAGAACCTCAACCTGGGTACACCTGAAATATCCCAGGAAATATAAAAATGGTTCCAAACATTGTGGAACTTACGTACGATGGAGTATCCCTCAGCCACGAAATCAATGTCATAAGACCAGTAGCAGCAAAATGAGTGGATTCAGGTACGATGATTCTAAGTGAAAGAAGTCACACAGGAAAAGAAACTTATCATAAGATATCACTTAGGAAGATCCTGTAAACATGGCTACACATGAACTGAGTTAGGCAAGAGAACAGAGTCTCACATTTAGAAAACACTCTTATGCCTGCTTAAGGGGGAAGGAGAGGTGGGGTGATGCATCAAACCCGAGTTTCGTATAAGCACAGGTAGCGTTCCAAAAACCAACTATGGAATAGACAAGACCTACACCTTCCTCAGTGAAAGGGACTCAAAACCCCATATTTCCCGCAGAGGAATAGATCTGACTAGTAAGAATCTTAAAACCTATGTATTGATATGTCTCTGTAAGGGAATCAAGTGTGTCTAGACTGGCATAAACAGGGCAGCAAGAATCAGCTCAAACCCACTCTAAAAAGGAATTTCAAAAACAGAACAAAGAAACAGGGAAATTCTTCAAAATTCCTTCAGGGTCTCTGATGCAACCTGGAATGAACCTATCTACAATGACAGCTGGATGTGGCATAAGGCTGGACACTTGGGACTGAGGGGATTGGTGAGATTGGGTGAGCAAATGCAGACCCTTTAAAGCAATAATGCATGGCACCCATTCCATGGGTCCCAGCTCTCCAGGTTGAAGGGAATATTACTACAGCTATAACGTGTACGGGAAACCTAGAGAATGGACACACTGTGAATACGACAGGTTTCTAAAACTCAACGAAGAGCCCCTCTCCTGGTGCTCCGGTTTGACTTTCCAACTGCTTTCCTATCAATCTCCCAACTTGGAGAGACAGCCCCTTTAAGCTCCTGGTTCGCACAGGTTGCCAATTTGGCAGAGGATGAAAGGGAAGAGGGAGAACCAATGAGAGAGTAGCTGCTAGGCATTTGGATGGGCACATGTCACTCTAATTTCCCGGCAGGAAGAAGAATTAACCAAAGTCTCAGCCAACCACCGGGAACCAGTATAGGTCCTGAACCAAAAGTTTGGACTTGCATTCAGCTCACAAGAAACGAGTTGAAAAATGGAGCTCAGGGGCACAGCAATTCACAAACTGGCAGAGTAATCAAGGCCAACTATCGTCCAAAAATCTGTTGAGGGAAGGCAACGAGGCGGACTTGAAAGCGAGGCAGAATAGCAGGAAACAGATTTCAAGAGGTACGTTGGAATCGCCTGTAAAGCACAGGAAGAGGGGCACAACTTCGACAATGATGCACTTGGCCAAAAAGGGCGTATGCGTTTTCTCCTGAATATATTCAGGAGAAAACGCATACGCCCTTTTTGGCCAAGCAAGCAAGCGGGCAATGCAAATCTGCACTACAAAGAAGTATCACTTCCCATCGGTCAAAAGGGACATCCGCAAAATGTGTAAAAAACCAGAAAGGCAAGACAGGCCCTGGAGAACAGGGAGCCCTGTTATGCTGATGGGCGGGATGTAAGTTGCCAACTGCCTCACTGGAGGAGTGCATTGTGTTCCCTAAAACAAGTAAACAACAGAGCTACAGAGCCAAGGGCACTTCCAGTCTAGGGAATATACCTTGGGAAAACTGAAAATCCATAAGACAGAGCCACCCCCAAATTGAGGGCTGCACTGCTTACAAGAACCTCAACCTGGGTACACCTGAAATATCCCAGGCAATATAAAAATGGTTCCAAACATTGTGGAACTTACGTACGATGGAATATCCCTCAGCCACGAAATCAATGTCATAAGACCAGTAGCAGCAAAATGAGTGGATTCAGGTACGATGATTCTAAGTGAAAGAAGTCACACAGGAAAAGAAACTTATCATAAGATATCACTTAGGAAGATCCTGTAAACATGGCTACACATGAACTGAGTTAGGCAAGAGAACAGAGTCTCACATTTAGAAAACACTCTTATGCCTGCTTAAGGGGGAAGGAGAGGTGGGGTGATGCATCAAACCCGAGTTTGATATAAGCACAGGTACCGTTCCAAAAACCAACTATGGAATAGACAAGACCTACACCTTCCTCAGTGAAAGGGACTCAAAACCCCATATTTCCCGCAGAGGAATAGATCTGACTAGTAAGAATCTTAAAACCTATGTATTGATATGTCTCCGTAAGGGAATCAAGTGTGTCTAGACTGGCATAAACAGGGCAGCGAGAATCAGCTCAAACCCACTCTAAAAAGGAATTTCAAAAACAGAACAAAGAAACAGGGTAATTCTTCACAATTCCTTCAGGGTCTCTGATGCAACCTGGAATGACCCTATCTACAATGACAGCTGGATGTGGCATAAGGCTGGACACTTGGGACTGAGAGGATTGGTGAGATTGGGTGAGCAAATGCAGACCCTTTAAAGCAATAATGGATGGCACCCATTCCATGGGTCCCAGCTCTCCAGGTGGAAGGGAATATTACTACAGCTATAACGTGTACGGGAAACCTAGAGAATGGACACACTGTGAATACGACAGGTTTCTAAAACTCAACGAAGAGCCCCTCTCCTGGTGCTCCGGTTTGACTTTCCAACTGCTTTCCTATCAATCTCCCAACTTGGAGAGACAGCCCCTTTAAGCTCCTGGTTCGCACAGGTTGCCAATTTGGCAGAGGATGAAAGGGAAGAGGGACAACCAATGAGAGAGTAGCTGCTAGGCATTTGGATGGGCACATGTCACTCTAATTTCCCGGCAGGAAGAAGAATTAACCAAAGTCTCAGCCACCCACCGGGAACCAGTATAGGTCCTGAACCAAAAGTTTGGACTTGCGTTCAGCTCACAAGAAACGAGTTGAAAAATGGAGCTCAGGGGCACAGCAATTCACAAACTGGCAGAGTAATCAAGGCCAACTATCGTCCAAAAATCTGTTGAGGGAAGGCAACGAGGCGGACTTGAAAGCGAGGCAGAATAGCAGGAAACAGATTTCAAGAGGTACGTTGGAATCGCCTGTAAAGCACAGGAAGAGGGGCACAACTTCGACAATGATGCACTTGGCCAAAAAGGGCGTATGCGTTTTCTCCTGAATATATTCAGGAGAAAACGCATACGCCCTTTTTGGCCAAGCAAGCAAGCGGGCAATGCAAATCTGCACTACAAAGAAGTATCACTTCCCACCGGTCAAAAGGGACATCCGCAAAATGTGTAAAAAACCAGAAAGGCAAGACAGGCCCTGGAGAACAGGGAGCCCTGTTATGCTGATGGGCGGGATGTAAGTTGCCAACTGCCTCACTGGAGGAGTGCATTGTGTTCCCTAAAACAAGTAAACAACAGAGCTACAGAGCCAAGGGCACTTCCAGTCTAGGGAATATACCTTGGGAAAACTGAAAATCCATAAGACAGAGCCACCCCCAAATTGAGGGCTGCACTGCTTACAAGAACCTCAACCTGGGTACACCTGAAATATCCCAGGAAATATAAAAATGGTTCCAAACATTGTGGAACTTACGTACGATGGAATATCCCTCAGCCACGAAATCAATGTCATAAGACCAGTAGCAGCAAAATGAGTGGATTCAGGTACGATGATTCTAAGTGAAAGAAGTCACACAGGAAAAGAAACTTATCATAAGATATCACTTAGGAAGATCCTGTAAACATGGCTACACATGAACTGAGTTAGGCAAGAGAACAGAGTCTCACATTTAGAAAACACTCTTATGCCTGCTTAAGGGGGAAGGAGAGGTGGGGTGATGCATCAAACCCGAGTTTGATATAAGCACAGGTACCGTTCCAAAAACCAACTATGGAATAGACAAGACCTACACCTTCCTCAGTGAAAGGGACTCAAAACCCCATATTTCCCACAGAGGAATAGATCTGACTAGTAAGAATCTTAAAACCTATGTATTGATATGTCTCCGTAAGGGAATCAAGTGTGTCTAGACTGGCATAAACAGGGCAGCGAGAATCAGCTCAAACCCACTCTAAAAAGGAATTTCAAAAACAGAATAAAGAAACAGGGAAATTCTTCAAAATTCCTTCAGGGTCTCTGATGCAACCTGGAATGACCCTATCTACAATGACAGCTGGATGTGGCATAAGGCTGGACACTTGGGACTGAGAGGATTGGTGAGATTGGGTGAGCAAATGCAGACCCTTTAAAGCAATAATGGATGGCACCCATTCCATGGGTCCCAGCTCTCCAGGTGGAAGGGAATATTACTACAGCTATAACGTGTACGGGAAACCTAGAGAATGGACACACTGTGAATACGACAGGTTTCTAAAACTCAACGAAGAGCCCCTCTCCTGGTGCTCCGGTTTGACTTTCCAACTGCTTTCCTATCAATCTCCCAACTTGGAGAGACAGCCCCTTTAAGCTCCTGGTTCGCACAGGTTGCCAATTTGGCAGAGGATGAAAGGGAAGAGGGAGAACCAATGAGAGAGTAGCTGCTAGGCATTTGGATGGGCACATGTCACTCTAATTTCCCGGCAGGAAGAAGAATTAACCAAAGTCTCAGCCACCCACCGGGAACCAGTATAGGTCCTGAACCAAAAGTTTGGACTTGCGTTCAGCTCACAAGAAACGAGTTGAAAAATGGAGCTCAGGGGCACAGCAATTCACAAACTGGCAGAGTAATCAAGGCCAACTATCGTCCAAAAATCTGTTGAGGGAAGGCAACGAGGCGGACTTGAAAGCGAGGCAGAATAGCAGGAAACAGATTTCAAGAGGTACGTTGGAATCGCCTGTAAAGCACAGGAAGAGGGGCACTACTTCGACAATGATGCACTTGGCCAAAAAGGGCGTATGCGTTTTCTCCTGAATATATTCAGGAGAAAACGCATACGCCCTTTTTGGCCAAGCAAGCAAGCGGGCAATGCAAATCTGCACTACAAAGAAGTATCACTTCCCACCGGTCAAAAGGGACATCCGCAAAATGTGTAAAAAACCAGAAAGGCAAGACAGGCCCTGGAGAACAGGGAGCCCTGTTATGCTGATGGGCGGGATGTAAGTTGCCAACTGCCTCACTGGAGGAGTGCATTGTGTTCCCTAAAACAAGTAAACAACAGAGCTACAGAGCCAAGGGCACTTCCAGTCTAGGGAATATACCTTGGGAAAACTGAAAATCCATAAGACAGAGCCACCCCCAAATTGAGGGCTGCACTGCTTACAAGAACCTCAACCTGGGTACACCTGAAATATCCCAGGCAATATAAAAATGGTTCCAAACATTGTGGAACTTACGTACGATGGAATATCCCTCAGCCACGAAATCAATGTCATAAGACCAGTAGCAGCAAAATGAGTGGATTCAGGTACGATGATTCTAAGTGAAAGAAGTCACACAGGAAAAGAAACTTATCATAAGATATCACTTAGGAAGATCCTGTAAACATGGCTACACATGAACTGAGTTAGGCAAGAGAACAGAGTCTCACATTTAGAAAACACTCTTATGCCTGCTTAAGGGGGAAGGAGAGGTGGGGTGATGCATCAAACCCGAGTTTGGTATAAGCACAGGTAGCGTTCCAAAAACCAACTATGGAATAGACAAGACCTACACCTTCCTCAGTGAAAGGGACTCAAAACCCCATATTTCCCGCAGAGGAATAGATCTGACTAGTAAGAATCTTAAAACCTATGTATTGATATGTCTCCGTAAGGGAATCAAGTGTGTCTAGACTGGCATAAACAGGGCAGCGAGAATCAGCTCAAACCCACTCTAAAAAGGAATTTCAAAAACAGAACAAAGAAACAGGGAAATTCTTCAAAATTCCTTCAGGGTCTCTGATGCAACCTGGAATGACCCTATCTACAATGACAGCTGGATGTGGCATAAGGCTGGACACTTGGGACTGAGGGGATTGGTGAGATTGGGTGAGCAAATGCAGACCCTTTAAAGCAATAATGCATGGCACCCATTCCATGGGTCCCAGCTCTGCAGGTGGAAGGGAATATTACTACAGCTATAACGTGTACGGGAAACCTAGAGAATGGACACACTGTGAATACGACAGGTTTCTAAAACTCAACGAAGAGCCCCTCTCCTGGTGCTCCGGTTTGACATTCCAACTGCTTTCCTATCAATCTCCCAACTTGGAGAGACAGCCCCTTTAAGCTCCTGGTTCGCACAGGTTGCCAATTTGGCAGAGGATGAAAGGGAAGAGGGAGAACCAATGAGAGAGTAGCTGCTAGGCATTTGGATGGGCACATGTCACTCTAATTTCCCGGCAGGAAGAAGAATTAACCAAAGTCTCAGCCACCCACCGGGAACCAGTATAGGTCCTGAACCAAAAGTTTGGACTTGCGTTCAGCTCACAAGAAACGAGTTGAAAAATGGAGCTCAGGGGCACAGCAATTCACAAACTGGCAGAGTAATCAAGGCCAACTATCGTCCAAAAATCTGTTGAGGGAAGGCAACGAGGCGGACTTGAAAGCGAGGCAGAATAGCAGGAAACAGATTTCAAGAGGTACGTTGGAATCGCCTGTAAAGCACAGGAAGAGGGGCACAACTTCGACAATGATGCACTTGGCCAAAAAGGGCGTATGCGTTTTCTCCTGAATATATTCAGGAGAAAACGCATACGCCCTTTTTGGCCAAGCAAGCAAGCGGGCAATGCAAATCTGCACTACAAAGAAGTATCACTTCCCACCGGTCAAAAGGGACATCCGCAAAATGTGTAAAAAACCAGAAAGGCAAGACAGGCCCTGGAGAACAGGGAGCCCTGTTATGCTGATGGGCGGGATGTAAGTTGCCAACTGCCTCACTGGAGGAGTGCATTGTGTTCCCTAAAACAAGTAAACAACAGAGCTACAGAGCCAAGGGCACTTCCAGTCTAGGGAATATACCTTGGGAAAACTGAAAATCCATAAGACAGAGCCACCCCCAAATTGAGGGCTGCACTGCTTACAAGAACCTCAACCTGGGTACACCTGAAATATCCCAGGAAATATAAAAATGGTTCCAAACATTGTGGAACTTTCGTACGATGGAATATCCCTCAGCCACGAAATCAATGTCATAAGACCAGTAGCAGCAAAATGAGTGGATTCAGGTACGATGATTCTAAGTGAAAGAAGTCACACAGGAAAAGAAACTTATCATAATATATCACTTAGGAAGATCCTGTAAACATGGCTACACATGAACTGAGTTAGGCAAGAGAACAGAGTCTCACATTTAGAAAACACTCTTATGCCTGCTTAAGGGGGAAGGAGAGGTGGGGTGATGCATCAAACCCGAGTTTGATATAAGCACAGGTACCGTTCCAAAAACCAACTATGGAATAGACAAGACCTACACCTTCCTCAGTGAAAGGGACTCAAAACCCCATATTTCCCGCAGAGGAATAGATCTGACTAGTAAGAATCTTAAAACCTATGTATTGATATGTCTCCGTAAGGGAATCAAGTGTGTCTAGACTGGCATAAACAGGGCAGCGAGAATCAGCTCAAACCCACTCTAAAAAGGAATTTCAAAAACAGAACAAAGAAACAGGGTAATTCTTCACAATTCCTTCAGGGTCTCTGATGCAACCTGGAATGACCCTATCTACAATGACAGCTGGATGTGGCATAAGGCTGGACACTTGGGACTGAGAGGATTGGTGAGATTGGGTGAGCAAATGCAGACCCTTTAAAGCAATAATGGATGGCACCCATTCCATGGGTCCCAGCTCTCCAGGTGGAAGGGAATATTACTACAGCTATAACGTGTACGGGAAACCTAGAGAATGGACACACTGTGAATACGACAGGTTTCTAAAACTCAACGAAGAGCCCCTCTCCTGGTGCTCCGGTTTGACTTTCCAACTGCTTTCCTATCAATCTCCCAACTTGGAGAGACAGCCCCTTTAAGCTCCTGGTTCGCACAGGTTGCCAATTTGGCAGAGGATGAAAGGGAAGAGGGACAACCAATGAGAGAGTAGCTGCTAGGCATTTGGATGGGCACATGTCACTCTAATTTCCCGGCAGGAAGAAGAATTAACCAAAGTCTCAGCCACCCACCGGGAACCAGTATAGGTCCTGAACCAAAAGTTTGGACTTGCGTTCAGCTCACAAGAAACGAGTTGAAAAATGGAGCTCAGGGGCACAGCAATTCACAAACTGGCAGAGTAATCAAGGCCAACTATCGTCCAAAAATCTGTTGAGGGAAGGCAACGAGGCGGACTTGAAAGCGAGGCAGAATAGCAGGAAACAGATTTCAAGAGGTACGTTGGAATCGCCTTTAAAGCACAGGAAGAGGGGCACAACTTCGACAATGATGCACTTGGCCAAAAAGGGCGTATGCGTTTTCTCCTGAATATATTCAGGAGAAAACGCATACGCCCTTTTTGGCCAAGCAAGCAAGCGGGCAATGCAAATCTGCACTACAAAGAAGTATCACTTCCCACCGGTCAAAAGGGACATCCGCAAAATGTGTAAAAAACCAGAAAGGCAAGACAGGCCCTGGAGAACAGGGAGCCCTGTTATGCTGATGGGCGGGATGTAAGTTGCCAACTGCCTCACTGGAGGAGTGCATTGTGTTCCCTAAAACAAGTAAACAACAGAGCTACAGAGCCAAGGGCACTTCCAGTCTAGGGAATATACCTTGGGAAAACTGAAAATCCATAAGACAGAGCCACCCCCAAATTGAGGGCTGCACTGCTTACAAGAACCTCAACCTGGGTACACCTGAAATATCCCAGGAAATATAAAAATGGTTCCAAACATTGTGGAACTTACGTACGATGGAATATCCCTCAGCCACGAAATCAATGTCATAAGACCAGTAGCAGCAAAATGAGTGGATTCAGGTACGATGATTCTAAGTGAAAGAAGTCACACAGGAAAAGAAACTTATCATAAGATATCACTTAGGAAGATCCTGTAAACATGGCTACACATGAACTGAGTTAGGCAAGAGAACAGAGTCTCACATTTAGAAAACACTCTTATGCCTGCTTAAGGGGGAAGGAGAGGTGGGGTGATGCATCAAACCCGAGTTTGATATAAGCACAGGTACCGTTCCAAAAACCAACTATGGAATAGACAAGACCTACACCTTCCTCAGTGAAAGGGACTCAAAACCCCATATTTCCCACAGAGGAATAGATCTGACTAGTAAGAATCTTAAAACCTATGTATTGATATGTCTCCGTAAGGGAATCAAGTGTGTCTAGACTGGCATAAACAGGGCAGCGAGAATCAGCTCAAACCCACTCTAAAAAGGAATTTCAAAAACAGAATAAAGAAACAGGGAAATTCTTCAAAATTCCTTCAGGGTCTCTGATGCAACCTGGAATGACCCTATCTACAATGACAGCTGGATGTGGCATAAGGCTGGACACTTGGGACTGAGAGGATTGGTGAGATTGGGTGAGCAAATGCAGACCCTTTAAAGCAATAATGGATGGCACCCATTCCATGGGTCCCAGCTCTCCAGGTGGAAGGGAATATTACTACAGCTATAACGTGTACGGGAAACCTAGAGAATGGACACACTGTGAATACGACAGGTTTCTAAAACTCAACGAAGAGCCCCTCTCCTGGTGCTCCGGTTTGACTTTCCAACTGCTTTCCTATCAATCTCCCAACTTGGAGAGACAGCCCCTTTAAGCTCCTGGTTCGCACAGGTTGCCAATTTGGCAGAGGATGAAAGGGAAGAGGGAGAACCAATGAGAGAGTAGCTGCTAGGCATTTGGATGGGCACATGTCACTCTAATTTCCCGGCAGGAAGAAGAATTAACCAAAGTCTCAGCCACCCACCGGGAACCAGTATAGGTCCTGAACCAAAAGTTTGGACTTGCGTTCAGCTCACAAGAAACGAGTTGAAAAATGGAGCTCAGGGGCACAGCAATTCACAAACTGGCAGAGTAATCAAGGCCAACTATCGTCCAAAAATCTGTTGAGGGAAGGCAACGAGGCGGACTTGAAAGCGAGGCAGAATAGCAGGAAACAGATTTCAAGAGGTACGTTGGAATCGCCTGTAAAGCACAGGAAGAGGGGCACTACTTCGACAATGATGCACTTGGCCAAAAAGGGCGTATGCGTTTTCTCCTGAATATATTCAGGAGAAAACGCATACGCCCTTTTTGGCCAAGCAAGCAAGCGGGCAATGCAAATCTGCACTACAAAGAAGTATCACTTCCCACCGGTCAAAAGGGACATCCGCAAAATGTGTAAAAAACCAGAAAGGCAAGACAGGCCCTGGAGAACAGGGAGCCCTGTTATGCTGATGGGCGGGATGTAAGTTGCCAACTGCCTCACTGGAGGAGTGCATTGTGTTCCCTAAAACAAGTAAACAACAGAGCTACAGAGCCAAGGGCACTTCCAGTCTAGGGAATATACCTTGGGAAAACTGAAAATCCATAAGACAGAGCCACCCCCAAATTGAGGGCTGCACTGCTTACAAGAACCTCAACCTGGGTACACCTGAAATATCCCAGGCAATATAAAAATGGTTCCAAACATTGTGGAACTTACGTACGATGGAATATCCCTCAGCCACGAAATCAATGTCATAAGACCAGTAGCAGCAAAATGAGTGGATTCAGGTACGATGATTCTAAGTGAAAGAAGTCACACAGGAAAAGAAACTTATCATAAGATATCACTTAGGAAGATCCTGTAAACATGGCTACACATGAACTGAGTTAGGCAAGAGAACAGAGTCTCACATTTAGAAAACACTCTTATGCCTGCTTAAGGGGGAAGGAGAGGTGGGGTGATGCATCAAACCCGAGTTTGGTATAAGCACAGGTAGCGTTCCAAAAACCAACTATGGAATAGACAAGACCTACACCTTCCTCAGTGAAAGGGACTCAAAACCCCATATTTCCCGCAGAGGAATAGATCTGACTAGTAAGAATCTTAAAACCTATGTATTGATATGTCTCCGTAAGGGAATCAAGTGTGTCTAGACTGGCATAAACAGGGCAGCGAGAATCAGCTCAAACCCACTCTAAAAAGGAATTTCAAAAACAGAACAAAGAAACAGGGAAATTCTTCAAAATTCCTTCAGGGTCTCTGATGCAACCTGGAATGACCCTATCTACAATGACAGCTGGATGTGGCATAAGGCTGGACACTTGGGACTGAGGGGATTGGTGAGATTGGGTGAGCAAATGCAGACCCTTTAAAGCAATAATGCATGGCACCCATTCCATGGGTCCCAGCTCTGCAGGTGGAAGGGAATATTACTACAGCTATAACGTGTACGGGAAACCTAGAGAATGGACACACTGTGAATACGACAGGTTTCTAAAACTCAACGAAGAGCCCCTCTCCTGGTGCTCCGGTTTGACATTCCAACTGCTTTCCTATCAATCTCCCAACTTGGAGAGACAGCCCCTTTAAGCTCCTGGTTCGCACAGGTTGCCAATTTGGCAGAGGATGAAAGGGAAGAGGGAGAACCAATGAGAGAGTAGCTGCTAGGCATTTGGATGGGCACATGTCACTCTAATTTCCCGGCAGGAAGAAGAATTAACCAAAGTCTCAGCCACCCACCGGGAACCAGTATAGGTCCTGAACCAAAAGTTTGGACTTGCGTTCAGCTCACAAGAAACGAGTTGAAAAATGGAGCTCAGGGGCACAGCAATTCACAAACTGGCAGAGTAATCAAGGCCAACTATCGTCCAAAAATCTGTTGAGGGAAGGCAACGAGGCGGACTTGAAAGCGAGGCAGAATAGCAGGAAACAGATTTCAAGAGGTACGTTGGAATCGCCTGTAAAGCACAGGAAGAGGGGCACAACTTCGACAATGATGCACTTGGCCAAAAAGGGCGTATGCGTTTTCTCCTGAATATATTCAGGAGAAAACGCATACGCCCTTTTTGGCCAAGCAAGCAAGCGGGCAATGCAAATCTGCACTACAAAGAAGTATCACTTCCCACCGGTCAAAAGGGACATCCGCAAAATGTGTAAAAAACCAGGAAGGCAAGACAGGCCCTGGAGAACAGGGAGCCCTGTTATGCTGATGGGCGGGATGTAAGTTGCCAACTGCCTCACTGGAGGAGTGCATTGTGTTCCCTAAAACAAGTAAACAACAGAGCTACAGAGCCAAGGGCACTTCCAGTCTAGGGAATATACCTTGGGAAAACTGAAAATCCATAAGACAGAGCCACCCCCAAATTGAGGGCTGCACTGCTTACAAGAACCTCAACCTGGGTACACCTGAAATATCCCAGGAAATATAAAAATGGTTCCAAACATTGTGGAACTTTCGTACGATGGAATATCCCTCAGCCACGAAATCAATGTCATAAGACCAGTAGCAGCAAAATGAGTGGATTCAGGTACGATGATTCTAAGTGAAAGAAGTCACACAGGAAAAGAAACTTATCATAATATATCACTTAGGAAGATCCTGTAAACATGGCTACACATGAACTGAGTTAGGCAAGAGAACAGAGTCTCACATTTAGAAAACACTCTTATGCCTGCTTAAGGGGGAAGGAGAGGTGGGGTGATGCATCAAACCCGAGTTTGATATAAGCACAGGTACCGTTCCAAAAACCAACTATGGAATAGACAAGACCTACACCTTCCTCAGTGAAAGGGACTCAAAACCCCATATTTCCCGCAGAGGAATAGATCTGACTAGTAAGAATCTTAAAACCTATGTATTGATATGTCTCCGTAAGGGAATCAAGTGTGTCTAGACTGGCATAAACATGGCCGCGAGAATCAGCTCAAACCCACTCTAAAAAGGAATTTCAAAAACAGAACAAAGAAACAGGGAAATTCTTTACAATTCCTTCAGGGTCTCTGATGCAACCTGGAATGACCCTATCTACAATGACAGCTGGATGTGGCATAAGGCTGGACACTTGGGACTGAGAGGATTGGTGAGATTGGGTGAGCAAATGCAGACCCTTTAAAGCAATAATGCATGGCACCCATTCCATGGGTCCCAGCTCTCCAGGTGGAAGGGAATATTACTACAGCTATAACGTGTACGGGAAACCTAGAGAATGGACACACTGTGAATACGAAAGGTTTCTAAAACTCAACGAAGAGCCCCTCTCCTGGTGCTCCGGTTTGACTTTCCAACTGCTTTCCTATCAATCTCCCAACTTGGAGAGACAGCCCCTTTAAGCTCCTGGTTCGCACAGGTTGCCAATTTGGCAGAGGATGAAAGGGAAGAGGGAGAACCAATGAGAGAGTAGCTGCTAGGCATTTGGATGGGCACATGTCACTCTAATTTCCCGGCAGGAAGAAGAATTAACCAAAGTCTCAGCCACCCACCGGGAACCAGTATAGGTCCTGAACCAAAAGTTTGGACTTGCGTTCAGCTCACAAGAAACGAGTTGAAAAATGGAGCTCAGGGGCACAGCAATTCACAAACTGGCAGAGTAATCAAGGCCAACTATCGTCCAAAAATCTGTTGAGGGAAGGCAACGAGGCGGACTTGAAAGCGAGGCAGAATAGCAGGAAACAGATTTCAAGAGGTACGTTGGAATCGCCTGTAAAGCACAGGAAGAGGGGCACAACTTCGACAATGATGCACTTGGCCAAAAAGGGCGTATGCGCTTTCTCCTGAATATATTCAGGAGAAAACACATACGCCCTTTTTGGCCAAGCAAGCAAGCGGGCAATGCAAATCTGCACTACAAAGAAGTATCACTTCCCACCGGTCAAAAGGGACATCCACAAAATGTGTAAAAAAACAGAAAGGCAAGACAGGCCCTGGAGAACAGGGAGCCCTGTTATGCTGATGGGCGGGATGTAAGTTGCCAACTGCCTCACTGGAGGAGTGCATTGTGTTCCCTAAAACAAGTAAACAACAGAGCTACAGAGCCAAGGGCACTTCCAGTCTAGGGAATATACCTTGGGAAAACTGAAAATCCATAAGACAGAGCCACCCCCAAATTGAGGGCTGCACTGCTTACAAGAACCTCTACCTGGGTACACCTGAAATATCCCAGGAAATATAAAAATGGTTCCAAACATTGTGGAACTTTCGTACGATGGAATATCCCTCAGCCACGAAATCAATGTCATAAGACCAGTAGCAGCAAAATGAGTGGATTCAGGTACGATGATTCTAAGTGAAAGAAGTCACACAGGAAAAGAAACTTATCATAATATATCACTTAGGAAGATCCTGTAAACATGGCTACACATGAACTGAGTTAGGCAAGAGAACAGAGTCTCACATTTAGAAAACACTCTTATGCCTGCTTAAGGGGGAAGGAGAGGTGGGGTGATGCATCAAACCCGAGTTTGATATAAGCACAGGTACCGTTCCAAAAACCAACTATGGAATAGACAAGACCTACACCTTCCTCAGTGAAAGGGACTGAAAACCCCATATTTCCCGCAGAGGAATAGATCTGACTAGTAAGAATCTTAAAACCTATGTATTGATATGTCTCCGTAAGGGAATCAAGTGTGTCTAGACTGGCATAAACAGGGCAGCGAGAATCAGCTCAAACCCACTCTAAAAAGGAATTTCAAAAACAGAACAAAGAAACAGGGAAATTCTTCAAAATTCCTTCAGGGTCTCTGATGCAACCTGGAATGACCCTATCTACAATGACAGCTGGATGTGGCATAAGGCTGGACACTTGGGACTGAGAGGATTGGTGAGATTGGGTGAGCAAATGCAGACCCTTTAAAGCAATAATGGATGGCACCCATTCCATGGGTCCCAGCTCTCCAGGTTGAAGGGAATATTACTACAGCTATAACGTGTACGGGAAACCTAGAGAATGGACACACTGTGAATACGACAGGTTTCTGAAACTCAACGAAGAGCCCCTCTCCTGGTGCTCCGGTTTGACTTTCCAACTGCTTTCCTATCAATCTCCCAACTTGGAGAGACAGCCCCTTTAAGCTCCTGGTTCGCACAGGTTGCCAATTTGGCAGAGGATGAAAGGGAAGAGGGAGAACCAATGAGAGAGTAGCTGCTAGGCATTTGGATGGGCACATGTCACTCTAATTTCCCGGCAGGAAGAAGAATTAACCAAAGTCTCAGCCACCCACCGGGAACCAGTATAGGTCCTGAACCAAAAGTTTGGACTTGCGTTCAGCTCACAAGAAACGAGTTGAAAAATGGAGCTCAGGGGCACAGCAATTCACAAACTGGCAGAGTAATCAAGGCCAACTATCGTCCAAAAATCTGTTGAGGGAAGGCAACGAGGCGGACTTGAAAGCGAGGCAGAATAGCAGGAAACAGATTTCAAGAGGTACGTTGGAATCGCCTGTAAAGCACAGGAAGAGGGGCACAACTTCGACAATGATGCACTTGGCCAAAAAGGGCGTATGCGTTTTCTCCTGAATATATTCAGGAGAAAACGCATACGCCCTTTTTGGCCAAGCAAGCAAGCGGGCAATGCAAATCTGCACTACAAAGAAGTATCACTTCCCACCGGTCAAAAGGGACATCCACAAAATGTGTAAAAAACCAGAAAGGCAAGACAGGCCCTGGAGAACAGGGAGCCCTGTTATGCTGATGGGCGGGATGTAAGTTGCCAACTGCCTCACTGGAGGAGTGCATTGTGTTCCCTAAAACAAGTAAACAACAGAGCTACAGAGCCAAGGGCACTTCCAGTCTAGGGAATATACCTTGGGAAAACTGAAAATCCATAAGACAAAGCCACCCCCAAATTGAGGGCTGCACTGCTTACAAGAACCTCAACCTGGGTACACCTGAAATATCCCAGGAAATATAAAAATGGTTCCAAACATTGTGGAACTTTCGTACGATGGAATATCCCTCAGCCACGAAATCAATGTCATAAGACCAGTAGCAGCAAAATGAGTGGATTCAGGTACGATGATTCTAAGTGAAAGAAGTCACACAGGAAAAGAAACTTATCATAAGATATCACTTAGGAAGATCCTGTAAACATGGCTACACATGAACTGAGTTAGGCAAGAGAACAGAGTCTCACATTTAGAAAACACTCTTATGCCTGCTTAAGGGGGAAGAAGAGGTGGGGTGATGCATCAAACCCGAGTTTGATATAAGCACAGGTACCGTTCCAAAAACCAACTATGGAATAGACAAGACCTACACCTTCCTCAGTGAAAGGGACTCAAACCCCCATATTTCCCGCAGAGGAATAGATCTGACTAGTAAGAATCTTAAAACCTATGTATTGATATGTCTCCGTAAGGGAATCAAGTGTGTCTAGACTGGCATAAACAGGGCAGCGAGAATCAGCTCAAACCCACTCTAAAAAGGAATTTCAAAAACAGAACAAAGAAACAGGGAAATTCTTCAAAATTCCTTCAGGGTCTCTGATGCAACCTGGAATGACCCTATCTACAATGACAGCTGGATGTGGCATAAGGCTGGACACTTGGGACTGAGAGGATTGGTGAGATTGGGTGAGCAAATGCAGACCCTTTAAAGCAATAATGGATGGCACCCATTCCATGGGTCCCAGCTCTCCAGGTTGAAGGGAATATTACTACAGCTATAACGTGTACGGGAAACCTAGAGAATGGACACACTGTGAATATGACAGGTTTCTAAAACTCAACGAAGAGCCCCTCTCCTGGTGCTCCGGTTTGACTTTCCAACTGCTTTCCTATCAATCTCCCAACTTGGAGAGACAGCCCCTTTAAGCTCCTGGTTCGCACAGGTTGCCAATTTGGCAGAGGATGAAAGGGAAGAGGGAGAACCAATGAGAGAGTAGCTGCTAGGCATTTGGATGGGCACATGTCACTCTAATTTCCCGGCAGGAAGAAGAATTAACCAAAGTCTCAGCCACCCACCGGGAACCAGTATAGGTCCTGAACCAAAAGTTTGGACTTGCGTTCAGCTCACAAGAAACGAGTTGAAAAATGGAGCTCAGGGGCACAGCAATTCACAAACTGGCAGAGTAATCAAGGCCAACTATCGTCCAAAAATCTGTTGAGGGAAGGCAACGAGGCGGACTTGAAAGCGAGGCAGAATAGCAGGAAACAGATTTCAAGAGGTACGTTGGAATCGCCTGTAAAGCACAGGAAGAGGGGCACAACTTCGACAATGATGCACTTGGCCAAAAAGGGCGTATGCGTTTTCTCCTGAATATATTCAGGAGAAAACACATACGCCCTTTTTGGCCAAGCAAGCAAGCGGGCAATGCAAATCTGCACTACAAAGAAGTATCACTTCCCACCGGTCAAAAGGGACATCCACAAAATGTGTAAAAAACCAGAAAGGCAAGACAGGCCCTGGAGAACAGGGAGCCCTGTTATGCTGATGGGCGGGATGTAAGTTGCCAACTGCCTCACTGGAGGAGTGCATTGTGTTCCCTAAAACAAGTAAACAACAGAGCTACAGAGCCAAGGGCACTTCCAGTCTAGGGAATATACCTTGGGAAAACTGAAAATCCATAAGACAGAGCCACCCCCAAATTGAGGGCTGCACTGCTTACAAGAACCTCAACCTGGGTACACCTGAAATATCCCAGGAAATATAAAAATGGTTCCAAACATTGTGGAACTTTCGTACGATGGAATATCCCTCAGCCACGAAATCAATGTCATAAGACCAGTAGCAGCAAAATGAGTGGATTCAGGTACGATGATTCTAAGTGAAAGAAGTCACACAGGAAAAGAAACTTATCATAAGATATCACTTAGGAAGATCCTGTAAACATGGCTACACATGAACTGAGTTAGGCAAGAGAACAGAGTCTCACATTTAGAAAACACTCTTATGCCTGCTTAAGGGGGAAGAAGAGGTGGGGTGATGCATCAAACCCGAGTTTGATATAAGCACAGGTACCGTTCCAAAAACCAACTATGGAATAGACAAGACCTACACCTTCCTCAGTGAAAGGGACTCAAAACCCCATATTTCCCGCAGAGGAATAGATCTGACTAGTAAGAATCTTAAAACCTATGTATTGATATGTCTCCGTAAGGGAATCAAGTGTGTCTAGACTGGCATAAACATGGCAGCGAGAATCAGCTCAAACCCACTCTAAAAAGGAATTTCAAAAACAGAACAAAGAAACAGGGAAATTCTTCACAATTCCTTCAGGGTCTCTGATGCAACCTGGAATGACCCTATCTACAATGACAGCTGGATGTGGCATAAGGCTGGACACTTGGGACTGAGAGGATTGGTGAGATTGGGTGAGCAAATGCAGACCCTTTAAAGCAATAATGGATGGCACCCATTCCATGGGTCCCAGCTCTCCAGGTGGAAGGGAATATTACTACAGCTATAACGTGTACGGGAAACCTAGAGAATGGACACACTGTGAATACGACAGGTTTCTAAAACTCAACGAAGAGCCCCTCTCCTGGTGCTCCGGTTTGACTTTCCAACTGCTTTCCTATCAATCTCCCAACTTGGAGAGACAGCCCCTTTAAGCTCCTGGTTCGCACAGGTTGCCAATTTGGCAGAGGATGAAAGGGAAGAGGGAGAACCAATGAGAGAGTAGCTGCTAGGCATTTGGATGGGCACATGTCACTCTAATTTCCCGGCAGGAAGAAGAATTAACCAAAGTCTCAGCCACCCACCGGGAACCAGTATAGGTCCTGAACCAAAAGTTTGGACTTGCGTTCAGCTCACAAGAAACGAGTTGAAAAATGGAGCTCAGGGGCACAGCAATTCACAAACTGGCAGAGTAATCAAGGCCAACTATCGTCCAAAAATCTGTTGAGGGAAGGCAACGAGGCGGACTTGAAAGCGAGGCAGAATAGCAGGAAACAGATTTCAAGAGGTACGTTGGAATCGCCTGTAAAGCACAGGAAGAGGGGCACAACTTCGACAATGATGCACTTGGCCAAAAAGGGCGTATGCGTTTTCTCCTGAATATATTCAGGAGAAAACGCATACGCCCTTTTTGGCCAAGCAAGCAAGCGGGCAATGCAAATCTGCACTACAAAGAAGTATCACTTCCCACCGGTCAAAAGGGACATCCACAAAATGTGTAAAAAACCAGAAAGGCAAGACAGGCCCTGGAGAACAGGGAGCCCTGTTATGCTGATGGGCGGGATGTAAGTTGCCAACTGCCTCACTGGAGGAGTGCATTGTGTTCCCTAAAACAAGTAAACAACAGAGCTACAGAGCCAAGGGCACTTCCAGTCTAGGGAATATACCTTGGGAAAACTGAAAATCCATAAGACAGAGCCACCCCCAAATTGAGGGCTGCACTGCTTACAAGAACCTCTACCTGGGTACACCTGAAATATCCCAGGAAATATAAAAATGGTTCCAAACATTGTGGAACTTTCGTACGATGGAATATCCCTCAGCCACGAAATCAATGTCATAAGACCAGTAGCAGCAAAATGAGTGGATTCAGGTACGATGATTCTAAGTGAAAGAAGTCACACAGGAAAAGAAACTTATCATAATATATCACTTAGGAAGATCCTGTAAACATGGCTACACATGAACTGAGTTAGGCAAGAGAACAGAGTCTCACATTTAGAAAACACTCTTATGCCTGCTTAAGGGGGAAGAAGAGGTGGGGTGATGCATCAAACCCGAGTTTGATATAAGCACAGGTACCGTTCCAAAAACCAACTATGGAATAGACAAGACCTACACCTTCCTCAGTGAAAGGGACTCAAAACCCCATATTTCCCGCAGAGGAATAGATCTGACTAGTAAGAATCTTAAAACCTATGTATTGATATGTCTCCGTAAGGGAATCAAGTGTGTCTAGACTGGCATAAACATGGCAGCGAGAATCAGCTCAAACCCACTCTAAAAAGGAATTTCAAAAACAGAACAAAGAAACAGGGAAATTCTTCACAATTCCTTCAGGGTCTCTGATGCAACCTGGAATGACCCTATCTACAATGACAGCTGGATGTGGCATAAGGCTGGACACTTGGGACTGAGAGGATTGGTGAGATTGGGTGAGCAAATGCAGACCCTTTAAAGCAATAATGGATGGCACCCATTCCATGGGTCCCAGCTCTCCAGGTTGAAGGGAATATTACTACAGCTATAACGTGTACGGGAAACCTAGAGAATGGACACACTGTGAATACGACAGGTTTCTAAAACTCAACGAAGAGCCCCTCTCCTGGTGCTCCGGTTTGACTTTCCAACTGCTTTCCTATCAATCTCCCAACTTGGAGAGACAGCCCCTTTAAGCTCCTGGTTCGCACAGGTTGCCAATTTGGCAGAGGATGAAAGGGAAGAGGGAGAACCAATGAGAGAGTAGCTGCTAGGCATTTGGATGGGCACATGTCACTCTAATTTCCCGGCAGGAAGAAGAATTAACCAAAGTCTCAGCCACCCACCGGGAACCAGTATAGGTCCTGAACCAAAAGTTTGGACTTGCGTTCAGCTCACAAGAAACGAGTTGAAAAATGGAGCTCAGGGGCACAGCAATTCACAAACTGGCAGAGTAATCAAGGCCAACTATCGTCCAAAAATCTGTTGAGGGAAGGCAACGAGGCGGACTTGAAAGCGAGGCAGAATAGCAGGAAACAGATTTCAAGAGGTACGTTGGAATCGCCTGTAAAGCACAGGAAGAGGGGCACAACTTCGACAATGATGCACTTGGCCAAAAAGGGCGTATGCGTTTTCTCCTGAATATATTCAGGAGAAAACACATACGCCCTTTTTGGCCAAGCAAGCAAGCGGGCAATGCAAATCTGCACTACAAAGAAGTATCACTTCCCACCGGTCAAAAGGGACATCCACAAAATGTGTAAAAAACCAGAAAGGCAAGACAGGCCCTGGAGAACAGGGAGCCCTGTTATGCTGATGGGCGGGATGTAAGTTGCCAACTGCCTCACTGGAGGAGTGCATTGTGTTCCCTAAAACAAGTAAACAACAGAGCTACAGAGCCAAGGGCACTTCCAGTCTAGGGAATATACCTTGGGAAAACTGAAAATCCATAAGACAGAGCCACCCCCAAATTGAGGGCTGCACTGCTTACAAGAACCTCAACCTGGGTACACCTGAAATATCCCAGGAAATATAAAAATGGTTCCAAACATTGTGGAACTTTCGTACGATGGAATATCCCTCAGCCACGAAATCAATGTCATAAGACCAGTAGCAGCAAAATGAGTGGATTCAGGTACGATGATTCTAAGTGAAAGAAGTCACACAGGAAAAGAAACTTATCATAAGATATCACTTAGGAAGATCCTGTAAACATGGCTACACATGAACTGAGTTAGGCAAGAGAACAGAGTCTCACATTTAGAAAACACTCTTATGCCTGCTTAAGGGGGAAGAAGAGGTGGGGTGATGCATCAAACCCGAGTTTGATATAAGCACAGGTACCGTTCCAAAAACCAACTATGGAATAGACAAGACCTACACCTTCCTCAGTGAAAGGGACTCAAAACCCCATATTTCCCGCAGAGGAATAGATCTGACTAGTAAGAATCTTAAAACCTATGTATTGATATGTCTCCGTAAGGGAATCAAGTGTGTCTAGACTGGCATAAACATGGCAGCGAGAATCAGCTCAAACCCACTCTAAAAAGGAATTTCAAAAACAGAACAAAGAAACAGGGAAATTCTTCACAATTCCTTCAGGGTCTCTGATGCAACCTGGAATGACCCTATCTACAATGACAGCTGGATGTGGCATAAGGCTGGACACTTGGGACTGAGAGGATTGGTGAGATTGGGTGAGCAAATGCAGACCCTTTAAAGCAATAATGGATGGCACCCATTCCATGGGTCCCAGCTCTCCAGGTTGAAGGGAATATTACTACAGCTATAACGTGTACGGGAAACCTAGAGAATGGACACACTGTGAATACGACAGGTTTCTAAAACTCAACGAAGAGCCCCTCTCCTGGTGCTCCGGTTTGACTTTCCAACTGCTTTCCTATCAATCTCCCAACTTGGAGAGACAGCCCCTTTAAGCTCCTGGTTCGCACAGGTTGCCAATTTGGCAGAGGATGAAAGGGAAGAGGGAGAACCAATGAGAGAGTAGCTGCTAGGCATTTGGATGGGCACATGTCACTCTAATTTCCCGGCAGGAAGAAGAATTAACCAAAGTCTCAGCCACCCACCGGGAACCAGTATAGGTCCTGAACCAAAAGTTTGGACTTGCGTTCAGCTCACAAGAAACGAGTTGAAAAATGGAGCTCAGGGGCACAGCAATTCACAAACTGGCAGAGTAATCAAGGCCAACTATCGTCCAAAAATCTGTTGAGGGAAGGCAACGAGGCGGACTTGAAAGCGAGGCAGAATAGCAGGAAACAGATTTCAAGAGGTACGTTGGAATCGCCTGTAAAGCACAGGAAGAGGGGCACAACTTCGACAATGATGCACTTGGCCAAAAAGGGCGTATGCGTTTTCTCCTGAATATATTCAGGAGAAAACACATACGCCCTTTTTGGCCAAGCAAGCAAGCGGGCAATGCAAATCTGCACTACAAAGAAGTATCACTTCCCACCGGTCAAAAGGGACATCCACAAAATGTGTAAAAAACCAGAAAGGCAAGACAGGCCCTGGAGAACAGGGAGCCCTGTTATGCTGATGGGCGGGATGTAAGTTGCCAACTGCCTCACTGGAGGAGTGCATTGTGTTCCCTAAAACAAGTAAACAACAGAGCTACAGAGCCAAGGGCACTTCCAGTCTAGGGAATATACCTTGGGAAAACTGAAAATCCATAAGACAGAGCCACCCCCAAATTGAGGGCTGCACTGCTTACAAGAACCTCAACCTGGGTACACCTGAAATATCCCAGGAAATATAAAAATGGTTCCAAACATTGTGGAACTTTCGTACGATGGAATATCCCTCAGCCACGAAATCAATGTCATAAGACCAGTAGCAGCAAAATGAGTGGATTCAGGTACGATGATTCTAAGTGAAAGAAGTCACACAGGAAAAGAAACTTATCATAAGATATCACTTAGGAAGATCCTGTAAACATGGCTACACATGAACTGAGTTAGGCAAGAGAACAGAGTCTCACATTTAGAAAACACTCTTATGCCTGCTTAAGGGGGAAGAAGAGGTGGGGTGATGCATCAAACCCGAGTTTGATATAAGCACAGGTACCGTTCCAAACACCAACTATGGAATAGACAAGACCTACACCTTCCTCAGTGAAAGGGACTCAAAACCCCATATTTCCCGCAGAGGAATAGATCTGACTAGTAAGAATCTTAAAACCTATGTATTGATATGTCTCCGTAAGGGAATCAAGTGTGTCTAGACTGGCATAAACAGGGCAGCGAGAATCAGCTCAAACCCACTCTAAAAAGGAATTTCAAAAACAGAACAAAGAAACAGGGAAATTCTTCAAAATTCCTTCAGGGTCTCTGATGCAACCTGGAATGACCCTATCTACAATGACAGCTGGATGTGGCATAAGGCTGGACACTTGGGACTGAGAGGATTGGTGAGATTGGGTGAGCAAATGCAGACCCTTTAAAGCAATAATGGATGGCACCCATTCCATGGGTCCCAGCTCTCCAGGTTGAAGGGAATATTACTACAGCTATAACGTGTACGGGAAACCTAGAGAATGGACACACTGTGAATATGACAGGTTTCTAAAACTCAACGAAGAGCCCCTCTCCTGGTGCTCCGGTTTGACTTTCCAACTGCTTTCCTATCAATCTCCCAACTTGGAGAGACAGCCCCTTTAAGCTCCTGGTTCGCACAGGTTGCCAATTTGGCAGAGGATGAAAGGGAAGAGGGAGAACCAATGAGAGAGTAGCTGCTAGGCATTTGGATGGGCACATGTCACTCTAATTTCCCGGGAGGAAGAAGAATTAACCAAAGTCTCAGCCACCCACCGGGAACCAGTATAGGTCCTGAACCAAAAGTTTGGACTTGCGTTCAGCTCACATGAAACGAGTTGAAAAATGGAGCTCAGGGGCACAGCAATTCACAAACTGGCAGAGTAATCAAGGCCAACTATCGTCCAAAAATCTGTTGAGGGAAGGCAACGAGGCGGACTTGAAAGCGAGGCAGAATAGCAGGAAACAGATTTCAAGAGGTACGTTGGAATCGCCTGTAAAGCACAGGAAGAGGGGCACAACTTCGACAATGATGCACTTGGCCAAAAAGGGCGTATGCGTTTTCTCCTGAATATATTCAGGAGAAAACGCATACGCCCTTTTTGGCCAAGCAAGCAAGCGGGCAATGCAAATCTGCACTACAAAGAAGTATCACTTCCCATCGGTCAAAAGGGACATCCGCAAAATGTGTAAAAAACCAGAAAGGCAAGACAGGCCCTGGAGAACAGGGAGCCCTGTTATGCTGATGGGCGGGATGTAAGTTGCCAACTGCCTCACTGGAGGAGTGCATTGTGTTCCCTAAAACAAGTAAACAACAGAGCTACAGAGCCAAGGGCACTTCCAGTCTAGGGAATATACCTTGGGAAAACTGAAAATCCATAAGACAAAGCCACCCCCAAATTGAGGGCTGCACTGCTTACAAGAACCTCAACCTGGGTACACCTGAAATATCCCAGGAAATATAAAAATGGTTCCAAACATTGTGGAACTTACGTACGATGGAATATCCCTCAGCCACGAAATCAATGTCATAAGACCAGTAGCAGCAAAATGAGTGGATTCAGGTACGATGATTCTAAGTGAAAGAAGTCACACAGGAAAAGAAACTTATCATAAGATATCACTTAGGAAGATCCTGTAAACATGGCTACACATGAACTGAGTTAGGCAAGAGAACAGAGTCTCACATTTAGAAAACACTCTTATGCCTGCTTAAGGGGGAAGGAGAGGTGGGGTGATGCATCAAACCCGAGTTTGATATAAGCACATGTACCGTTCAAAAAACCAACTATGGAATAGACAAGACCTACACCTTCCTCAGTGAAAGGGACTCAAAACCCCATATTTCCCGCAGAGGAATAGATCTGACTAGTAAGAATCTTAAAACCTATGTATTGATATGTCTCCGTAAGGGAATCAAGTGTGTCTAGACTGGCATAAACAGGGCAGCGAGAATCAGCTCAAACCCACTCTAAAAAGGAATTTCAAAAACAGAACAAAGAAACAGGGTAATTCTTCACAATTCCTTCAGGGTCTCTGATGCAACCTGGAATGACCCTATCTACAATGACAGCTGGATGTGGCATAAGGCTGGACACTTGGGACTGAGGGGATTGGTGAGATTGGGTGAGCAAATGCAGACCCTTTAAAGCAATAATGGATGGCACCCATTCCATGGGTCCCAGCTCTCCAGGTGGAAGGGAATATTACTACAGCTATAACGTGTACGGGAAACCTAGAGAATGGACACACTGTGAATACGACAGGTTTCTAAAACTCAACGAAGAGCCCCTCTCCTGGTGCTCCGGTTTGACTTTCCAACTGCTTTCCTATCAATCTCCCAACTTGGAGAGACAGCCCCTTTAAGCTCCTGGTTCGCACAGGTTGCCAATTTGGCAGAGGATGAAAGGGAAGAGGGAGAACCAATGAGAGAGTAGCTGCTAGGCATTTGGATGGGCACATGTCACTCTAATTTCCCGGCAGGAAGAAGAATTAACCAAAGTCTCAGCCACCCACCGGGAACCAGTATAGGTCCTGAACCAAAAGTTTGGACTTGTGTTTAGCTCACAAGAAACGAGTTGAAAAATGGAGCTCAGGGGCACAGCAATTCACAAACTGGCAGAGTAATCAAGGCCAACTATCGTCCAAAAATCTGTTGAGGGAAGGCAACGAGGCGGACTTGAAAGCGAGGCAGAATAGCAGGAAACAGATTTCAAGAGGTACGTTGGAATCGCCTGTAAAGCACAGGAAGAGGGGCACAACTTCGACAATGATGCACTTGGCCAAAAAGGGCGTATGCGTTTTCTCCTGAATATATTCAGGAGAAAACGCATACGCCCTTTTTGGCCAAGCAAGCAAGCGGGCAATGCAAATCTGCACTACAAAGAAGTATCACTTCCCACCGGTCAAAAGGGACATCCGCAAAATGTGTAAAAAACCAGAAAGGCAAGACAGGCCCTGGAGAACAGGGAGCCCTGTTATGCTGATGGGCGGGATGTAAGTTGCCAACTGCCTCACTGGAGGAGTGCATTGTGTTCCCTAAAACAAGTAAACAACAGAGCTACAGAGCCAAGGGCACTTCCAGTCTAGGGAATATACCTTGGGAAAACTGAAAATCCATAAGACAGAGCCACCCCCAAATTGAGGGCTGCACTGCTTACAAGAACCTCAACCTGGGTACACCTGAAATATCCCAGGAAATATAAAAATGGTTCCAAACATTGTGGAACTTACGTACGATGGAGTATCCCTCAGCCACGAAATCAATGTCATAAGACCAGTAGCAGCAAAATGAGTGGATTCAGGTACGATGATTCTAAGTGAAAGAAGTCACACAGGAAAAGAAACTTATCATAAGATATCACTTAGGAAGATCCTGTAAACATGGCTACACATGAACTGAGTTAGGCAAGAGAACAGAGTCTCACATTTAGAAAACACTCTTATGCCTGCTTAAGGGGGAAGGAGAGGTGGGGTGATGCATCAAACCCGAGTTTCGTATAAGCACAGGTAGCGTTCCAAAAACCAACTATGGAATAGACAAGACCTACACCTTCCTCAGTGAAAGGGACTCAAAACCCCATATTTCCCGCAGAGGAATAGATCTGACTAGTAAGAATCTTAAAACCTATGTATTGATATGTCTCCGTAAGGGAATCAAGTGTGTGTAGACTGGCATAAACAGGGCAGCGAGAATCAGCTCAAACCCACTCTAAAAAGGAATTTCAAAAACAGAACAAAGAAACAGGGAAATTCTTCAAAATTCCTTCAGGGTCTCTGATGCAACCTGGAATGAACCTATCTACAATGACAGCTGGATGTGGCATAAGGCTGGACACTTGGGACTGAGGGGATTGGTGAGATTGGGTGAGCAAATGCAGACCCTTTAAAGCAATAATGCATGGCACCCATTCCATGGGTCCCAGCTCTCCAGGTTGAAGGGAATATTACTACAGCTATAACGTGTACGGGAAACCTAGAGAATGGACACACTGTGAATACGACAGGTTTCTAAAACTCAACGAAGAGCCCCTCTCCTGGTGCTCCGGTTTGACTTTCCAACTGCTTTCCTATCAATCTCCCAACTTGGAGAGACAGCCCCTTTAAGCTCCTGGTTCGCACAGGTTGCCAATTTGGCAGAGGATGAAAGGGAAGAGGGAGAACCAATGAGAGAGTAGCTGCTAGGCATTTGGATGGGCACATGTCACTCTAATTTCCCGGCAGGAAGAAGAATTAACCAAAGTCTCAGCCACCCACCGGGAACCAGTATAGGTCCTGAACCAAAAGTTTGGACTTGCGTTCAGCTCACAAGAAACGAGTTGAAAAATGGAGCTCAGGGGCACAGCAATTCACAAACTGGCAGAGTAATCAAGGCCAACTATCGTCCAAAAATCTGTTGAGGGAAGGCAACGAGGCGGACTTGAAAGCGAGGCAGAATAGCAGGAAACAGATTTCAAGAGGTACGTTGGAATCGCCTGTAAAGCACAGGAAGAGGGGCACAACTTCGACAATGATGCACTTGGCCAAAAAGGGCGTATGCGTTTTCTCCTGAATATATTCAGGAGAAAACGCATACGCCCTTTTTGGCCAAGCAAGCAAGCGGGCAATGCAAATCTGCACTACAAAGAAGTATCACTTCCCATCGGTCAAAAGGGACATCCGCAAAATGTGTAAAAAACCAGAAAGGCAAGACAGGCCCTGGAGAACAGGGAGCCCTGTTATGCTGATGGGCGGGATGTAAGTTGCCAACTGCCTCACTGGAGGAGTGCATTGTGTTCCCTAAAACAAGTAAACAACAGAGCTACAGAGCCAAGGGCACTTCCAGTCTAGGGAATATACCTTGGGAAAACTGAAAATCCATAAGACAGAGCCACCCCCAAATTGAGGGCTGCACTGCTTACAAGAACCTCAACCTGGGTACACCTGAAATATCCCAGGCAATATAAAAATGGTTCCAAACATTGTGGAACTTACGTACGATGGAATATCCCTCAGCCACGAAATCAATGTCATAAGACCAGTAGCAGCAAAATGAGTGGATTCAGGTACGATGATTCTAAGTGAAAGAAGTCACACAGGAAAAGAAACTTATCATAAGATATCACTTAGGAAGATCCTGTAAACATGGCTACACATGAACTGAGTTAGGCAAGAGAACAGAGTCTCACATTTAGAAAACACTCTTATGCCTGCTTAAGGGGGAAGGAGAGGTGGGGTGATGCATCAAACCCGAGTTTGATATAAGCACAGGTACCGTTCCAAAAACCAACTATGGAATAGACAAGACCTACACCTTCCTCAGTGAAAGGGACTCAAAACCCCATATTTCCCGCAGAGGAATAGATCTGACTAGTAAGAATCTTAAAACCTATGTATTGATATGTCTCCGTAAGGGAATCAAGTGTGTCTAGACTGGCATAAACAGGGCAGCGAGAATCAGCTCAAACCCACTCTAAAAAGGAATTTCAAAAACAGAACAAAGAAACAGGGTAATTCTTCACAATTCCTTCAGGGTCTCTGATGCAACCTGGAATGACCCTATCTACAATGACAGCTGGATGTGGCATAAGGCTGGACACTTGGGACTGAGAGGATTGGTGAGATTGGGTGAGCAAATGCAGACCCTTTAAAGCAATAATGGATGGCACCCATTCCATGGGTCCCAGCTCTCCAGGTGGAAGGGAATATTACTACAGCTATAACGTGTACGGGAAACCTAGAGAATGGACACACTGTGAATACGACAGGTTTCTAAAACTCAACGAAGAGCCCCTCTCCTGGTGCTCCGGTTTGACTTTCCAACTGCTTTCCTATCAATCTCCCAACTTGGAGAGACAGCCCCTTTAAGCTCCTGGTTCGCACAGGTTGCCAATTTGGCAGAGGATGAAAGGGAAGAGGGAGAACCAATGAGAGAGTAGCTGCTAGGCATTTGGATGGGCACATGTCACTCTAATTTCCCGGCAGGAAGAAGAATTAACCAAAGTCTCAGCCACCCACCGGGAACCAGTATAGGTCCTGAACCAAAAGTTTGGACTTGCGTTCAGCTCACAAGAAACGAGTTGAAAAATGGAGCTCAGGGGCACAGCAATTCACAAACTGGCAGAGTAATCAAGGCCAACTATCGTCCAAAAATCTGTTGAGGGAAGGCAACGAGGCGGACTTGAAAGCGAGGCAGAATAGCAGGAAACAGATTTCAAGAGGTACGTTGGAATCGCCTGTAAAGCACAGGAAGAGGGGCACAACTTCGACAATGATGCACTTGGCCAAAAAGGGCGTATGCGTTTTCTGCTGAATATATTCAGGAGAAAACGCATACGCCCTTTTTGGCCAAGCAAGCAAGCGGGCAATGCAAATCTGCACTACAAAGAAGTATCACTTCCCACCGGTCAAAAGGGACATCCGCAAAATGTGTAAAAAACCAGAAAGGCAAGACAGGCCCTGGAGAACAGGGAGCCCTGTTATGCTGATGGGCGGGATGTAAGTTGCCAACTGCCTCACTGGAGGAGTGCATTGTGTTCCCTAAAACAAGTAAACAACAGAGCTACAGAGCCAAGGGCACTTCCAGTCTAGGGAATATACCTTGGGAAAACTGAAAATCCATAAGACAGAGCCACCCCCAAATTGAGGGCTGCACTGCTTACAAGAACCTCAACCTGGGTACACCTGAAATATCCCAGGAAATATAAAAATGGTTCCAAACATTGTGGAACTTACGTACGATGGAATATCCCTCAGCCACGAAATCAATGTCATAAGACCAGTAGCAGCAAAATGAGTGGATTCAGGTACGATGATTCTAAGTGAAAGAAGTCACACAGGAAAAGAAACTTATCATAAGATATCACTTAGGAAGATCCTGTAAACATGGCTACACATGAACTGAGTTAGGCAAGAGAACAGAGTCTCACATTTAGAAAACACTCTTATGCCTGCTTAAGGGGGAAGGAGAGGTGGGGTGATGCATCAAACCCGAGTTTGATATAAGCACAGGTACCGTTCCAAAAACCAACTATGGAATAGACAAGACCTACACCTTCCTCAGTGAAAGGGACTCAAAACCCCATATTTCCCACAGAGGAATAGATCTGACTAGTAAGAATCTTAAAACCTATGTATTGATATGTCTCCGTAAGGGAATCAAGTGTGTCTAGACTGGCATAAACAGGGCAGCGAGAATCAGCTCAAACCCACTCTAAAAAGGAATTTCAAAAACAGAATAAAGAAACAGGGAAATTCTTCAAAATTCCTTCAGGGTCTCTGATGCAACCTGGAATGACCCTATCTACAATGACAGCTGGATGTGGCATAAGGCTGGACACTTGGGACTGAGAGGATTGGTGAGATTGGGTGAGCAAATGCAGACCCTTTAAAGCAATAATGGATGGCACCCATTCCATGGGTCCCAGCTCTCCAGGTGGAAGGGAATATTACTACAGCTATAACGTGTACGGGAAACCTAGAGAATGGACACACTGTGAATACGACAGGTTTCTAAAACTCAACGAAGAGCCCCTCTCCTGGTGCTCCGGTTTGACTTTCCAACTGCTTTCCTATCAATCTCCCAACTTGGAGAGACAGCCCCTTTAAGCTCCTGGTTCGCACAGGTTGCCAATTTGGCAGAGGATGAAAGGGAAGAGGGAGAACCAATGAGAGAGTAGCTGCTAGGCATTTGGATGGGCACATGTCACTCTAATTTCCCGGCAGGAAGAAGAATTAACCAAAGTCTCAGCCACCCACCGGGAACCAGTATAGGTCCTGAACCAAAAGTTTGGACTTGCGTTCAGCTCACAAGAAACGAGTTGAAAAATGGAGCTCAGGGGCACAGCAATTCACAAACTGGCAGAGTAATCAAGGCCAACTATCGTCCAAAAATCTGTTGAGGGAAGGCAACGAGGCGGACTTGAAAGCGAGGCAGAATAGCAGGAAACAGATTTCAAGAGGTACGTTGGAATCGCCTGTAAAGCACAGGAAGAGGGGCACAACTTCGACAATGATGCACTTGGCCAAAAAGGGCGTATGCGTTTTCTCCTGAATATATTCAGGAGAAAACGCATACGCCCTTTTTGGCCAAGCAAGCAAGCGGGCAATGCAAATCTGCACTACAAAGAAGTATCACTTCCCACCGGTCAAAAGGGACATCCGCAAAATGTGTAAAAAACCAGAAAGGCAAGACAGGCCCTGGAGAACAGGGAGCCCTGTTATGCTGATGGGCGGGATGTAAGTTGCCAACTGCCTCACTGGAGGAGTGCATTGTGTTCCCTAAAACAAGTAAACAACAGAGCTACAGAGCCAAGGGCACTTCCAGTCTAGGGAATATACCTTGGGAAAACTGAAAATCCATAAGACAGAGCCACCCCCAAATTGAGGGCTGCACTGCTTACAAGAACCTCAACCTGGGTACACCTGAAATATCCCAGGCAATATAAAAATGGTTCCAAACATTGTGGAACTTACGTACGATGGAATATCCCTCAGCCACGAAATCAATGTCATAAGACCAGTAGCAGCAAAATGAGTGGATTCAGGTACGATGATTCTAAGTGAAAGAAGTCACACAGGAAAAGAAACTTATCATAAGATATCACTTAGGAAGATCCTGTAAACATGGCTACACATGAACTGAGTTAGGCAAGAGAACAGAGTCTCACATTTAGAAAACACTCTTATGCCTGCTTAAGGGGGAAGGAGAGGTGGGGTGATGCATCAAACCCGAGTTTGGTATAAGCACAGGTAGCGTTCCAAAAACCAACTATGGAATAGACAAGACCTACACCTTCCTCAGTGAAAGGGACTCAAAACCCCATATTTCCCGCAGAGGAATAGATCTGACTAGTAAGAATCTTAAAACCTATGTATTGATATGTCTCCGTAAGGGAATCAAGTGTGTCTAGACTGGCATAAACAGGGCAGCGAGAATCAGCTCAAACCCACTCTAAAAAGGAATTTCAAAAACAGAACAAAGAAACAGGGAAATTCTTCAAAATTCCTTCAGGGTCTCTGATGCAACCTGGAATGACCCTATCTACAATGACAGCTGGATGTGGCATAAGGCTGGACACTTGGGACTGAGGGGATTGGTGAGATTGGGTGAGCAAATGCAGACCCTTTAAAGCAATAATGCATGGCACCCATTCCATGGGTCCCAGCTCTGCAGGTGGAAGGGAATATTACTACAGCTATAACGTGTACGGGAAACCTAGAGAATGGACACACTGTGAATACGACAGGTTTCTAAAACTCAACGAAGAGCCCCTCTCCTGGTGCTCCGGTTTGACATTCCAACTGCTTTCCTATCAATCTCCCAACTTGGAGAGACAGCCCCTTTAAGCTCCTGGTTCGCACAGGTTGCCAATTTGGCAGAGGATGAAAGGGAAGAGGGAGAACCAATGAGAGAGTAGCTGCTAGGCATTTGGATGGGCACATGTCACTCTAATTTCCCGGCAGGAAGAAGAATTAACCAAAGTCTCAGCCACCCACCGGGAACCAGTATAGGTCCTGAACCAAAAGTTTGGACTTGCGTTCAGCTCACAAGAAACGAGTTGAAAAATGGAGCTCAGGGGCACAGCAATTCACAAACTGGCAGAGTAATCAAGGCCAACTATCGTCCAAAAATCTGTTGAGGGAAGGCAACGAGGCGGACTTGAAAGCGAGGCAGAATAGCAGGAAACAGATTTCAAGAGGTACGTTGGAATCGCCTGTAAAGCACAGGAAGAGGGGCACAACTTCGACAATGATGCACTTGGCCAAAAAGGGCGTATGCGTTTTCTCCTGAATATATTCAGGAGAAAACGCATACGCCCTTTTTGGCCAAGCAAGCAAGCGGGCAATGCAAATCTGCACTACAAAGAAGTATCACTTCCCACCGGTCAAAAGGGACATCCGCAAAATGTGTAAAAAACCAGAAAGGCAAGACAGGCCCTGGAGAACAGGGAGCCCTGTTATGCTGATGGGCGGGATGTAAGTTGCCAACTGCCTCACTGGAGGAGTGCATTGTGTTCCCTAAAACAAGTAAACAACAGAGCTACAGAGCCAAGGGCACTTCCAGTCTAGGGAATATACCTTGGGAAAACTGAAAATCCATAAGACAAAGCCACCCCCAAATTGAGGGCTGCACTGCTTACAAGAACCTCAACCTGGGTACACCTGAAATATCCCAGGAAATATAAAAATGGTTCCAAACATTGTGGAACTTTCGTACGATGGAATATCCCTCAGCCACGAAATCAATGTCATAAGACCAGTAGCAGCAAAATGAGTGGATTCAGGTACGATGATTCTAAGTGAAAGAAGTCACACAGGAAAAGAAACTTATCATAATATATCACTTAGGAAGATCCTGTAAACATGGCTACACATGAACTGAGTTAGGCAAGAGAACAGAGTCTCACATTTAGAAAACACTCTTATGCCTGCTTAAGGGGGAAGGAGAGGTGGGGTGATGCATCAAACCCGAGTTTGATATAAGCACAGGTACCGTTCCAAAAACCAACTATGGAATAGACAAGACCTACACCTTCCTCAGTGAAAGGGACTCAAAACCCCATATTTCCCGCAGAGGAATAGATCTGACTAGTAAGAATCTTAAAACCTATGTATTGATATGTCTCCGTAAGGGAATCAAGTGTGTCTAGACTGGCATAAACATGGCCGCGAGAATCAGCTCAAACCCACTCTAAAAAGGAATTTCAAAAACAAAACAAAGAAACAGGGAAATTCTTTACAATTCCTTCAGGGTCTCTGATGCAACCTGGAATGACCCTATCTACAATGACAGCTGGATGTGGCATAAGGCTGGACACTTGGGACTGAGAGGATTGGTGAGATTGGGTGAGCAAATGCAGACCCTTTAAAGCAATAATGCATGGCACCCATTCCATGGGTCCCAGCTCTCCAGGTGGAAGGGAATATTACTACAGCTATAACGTGTACGGGAAACCTAGAGAATGGACACACTGTGAATACGAAAGGTTTCTAAAACTCAACGAAGAGCCCCTCTCCTGGTGCTCCGGTTTGACTTTCCAACTGCTTTCCTATCAATCTCCCAACTTGGAGAGACAGCCCCTTTAAGCTCCTGGTTCGCACAGGTTGCCAATTTGGCAGAGGATGAAAGGGAAGAGGGAGAACCAATGAGAGAGTAGCTGCTAGGCATTTGGATGGGCACATGTCACTCTAATTTCCCGGCAGGAAGAAGAATTAACCAAAGTCTCAGCCACCCACCGGGAAACAGTATAGGTCCTGAACCAAAAGTTTGGACTTGCGTTCAGCTCACAAGAAACGAGTTGAAAAATGGAGCTCAGGGGCACAGCAATTCACAAACTGGCAGAGTAATCAAGGCCAACTATCGTCCAAAAATCTGTTGAGGGAAGGCAACGAGGCGGACTTGAAAGCGAGGCAGAATAGCAGGAAACAGATTTCAAGAGGTACGTTGGAATCGCCTGTAAAGCACAGGAAGAGGGGCACAACTTCGACAATGATGCACTTGGCCAAAAAGGGCGTATGCGCTTTCTCCTGAATATATTCAGGAGAAAACACATACGCCCTTTTTGGCCAAGCAAGCAAGCGGGCAATGCAAATCTGCACTACAAAGAAGTATCACTTCCCACCGGTCAAAAGGGACATCCACAAAATGTGTAAAAAAACAGAAAGGCAAGACAGGCCCTGGAGAACAGGGAGCCCTGTTATGCTGATGGGCGGGATGTAAGTTGCCAACTGCCTCACTGGAGGAGTGCATTGTGTTCCCTAAAACAAGTAAACAACAGAGCTACAGAGCCAAGGGCACTTCCAGTCTAGGGAATATACCTTGGGAAAACTGAAAATCCATAAGACAGAGCCACCCCCAAATTGAGGGCTGCACTGCTTACAAGAACCTCTACCTGGGTACACCTGAAATATCCCAGGAAATATAAAAATGGTTCCAAACATTGTGGAACTTTCGTACGATGGAATATCCCTCAGCCACGAAATCAATGTCATAAGACCAGTAGCAGCAAAATGAGTGGATTCAGGTACGATGATTCTAAGTGAAAGAAGTCACACAGGAAAAGAAACTTATCATAATATATCACTTAGGAAGATCCTGTAAACATGGCTACACATGAACTGAGTTAGGCAAGAGAACAGAGTCTCACATTTAGAAAACACTCTTATGCCTGCTTAAGGGGGAAGGAGAGGTGGGGTGATGCATCAAACCCGAGTTTGATATAAGCACAGGTACCGTTCCAAAAACCAACTATGGAATAGACAAGACCTACACCTTCCTCAGTGAAAGGGACTCAAAACCCCATATTTCCCGCAGAGGAATAGATCTGACTAGTAAGAATCTTAAAACCTATGTATTGATATGTCTCCGTAAGGGAATCAAGTGTGTCTAGACTGGCATAAACAGGGCAGCGAGAATCAGCTCAAACCCACTCTAAAAAGGAATTTCAAAAACAGAACAAAGAAACAGGGAAATTCTTCAAAATTCCTTCAGGGTCTCTGATGCAACCTGGAATGACCCTATCTACAATGACAGCTGGATGTGGCATAAGGCTGGACACTTGGGACTGAGAGGATTGGTGAGATTGGGTGAGCAAATGCAGACCCTTTAAAGCAATAATGGATGGCACCCATTCCATGGGTCCCAGCTCTCCAGGTTGAAGGGAATATTACTACAGCTATAACGTGTACGGGAAACCTAGAGAATGGACACACTGTGAATACGACAGGTTTCTGAAACTCAACGAAGAGCCCCTCTCCTGGTGCTCCGGTTTGACTTTCCAACTGCTTTCCTATCAATCTCCCAACTTGGAGAGACAGCCCCTTTAAGCTCCTGGTTCGCACAGGTTGCCAATTTGGCAGAGGATGAAAGGGAAGAGGGAGAACCAATGAGAGAGTAGCTGCTAGGCATTTGGATGGGCACATGTCACTCTAATTTCCCGGCAGGAAGAAGAATTAACCAAAGTCTCAGCCACCCACCGGGAACCAGTATAGGTCCTGAACCAAAAGTTTGGACTTGCGTTCAGCTCACAAGAAACGAGTTGAAAAATGGAGCTCAGGGGCACAGCAATTCACAAACTGGCAGAGTAATCAAGGCCAACTATCGTCCAAAAATCTGTTGAGGGAAGGCAACGAGGCGGACTTGAAAGCGAGGCAGAATAGCAGGAAACAGATTTCAAGAGGTACGTTGGAATCGCCTGTAAAGCACAGGAAGAGGGGCACAACTTCGACAATGATGCACTTGGCCAAAAAGGGCGTATGCGTTTTCTCCTGAATATATTCAGGAGAAAACGCATACGCCCTTTTTGGCCAAGCAAGCAAGCGGGCAATGCAAATCTGCACTACAAAGAAGTATCACTTCCCACCGGTCAAAAGGGACATCCACAAAATGTGTAAAAAACCAGAAAGGCAAGACAGGCCCTGGAGAACAGGGAGCCCTGTTATGCTGATGGGCGGGATGTAAGTTGCCAACTGCCTCACTGGAGGAGTGCATTGTGTTCCCTAAAACAAGTAAACAACAGAGCTACAGAGCCAAGGGCACTTCCAGTCTAGGGAATATACCTTGGGAAAACTGAAAATCCATAAGACAAAGCCACCCCCAAATTGAGGGCTGCACTGCTTACAAGAACCTCAACCTGGGTACACCTGAAATATCCCAGGAAATATAAAAATGGTTCCAAACATTGTGGAACTTTCGTACGATGGAATATCCCTCAGCCACGAAATCAATGTCATAAGACCAGTAGCAGCAAAATGAGTGGATTCAGGTACGATGATTCTAAGTGAAAGAAGTCACACAGGAAAAGAAACTTATCATAAGATATCACTTAGGAAGATCCTGTAAACATGGCTACACATGAACTGAGTTAGGCAAGAGAACAGAGTCTCACATTTAGAAAACACTCTTATGCCTGCTTAAGGGGGAAGAAGAGGTGGGGTGATGCATCAAACCCGAGTTTGATATAAGCACAGGTACCGTTCCAAAAACCAACTATGGAATAGACAAGACCTACACCTTCCTCAGTGAAAGGGACTCAAACCCCCATATTTCCCGCAGAGGAATAGATCTGACTAGTAAGAATCTTAAAACCTATGTATTGATATGTCTCCGTAAGGGAATCAAGTGTGTCTAGACTGGCATAAACAGGGCAGCGAGAATCAGCTCAAACCCACTCTAAAAAGGAATTTCAAAAACAGAACAAAGAAACAGGGAAATTCTTCAAAATTCCTTCAGGGTCTCTGATGCAACCTGGAATGACCCTATCTACAATGACAGCTGGATGTGGCATAAGGCTGGACACTTGGGACTGAGAGGATTGGTGAGATTGGGTGAGCAAATGCAGACCCTTTAAAGCAATAATGGATGGCACCCATTCCATGGGTCCCAGCTCTCCAGGTGGAAGGGAATATTACTACAGCTATAACGTGTACGGGAAACCTAGAGAATGGACACACTGTGAATACGACAGGTTTCTAAAACTCAACGAAGAGCCCCTCTCCTGGTGCTCCGGTTTGACTTTCCAACTGCTTTCCTATCAATCTCCCAACTTGGAGAGACAGCCCCTTTAAGCTCCTGGTTCGCACAGGTTGCCAATTTGGCAGAGGATGAAAGGGAAGAGGGAGAACCAATGAGAGAGTAGCTGCTAGGCATTTGGATGGGCACATGTCACTCTAATTTCCCGGCAGGAAGAAGAATTAACCAAAGTCTCAGCCACCCACCGGGAACCAGTATAGGTCCTGAACCAAAAGTTTGGACTTGCGTTCAGCTCACAAGAAACGAGTTGAAAAATGGAGCTCAGGGGCACAGCAATTCACAAACTGGCAGAGTAATCAAGGCCAACTATCGTCCAAAAATCTGTTGAGGGAAGGCAACGAGGCGGACTTGAAAGCGAGGCAGAATAGCAGGAAACAGATTTCAAGAGGTACGTTGGAATCGCCTGTAAAGCACAGGAAGAGGGGCACAACTTCGACAATGATGCACTTGGCCAAAAAGGGCGTATGCGTTTTCTCCTGAATATATTCAGGAGAAAACGCATACGCCCTTTTTGGCCAAGCAAGCAAGCGGGCAATGCAAATCTGCACTACAAAGAAGTATCACTTCCCACCGGTCAAAAGGGACATCCGCAAAATGTGTAAAAAACCAGAAAGGCAAGACAGGCCCTGGAGAACAGGGAGCCCTGTTATGCTGATGGGCGGGATGTAAGTTGCCAACTGCCTCACTGGAGGAGTGCATTGTGTTCCCTAAAACAAGTAAACAACAGAGCTACAGAGCCAAGGGCACTTCCAGTCTAGGGAATATACCTTGGGAAAACTGAAAATCCATAAGACAGAGCCACCCCCAAATTGAGGGCTGCACTGCTTACAAGAACCTCAACCTGGGTACACCTGAAATATCCCAGGAAATATAAAAATGGTTCCAAACATTGTGGAACTTACGTACGATGGAATATCCCTCAGCCACGAAATCAATGTCATAAGACCAGTAGCAGCAAAATGAGTGGATTCAGGTACGATGATTCTAAGTGAAAGAAGTCACACAGGAAAAGAAACTTATCATAAGATATCACTTAGGAAGATCCTGTAAACATGGCTACACATGAACTGAGTTAGGCAAGAGAACAGAGTCTCACATTTAGAAAACACTCTTATGCCTGCTTAAGGGGGAAGGAGAGGTGGGGTGATGCATCAAACCCGAGTTTGATATAAGCACAGGTACCGTTCCAAAAACCAACTATGGAATAGACAAGACCTACACCTTCCTCAGTGAAAGGGACTCAAAACCCCATATTTCCCACAGAGGAATAGATCTGACTAGTAAGAATCTTAAAACCTATGTATTGATATGTCTCCGTAAGGGAATCAAGTGTGTCTAGACTGGCATAAACAGGGCAGCGAGAATCAGCTCAAACCCACTCTAAAAAGGAATTTCAAAAACAGAATAAAGAAACAGGGAAATTCTTCAAAATTCCTTCAGGGTCTCTGATGCAACCTGGAATGACCCTATCTACAATGACAGCTGGATGTGGCATAAGGCTGGACACTTGGGACTGAGAGGATTGGTGAGATTGGGTGAGCAAATGCAGACCCTTTAAAGCAATAATGGATGGCACCCATTCCATGGGTCCCAGCTCTCCAGGTGGAAGGGAATATTACTACAGCTATAACGTGTACGGGAAACCTAGAGAATGGACACACTGTGAATACGACAGGTTTCTAAAACTCAACGAAGAGCCCCTCTCCTGGTGCTCCGGTTTGACTTTCCAACTGCTTTCCTATCAATCTCCCAACTTGGAGAGACAGCCCCTTTAAGCTCCTGGTTCGCACAGGTTGCCAATTTGGCAGAGGATGAAAGGGAAGAGGGAGAACCAATGAGAGAGTAGCTGCTAGGCATTTGGATGGGCACATGTCACTCTAATTTCCCGGCAGGAAGAAGAATTAACCAAAGTCTCAGCCACCCACCGGGAACCAGTATAGGTCCTGAACCAAAAGTTTGGACTTGCGTTCAGCTCACAAGAAACGAGTTGAAAAATGGAGCTCAGGGGCACAGCAATTCACAAACTGGCAGAGTAATCAAGGCCAACTATCGTCCAAAAATCTGTTGAGGGAAGGCAACGAGGCGGACTTGAAAGCGAGGCAGAATAGCAGGAAACAGATTTCAAGAGGTACGTTGGAATCGCCTGTAAAGCACAGGAAGAGGGGCACAACTTCGACAATGATGCACTTGGCCAAAAAGGGCGTATGCGTTTTCTCCTGAATATATTCAGGAGAAAACGCATACGCCCTTTTTGGCCAAGCAAGCAAGCGGGCAATGCAAATCTGCACTACAAAGAAGTATCACTTCCCACCGGTCAAAAGGGACATCCGCAAAATGTGTAAAAAACCAGAAAGGCAAGACAGGCCCTGGAGAACAGGGAGCCCTGTTATGCTGATGGGCGGGATGTAAGTTGCCAACTGCCTCACTGGAGGAGTGCATTGTGTTCCCTAAAACAAGTAAACAACAGAGCTACAGAGCCAAGGGCACTTCCAGTCTAGGGAATATACCTTGGGAAAACTGAAAATCCATAAGACAGAGCCACCCCCAAATTGAGGGCTGCACTGCTTACAAGAACCTCAACCTGGGTACACCTGAAATATCCCAGGCAATATAAAAATGGTTCCAAACATTGTGGAACTTACGTACGATGGAATATCCCTCAGCCACGAAATCAATGTCATAAGACCAGTAGCAGCAAAATGAGTGGATTCAGGTACGATGATTCTAAGTGAAAGAAGTCACACAGGAAAAGAAACTTATCATAAGATATCACTTAGGAAGATCCTGTAAACATGGCTACACATGAACTGAGTTAGGCAAGAGAACAGAGTCTCACATTTAGAAAACACTCTTATGCCTGCTTAAGGGGGAAGGAGAGGTGGGGTGATGCATCAAACCCGAGTTTGGTATAAGCACAGGTAGCGTTCCAAAAACCAACTATGGAATAGACAAGACCTACACCTTCCTCAGTGAAAGGGACTCAAAACCCCATATTTCCCGCAGAGGAATAGATCTGACTAGTAAGAATCTTAAAACCTATGTATTGATATGTCTCCGTAAGGGAATCAAGTGTGTCTAGACTGGCATAAACAGGGCAGCGAGAATCAGCTCAAACCCACTCTAAAAAGGAATTTCAAAAACAGAACAAAGAAACAGGGAAATTCTTCAAAATTCCTTCAGGGTCTCTGATGCAACCTGGAATGACCCTATCTACAATGACAGCTGGATGTGGCATAAGGCTGGACACTTGGGACTGAGGGGATTGGTGAGATTGGGTGAGCAAATGCAGACCCTTTAAAGCAATAATGCATGGCACCCATTCCATGGGTCCCAGCTCTGCAGGTGGAAGGGAATATTACTACAGCTATAACGTGTACGGGAAACCTAGAGAATGGACACACTGTGAATACGACAGGTTTCTAAAACTCAACGAAGAGCCCCTCTCCTGGTGCTCCGGTTTGACATTCCAACTGCTTTCCTATCAATCTCCCAACTTGGAGAGACCGCCCCTTTAAGCTCCTGGTTCGCACAGGTTGCCAATTTGGCAGAGGATGAAAGGGAAGAGGGAGAACCAATGAGAGAGTAGCTGCTAGGCATTTGGATGGGCACATGTCACTCTAATTTCCCGGCAGGAAGAAGAATTAACCAAAGTCTCAGCCACCCACCGGGAACCAGTATAGGTCCTGAACCAAAAGTTTGGACTTGCGTTCAGCTCACAAGAAACGAGTTGAAAAATGGAGCTCAGGGGCACAGCAATTCACAAACTGGCAGAGTAATCAAGGCCAACTATCGTCCAAAAATCTGTTGAGGGAAGGCAACGAGGCGGACTTGAAAGCGAGGCAGAATAGCAGGAAACAGATTTCAAGAGGTACGTTGGAATCGCCTGTAAAGCACAGGAAGAGGGGCACAACTTCGACAATGATGCACTTGGCCAAAAAGGGCGTATGCGTTTTCTCCTGAATATATTCAGGAGAAAACGCATACGCCCTTTTTGGCCAAGCAAGCAAGCGGGCAATGCAAATCTGCACTACAAAGAAGTATCACTTCCCACCGGTCAAAAGGGACATCCGCAAAATGTGTAAAAAACCAGAAAGGCAAGACAGGCCCTGGAGAACAGGGAGCCCTGTTATGCTGATGGGCGGGATGTAAGTTGCCAACTGCCTCACTGGAGGAGTGCATTGTGTTCCCTAAAACAAGTAAACAACAGAGCTACAGAGCCAAGGGCACTTCCAGTCTAGGGAATATACCTTGGGAAAACTGAAAATCCATAAGACAAAGCCACCCCCAAATTGAGGGCTGCACTGCTTACAAGAACCTCAACCTGGGTACACCTGAAATATCCCAGGAAATATAAAAATGGTTCCAAACATTGTGGAACTTTCGTACGATGGAATATCCCTCAGCCACGAAATCAATGTCATAAGACCAGTAGCAGCAAAATGAGTGGATTCAGGTACGATGATTCTAAGTGAAAGAAGTCACACAGGAAAAGAAACTTATCATAATATATCACTTAGGAAGATCCTGTAAACATGGCTACACATGAACTGAGTTAGGCAAGAGAACAGAGTCTCACATTTAGAAAACACTCTTATGCCTGCTTAAGGGGGAAGGAGAGGTGGGGTGATGCATCAAACCCGAGTTTGATATAAGCACAGGTACCGTTCCAAAAACCAACTATGGAATAGACAAGACCTACACCTTCCTCAGTGAAAGGGACTCAAAACCCCATATTTCCCGCAGAGGAATAGATCTGACTAGTAAGAATCTTAAAACCTATGTATTGATATGTCTCCGTAAGGGAATCAAGTGTGTCTAGACTGGCATAAACATGGCCGCGAGAATCAGCTCAAACCCACTCTAAAAAGGAATTTCAAAAACAAAACAAAGAAACAGGGAAATTCTTTACAATTCCTTCAGGGTCTCTGATGCAACCTGGAATGACCCTATCTACAATGACAGCTGGATGTGGCATAAGGCTGGACACTTGGGACTGAGAGGATTGGTGAGATTGGGTGAGCAAATGCAGACCCTTTAAAGCAATAATGCATGGCACCCATTCCATGGGTCCCAGCTCTCCAGGTGGAAGGGAATATTACTACAGCTATAACGTGTACGGGAAACCTAGAGAATGGACACACTGTGAATACGAAAGGTTTCTAAAACTCAACGAAGAGCCCCTCTCCTGGTGCTCCGGTTTGACTTTCCAACTGCTTTCCTATCAATCTCCCAACTTGGAGAGACAGCCCCTTTAAGCTCCTGGTTCGCACAGGTTGCCAATTTGGCAGAGGATGAAAGGGAAGAGGGAGAACCAATGAGAGAGTAGCTGCTAGGCATTTGGATGGGCACATGTCACTCTAATTTCCCGGCAGGAAGAAGAATTAACCAAAGTCTCAGCCACCCACCGGGAAACAGTATAGGTCCTGAACCAAAAGTTTGGACTTGCGTTCAGCTCACAAGAAACGAGTTGAAAAATGGAGCTCAGGGGCACAGCAATTCACAAACTGGCAGAGTAATCAAGGCCAACTATCGTCCAAAAATCTGTTGAGGGAAGGCAACGAGGCGGACTTGAAAGCGAGGCAGAATAGCAGGAAACAGATTTCAAGAGGTACGTTGGAATCGCCTGTAAAGCACAGGAAGAGGGGCACAACTTCGACAATGATGCACTTGGCCAAAAAGGGCGTATGCGCTTTCTCCTGAATATATTCAGGAGAAAACACATACGCCCTTTTTGGCCAAGCAAGCAAGCGGGCAATGCAAATCTGCACTACAAAGAAGTATCACTTCCCACCGGTCAAAAGGGACATCCACAAAATGTGTAAAAAAACAGAAAGGCAAGACAGGCCCTGGAGAACAGGGAGCCCTGTTATGCTGATGGGCGGGATGTAAGTTGCCAACTGCCTCACTGGAGGAGTGCATTGTGTTCCCTAAAACAAGTAAACAACAGAGCTACAGAGCCAAGGGCACTTCCAGTCTAGGGAATATACCTTGGGAAAACTGAAAATCCATAAGACAGAGCCACCCCCAAATTGAGGGCTGCACTGCTTACAAGAACCTCTACCTGGGTACACCTGAAATATCCCAGGAAATATAAAAATGGTTCCAAACATTGTGGAACTTTCGTACGATGGAATATCCCTCAGCCACGAAATCAATGTCATAAGACCAGTAGCAGCAAAATGAGTGGATTCAGGTACGATGATTCTAAGTGAAAGAAGTCACACAGGAAAAGAAACTTATCATAAGATATCACTTAGGAAGATCCTGTAAACATGGCTACACATGAACTGAGTTAGGCAAGAGAACAGAGTCTCACATTTAGAAAACACTCTTATGCCTGCTTAAGGGGGAAGGAGAGGTGGGGTGATGCATCAAACCCGAGTTTGATATAAGCACAGGTACCGTTCCAAAAACCAACTATGGAATAGACAAGACCTACACCTTCCTCAGTGAAAGGGACTCAAAACCCCATATTTCCCGCAGAGGAATAGATCTGACTAGTAAGAATCTTAAAACCTATGTATTGATATGTCTCCGTAAGGGAATCAAGTGTGTCTAGACTGGCATAAACAGGGCAGCGAGAATCAGCTCAAACCCACTCTAAAAAGGAATTTCAAAAACAGAACAAAGAAACAGGGAAATTCTTCACAATTCCTTCAGGGTCTCTGATGCAACCTGGAATGACCCTATCTACAATGACAGCTGGATGTGGCATAAGGCTGGACACTTGGGACTGAGAGGATTGGTGAGATTGGGTGAGCAAATGCAGACCCTTTAAAGCAATAATGGATGGCACCCATTCCATGGGTCCCAGCTCTCCAGGTGGAAGGGAATATTACTACAGCTATAACGTGTACGGGAAACCTAGAGAATGGACACACTGTGAATACGACAGGTTTCTGAAACTCAACGAAGAGCCCCTCTCCTGGTGCTCCGGTTTGACTTTCCAACTGCTTTCCTATCAATCTCCCAACTTGGAGAGACAGCCCCTTTAAGCTCCTGGTTCGCACAGGTTGCCAATTTGGCAGAGGATGAAAGGGAAGAGGGAGAACCAATGAGAGAGTAGCTGCTAGGCATTTGGATGGGCACATGTCACTCTAATTTCCCGGCAGGAAGAAGAATTAACCAAAGTCTCAGCCACCCACCGGGAACCAGTATAGGTCCTGAACCAAAAGTTTGGACTTGCGTTCAGCTCACAAGAAACGAGTTGAAAAATGGAGCTCAGGGGCACAGCAATTCACAAACTGGCAGAGTAATCAAGGCCAACTATCGTCCAAAAATCTGTTGAGGGAAGGCAACGAGGCGGACTTGAAAGCGAGGCAGAATAGCAGGAAACAGATTTCAAGAGGTACGTTGGAATCGCCTGTAAAGCACAGGAAGAGGGGCACAACTTCGACAATGATGCACTTGGCCAAAAAGGGCGTATGCGTTTTCTCCTGAATATATTCAGGAGAAAACGCATACGCCCTTTTTGGCCAAGCAAGCAAGCGGGCAATGCAAATCTGCACTACAAAGAAGTATCACTTCCCACCGGTCAAAAGGGACATCCACAAAATGTGTAAAAAACCAGAAAGGCAAGACAGGCCCTGGAGAACAGGGAGCCCTGTTATGCTGATGGGCGGGATGTAAGTTGCCAACTGCCTCACTGGAGGAGTGCATTGTGTTCCCTAAAACAAGTAAACAACAGAGCTACAGAGCCAAGGGCACTTCCAGTCTAGGGAATATACCTTGGGAAAACTGAAAATCCATAAGACAAAGCCACCCCCAAATTGAGGGCTGCACTGCTTACAAGAACCTCAACCTGGGTACACCTGAAATATCCCAGGAAATATAAAAATGGTTCCAAACATTGTGGAACTTTCGTACGATGGAATATCCCTCAGCCACGAAATCAATGTCATAAGACCAGTAGCAGCAAAATGAGTGGATTCAGGTACGATGATTCTAAGTGAAAGAAGTCACACAGGAAAAGAAACTTATCATAAGATATCACTTAGGAAGATCCTGTAAACATGGCTACACATGAACTGAGTTAGGCAAGAGAACAGAGTCTCACATTTAGAAAACACTCTTATGCCTGCTTAAGGGGGAAGAAGAGGTGGGGTGATGCATCAAACCCGAGTTTGATATAAGCACAGGTACCGTTCCAAAAACCAACTATGGAATAGACAAGACCTACACCTTCCTCAGTGAAAGGGACTCAAACCCCCATATTTCCCGCAGAGGAATAGATCTGACTAGTAAGAATCTTAAAACCTATGTATTGATATGTCTCCGTAAGGGAATCAAGTGTGTCTAGACTGGCATAAACAGGGCAGCGAGAATCAGCTCAAACCCACTCTAAAAAGGAATTTCAAAAACAGAACAAAGAAACAGGGAAATTCTTCAAAATTCCTTCAGGGTCTCTGATGCAACCTGGAATGACCCTATCTACAATGACAGCTGGATGTGGCATAAGGCTGGACACTTGGGACTGAGAGGATTGGTGAGATTGGGTGAGCAAATGCAGACCCTTTAAAGCAATAATGGATGGCACCCATTCCATGGGTCCCAGCTCTCCAGGTTGAAGGGAATATTACTACAGCTATAACGTGTACGGGAAACCTAGAGAATGGACACACTGTGAATATGACAGGTTTCTAAAACTCAACGAAGAGCCCCTCTCCTGGTGCTCCGGTTTGACTTTCCAACTGCTTTCCTATCAATCTCCCAACTTGGAGAGACAGCCCCTTTAAGCTCCTGGTTCGCACAGGTTGCCAATTTGGCAGAGGATGAAAGGGAAGAGGGAGAACCAATGAGAGAGTAGCTGCTAGGCATTTGGATGGGCACATGTCACTCTAATTTCCCGGCAGGAAGAAGAATTAACCAAAGTCTCAGCCACCCACCGGGAACCAGTATAGGTCCTGAACCAAAAGTTTGGACTTGCGTTCAGCTCACAAGAAACGAGTTGAAAAATGGAGCTCAGGGGCACAGCAATTCACAAACTGGCAGAGTAATCAAGGCCAACTATCGTCCAAAAATCTGTTGAGGGAAGGCAACGAGGCGGACTTGAAAGCGAGGCAGAATAGCAGGAAACAGATTTCAAGAGGTACGTTGGAATCGCCTGTAAAGCACAGGAAGAGGGGCACAACTTCGACAATGATGCACTTGGCCAAAAAGGGCGTATGCGTTTTCTCCTGAATATATTCAGGAGAAAACACATACGCCCTTTTTGGCCAAGCAAGCAAGCGGGCAATGCAAATCTGCACTACAAAGAAGTATCACTTCCCACCGGTCAAAAGGGACATCCACAAAATGTGTAAAAAACCAGAAAGGCAAGACAGGCCCTGGAGAACAGGGAGCCCTGTTATGCTGATGGGCGGGATGTAAGTTGCCAACTGCCTCACTGGAGGAGTGCATTGTGTTCCCTAAAACAAGTAAACAACAGAGCTACAGAGCCAAGGGCACTTCCAGTCTAGGGAATATACCTTGGGAAAACTGAAAATCCATAAGACAGAGCCACCCCCAAATTGAGGGCTGCACTGCTTACAAGAACCTCAACCTGGGTACACCTGAAATATCCCAGGAAATATAAAAATGGTTCCAAACATTGTGGAACTTTCGTACGATGGAATATCCCTCAGCCACGAAATCAATGTCATAAGACCAGTAGCAGCAAAATGAGTGGATTCAGGTACGATGATTCTAAGTGAAAGAAGTCACACAGGAAAAGAAACTTATCATAAGATATCACTTAGGAAGATCCTGTAAACATGGCTACACATGAACTGAGTTAGGCAAGAGAACAGAGTCTCACATTTAGAAAACACTCTTATGCCTGCTTAAGGGGGAAGAAGAGGTGGGGTGATGCATCAAACCCGAGTTTGATATAAGCACAGGTACCGTTCCAAAAACCAACTATGGAATAGACAAGACCTACACCTTCCTCAGTGAAAGGGACTCAAAACCCCATATTTCCCGCAGAGGAATAGATCTGACTAGTAAGAATCTTAAAACCTATGTATTGATATGTCTCCGTAAGGGAATCAAGTGTGTCTAGACTGGCATAAACATGGCAGCGAGAATCAGCTCAAACCCACTCTAAAAAGGAATTTCAAAAACAGAACAAAGAAACAGGGAAATTCTTCACAATTCCTTCAGGGTCTCTGATGCAACCTGGAATGACCCTATCTACAATGACAGCTGGATGTGGCATAAGGCTGGACACTTGGGACTGAGAGGATTGGTGAGATTGGGTGAGCAAATGCAGACCCTTTAAAGCAATAATGGATGGCACCCATTCCATGGGTCCCAGCTCTCCAGGTGGAAGGGAATATTACTACAGCTATAACGTGTACGGGAAACCTAGAGAATGGACACACTGTGAATACGACAGGTTTCTAAAACTCAACGAAGAGCCCCTCTCCTGGTGCTCCGGTTTGACTTTCCAACTGCTTTCCTATCAATCTCCCAACTTGGAGAGACAGCCCCTTTAAGCTCCTGGTTCGCACAGGTTGCCAATTTGGCAGAGGATGAAAGGGAAGAGGGAGAACCAATGAGAGAGTAGCTGCTAGGCATTTGGATGGGCACATGTCACTCTAATTTCCCGGCAGGAAGAAGAATTAACCAAAGTCTCAGCCACCCACCGGGAACCAGTATAGGTCCTGAACCAAAAGTTTGGACTTGCGTTCAGCTCACAAGAAACGAGTTGAAAAATGGAGCTCAGGGGCACAGCAATTCACAAACTGGCAGAGTAATCAAGGCCAACTATCGTCCAAAAATCTGTTGAGGGAAGGCAACGAGGCGGACTTGAAAGCGAGGCAGAATAGCAGGAAACAGATTTCAAGAGGTACGTTGGAATCGCCTGTAAAGCACAGGAAGAGGGGCACAACTTCGACAATGATGCACTTGGCCAAAAAGGGCGTATGCGTTTTCTCCTGAATATATTCAGGAGAAAACGCATACGCCCTTTTTGGCCAAGCAAGCAAGCGGGCAATGCAAATCTGCACTACAAAGAAGTATCACTTCCCACCGGTCAAAAGGGACATCCACAAAATGTGTAAAAAACCAGAAAGGCAAGACAGGCCCTGGAGAACAGGGAGCCCTGTTATGCTGATGGGCGGGATGTAAGTTGCCAACTGCCTCACTGGAGGAGTGCATTGTGTTCCCTAAAACAAGTAAACAACAGAGCTACAGAGCCAAGGGCACTTCCAGTCTAGGGAATATACCTTGGGAAAACTGAAAATCCATAAGACAGAGCCACCCCCAAATTGAGGGCTGCACTGCTTACAAGAACCTCTACCTGGGTACACCTGAAATATCCCAGGAAATATAAAAATGGTTCCAAACATTGTGGAACTTTCGTACGATGGAATATCCCTCAGCCACGAAATCAATGTCATAAGACCAGTAGCAGCAAAATGAGTGGATTCAGGTACGATGATTCTAAGTGAAAGAAGTCACACAGGAAAAGAAACTTATCATAAGATATCACTTAGGAAGATCCTGTAAACATGGCTACACATGAACTGAGTTAGGCAAGAGAACAGAGTCTCACATTTAGAAAACACTCTTATGCCTGCTTAAGGGGGAAGAAGAGGTGGGGTGATGCATCAAACCCGAGTTTGATATAAGCACAGGTACCGTTCCAAAAACCAACTATGGAATAGACAAGACCTACACCTTCCTCAGTGAAAGGGACTCAAAACCCCATATTTCCCGCAGAGGAATAGATCTGACTAGTAAGAATCTTAAAACCTATGTATTGATATGTCTCCGTAAGGGAATCAAGTGTGTCTAGACTGGCATAAACATGGCAGCGAGAATCAGCTCAAACCCACTCTAAAAAGGAATTTCAAAAACAGAACAAAGAAACAGGGAAATTCTTCACAATTCCTTCAGGGTCTCTGATGCAACCTGGAATGACCCTATCTACAATGACAGCTGGATGTGGCATAAGGCTGGACACTTGGGACTGAGAGGATTGGTGAGATTGGGTGAGCAAATGCAGACCCTTTAAAGCAATAATGGATGGCACCCATTCCATGGGTCCCAGCTCTCCAGGTTGAAGGGAATATTACTACAGCTATAACGTGTACGGGAAACCTAGAGAATGGACACACTGTGAATACGACAGGTTTCTAAAACTCAACGAAGAGCCCCTCTCCTGGTGCTCCGGTTTGACTTTCCAACTGCTTTCCTATCAATCTCCCAACTTGGAGAGACAGCCCCTTTAAGCTCCTGGTTCGCACAGGTTGCCAATTTGGCAGAGGATGAAAGGGAAGAGGGAGAACCAATGAGAGAGTAGCTGCTAGGCATTTGGATGGGCACATGTCACTCTAATTTCCCGGCAGGAAGAAGAATTAACCAAAGTCTCAGCCACCCACCGGGAACCAGTATAGGTCCTGAACCAAAAGTTTGGACTTGCGTTCAGCTCACAAGAAACGAGTTGAAAAATGGAGCTCAGGGGCACAGCAATTCACAAACTGGCAGAGTAATCAAGGCCAACTATCGTCCAAAAATCTGTTGAGGGAAGGCAACGAGGCGGACTTGAAAGCGAGGCAGAATAGCAGGAAACAGATTTCAAGAGGTACGTTGGAATCGCCTGTAAAGCACAGGAAGAGGGGCACAACTTCGACAATGATGCACTTGGCCAAAAAGGGCGTATGCGTTTTCTCCTGAATATATTCAGGAGAAAACGCATACGCCCTTTTTGGCCAAGCAAGCAAGCGGGCAATGCAAATCTGCACTACAAAGAAGTATCACTTCCCACCGGTCAAAAGGGACATCCACAAAATGTGTAAAAAACCAGAAAGGCAAGACAGGCCCTGGAGAACAGGGAGCCCTGTTATGCTGATGGGCGGGATGTAAGTTGCCAACTGCCTCACTGGAGGAGTGCATTGTGTTCCCTAAAACAAGTAAACAACAGAGCTACAGAGCCAAGGGCACTTCCAGTCTAGGGAATATACCTTGGGAAAACTGAAAATCCATAAGACAAAGCCACCCCCAAATTGAGGGCTGCACTGCTTACAAGAACCTCAACCTGGGTACACCTGAAATATCCCAGGAAATATAAAAATGGTTCCAAACATTGTGGAACTTTCGTACGATGGAATATCCCTCAGCCACGAAATCAATGTCATAAGACCAGTAGCAGCAAAATGAGTGGATTCAGGTACGATGATTCTAAGTGAAAGAAGTCACACAGGAAAAGAAACTTATCATAAGATATCACTTAGGAAGATCCTGTAAACATGGCTACACATGAACTGAGTTAGGCAAGAGAACAGAGTCTCACATTTAGAAAACACTCTTATGCCTGCTTAAGGGGGAAGAAGAGGTGGGGTGATGCATCAAACCCGAGTTTGATATAAGCACAGGTACCGTTCCAAACACCAACTATGGAATAGACAAGACCTACACCTTCCTCAGTGAAAGGGACTCAAAACCCCATATTTCCCGCAGAGGAATAGATCTGACTAGTAAGAATCTTAAAACCTATGTATTAATATGTCTCCGTAAGGGAATCAAGTGTGTCTAGACTGGCATAAAAAGGGCAGCGAGAATCAGCTCAAACCCACTCTAAAAAGGAATTTCAAAAACAGAACAAAGAAACAGGGAAATTCTTCAAAATTCCTTCAGGGTCTCTGATGCAACCTGGAATGACCCTATCTACAATGACAGCTGGATGTGGCATAAGGCTGGACACTTGGGACTGAGAGGATTGGTGAGATTGGGTGAGCAAATGCAGACCCTTTAAAGCAATAATGGATGGCACCCATTCCATGGGTCCCAGCTCTCCAGGTTGAAGGGAATATTACTACAGCTATAACGTGTACGGGAAACCTAGAGAATGGACACACTGTGAATATGACAGGTTTCTAAAACTCAACGAAGAGCCCCTCTCCTGGTGCTCCGGTTTGACTTTCCAACTGCTTTCCTATCAATCTCCCAACTTGGAGAGACAGCCCCTTTAAGCTCCTGGTTCGCACAGGTTGCCAATTTGGCAGAGGATGAAAGGGAAGAGGGAGAACCAATGAGAGAGTAGCTGCTAGGCATTTGGATGGGCACATGTCACTCTAATTTCCCGGCAGGAAGAAGAATTAACCAAAGTCTCAGCCACCCACCGGGAACCAGTATAGGTCCTGAACCAAAAGTTTGGACTTGCGTTCAGCTCACAAGAAACGAGTTGAAAAATGGAGCTCAGGGGCACAGCAATTCACAAACTGGCAGAGTAATCAAGGCCAACTATCGTCCAAAAATCTGTTGAGGGAAGGCAACGAGGCGGACTTGAAAGCGAGGCAGAATAGCAGGAAACAGATTTCAAGAGGTACGTTGGAATCGCCTGTAAAGCACAGGAAGAGGGGCACAACTTCGACAATGATGCACTTGGCCAAAAAGGGCGTATGCGTTTTCTCCTGAATATATTCAGGAGAAAACGCATACGCCCTTTTTGGCCAAGCAAGCAAGCGGGCAATGCAAATCTGCACTACAAAGAAGTATCACTTCCCACCGGTCAAAAGGGACATCCACAAAATGTGTAAAAAACCAGAAAGGCAAGACAGGCCCTGGAGAACAGGGAGCCCTGTTATGCTGATGGGCGGGATGTAAGTTGCCAACTGCCTCACTGGAGGAGTGCATTGTGTTCCCTAAAACAAGTAAACAACAGAGCTACAGAGCCAAGGGCACTTCCAGTCTAGGGAATATACCTTGGGAAAACTGAAAATCCATAAGACAGAGCCACCCCCAAATTGAGGGCTGCACTGCTTACAAGAACCTCAACCTGGGTACACCTGAAATATCCCAGGAAATATAAAAATGGTTCCAAACATTGTGGAACTTTCGTACGATGGAATATCCCTCAGCCACGAAATCAATGTCATAAGACCAGTAGCAGCAAAATGAGTGGATTCAGGTACGATGATTCTAAGTGAAAGAAGTCACACAGGAAAAGAAACTTATCATAAGATATCACTTAGGAAGATCCTGTAAACATGGCTACACATGAACTGAGTTAGGCAAGAGAACAGAGTCTCACATTTAGAAAACACTCTTATGCCTGCTTAAGGGGGAAGAAGAGGTGGGGTGATGCATCAAACCCGAGTTTGATATAAGCACAGGTACCGTTCCAAAAACCAACTATGGAATAGACAAGACCTACACCTTCCTCAGTGAAAGGGACTCAAAACCCCATATTTCCCGCAGAGGAATAGATCTGACTAGTAAGAATCTTAAAACCTATGTATTGATATGTCTCCGTAAGGGAATCAAGTGTGTCTAGACTGGCATAAACAGGGCAGCGAGAATCAGCTCAAACCCACTCTAAAAAGGAATTTCAAAAACAGAACAAAGAAACAGGGAAATTCTTCACAATTCCTTCAGGGTCTCTGATGCAACCTGGAATGACCCTATCTACAATGACAGCTGGATGTGGCATAAGGCTGGACACTTGGGACTGAGAGGATTGGTGAGATTGGGTGAGCAAATGCAGACCCTTTAAAGCAATAATGGATGGCACCCATTCCATGGGTCCCAGCTCTCCAGGTTGAAGGGAATATTACTACAGCTATAACGTGTACGGGAAACCTAGAGAATGGACACACTGTGAATACGACAGGTTTCTAAAACTCAACGAAGAGCCCCTCTCCTGGTGCTCCGGTTTGACTTTCCAACTGCTTTCCTATCAATCTCCCAACTTGGAGAGACAGCCCCTTTAAGCTCCTGGTTCGCACAGGTTGCCAATTTGGCAGAGGATGAAAGGGAAGAGGGAGAACCAATGAGAGAGTAGCTGCTAGGCATTTGGATGGGCACATGTCACTCTAATTTCCCGGCAGGAAGAAGAATTAACCAAAGTCTCAGCCACCCACCGGGAACCAGTATAGGTCCTGAACCAAAAGTTTGGACTTGCGTTCAGCTCACAAGAAACGAGTTGAAAAATGGAGCTCAGGGGCACAGCAATTCACAAACTGGCAGAGTAATCAAGGCCAACTATCGTCCAAAAATCTGTTGAGGGAAGGCAACGAGGCGGACTTGAAAGCGAGGCAGAATAGCAGGAAACAGATTTCAAGAGGTACGTTGGAATCGCCTGTAAAGCACAGGAAGAGGGGCACAACTTCGACAATGATGCACTTGGCCAAAAAGGGCGTATGCGTTTTCTCCTGAATATATTCAGGAGAAAACGCATACGCCCTTTTTGGCCAAGCAAGCAAGCGGGCAATGCAAATCTGCACTACAAAGAAGTATCACTTCCCACCGGTCAAAAGGGACATCCACAAAATGTGTAAAAAACCAGAAAGGCAAGACAGGCCCTGGAGAACAGGGAGCCCTGTTATGCTGATGGGCGGGATGTAAGTTGCCAACTGCCTCACTGGAGGAGTGCATTGTGTTCCCTAAAACAAGTAAACAACAGAGCTACAGAGCCAAGGGCACTTCCAGTCTAGGGAATATACCTTGGGAAAACTGAAAATCCATAAGACAGAGCCACCCCCAAATTGAGGGCTGCACTGCTTACAAGAACCTCAACCTGGGTACACCTGAAATATCCCAGGAAATATAAAAATGGTTCCAAACATTGTGGAACTTACGTACGATGGAATATACCTCAGCCACGAAATCAATGTCATAAGACCAGTAGTAGCAAAATGAGTGGATTCAGGTACGATGATTCTAAGTGAAAGAAGTCACACAGGAAAAGAAACTTATCATAAGATATCACTTAGGAAGATCCTGTAAACATGGCTACACATGAACTGAGTTAGGCAAGAGAACAGAGACTCACATTTAGAAAACACTCTTATGCCTGCTTAAGGGGGAAGGAGAGGTGGGGTGATGCATCAAACCCGAGTTTGATATAAGCACAGGTACCGTTCCAAAAACCAACTATGGAATAGACAAGACCTACACCTTCCTCAGTGAAAGGGACTCAAAACCCCATATTTCCCGCAGAGGAATAGATCTGACTAGTAAGAATCTTAAAACCTATGTACTGATATGTCCCCGTAAGGGAATCAAGTGTGTCTAGACTGGCATAAACATGGCAGCGAGAATCAGCTCAAACCCACTCTAAAAAGGAATTTCAAAAACAGAACAAAGAAACAGGGAAATTCTTCACAATTCCTTCAGGGTCTCTGATGCAACCTGGAATGACCCTATCTACAATGACAGCTGGATGTGGCATAAGGCTGGACACTTGGGACTGAGAGGAATGGTGAGATTGGGTGAGCAAATGCAGACCCTTTAAAGCAATAATGCATGGCACCCATTCCATGGGTCCCAGCTCTCCAGGTTGAAGGGAATATTACTACAGCTATAACGTGTACGGGAAACCTAGAGAATGGACACACTGTGAATACGACAGGTTTCTAAAACTCAACGAAGAGCCCCTCTCCTGGTGCTCCGGTTTGACTTTCCAACTGCTTTCCTATCAATCTCCCAACTTGGAGAGACAGCCCCTTTAAGCTCCTGGTTCGCACAGGTTGCCAATTTGGCAGAGGATGAAAGGGAAGAGGGAGAACCAATGAGAGAGTAGCTGCTAGGCATTTGGATGGACACATGTCACTCTAATTTCCCGGCAGGAAGAAGAATTAACCAAAGTCTCAGCCACCCACCGGGAACCAGTATAGGTCCTGAACCAAAAGTTTGGACTTGCGTTCAGCTCACAAGAAACGAGTTGAAAAATGGAGCTCAGGGGCACAGCAATTCACAAACTGGCAGAGTAATCAAGGCCAACTATCGTCCAAAAATCTGTTGAGGGAAGGCAACGAGGCGGACTTGAAAGCGAGGCAGAATAGCAGGAAATAGATTTCAAGAGGTACGTTGGAATCGCCTGTAAAGCACAGGAAGAGGGGCACAACTTCGACAATGATGCACTTGGCCAAAAAGGGCGTATGCGTTTTCTCCTGAATATATTCAGGAGAAAACGCATACGCCCTTTGTGGCCAAGCAAGCAAGCGGGCAATGCAAATCTGCACTACAAAGAAGTAGCACTTCCCACCGGTCAAAAGGGACATCCACAAAATGTGTAAAAAACCAGAAAGGCAAGACAGGCCCTGGAGAACAGGGAGCCCTGTTATGCTGATGGGCGGGATGTAAGTTGCCAACTGCCTCACTGGAGGAGTGCATTGTGTTCCCTAAAACAAGTAAACAACAGAGCTACAGAGCCAAGGGCACTTCCAGTCTAGGGAATATACCTTGGGAAAACTGAAAATCCATAAGACAGAGCCACCCCCAAATTGAGGGCTGCACTGCTTACAAGAACCTCAACCTGGGTACACCTGAAATATCCCAGGAAATATAAAAATGGTTCCAAACATTGTGGAACTTTCGTACGATGGAATATCCCTCAGCCACGAAATCAATGTCATAAGACCAGTAGCAGCAAAATGAGTGGATTCAGGTACGATGATTCTAAGTGAAAGAAGTCACACAGGAAAAGAAACTTATCATAAGATATCACTTAGGAAGATCCTGTAAACATGGCTACACATGAACTGAGTTAGGCAAGAGAACAGAGTCTCACATTTAGAAAACACTCTTATGCCTGCTTAAGGGGGAAGAAGAGGTGGGGTGATGCATCAAACCCGAGTTTGATATAAGCACAGGTACCGTTCCAAAAACCAACTATGGAATAGACAAGACCTACACCTTCCTCAGTGAAAGGGACTCAAAACCCCATATTTCCCGCAGAGGAATAGATCTGACTAGTAAGAATCTTAAAACCTATGTATTGATATGTCTCCGTAAGGGAATCAAGTGTGTCTAGACTGGCATAAACATGGCAGCGAGAATCAGCTCAAACCCACTCTAAAAAGGAATTTCAAAAACAGAACAAAGAAACAGGGAAATTCTTCACAATTCCTTCAGGGTCTCTGATGCAACCTGGAATGACCCTATCTACAATGACAGCTGGATGTGGCATAAGGCTGGACACTTGGGACTGAGAGGATTGGTGAGATTGGGTGAGCAAATGCAGACCCTTTAAAGCAATAATGCATGGCACCCATTCCATGGGTCCCAGCTCTCCAGGTTGAAGGGAATATTACTACAGCTATAACGTGTACGGGAAACCTAGAGAATGGACACACTGTGAATACGACAGGTTTCTAAAACTCAACGAAGAGCCCCTCTCCTGGTGCTCCGGTTTGACTTTCCAACTGCTTTCCTATCAATCTCCCAACTTGGAGAGACAGCCCCTTTAAGCTCCTGGTTCGCACAGGTTGCCAATTTGGCAGAGGATGAAAGGGAAGAGGGAGAACCAATGAGAGAGTAGCTGCTAAGCATTTGGATGGGCACATGTCACTCTAATTTCCCGGCAGGAAGAAGAATTAACCAAAGTCTCAGCCACCCACCGGGAACCAGTATAGGTCCTGAACCAAAAGTTTGGACTTGCGTTCAGCTCACAAGAAACGAGTTGAAAAATGGAGCTCAGGGGCACAGCAATTCACAAACTGGCAGAGTAATCAAGGCCAACTATCGTCCAAAAATCTGTTGAGGGAAGGCAACGAGGCGGACTTGAAAGCGAGGCAGAATAGCAGGAAACAGATTTCAAGAGGTACGTTGGAATCGCCTGTAAAGCACAGGAAGAGGGGCACAACTTCGACAATGATGCACTTGGCCAAAAAGGGCGTATGCGTTTTCTCCTGAATATATTCAGGAGAAAACGCATACGCCCTTTTTGGCCAAGCAAGCAAGCGGGCAATGCAAATCTGCACTACAAAGAAGTATCACTTCCCACCGGTCAAAAGGGACATCCACAAAATGTGTAAAAAACCAGAAAGGCAAGACAGGCCCTGGAGAACAGGGAGCCCTGTTATGCTGATGGGCGGGATGTAAGTTGCCAACTGCCTCACTGGAGGAGTGCATTGTGTTCCCTAAAACAAGTAAACAACAGAGCTACAGAGCCAAGGGCACTTCCAGTCTAGGGAATATACCTTGGGAAAACTGAAAATCCATAAGACAGAGCCACCCCCAAATTGAGGGCTGCACTGCTTACAAGAACCTCAACCTGGGTACACCTGAAATATCCCAGGAAATATAAAAATGGTTCCAAACATTGTGGAACTTTCGTACGATGGAATATCCCTCAGCCACGAAATCAATGTCATAAGACCAGTAGCAGCAAAATGAGTGGATTCAGGTACGATGATTCTAAGTGAAAGAAGTCACACAGGAAAAGAAACTTATCATAAGATATCACTTAGGAAGATCCTGTAAACATGGCTACACATGAACTGAGTTAGGCAAGAGAACAGAGTCTCACATTTAGAAAACACTCTTATGCCTGCTTAAGGGGGAAGAAGAGGTGGGGTGATGCATCAAACCCGAGTTTGATATAAGCACAGGGACCGTTCCAAACACCAACTATGGAATAGACAAGACCTACACCTTCCTCAGTGAAAGGGACTCAAAACCCCATATTTCCCGCAGAGGAATAGATCTGACTAGTAAGAATCTTAAAACCTATGTATTGATATGTCTCCGTAAGGGAATCAAGTGTGTCTAGACTGGCATAAACAGGGCAGCGAGAATCAGCTCAAACCCACTCTAAAAAGGAATTTCAAAAACAGAACAAAGAAACAGGGAAATTCTTCACAATTCCTTCAGGGTCTCTGATGCAACCTGGAATGACCCTATCTACAATGACAGCTGGATGTGGCATAAGGCTGGACACTTGGGACTGAGAGGATTGGTGAGATTGGGTGAGCAAATGCAGACCCTTTAAAGCAATAATGGATGGCACCCATTCCATGGGTCCCAGCTCTCCAGGTTGAAGGGAATATTACTACAGCTATAACGTGTACGGGAAACCTAGAGAATGGACACACTGTGAATACGACAGGTTTCTAAAACTCAACGAAGAGCCCCTCTCCTGGTGCTCCGGTTTGACTTTCCAACTGCTTTCCTATCAATCTCCCAACTTGGAGAGACAGCCCCTTTAAGCTCCTGGTTCGCACAGGTTGCCAATTTGGCAGAGGATGAAAGGGAAGAGGGAGAACCAATGAGAGAGTAGCTGCTAGGCATTTGGATGGGCACATGTCACTCTAATTTCCCGGCAGGAAGAAGAATTAACCAAAGTCTCAGCCACCCACCGGGAACCAGTATAGGTCCTGAACCAAAAGTTTGGACTTGCGTTCAGCTCACAAGAAACGAGTTGAAAAATGGAGCTCAGGGGCACAGCAATTCACAAACTGGCAGAGTAATCAAGGCCAACTATCGTCCAAAAATCTGTTGAGGGAAGGCAACGAGGCGGACTTGAAAGCGAGGCAGAATAGCAGGAAACAGATTTCAAGAGGTACGTTGGAATCGCCTGTAAAGCACAGGAAGAGGGGCACAACTTCGACAATGATGCACTTGGCCAAAAAGGGCGTATGCGTTTTCTCCTGAATATATTCAGGAGAAAACGCATACGCCCTTTTTGGCCAAGCAAGCAAGCGGGCAATGCAAATCTGCACTACAAAGAAGTATCACTTCCCACCGGTCAAAAGGGACATCCACAAAATGTGTAAAAAACCAGAAAGGCAAGACAGGCCCTGGAGAACAGGGAGCCCTGTTATGCTGATGGGCGGGATGTAAGTTGCCAACTGCCTCACTGGAGGAGTGCATTGTGTTCCCTAAAACAAGTAAACAACAGAGCTACAGAGCCAAGGGCACTTCCAGTCTAGGGAATATACCTTGGGAAAACTGAAAATCCATAAGACAGAGCCACCCCCAAATTGAGGGCTGCACTGCTTACAAGAACCTCAACCTGGGTACACCTGAAATATCCCAGGAAATATAAAAATGGTTCCAAACATTGTGGAACTTTCGTACGATGGAATATCCCTCAGCCACGAAATCAATGTCATAAGACCAGTAGCAGCAAAATGAGTGGATTCAGGTACGATGATTCTAAGTGAAAGAAGTCACACAGGAAAAGAAACTTATCATAAGATATCACTTAGGAAGATCCTGTAAACATGGCTACACATGAACTGAGTTAGGCAAGAGAACAGAGTCTCACATTTAGAAAACACTCTTATGCCTGCTTAAGGGGGAAGAAGAGGTGGGGTGATGCATCAAACCCGAGTTTGATATAAGCACAGGGACCGTTCCAAACACCAACTATGGAATAGACAAGACCTACACCTTCCTCAGTGAAAGGGACTCAAAACCCCATATTTCCCGCAGAGGAATAGATCTGACTAGTAAGAATCTTAAAACCTATGTATTGATATGTCTCCGTAAGGGAATCAAGTGTGTCTAGACTGGCATAAACAGGGCAGCGAGAATCAGCTCAAACCCACTCTAAAAAGGAATTTCAAAAACAGAACAAAGAAACAGGGAAATTCTTCACAATTCCTTCAGGGTCTCTGATGCAACCTGGAATGACCCTATCTACAATGACAGCTGGATGTGGCATAAGGCTGGACACTTGGGACTGAGAGGATTGGTGAGATTGGGTGAGCAAATGCAGACCCTTTAAAGCAATAATGGATGGCACCCATTCCATGGGTCCCAGCTCTCCAGGTTGAAGGGAATATTACTACAGCTATAACGTGTACGGGAAACCTAGAGAATGGACACACTGTGAATACGACAGGTTTCTAAAACTCAACGAAGAGCCCCTCTCCTGGTGCTCCGGTTTGACTTTCCAACTGCTTTCCTATCAATCTCCCAACTTGGAGAGACAGCCCCTTTAAGCTCCTGGTTCGCACAGGTTGCCAATTTGGCAGAGGATGAAAGGGAAGAGGGAGAACCAATGAGAGAGTAGCTGCTAGGCATTTGGATGGGCACATGTCACTCTAATTTCCCGGCAGGAAGAAGAATTAACCAAAGTCTCAGCCACCCACCGGGAACCAGTATAGGTCCTGAACCAAAAGTTTGGACTTGCGTTCAGCTCACAAGAAACGAGTTGAAAAATGGAGCTCAGGGGCACAGCAATTCACAAACTGGCAGAGTAATCAAGGCCAACTATCGTCCAAAAATCTGTTGAGGGAAGGCAACGAGGCGGACTTGAAAGCGAGGCAGAATAGCAGGAAACAGATTTCAAGAGGTACGTTGGAATCGCCTGTAAAGCACAGGAAGAGGGGCACAACTTCGACAATGATGCACTTGGCCAAAAAGGGCGTATGCGTTTTCTCCTGAATATATTCAGGAGAAAACGCATACGCCCTTTTTGGCCAAGCAAGCAAGCGGGCAATGCAAATCTGCACTACAAAGAAGTATCACTTCCCACCGGTCAAAAGGGACATCCACAAAATGTGTAAAAAACCAGAAAGGCAAGACAGGCCCTGGAGAACAGGGAGCCCTGTTATGCTGATGGGCGGGATGTAAGTTGCCAACTGCCTCACTGGAGGAGTGCATTGTGTTCCCTAAAACAAGTAAACAACAGAGCTACAGAGCCAAGGGCACTTCCAGTCTAGGGAATATACCTTGGGAAAACTGAAAATCCATAAGACAGAGCCACCCCCAAATTGAGGGCTGCACTGCTTACAAGAACCTCAACCTGGGTACACCTGAAATATCCCAGGAAATATAAAAATGGTTCCAAACATTGTGGAACTTACGTACGATGGAATATACCTCAGCCACGAAATCAATGTCATAAGACCAGTAGTAGCAAAATGAGTGGATTCAGGTACGATGATTCTAAGTGAAAGAAGTCACACAGGAAAAGAAACTTATCATAAGATATCACTTAGGAAGATCCTGTAAACATGGCTACACATGAACTGAGTTAGGCAAGAGAACAGAGACTCACATTTAGAAAACAGTCTTATGCCTGCTTAAGGGGGAAGGAGAGGTGGGGTGATGCATCAATCCCGAGTTTGATATAAGCACAGGTACCGTTCCAAAAACCAACTATGGAATAGACAAGACCTACACCTTCCTCAGTGAAAGGGACTCAAAACCCCATATTTCCCGCAGAGGAATAGATCTGACTAGTAAGAATCTTAAAACCTATGTATTGATATGTCTCCGTAAGGGAATCAAGTGTGTCTAGACTGGCATAAACATGGCAGCGAGAATCAGCTCAAACCCACTCTAAAAAGGAATTTCAAAAACAGAACAAAGAAACAGGGAAATTCTTCACAATTCCTTCAGGGTCTCTGATGCAACCTGGAATGACCCTATCTACAATGACAGCTGGATGTGGCATAAGGCTGGACACTTGGGACTGAGAGGAATGGTGAGATTGGGTGAGCAAATGCAGACCCTTTAAAGCAATAATGCATGGCACCCATTCCATGGGTCCCAGCTCTCCAGGTTGAAGGGAATATTACTACAGCTATAACGTGTACGGGAAACCTAGAGAATGGACACACTGTGAATACGACAGGTTTCTAAAACTCAACGAAGAGCCCCTCTCCTGGTGCTCCGGTTTGACTTTCCAACTGCTTTCCTATCAATCTCCCAACTTGGAGAGACAGCCCCTTTAAGCTCCTGGTTCGCACAGGTTGCCAATTTGGCAGAGGATGAAAGGGAAGAGGGAGAACCAATGAGAGAGTAGCTGCTAGGCATTTGGATGGACACATGTCACTCTAATTTCCCGGCAGGAAGAAGAATTAACCAAAGTCTCAGCCACCCACCGGGAACCAGTATAGGTCCTGAACCAAAAGTTTGGACTTGCGTTCAGCTCACAAGAAACGAGTTGAAAAATGGAGCTCAGGGGCACAGCAATTCACAAACTGGCAGAGTAATCAAGGCCAACTATCGTCCAAAAATCTGTTGAGGGAAGGCAACGAGGCGGACTTGAAAGCGAGGCAGAATAGCAGGAAACAGATTTCAAGAGGTACGTTGGAATCGCCTGTAAAGCACAGGAAGAGGGGCACAACTTCGACAATGATGCACTTGGCCAAAAAGGGCGTATGCGTTTTCTCCTGAATATATTCAGGAGAAAACGCATACGCCCTTTTTGGCCAAGCAAGCAAGCGGGCAATGCAAATCTGCACTACAAAGAAGTATCACTTCCCACCGGTCAAAAGGGACATCCACAAAATGTGTAAAAAACCAGAAAGGCAAGACAGGCCCTGGAGAACAGGGAGCCCTGTTATGCTGATGGGCGGGATGTAAGTTGCCAACTGCCTCACTGGAGGAGTGCATTGTGTTCCCTAAAACAAGTAAACAACAGAGCTACAGAGCCAAGGGCACTTCCAGTCTAGGGAATATACCTTGGGAAAACTGAAAATCCATAAGACAGAGCCACCCCCAAATTGAGGGCTGCACTGCTTACAAGAACCTCAACCTGGGTACACCTGAAATATCCCAGGAAATATAAAAATGGTTCCAAACATTGTGGAACTTTCGTACGATGGAATATCCCTCAGCCACGAAATCAATGTCATAAGACCAGTAGCAGCAAAATGAGTGGATTCAGGTACGATGATTCTAAGTGAAAGAAGTCACACAGGAAAAGAAACTTATCATAAGATATCACTTAGGAAGATCCTGTAAACATGGCTACACATGAACTGAGTTAGGCAAGAGAACAGAGTCTCACATTTAGAAAACACTCTTATGCCTGCTTAAGGGGGAAGGAGAGGTGGGGTGATGCATCAAACCCGAGTTTGATATAAGCACAGGTACCGTTCCAAAAACCAACTATGGAATAGACAAGACCTACACCTTCCTCAGTGAAAGGGACTCAAAACCCCATATTTCCCGCAGAGGAATAGATCTGACTAGTAAGAATCTTAAAACCTATGTATTGATATGTCTCCGTAAGGGAATCAAGTGTGTCTAGACTGGCATAAACATGGCAGCGAGAATCAGCTCAAACCCACTCTAAAAAGGAATTTCAAAAACAGAACAAAGAAACAGGGAAATTCTTCACAATTCCTTCAGGGTCTCTGATGCAACCTGGAATGACCCTATCTACAATGACAGCTGGATGTGGCATAAGGCTGGACACTTGGGACTGAGAGGATTGGTGAGATTGGGTGAGCAAATGCAGACCCTTTAAAGCAATAATGGATGGCACCCATTCCATGGGTCCCAGCTCTCCAGGTGGAAGGGAATATTACTACAGCTATAACGTGTACGGGAAACCTAGAGAATGGACACACTGTGAATACGACAGGTTTCTAAAACTCAACGAAGAGCCCCTCTCCTGGTGCTCCGGTTTGACTTTCCAACTGCTTTCCTATCAATCTCCCAACTTGGAGAGACAGCCCCTTTAAGCTCCTGGTTCGCACAGGTTGCCAATTTGGCAGAGGATGAAAGGGAAGAGGGAGAACCAATGAGAGAGTAGCTGCTAAGCATTTGGATGGGCACATGTCACTCTAATTTCCCGGCAGGAAGAAGAATTAACCAAAGTCTCAGCCACCCACCGGGAACCAGTATAGGTCCTGAACCAAAAGTTTGGACTTGCGTTCAGCTCACAAGAAACGAGTTGAAAAATGGAGCTCAGGGGCACAGCAATTCACAAACTGGCAGAGTAATCAAGGCCAACTATCGTCCAAAAATCTGTTGAGGGAAGGCAACGAGGCGGACTTGAAAGCGAGGCAGAATAGCAGGAAACAGATTTCAAGAGGTACGTTGGAATCGCCTGTAAAGCACAGGAAGAGGGGCACAACTTCGACAATGATGCACTTGGCCAAAAAGGGCGTATGCGTTTTCTCCTGAATATATTCAGGAGAAAACGCATACGCCCTTTGTGGCCAAGCAAGCAAGCGGGCAATGCAAATCTGCACTACAAAGAAGTAGCACTTCCCACCGGTCAAAAGGGACATCCACAAAATGTGTAAAAAACCAGAAAGGCAAGACAGGCCCTGGAGAACAGGGAGCCCTGTTATGCTGATGGGCGGGATGTAAGTTGCCAACTGCCTCACTGGAGGAGTGCATTGTGTTCCCTAAAACAAGTAAACAACAGAGCTACAGAGCCAAGGGCACTTCCAGTCTAGGGAATATACCTTGGGAAAACTGAAAATCCATAAGACAGAGCCACCCCCAAATTGAGGGCTGCACTGCTTACAAGAACCTCAACCTGGGTACACCTGAAATATCCCAGGAAATATAAAAATGGTTCCAAACATTGTGGAACTTTCGTACGATGGAATATCCCTCAGCCACGAAATCAATGTCATAAGACCAGTAGCAGCAAAATGAGTGGATTCAGGTACGATGATTCTAAGTGAAAGAAGTCACACAGGAAAAGAAACTTATCATAAGATATCACTTAGGAAGATCCTGTAAACATGGCTACACATGAACCGATTTAGGCAAGAGAACAGAGTCTCACATTTAGAAAACACTCTTATGCCTGCTTAAGGGGGAAGAAGAGGTGGGGTGATGCATCAAACCCGAGTTTGATATAAGCACAGGTACCGTTCCAAAAACCAACTATGGAATAGACAAGACCTACACCTTCCTCAGTGAAAGGGACTCAAAACCCCATATTTCCCGCAGAGGAATAGATCTGACTAGTAAGAATCTTAAAACCTATGTATTGATATGTCTCCGTAAGGGAATCAAGTGTGTCTAGACTGGCATAAACAGGGCAGCGAGAATCAGCTCAAACCCACTCTAAAAAGGAATTTCAAAAACAGAACAAAGAAACAGGGAAATTTTTCAAAATTCCTTCAGGGTCTCTGATGCAACCTGGAATGACCCTATCTACAATGACAGCTGGATGTGGCATAAGGCTGGACACTTGGGACTGAGAGGATTGGTGAGATTGGGTGAGCAAATGCAGACCCTTTAAAGCAATAATGGATGGCACCCATTCCATGGGTCCCAGCTCTCCAGGTTGAAGGGAATATTACTACAGCTATAACGTGTACGGGAAACCTAGAGAATGGACACACTGTGAATACGACAGGTTTCTAAAACTCAACGAAGAGCCCCTCTCCTGGTGCTCCGGTTTGACTTTCCAACTGCTTTCCTATCAATCTCCCAACTTGGAGAGACAGCCCCTTTAAGCTCCTGGTTCGCACAGGTTGCCAATTTGGCAGAGGATGAAAGGGAAGAGGGAGAACCAATGAGAGAGTAGCTGCTAGGCATTTGGATGGGCACATGTCACTCTAATTTCCCGGCAGGAAGAAGAATTAACCAAAGTCTCAGCCACCCACCGGGAACCAGTATAGGTCCTGAACCAAAAGTTTGGACTTGCGTTCAGCTCACAAGAAACGAGTTGAAAAATGGAGCTCAGGGGCACAGCAATTCACAAACTGGCAGAGTAATCAAGGCCAACTATCGTCCAAAAATCTGTTGAGGGAAGGCAACGAGGCGGACTTGAAAGCGAGGCAGAATAGCAGGAAACAGATTTCAAGAGGTACGTTGGAATCGCCTGTAAAGCACAGGAAGAGGGGCACAACTTCGACAATGATGCACTTGGCCAAAAAGGGCGTATGCGTTTTCTCCTGAATATATACAGGAGAAAACGCATACGCCCTTTGTGGCCAAGCAAGCAAGCGGGCAATGCAAATCTGCACTACAAAGAAGTAGCACTTCCCACCGGTCAAAAGGGACATCCACAAAATGTGTAAAAAACCAGAAAGGCAAGACAGGCCCTGGAGAACAGGGAGCCCTGTTATGCTGATGGGCGGGATGTAAGTTGCCAACTGCCTCACTGGAGGAGTGCATTGTGTTCCCTAAAACAAGTAAACAACAGAGCTACAGAGCCAAGGGCACTTCCAGTCTAGGGAATATACCTTGGGAAAACTGAAAATCCATAAGACAGAGCCACCCCCAAATTGAGGGCTGCACTGCTTACAAGAACCTCAACCTGGGTACACCTGAAATATCCCAGGAAATATAAAAATGGTTCCAAACATTGTGGAACTTTCGTACGATGGAATATCCCTCAGCCACGAAATCAATGTCATAAGACCAGTAGCAGCAAAATGAGTGGATTCAGGTACGATGATTCTAAGTGAAAGAAGTCACACAGGAAAAGAAACTTATCATAAGATATCACTTAGGAAGATCCTGTAAACATGGCTACACATGAACAGATTTAGGCAAGAGAACAGAGTCTCACATTTAGAAAACACTCTTATGCCTGCTTAAGGGGGAAGAAGAGGTGGGGTGATGCATCAAACCCGAGTTTGATATAAGCACAGGTACCGTTCCAAAAACCAACTATGGAATAGACAAGACCTACACCTTCCTCAGTGAAAGGGACTCAAAACCCCATATTTCCCGCAGAGGAATAGATCTGACTAGTAAGAATCTTAAAACCTATGTATTGATATGTCTCCGTAAGGGAATCAAGTGTGTCTAGACTGGCATAAACAGGGCAGCGAGAATCAGCTCAAACCCACTCTAAAAAGGAATTTCAAAAACAGAACAAAGAAACAGGGAAATTTTTCAAAATTCCTTCAGGGTCTCTGATGCAACCTGGAATGACCCTATCTACAATGACAGCTGGATGTGGCATAAGGCTGGACACTTGGGACTGAGAGGATTGGTGAGATTGGGTGAGCAAATGCAGACCCTTTAAAGCAATAATGGATGGCACCCATTCCATGGGTCCCAGCTCTCCAGGTTGAAGGGAATATTACTACAGCTATAACGTGTACGGGAAACCTAGAGAATGGACACACTGTGAATACGACAGGTTTCTAAAACTCAACGAAGAGCCCCTCTCCTGGTGCTCCGGTTTGACTTTCCAACTGCTTTCCTATCAATCTCCCAACTTGGAGAGACAGCCCCTTTAAGCTCCTGGTTCGCACAGGTTGCCAATTTGGCAGAGGATGAAAGGGAAGAGGGAGAACCAATGAGAGAGTAGCTGCTAGGCATTTGGATGGGCACATGTCACTCTAATTTCCCGGCAGGAAGAAGAATTAACCAAAGTCTCAGCCACCCACCGGGAACCAGTATAGGTCCTGAACCAAAAGTTTGGACTTGCGTTCAGCTCACAAGAAACGAGTTGAAAAATGGAGCTCAGGGGCACAGCAATTCACAAACTGGCAGAGTAATCAAGGCCAACTATCGTCCAAAAATCTGTTGAGGGAAGGCAACGAGGCGGACTTGAAAGCGAGGCAGAATAGCAGGAAACAGATTTCAAGAGGTACGTTGGAATCGCCTGTAAAGCACAGGAAGAGGGGCACAACTTCGACAATGATGCACTTGGCCAAAAAGGGCGTATGCGTTTTCTCCTGAATATATTCAGGAGAAAACGCATACGCCCTTTTTGGCCAAGCAAGCAAGCGGGCAATGCAAATCTGCACTACAAAGAAGTATCACTTCCCACCGGTCAAAAGGGACATCCACAAAATGTGTAAAAAACCAGAAAGGCAAGACAGGCCCTGGAGAACAGGGAGCCCTGTTATGCTGATGGGCGGGATGTAAGTTGCCAACTGCCTCACTGGAGGAGTGCATTGTGTTCCCTAAAACAAGTAAACAACAGAGCTACAGAGCCAAGGGCACTTCCAGTCTAGGGAATATACCTTGGGAAAACTGAAAATCCATAAGACAGAGCCACCCCCAAATTGAGGGCTGCACTGCTTACAAGAACCTCAACCTGGGTACACCTGAAATATCCCAGGAAATATAAAAATGGTTCCAAACATTGTGGAACTTTCGTACGATGGAATATCCCTCAGCCACGAAATCAATGTCATAAGACCAGTAGCAGCAAAATGAGTGGATTCAGGTACGATGATTCTAAGTGAAAGAAGTCACACAGGAAAAGAAACTTATCATAAGATATCACTTAGGAAGATCCTGTAAACATGGCTACACATGAACTGAGTTAGGCAAGAGAACAGAGACTCACATTTAGAAAACACTCTTATGCCTGCTTAAGGGGGAAGGAGAGGTGGGGTGATGCATCAAACCCGAGTTTGATATAAGCACAGGTACCGTTCCAAAAACCAACTATGGAATAGACAAGACCTACACCTTCCTCAGTGAAAGGGACTCAAAACCCCATATTTCCCGCAGAGGAATAGATCTGACTAGTAAGAATCTTAAAACCTATGTATTGATATGTCTCCGTAAGGGAATCAAGTGTGTCTAGACTGGCATAAACATGGCAGCGAGAATCAGCTCAAACCCACTCTAAAAAGGAATTTCAAAAACAGAACAAAGAAACAGGGAAATTCTTCACAATTCCTTCAGGGTCTCTGATGCAACCTGGAATGACCCTATCTACAATGACAGCTGGATGTGGCATAAGGCTGGACACTTGGGACTGAGAGGATTGGTGAGATTGGGTGAGCAAATGCAGACCCTTTAAAGCAATAATGGATGGCACCCATTCCATGGGTCCCAGCTCTCCAGGTTGAAGGGAATATTACTACAGCTATAACGTGTACGGGAAACCTAGAGAATGGACACACTGTGAATACGACAGGTTTCTAAAACTCAACGAAGAGCCCCTCTCCTGGTGCTCCGGTTTGACTTTCCAACTGCTTTCCTATCAATCTCCCAACTTGGAGAGACAGCCCCTTTAAGCTCCTGGTTCGCACAGGTTGCCAATTTGGCAGAGGATGAAAGGGAAGAGGGAGAACCAATGAGAGAGTAGCTGCTAGGCATTTGGATGGGCACATGTCACTCTAATTTCCCGGCAGGAAGAAGAATTAACCAAAGTCTCAGCCACCCACCGGGAACCAGTATAGGTCCTGAACCAAAAGTTTGGACTTGCGTTCAGCTCACAAGAAACGAGTTGAAAAATGGAGCTCAGGGGCACAGCAATTCACAAACTGGCAGAGTAATCAAGGCCAACTATCGTCCAAAAATCTGTTGAGGGAAGGCAACGAGGCGGACTTGAAAGCGAGGCAGAATAGCAGGAAACAGATTTCAAGAGGTACGTTGGAATCGCCTGTAAAGCACAGGAAGAGGGGCACAACTTCGACAATGATGCACTTGGCCAAAAAGGGCGTATGCGTTTTCTCCTGAATATATTCAGGAGAAAACGCATACGCCCTTTTTGGCCAAGCAAGCAAGCGGGCAATGCAAATCTGCACTACAAAGAAGTATCACTTCCCACCGGTCAAAAGGGACATCCACAAAATGTGTAAAAAACCAGAAAGGCAAGACAGGCCCTGGAGAACAGGGAGCCTTGTTATGCTGATGGGCGGGATGTAAGTTGCCAACTGCCTCACTGGAGGAGTGCATTGTGTTCCCTAAAACAAGTAAACAACAGAGCTACAGAGCCAAGGGCACTTCCAGTCTAGGGAATATACCTTGGGAAAACTGAAAATCCATAAGACAGAGCCACCCCCAAATTGAGGGCTGCACTGCTTACAAGAACCTCAACCTGGGTACACCTGAAATATCCCAGGAAATATAAAAATGGTTCCAAACATTGTGGAACTTACGTACGATGGAATATACCTCAGCCACGAAATCAATGTCATAAGACCAGTAGTAGCAAAATGAGTGGATTCAGGTACGATGATTCTAAGTGAAAGAAGTCACACAGGAAAAGAAACTTATCATAAGATATCACTTAGGAAGATCCTGTAAACATGGCTACACATGAACTGAGTTAGGCAAGAGAACAGAGACTCACATTTAGAAAACAGTCTTATGCCTGCTTAAGGGGGAAGGAGAGGTGGGGTGATGCATCAAACCCGAGTTTGATATAAGCACAGGTACCGTTCCAAAACCCAACTATGGAATAGACAAGACCTACACCTTCCTCAGTGAAAGGGACTCAAAACCCCATATTTCCCGCAGAGGAATAGATCTGACTAGTAAGAATCTTAAAACCTATGTATTGATATGTCTCCGTAAGGGAATCAAGTGTGTCTAGACTGGCATAAACATGGCAGCGAGAATCAGCTCAAACCCACTCTAAAAAGGAATTTCAAAAACAGAACAAAGAAACAGGGAAATTCTTCACAATTCCTTCAGGGTCTCTGATGCAACCTGGAATGACCCTATCTACAATGACAGCTGGATGTGGCATAAGGCTGGACACTTGGGACTGAGAGGAATGGTGAGATTGGGTGAGCAAATGCAGACCCTTTAAAGCAATAATGCATGGCACCCATTCCATGGGTCCCAGCTCTCCAGGTTGAAGGGAATATTACTACAGCTATAACGTGTACGGGAAACCTAGAGAATGGACACACTGTGAATACGACAGGTTTCTAAAACTCAACGAAGAGCCCCTCTCCTGGTGCTCCGGTTTGACTTTCCAACTGCTTTCCTATCAATCTCCCAACTTGGAGAGACAGCCCCTTTAAGCTCCTGGTTCGCACAGGTTGCCAATTTGGCAGAGGATGAAAGGGAAGAGGGAGAACCAATGAGAGAGTAGCTGCTAGGCATTTGGATGGACACATGTCACTCTAATTTCCCGGCAGGAAGAAGAATTAACCAAAGTCTCAGCCACCCACCGGGAACCAGTATAGGTCCTGAACCAAAAGTTTGGACTTGCGTTCAGCTCACAAGAAACGAGTTGAAAAATGGAGCTCAGGGGCACAGCAATTCACAAACTGGCAGAGTAATCAAGGCCAACTATCGTCCAAAAATCTGTTGAGGGAAGGCAACGAGGCGGACTTGAAAGCGAGGCAGAATAGCAGGAAACAGATTTCAAGAGGTACGTTGGAATCGCCTGTAAAGCACAGGAAGAGGGGCACAACTTCGACAATGATGCACTTGGCCAAAAAGGGCGTATGCGTTTTCTCCTGAATATATTCAGGAGAAAACGCATACGCCCTTTGTGGCCAAGCAAGCAAGCGGGCAATGCAAATCTGCACTACAAAGAAGTAGCACTTCCCACCGGTCAAAAGGGACATCCACAAAATGTGTAAAAAACCAGAAAGGCAAGACAGGCCCTGGAGAACAGGGAGCCCTGTTATGCTGATGGGCGGGATGTAAGTTGCCAACTGCCTCACTGGAGGAGTGCATTGTGTTCCCTAAAACAAGTAAACAACAGAGCTACAGAGCCAAGGGCACTTCCAGTCTAGGGAATATACCTTGGGAAAACTGAAAATCCATAAGACAGAGCCACCCCCAAATTGAGGGCTGCACTGCTTACAAGAACCTCAACCTGGGTACACCTGAAATATCCCAGGAAATATAAAAATGGTTCCAAACATTGTGGAACTTTCGTACGATGGAATATCCCTCAGCCACGAAATCAATGTCATAAGACCAGTAGCAGCAAAATGAGTGGATTCAGGTACGATGATTCTAAGTGAAAGAAGTCACACAGGAAAAGAAACTTATCATAAGATATCACTTAGGAAGATCCTGTAAACATGGCTACACATGAACTGAGTTAGGCAAGAGAACAGAGTCTCACATTTAGAAAACACTCTTATGCCTGCTTAAGGGGGAAGAAGAGGTGGGGTGATGCATCAAACCCGAGTTTGATATAAGCACAGGTACCGTTCCAAAAACCAACTATGGAATAGACAAGACCTACACCTTCCTCAGTGAAAGGGACTCAAAACCCCATATTTCCCGCAGAGGAATAGATCTGACTAGTAAGAATCTTAAAACCTATGTATTGATATGTCTCCGTAAGGGAATCAAGTGTGTCTAGACTGGCATAAACAGGGCAGCGAGAATCAGCTCAAACCCACTCTAAAAAGGAATTTCAAAAACAGAACAAAGAAACAGGGAAATTCTTCACAATTCCTTCAGGGTCTCTGATGCAACCTGGAATGACCCTATCTACAATGACAGCTGGATGTGGCATAAGGCTGGACACTTGGGACTGAGAGGATTGGTGAGATTGGGTGAGCAAATGCAGACCCTTTAAAGCAATAATGGATGGCACCCATTCCATGGGTCCCAGCTCTCCAGGTTGAAGGGAATATTACTACAGCTATAACGTGTACGGGAAACCTAGAGAATGGACACACTGTGAATACGACAGGTTTCTAAAACTCAACGAAGAGCCCCTCTCCTGGTGCTCCGGTTTGACTTTCCAACTGCTTTCCTATCAATCTCCCAACTTGGAGAGACAGCCCCTTTAAGCTCCTGGTTCGCACAGGTTGCCAATTTGGCAGAGGATGAAAGGGAAGAGGGAGAACCAATGAGAGAGTAGCTGCTAGGCATTTGGATGGGCACATGTCACTCTAATTTCCCGGCAGGAAGAAGAATTAACCAAAGTCTCAGCCACCCACCGGGAACCAGTATAGGTCCTGAACCAAAAGTTTGGACTTGCGTTCAGCTCACAAGAAACGAGTTGAAAAATGGAGCTCAGGGGCACAGCAATTCACAAACTGGCAGAGTAATCAAGGCCAACTATCGTCCAAAAATCTGTTGAGGGAAGGCAACGAGGCGGACTTGAAAGCGAGGCAGAATAGCAGGAAACAGATTTCAAGAGGTACGTTGGAATCGCCTGTAAAGCACAGGAAGAGGGGCACAACTTCGACAATGATGCACTTGGCCAAAAAGGGCGTATGCGTTTTCTCCTGAATATATTCAGGAGAAAACGCATACGCCCTTTTTGGCCAAGCAAGCAAGCGGGCAATGCAAATCTGCACTACAAAGAAGTATCACTTCCCACCGGTCAAAAGGGACATCCACAAAATGTGTAAAAAACCAGAAAGGCAAGACAGGCCCTGGAGAACAGGGAGCCCTGTTATGCTGATGGGCGGGATGTAAGTTGCCAACTGCCTCACTGGAGGAGTGCATTGTGTTCCCTAAAACAAGTAAACAACAAAGCTACAGAGCCAAGGGCACTTCCAGTCTAGGGAATATACCTTGGGAAAACTGAAAATCCATAAGACAGAGCCACCCCCAAATTGAGGGCTGCACTGCTTACAAGAACCTCAACCTGGGTACACCTGAAATATCCCAGGAAATATAAAAATGGTTCCAAACATTGTGGAACTTTCGTACGATGGAATATCCCTCAGCCACGAAATCAATGTCATAAGACCAGTAGCAGCAAAATGAGTGGATTCAGGTACGATGATTCTAAGTGAAAGAAGTCACACAGGAAAAGAAACTTATCATAAGATATCACTTAGGAAGATCCTGTAAACATGGCTACACATGAACTGAGTTAGGCAAGAGAACAGAGACTCACATTTAGAAAACAGTCTTATGCCTGCTTAAGGGGGAAGGAGAGGTGGGGTGATGCATCAAACCCGAGTTTGATATAAGCACAGGTACCGTTCCAAAAACCAACTATGGAATAGACAAGACCTACACCTTCCTCAGTGAAAGGGACTCAAAACCCCATATTTCCCGCAGAGGAATAGATCTGACTAGTAAGAATCTTAAAACCTATGTATTGATATGTCTCCGTAAGGGAATCAAGTGTGTCTAGACTGGCATAAACATGGCAGCGAGAATCAGCTCAAACCCACTCTAAAAAGGAATTTCAAAAACAGAACAAAGAAACAGGGAAATTCTTCACAATTCCTTCAGGGTCTCTGATGCAACCTGGAATGACCCTATCTACAATGACAGCTGGATGTGGCATAAGGCTGGACACTTGGGACTGAGAGGAATGGTGAGATTGGGTGAGCAAATGCAGACCCTTTAAAGCAATAATGCATGGCACCCATTCCATGGGTCCCAGCTCTCCAGGTTGAAGGGAATATTACTACAGCTATAACGTGTACGGGAAACCTAGAGAATGGACACACTGTGAATACGACAGGTTTCTAAAACTCAACGAAGAGCCCCTCTCCTGGTGCTCCGGTTTGACTTTCCAACTGCTTTCCTATCAATCTCCCAACTTGGAGAGACAGCCCCTTTAAGCTCCTGGTTCGCACAGGTTGCCAATTTGGCAGAGGATGAAAGGGAAGAGGGAGAACCAATGAGAGAGTAGCTGCTAGGCATTTGGATGGACACATGTCACTCTAATTTCCCGGCAGGAAGAAGAATTAACCAAAGTCTCAGCCACCCACCGGGAACCAGTAGAGGTCCTGAACCAAAAGTTTGGACTTGCGTTCAGCTCACAAGAAACGAGTTGAAAAATGGAGCTCAGGGGCACAGCAATTCACAAACTGGCAGAGTAATCAAGGCCAACTATCGTCCAAAAATCTGTTGAGGGAAGGCAACGAGGCGGACTTGAAAGCGAGGCAGAATAGCAGGAAACAGATTTCAAGAGGTACGTTGGAATCGCCTGTAAAGCACAGGAAGAGGGGCACAACTTCGACAATGATGCACTTGGCCAAAAAGGGCGTATGCGTTTTCTCCTGAATATATTCAGGAGAAAACGCATACGCCCTTTGTGGCCAAGCAAGCAAGCGGGCAATGCAAATCTTCACTACAAAGAAGTATCACTTCCCACCGGTCAAAAGGGACATCCACAAAATGTGTAAAAAACCAGAAAGGCAAGACAGGCCCTGGAGAACAGGGAGCCCTGTTATGCTGATGGGCGGGATGTAAGTTGCCAACTGCCTCACTGGAGGAGTGCATTGTGTTCCCTAAAACAAGTAAACAACAGAGCTACAGAGCCAAGGGCACTTCCAGTCTAGGGAATATACCTTGGGAAAACTGAAAATCCATAAGACAGAGCCACCCCCAAATTGAGGGCTGCACTGCTTACAAGAACCTCAACCTGGGTACACCTGAAATATCCCAGGAAATATAAAAATGGTTCCAAACATTGTGGAACTTTCGTACGATGGAATATCCCTCAGCCACGAAATCAATGTCATAAGACCAGTAGCAGCAAAATGAGTGGATTCAGGTACGATGATTCTAAGTGAAAGAAGTCACACAGGAAAAGAAACTTATCATAAGATATCACTTAGGAAGATCCTGTAAACATGGCTACACATGAACTGAGTTAGGCAAGAGAACAGAGTCTCACATTTAGAAAACACTCTTATGCCTGCTTAAGGGGGAAGAAGAGGTGGGGTGATGCATCAAACCCGAGTTTGATATAAGCACAGGTACCGTTCCAAAAACCAACTATGGAATAGACAAGACCTACACCTTCCTCAGTGAAAGGGACTCAAAACCCCATATTTCCCGCAGAGGAATAGATCTGACTAGTAAGAATCTTAAAACCTATGTATTGATATGTCTCCGTAAGGGAATCAAGTGTGTCTAGACTGGCATAAACAGGGCAGCGAGAATCAGCTCAAACCCACTCTAAAAAGGAATTTCAAAAACAGAACAAAGAAACAGGGAAATTCTTCACAATTCCTTCAGGGTCTCTGATGCAACCTGGAATGACCCTATCTACAATGACAGCTGGATGTGGCATAAGGCTGGACACTTGGGACTGAGAGGATTGGTGAGATTGGGTGAGCAAATGCAGACCCTTTAAAGCAATAATGCATGGCACCCATTCCATGGGTCCCAGCTCTCCAGGTTGAAGGGAATATTACTACAGCTATAACGTGTACGGGAAACCTAGAGAATGGACACACTGTGAATACGACAGGTTTCTAAAACTCAACGAAGAGCCCCTCTCCTGGTGCTCCGGTTTGACTTTCCAACTGCTTTCCTATCAATCTCCCAACTTGGAGAGACAGCCCCTTTAAGCTCCTGGTTCGCACAGGTTGCCAATTTGGCAGAGGATGAAAGGGAAGAGGGAGAACCAATGAGAGAGTAGCTGCTAGGCATTTGGATGGGCACATGTCACTCTAATTTCCCGGCAGGAAGAAGAATTAACCAAAGTCTCAGCCACCCACCGGGAACCAGTATAGGTCCTGAACCAAAAGTTTGGACTTGCGTTCAGCTCACAAGAAACGAGTTGAAAAATGGAGCTCAGGGGCACAGCAATTCACAAACTGGCAGAGTAATCAAGGCCAACTATCGTCCAAAAATCTGTTGAGGGAAGGCAACGAGGCGGACTTGAAAGCGAGGCAGAATAGCAGGAAACAGATTTCAAGAGGTACGTTGGAATCGCCTGTAAAGCACAGGAAGAGGGGCACAACTTCGACAATGATGCACTTGGCCAAAAAGGGCGTATGCGTTTTCTCCTGAATATATTCAGGAGAAAACGCATACGCCCTTTGTGGCCAAGCAAGCAAGCGGGCAATGCAAATCTGCACTACAAAGAAGTATCACTTCCCACCGGTCAAAAGGGACATCCACAAAATGTGTAAAAAACCAGAAAGGCAAGACAGGCCCTGGAGAACAGGGAGCCCTGTTATGCTGATGGGCGGGATGTAAGTTGCCAACTGCCTCACTGGAGGAGTGCATTGTGTTCCCTAAAACAAGTAAACAACAGAGCTACAGAGCCAAGGGCACTTCCAGTCTAGGGAATATACCTTGGGAAAACTGAAAATCCATAAGACAGAGCCACCCCCAAATTGAGGGCTGCACTGCTTACAAGAACCTCAACCTGGGTACACCTGAAATATCCCAGGAAATATAAAAATGGTTCCAAACATTGTGGAACTTTCGTACGATGGAATATCCCTCAGCCACGAAATCAATGTCATAAGACCAGTAGCAGCAAAATGAGTGGATTCAGGTACGATGATTCTAAGTGAAAGAAGTCACACAGGAAAAGAAACTTATCATAAGATATCACTTAGGAAGATCCTGTAAACATGGCTACACATGAACTGAGTTAGGCAAGAGAACAGAGACTCACATTTAGAAAACAGTCTTATGCCTGCTTAAGGGGGAAGGAGAGGTGGGGTGATGCATCAAACCCGAGTTTGATATAAGCACAGGTACCGTTCCAAAAACCAACTATGGAATAGACAAGACCTACACCTTCCTCAGTGAAAGGGACTCAAAACCCCATATTTCCCGCAGAGGAATAGATCTGACTAGTAAGAATCTTAAAACCTATGTATTGATATGTCTCCGTAAGGGAATCAAGTGTGTCTAGACTGGCATAAACATGGCAGCGAGAATCAGCTCAAACCCACTCTAAAAAGGAATTTCAAAAACAGAACAAAGAAACAGGGAAATTCTTCACAATTCCTTCAGGGTCTCTGATGCAACCTGGAATGACCCTATCTACAATGACAGCTGGATGTGGCATAAGGCTGGACACTTGGGACTGAGAGGAATGGTGAGATTGGGTGAGCAAATGCAGACCCTTTAAAGCAATAATGCATGGCACCCATTCCATGGGTCCCAGCTCTCCAGGTTGAAGGGAATATTACTACAGCTATAACGTGTACGGGAAACCTAGAGAATGGACACACTGTGAATACGACAGGTTTCTAAAACTCAACGAAGAGCCCCTCTCCTGGTGCTCCGGTTTGACTTTCCAACTGCTTTCCTATCAATCTCCCAACTTGGAGAGACAGCCCCTTTAAGCTCCTGGTTCGCACAGGTTGCCAATTTGGCAGAGGATGAAAGGGAAGAGGGAGAACCAATGAGAGAGTAGCTGCTAGGCATTTGGATGGGCACATGTCACTCTAATTTCCCGGCAGGAAGAAGAATTAACCAAAGTCTCAGCCACCCACCGGGAACCAGTATAGGTCCTGAACCAAAAGTTTGGACTTGCGTTCAGCTCACAAGAAACGAGTTGAAAAATGGAGCTCAGGGGCACAGCAATTCACAAACTGGCAGAGTAATCAAGGCCAACTATCGTCCAAAAATCTGTTGAGGGAAGGCAACGAGGCGGACTTGAAAGCGAGGCAGAATAGCAGGAAACAGATTTCAAGAGGTACGTTGGAATCGCCTGTAAAGCACAGGAAGAGGGGCACAACTTCGACAATGATGCACTTGGCCAAAAAGGGCGTATGCGTTTTCTCCTGAATATATTCAGGAGAAAACGCATACGCCCTTTTTGGCCAAGCAAGCAAGCGGGCAATGCAAATCTGCACTACAAAGAAGTATCACTTCCCACCGGTCAAAAGGGACATCCACAAAATGTGTAAAAAACCAGAAAGGCAAGACAGGCCCTGGAGAACAGGGAGCCCTGTTATGCTGATGGGCGGGATGTAAGTTGCCAACTGCCTCACTGGAGGAGTGCATTGTGTTCCCTAAAACAAGTAAACAACAGAGCTACAGAGCCAAGGGCACTTCCAGTCTAGGGAATATACCTTGGGAAAACTGAAAATCCATAAGACAGAGCCACCCCCAAATTGAGGGCTGCACTGCTTACAAGAACCTCAACCTGGGTACACCTGAAATATCCCAGGAAATATAAAAATGGTTCCAAACATTGTGGAACTTACGTACGATGGAATATCCCTCAGCCACGAAATCAATGTCATAAGACCAGTAGCAGCAAAATGAGTGGATTCAGGTACGATGATTCTAAGTGAAAGAAGTCACACAGGAAAAGAAACTTATCATAAGATATCACTTAGGAAGATCCTTTAAACATGGCTACACATGAACTGAGTTAGGCAAGAGAACAGAGTCTCACATTTAGAAAACACTCTTATGCCTGCTTAAGGGGGAAGGAGAGGTGGGGTGATGCATCAAACCCGAGTTTGATATAAGCACAGGTACCGTTCCAAAAACCAACTATGGAATAGACAAGACCTACACCTTCCTCAGTGAAAGGGACTCAAAACCCCATATTTCCCGCAGAGGAATAGATCTGACTAGTAAGAATCTTAAAACCTATGTATTGATATGTCTCCGTAAGGGAATCAAGTGTGTCTAGACTGGCATAAACATGGCAGCGAGAATCAGCTCAAACCCACTCTAAAAAGGAATTTCAAAAACAGAACAAAGAAACAGGGAAATTCTTCACAATTCCTTCAGGGTCTCTGATGCAACCTGGAATGACCCTATCTACAATGACAGCTGGATGTGGCATAAGGCTGGACACTTGGGACTGAGAGGATTGGTGAGATTGGGTGAGCAAATGCAGACCCTTTAAAGCAATAATGCATGGCACCCATTCCATGGGTCCCAGCTCTCCAGGTTGAAGGGAATATTACTACAGCTATAACGTGTACGGGAAACCTAGAGAATGGACACACTGTGAATACGACAGGTTTCTAAAACTCAACGAAGAGCCCCTCTCCTGGTGCTCCGGTTTGACTTTCCAACTGCTTTCCTATCAATCTCCCAACTTGGAGAGACAGCCCCTTTAAGCTCCTGGTTCGCACAGGTTGCCAATTTGGCAGAGGATGAAAGGGAAGAGGGAGAACCAATGAGAGAGTAGCTGCTAGGCATTTGGATGGGCACATGTCACTCTAATTTCCCGGCAGGAAGAAGAATTAACCAAAGTCTCAGCCACCCACCGGGAACCAGTATAGGTCCTGAACCAAAAGTTTGGACTTGCGTTCAGCTCACAAGAAACGAGTTGAAAAATGGAGCTCAGGGGCACAGCAATTCACAAACTGGCAGAGTAATCAAGGCCAACTATCGTCCAAAAATCTGTTGAGGGAAGGCAACGAGGCGGACTTGAAAGCGAGGCAGAATAGCAGGAAACAGATTTCAAGAGGTACGTTGGAATCGCCTGTAAAGCACAGGAAGAGGGGCACAACTTCGACAATGATGCACTTGGCCAAAAAGGGCGTATGCGTTTTCTCCTGAATATATTCAGGAGAAAACGCATACGCCCTTTTTGGCCAAGCAAGCAAGCGGGCAATGCAAATCTGCACTACAAAGAAGTATCACTTCCCACCGGTCAAAAGGGACATCCACAAAATGTGTAAAAAACCAGAAAGGCAAGACAGGCCCTGGAGAACAGGGAGCCCTGTTATGCTGATGGGCGGGATGTAAGTTGCCAACTGCCTCACTGGAGGAGTGCATTGTGTTCCCTAAAACAAGTAAACAACAGAGCTACAGAGCCAAGGGCACTTCCAGTCTAGGGAATATACCTTGGGAAAACTGAAAATCCATAAGACAGAGCCACCCCCAAATTGAGGGCTGCACTGCTTACAAGAACCTCAACCTGGGTACACCTGAAATATCCCAGGAAATATAAAAATGGTTCCAAACATTGTGGAACTTACGTACGATGGAATATCCCTCAGCCACGAAATCAATGTCATAAGACCAGTAGCAGCAAAATGAGTGGATTCAGGTACGATGATTCTAAGTGAAAGAAGTCACACAGGAAAAGAAACTTATCATAAGATATCACTTAGGAAGATCCTTTAAACATGGCTACACATGAACTGAGTTAGGCAAGAGAACAGAGTCTCACATTTAGAAAACACTCTTATGCCTGCTTAAGGGGGAAGGAGAGGTGGGGTGATGCATCAAACCCGAGTTTGATATAAGCACAGGTACCGTTCCAAAAACCAACTATGGAATAGACAAGACCTACACCTTCCTCAGTGAAAGGGACTCAAAACCCCATATTTCCCGCAGAGGAATAGATCTGACTAGTAAGAATCTTAAAACCTATGTATTGATATGTCTCCGTAAGGGAATCAAGTGTGTCTAGACTGGCATAAACATGGCAGCGAGAATCAGCTCAAACCCACTCTAAAAAGGAATTTCAAAAACAGAACAAAGAAACAGGGAAATTCTTCACAATTCCTTCAGGGTCTCTGATGCAACCTGGAATGACCCTATCTACAATGACAGCTGGATGTGGCATAAGGCTGGACACTTGGGACTGAGAGGATTGGTGAGATTGGGTGAGCAAATGCAGACCCTTTAAAGCAATAATGGATGGCACCCATTCCATGGGTCCCAGCTCTCCAGGTTGAAGGGAATATTACTACAGCTATAACGTGTACGGGAAACCTAGAGAATGGACACACTGTGAATACGACAGGTTTCTAAAACTCAACGAAGAGCCCCTCTCCTGGTGCTCCGGTTTGACTTTCCAACTGCTTTCCTATCAATCTCCCAACTTGGAGAGACAGCCCCTTTAAGCTCCTGGTTCGCACAGGTTGCCAATTTGGCAGAGGATGAAAGGGAAGAGGGAGAACCAATGAGAGAGTAGCTGCTAGGCATTTGGATGGGCACATGTCACTCTAATTTCCCGGCAGGAAGAAGAATTAACCAAAGTCTCAGCCACCCACCGGGAACCAGTATAGGTCCTGAACCAAAAGTTTGGACTTGCGTTCAGCTCACAAGAAACGAGTTGAAAAATGGAGCTCAGGGGCACAGCAATTCACAAACTGGCAGAGTAATCAAGGCCAACTATCGTCCAAAAATCTGTTGAGGGAAGGCAACGAGGCGGACTTGAAAGCGAGGCAAAATAGCAGGAAACAGATTTCAAGAGGTACGTTGGAATCGCCTGTAAAGCACAGGAAGAGGGGCACAACTTCGACAATGATGCACTTGGCCAAAAAGGGCGTATGCGTTTTCTCCTGAATATATTCAGGAGAAAACGCATACGCCCTTTTTGGCCAAGCAAGCAAGCGGGCAATGCAAATCTGCACTACAAAGAAGTATCACTTCCCACCGGTCAAAAGGGACATCCACAAAATGTGTAAAAACCAGAAAGGCAAGACAGGCCCTGGAGAACAGGGAGCCTTGTTATGCTGATGGGGGGGATGTAAGTTGCCAACTGCCTCACTGGAGGAGTGCATTGTGTTCCCTAAAACAAGTAAACAACAGAGCTACAGAGCCAAGGGCACTTCCAGTCTAGGGAATATACCTTGGGAAAACTGAAAATCCATAAGACAGAGCCACCCCCAAATTGAGGGCTGCACTGCTTACAAGAACCTCAACCTGGGTACACCTGAAATATCCCAGGAAATATAAAAATGGTTCCAAACATTGTGGAACTTACGTACGATGGAATATCCCTCAGCCACGAAATCAATGTCATAAGACCAGTAGCAGCAAAATGAGTGGATTCAGGTACGATGATTCTAAGTGAAAGAAGTCACGCAGGAAAAGAAACTTATCATAAGATATCACTTAGGAAGATCCTGTAAACATGGCTACACATGAACTGAGTTAGGCAAGAGAACAGAGTCTCACATTTAGAAAACACTCTTATGCCTGCTTAAGGGGGAAGGAGAGGTGGGGTGATGCATCAAACCCGAGTTTGATATAAGCACAGGTACCGTTCCAAAAACCAACTATGGAATAGACAAGACCTACACCTTCCTCAGTGAAAGGGACTCAAAACCCCATATTTCCCGCAGAGGAATAGATCTGACTAGTAAGAATCTTAAAACCTATGTATTGATATGTCTCCGTAAGGGAATCAAGTGTGTCTAGACTGGCATAAACAGGGCAGCGAGAATCAGCTCAAACCCACTCTAAAAAGGAATTTCAAAAACAGAACAAAGAAACAGGGAAATTCTTCACAATTCCTTCAGGGTCTCTGATGCAACCTGGAATGACCCTATCTACAATGACAGCTGGATGTGGCATAAGGCTGGACACTTGGGACTGAGAGGATTGGTGAGATTGGGTGAGCAAATGCAGACCCTTTAAAGCAATAATGCATGGCACCCATTCCATGGGTCCCAGCTCTCCAGGTTGAAGGGAATATTACTACAGCTATAACGTGTACGGGAAACCTAGAGAATGGACACACTGTGAATACGACAGGTTTCTAAAACTCAACGAAGAGCCCCTCTCCTGGTGCTCCGGTTTGACTTTCCAACTGCTTTCCTATCAATCTCCCAACTTGGAGAGACAGCCCCTTTAAGCTCCTGGTTCGCACAGGTTGCCAATTTGGCAGAGGATGAAAGGGAAGAGGGAGAACCAATGAGAGAGTAGCTGCTAGGCATTTGGATGGGCACATGTCACTCTAATTTCCCGGCAGGAAGAAGAATTAACCAAAGTCTCAGCCACCCACCGGGAACCAGTATAGGTCCTGAACCAAAAGTTTGGACTTGCGTTCAGCTCACAAGAAACGAGTTGAAAAATGGAGCTCAGGGGCACAGCAATTCACAAACTGGCAGAGTAATCAAGGCCAACTATCGTCCAAAAATCTGTTGAGGGAAGGCAACGAGGCGGACTTGAAAGCGAGGCAGAATAGCAGGAAACAGATTTCAAGAGGTACGTTGGAATGGCCTGTAAAGCACAGGAAGAGGGGCACAACTTCGACAATGATGCACTTGGCCAAAAAGGGCGTATGCGTTTTCTCCTGAATATATTCAGGAGAAAACGCATACGCCCTTTTTGGCCAAGCAAGCAAGCGGGCAATGCAAATCTGCACTACAAAGAAGTATCACTTCCCACCGGTCAAAAGGGACATCCACAAAATGTGTAAAAAACCAGAAAGGCAAGACAGGCCCTGGAGAACAGGGAGCCCTGTTATGCTGATGGGCGGGATGTAAGTTGCCAACTGCCTCACTGGAGGAGTGCATTGTGTTCCCTAAAACAAGTAAACAACAGAGCTACAGAGCCAAGGGCACTTCCAGTCTAGGGAATATACCTTGGGAAAACTGAAAATCCATAAGACAGAGCCACCCCCAAATTGAGGGCTGCACTGCTTACAAGAACCTCAACCTGGGTACACCTGAAATATCCCAGGAAATATAAAAATGGTTCCAAACATTGTGGAACTTACGTACGATGGAATATCCCTCAGCCACGAAATCAATGTCATAAGACCAGTAGCAGCAAAATGAGTGGATTCAGGTACGATGATTCTAAGTGAAAGAAGTCACACAGGAAAAGAAACTTATCATAAGATATCACTTAGGAAGATCCTGTAAACATGGCTACACATGAACTGAGTTAGGCAAGAGAACAGAGTCTCACATTTAGAAAACACTCTTATGCCTGCTTAAGGGGGAAGGAGAGGTGGGGTGATGCATCAAACCCGAGTTTGATATAAGCACAGGTACCGTTCCAAAAACCAACTATGGAATAGACAAGACCTACACCTTCCTCAGTGAAAGGGACTCAAAACCCCATATTTCCCGCAGAGGAATAGATCTGACTAGTAAGAATCTTAAAACCTATGTATTGATATGTCTCCGTAAGGGAATCAAGTGTGTCTAGACTGGCATAAACATGGCAGCGAGAATCAGCTCAAACCCACTCTAAAAAGGAATTTCAAAAACAGAACAAAGAAACAGGGAAATTCTTCACAATTCCTTCAGGGTCTCTGATGCAACCTGGAATGACCCTATCTACAATGACAGCTGGATGTGGCATAAGGCTGGACACTTGGGACTGAGAGGATTGGTGAGATTGGGTGAGCAAATGCAGACCCTTTAAAGCAATAATGCATGGCACCCATTCCATGGGTCCCAGCTCTCCAGGTTGAAGGGAATATTACTACAGCTATAACGTGTACGGGAAACCTAGAGAATGGACACACTGTGAATACGACAGGTTTCTAAAACTCAACGAAGAGCCCCTCTCCTGGTGCTCCGGTTTGACTTTCCAACTGCTTTCCTATCAATCTCCCAACTTGGAGAGACAGCCCCTTTAAGCTCCTGGTTCGCACAGGTTGCCAATTTGGCAGAGGATGAAAGGGAAGAGGGAGAACCAATGAGAGAGTAGCTGCTAGGCATTTGGATGGGCACATGTCACTCTAATTTCCCGGCAGGAAGAAGAATTAACCAAAGTCTCAGCCACCCACCGGGAACCAGTAGAGGTCCTGAACCAAAAGTTTGGACTTGCGTTCAGCTCACAAGAAACGAGTTGAAAAATGGAGCTCAGGGGCACAGCAATTCACAAACTGGCAGAGTAATCAAGGCCAACTATCGTCCAAAAATCTGTTGAGGGAAGGCAACGAGGCGGACTTGAAAGCGAGGCAGAATAGCAGGAAACAGATTTCAAGAGGTACGTTGGAATCGCCTGTAAAGCACAGGAAGAGGGGCACAACTTCGACAATGATGCACTTGGCCAAAAAGGGCGTATGCGTTTTCTCCTGAATATATTCAGGAGAAAACGCATACGCCCTTTTTGGCCAAGCAAGCAAGCGGGCAATGCAAATCTGCACTACAAAGAAGTATCACTTCCCACCGGTCAAAAGGGACATCCACAAAATGTGTAAAAAACCAGAAAGGCAAGACAGGCCCTGGAGAACAGGGAGCCCTGTTATGCTGATGGGCGGGATGTAAGTTGCCAACTGCCTCACTGGAGGAGTGCATTGTGTTCCCTAAAACAAGTAAACAACAGAGCTACAGAGCCAAGGGCACTTCCAGTCTAGGGAATATACCTTGGGAAAACTGAAAATCCATAAGACAGAGCCACCCCCAAATTGAGGGCTGCACTGCTTACAAGAACCTCAACTTGGGTACACCTGAAATATCCCAGGAAATATAAAAATGGTTCCAAACATTGTGGAACTTACGTACGTTGGAATATCCCTCAGCCACGAAATCAATGTCATAAGACCAGTAGCAGCAAAATGAGTGGATTCAGGTACGATGATTCTAAGTGAAAGAAGTCACACAGGAAAAGAAACTTATCATAAGATATCACTTAGGAAGATCCTTTAAACATGGCTACACATGAACTGAGTTAGGCAAGAGAACAGAGTCTCACATTTAGAAAACACTCTTATGCCTGCTTAAGGGGGAAGGAGAGGTGGGGTGATGCATCAAACCCGAGTTTGATATAAGCACAGGTACCGTTCCAAAAACCAACTATGGAATAGACAAGACCTACACCTTCCTCAGTGAAAGGGACTCAAAACCCCATATTTCCCGCAGAGGAATAGATCTGACTAGTAAGAATCTTAAAACCTATGTATTGATATGTCTCCGTAAGGGAATCAAGTGTGTCTAGACTGGCATAAACATGGCAGCGAGAATCAGCTCAAACCCACTCTAAAAAGGAATTTCAAAAACAGAACAAAGAAACAGGGAAATTCTTCACAATTCCTTCAGGGTCTCTGATGCAACCTGGAATGACCCTATCTACAATGACAGCTGGATGTGGCATAAGGCTGGACACTTGGGACGGAGAGGATTGGTGAGATTGGGTGAGCAAATGCAGACCCTTTAAAGCAATAATGCATGGCACCCATTCCATGGGTCCCAGCTCTCCAGGTTGAAGGGAATATTACTACAGCTATAACGTGTACGGGAAACCTAGAGAATGGACACACTGTGAATACGACAGGTTTCTAAAACTCAACGAAGAGCCCCTCTCCTGGTGCTCCGGTTTGACTTTCCAACTGCTTTCCTATCAATCTCCCAACTTGGAGAGACAGCCCCTTTAAGCTCCTGGTTCGCACAGGTTGCCAATTTGGCAGAGGATGAAAGGGAAGAGGGAGAACCAATGAGAGAGTAGCTGCTAGGCATTTGGATGGGCACATGTCACTCTAATTTCCCGGCAGGAAGAAGAATTAACCAAAGTCTCAGCCACCCACCGGGAACCAGTATAGGTCCTGAACCAAAAGTTTGGACTTGCGTTCAGCTCACAAGAAACGAGTTGAAAAATGGAGCTCAGGGGCACAGCAATTCACAAACTGGCAGAGTAATCAAGGCCAACTATCGTCCAAAAATCTGTTGAGGGAAGGCAACGAGGCGGACTTGAAAGCGAGGCAGAATAGCAGGAAACAGATTTCAAGAGGTACGTTGGAATCGCCTGTAAAGCACAGGAAGAGGGGCACAACTTCGACAATGATGCACTTGGCCAAAAAGGGCGTATGCGTTTTCTCCTGAATATATTCAGGAGAAAACGCATACGCCCTTTTTGGCCAAGCAAGCAAGCGGGCAATGCAAATCTGCACTACAAAGAAGTATCACTTCCCACCGGTCAAAAGGGACATCCACAAAATGTGTAAAAAACCAGAAAGGCAAGACAGCCCCTGGAGAACAGGGAGCCCTGTTATGCTGATGGGCGGGATGTAAGTTGCCAACTGCCTCACTGGAGGAGTGCATTGTGTTCCCTAAAACAAGTAAACAACAGAGCTACAGAGCCAAGGGCACTTCCAGTCTAGGGAATATACCTTGGGAAAACTGAAAATCCATAAGACAGAGCCACCCCCAAATTGAGGGCTGCACTGCTTACAAGAACCTCAACCTGGGTACACCTGAAATATCCCAGGAAATATAAAAATGGTTCCAAACATTGTGGAACTTACGTACGATGGAATATCCCTCAGCCACGAAATCAATGTCATAAGACCAGTAGCAGCAAAATGAGTGGATTCAGGTACGATGATTCTAAGTGAAAGAAGTCACACAGGAAAAGAAACTTATCATAAGATATCACTTAGGAAGATCCTGTAAACATGGCTACACATGAACTGAGTTAGGCAAGAGAACAGAGTCTCACATTTAGAAAACACTCTTATGCCTGCTTAAGGGGGAAGGAGAGGTGGGGTGATGCATCAAACCCGAGTTTGATATAAGCACAGGTACCGTTCCAAAAACCAACTATGGAATAGACAAGACCTACACCTTCCTCAGTGAAAGGGACTCAAAACCCCATATTTCCCGCAGAGGAATAGATCTGACTAGTAAGAATCTTAAAACCTATGTATTGATATGTCTCCGTAAGGGAATCAAGTGTGTCTAGACTGGCATAAACATGGCAGCGAGAATCAGCTCAAACCCACTCTAAAAAGGAATTTCAAAAACAGAACAAAGAAACAGGGAAATTCTTCACAATTCCTTCAGGGTCTCTGATGCAACCTGGAATGACCCTATCTACAATGACAGCTGGATGTGGCATAAGGCTGGACACTTGGGACTGAGAGGATTGGTGAGATTGGGTGAGCAATTGCAGACCCTTTAAAGCAATAATGCATGACACCCATTCCATGGGTCCCAGCTCTCCAGGTTGAAGGGAATATTACTACAGCTATAACGTGTACGGGAAACCTAGAGAATGGACACACTGTGAATACGACAGGTTTCTAAAACTCAACGAAGAGCCCCTCTCCTGGTGCTCCGGTTTGACTTTCCAACTGCTTTCCTATCAATCTCCCAACTTGGAGAGACAGCCCCTTTAAGCTCCTGGTTCGCACAGGTTGCCAATTTGGCAGAGGATGAAAGGGAAGAGGGAGAACCAATGAGAGAGTAGCTGCTAGGCATTTGGATGGGCACATGTCACTCTAATTTCCCGGCAGGAAGAAGAATTAACCAAAGTCTCAGCCACCCACCGGGAACCAGTATAGGTCCTGAACCAAAAGTTTGGACTTGCGTTCAGCTCACAAGAAACGAGTTGAAAAATGGAGCTCAGGGGCACAGCAATTCACAAACTGGCAGAGTAATCAAGGCCAACTATCGTCCGAAAATCTGTTGAGGGAAGGCAACGAGGCGGACTTGAAAGCGAGGCAGAATAGCAGGAAACAGATTTCAAGAGGTACGTTGGAATCGCCTGTAAAGCACAGGAAGAGGGGCACAACTTCGACAATGATGCACTTGGCCAAAAAGGGCGTATGCGTTTTCTCCTGAATATATTCAGGAGAAAACGCATACGCCCTTTTTGGCCAAGCAAGCAAGCGGGCAATGCAAATCTACACTAGAAAGTAGTATCACTTCCCACCGGTCAAAAGGGACATCCACAAAATGTGTAAAAACCAGAAAGGCAAGACAGGCCCTGGAGAACAGGGAGCCTTGTTATGCTGATGGGCGGGATGTAAGTTGCCAACTGCCTCACTGGAGGAGTGCATTGTGTTCCCTAAAACAAGTAAACAACAGAGCTACAGAGCCAAGGGCACTTCCAGTCTAGGGAATATACCTTGGGAAAACTGAAAATCCATAAGACAGAGCCACCCCCAAATTGAGGGCTGCACTGCTTACAAGAACCTCAACCTGGGTACACCTGAAATATCCCAGGAAATATAAAAATGGTTCCAAACATTGTGGAACTTACGTACGATGGAATATCCCTCAGCCACGAAATCAATGTCATAAGACCAGTAGCAGCAAAATGAGTGGATTCAGGTACGATGATTCTAAGTGAAAGAAGTCACACAGGAAAAGAAACTTATCATAAGATATCACTTAGGAAGATCCTGTAAACATGGCTACACATGAACTGAGTTAGGCAAGAGAACAGAGTCTCACATTTAGAAAACACTCTTATGCCTGCTTAAGGGGGAAGGAGAGGTGGGGTGATGCATCAAACCCGAGTTTGATATAAGCACAGGTACCGTTCCAAAAACCAACTATGGAATAGACAAGACCTACACCTTCCTCAGTGAAAGGGACTCAAAACCCCATATTTCCCGCAGAGGAATAGATCTGACTAGTAAGAATCTTAAAACCTATGTATTGATATGTCTCCGTAAGGGAATCAAGTGTGTCTAGACTGGCATAAACATGGCAGCGAGAATCAGCTCAAACCCACTCTAAAAAGGAATTTCAAAAACAGAACAAAGAAACAGGGAAATTCTTCACAATTCCTTCAGGGTCTCTGATGCAACCTGGAATGACCCTATCTACAATGACAGCTGGATGTGGCATAAGGCTGGACACTTGGGACGGAGAGGATTGGTGAGATTGGGTGAGCAAATGCAGACCCTTTAAAGCAATAATGCATGGCACCCATTCCATGGGTCCCAGCTCTCCAGGTTGAAGGGAATATTACTACAGCTATAACGTGTACGGGAAACCTAGAGAATGGACACACTCTGAATACGACAGGTTTCTAAAACTCAACGAAGAGCCCCTCTCCTGGTGCTCCGGTTTGACTTTCCAACTGCTTTCCTATCAATCTCCCAACTTGGAGAGACAGCCCCTTTAAGCTCCTGGTTCGCACAGGTTGCCAATTTGGCAGAGGATGAAAGGGAAGAGGGAGAACCAATGAGAGAGTAGCTGCTAGGCATTTGGATGGGCACATGTCACTCTAATTTCCCGGCAGGAAGAAGAATTAACCAAAGTCTCAGCCACCCACCGGGAACCAGTATAGGTCCTGAACCAAAAGTTTGGACTTGCGTTCAGCTCACAAGAAACGAGTTGAAAAATGGAGCTCAGGGGCACAGCAATTCACAAACTGGCAGAGTAATCAAGGCCAACTATCGTCCAAAAATCTGTTGAGGGAAGGCAACGAGGCGGACTTGAAAGCGAGGCAGAATAGCAGGAAACAGATTTCAAGAGGTACGTTGGAATCGCCTGTAAAGCACAGGAAGAGGGGCACAACTTCGACAATGATGCACTTGGCCAAAAAGGGCGTATGCGTTTTCTCCTGAATATATTCAGGAGAAAACACATACGCCCTTTTTGGCCAAGCAAGCAAGCGGGCAATGCAAATCTACACTAGAAAGTAGTATCACTTCCCACCGGTCAAAAGGGACATCCACAAAATGTGTAAAAACCAGAAAGGCAAGACAGGCCCTGGAGAACAGGGAGCCTTGTTATGCTGATGGGCGGGATGTAAGTTGCCAACTGCCTCACTGGAGGAGTGCATTGTGTTCCCTAAAACAAGTAAACAACAGAGCTACAGAGCCAAGGGCACTTCCAGTCTAGGGAATATACCTTGGGAAAACTGAAAATCCATAAGACAGAGCCACCCCCAAATTGAGGGCTGCACTGCTTACAAGAACCTCAACCTGGGTACACCTGAAATATCCCAGGAAATATAAAAATGGTTCCAAACATTGTGGAACTTACGTACGATGGAATATCCCTCAGCCACGAAATCAATGTCATAAGACCAGTAGCAGCAAAATGAGTGGATTCAGGTACGATGATTCTAAGTGAAAGAAGTCACACAGGAAAAGAAACTTATCATAAGATATCACTTAGGAAGATCCTGTAAACATGGCTACACATGAACTGAGTTAGGCAAGAGAACAGAGTCTCACATTTAGAAAACACTCTTATGCCTGCTTAAGGGGGAAGGAGAGGTGGGGTGATGCATCAAACCCGAGTTTGATATAAGCACAGGTACCGTTCCAAAAACCAACTATGGAATAGACAAGACCTACACCTTCCTCAGTGAAAGGGACTCAAAACCCCATATTTCCCGCAGAGGAATAGATCTGACTAGTAAGAATCTTAAAACCTATGTATTGATATGTCTCCGTAAGGGAATCAAGTGTGTCTAGACTGGCATAAACATGGCAGCGAGAATCAGCTCAAACCCACTCTAAAAAGGAATTTCAAAAACAGAACAAAGAAACAGGGAAATTCTTCACAATTCCTTCAGGGTCTCTGATGCAACCTGGAATGACCCTATCTACAATGACAGCTGGATGTGGCATAAGGCTGGACACTTGGGACGGAGAGGATTGGTGAGATTGGGTGAGCAAATGCAGACCCTTTAAAGCAATAATGCATGGCACCCATTCCATGGGTCCCAGCTCTCCAGGTTGAAGGGAATATTACTACAGCTATAACGTGTACGGGAAACCTAGAGAATGGACACACTGTGAATACGACAGGTTTCTAAAACTCAACGAAGAGCCCCTCTCCTGGTGCTCCGGTTTGACTTTCCAACTGCTTTCCTATCAATCTCCCAACTTGGAGAGACAGCCCCTTTAAGCTCCTGGTTCGCACAGGTTGCCAATTTGGCAGAGGATGAAAGGGAAGAGGGAGAACCAATGAGAGAGTAGCTGCTAGGCATTTGGATGGGCACATGTCACTCTAATTTCCCGGCAGGAAGAAGAATTAACCAAAGTCTCAGCCACCCACCGGGAACCAGTATAGGTCCTGAACCAAAAGTTTGGACTTGCGTTCAGCTCACAAGAAACGAGTTGAAAAATGGAGCTCAGGGGCACAGCAATTCACAAACTGGCAGAGTAATCAAGGCCAACTATCGTCCAAAAATCTGTTGAGGGAAGGCAACGAGGCGGACTTGAAAGCGAGGCAGAATAGCAGGAAACAGATTTCAAGAGGTACGTTGGAATCGCCTGTAAAGCACAGGAAGAGGGGCACAACTTCGACAATGATGCACTTGGCCAAAAAGGGCGTATGCGTTTTCTCCTGAATATATTCAGGAGAAAACGCATACGCCCTTTTTGGCCAAGCAAGCAAGCGGGCAATGCAAATCTACACTAGAAAGTAGTATCACTTCCCACCGGTCAAAAGGGACATCCACAAAATGTGTAAAAACCAGAAAGGCAAGATAGGCCCTGGAGAACAGGGAGCCTTGTTATGCTGATGGGCGGGATGTAAGTTGCCAACTGCCTCACTGGAGGAGTGCATTGTGTTCCCTAAAACAAGTAAACAACAGAGCTACAGAGCCAAGGGCACTTCCAGTCTAGGGAATATACCTTGGGAAAACTGAAAATCCATAAGACAGAGCCACCCCCAAATTGAGGGCTGCACTGCTTACAAGAACCTCAACCTGGGTACACCTGAAATATCCCAGGAAATATAAAAATGGTTCCAAACATTGTGGAACTTACGTACGATGGAATATCCCTCAGCCACGAAATCAATGTCATAAGACCAGTAGCAGCAAAATGAGTGGATTCAGGTACGATGATTCTAAGTGAAAGAAGTCACACAGGAAAAGAAACTTATCATAAGATATCACTTAGGAAGATCCTGTAAACATGGCTACACATGAACTGAGTTAGGCAAGAGAACAGAGTCTCACATTTAGAAAACACTCTTATGCCTGCTTAAGGGGGAAGGAGAGGTGGGGTGATGCATCAAACCCGAGTTTGATATAAGCACAGGTACCGTTCCAAAAACCAACTATGGAATAGACAAGACCTACACCTTCCTCAGTGAAAGGGACTCAAAACCCCATATTTCCCGCAGAGGAATAGATCTGACTAGTAAGAATCTTAAAACCTATGTATTGATATGTCTCCGTAAGGGAATCAAGTGTGTCTAGACTGGCATAAACATGGCAGCGAGAATCAGCTCAAACCCACTCTAAAAAAGAATTTCAAAAACAGAACAAAGAAACAGGGAAATTCTTCACAATTCCTTCAGGGTCTCTGATGCAACCTGGAATGACCCTATCTACAATGACAGCTGGATGTGGCATAAGGCTGGACACTTGGGACGGAGAGGATTGGTGAGATTGGGTGAGCAAATGCAGACCCTTTAAAGCAATAATGCATGGCACCCATTCCATGGGTCCCAGCTCTCCAGGTTGAAGGGAATATTACTACAGCTATAACGTGTACGGGAAACCTAGAGAATGGACACACTGTGAATACGACAGGTTTCTAAAACTCAACGAAGAGCCCCTCTCCTGGTGCTCCGGTTTGACTTTCCAACTGCTTTCCTATCAATCTCCCAACTTGGAGAGACAGCCCCTTTAAGCTCCTGGTTCGCACAGGTTGCCAATTTGGCAGAGGATGAAAGGGAAGAGGGAGAACCAATGAGAGAGTAGCTGCTAGGCATTTGGATGGGCACATGTCACTCTAATTTCCCGGCAGGAAGAAGAATTAACCATAGTCTCAGCCACCCACCGGGAACCAGTATAGGTCCTGAACCAAAAGTTTGGACTTGCGTTCAGCTCACAAGAAACGAGTTGAAAAATGGAGCTCAGGGGCACAGCAATTCACAAACTGGCAGAGTAATCAAGGCCAACTATCGTCCAAAAATCTGTTGAGGGAAGGCAACGAGGCGGACTTGAAAGCGAGGCAGAATAGCAGGAAACAGATTTCAAGAGGTACGTTGGAATCGCCTGTAAAGCACAGGAAGAGGGGCACAACTTCGACAATGATGCACTTGGCCAAAAAGGGCGTATGCGTTTTCTCCTGAATATATTCAGGAGAAAACGCATACGCCCTTTTTGGCCAAGCAAGCAAGCGGGCAATGCAAATCTGCACTACAAAGAAGTATCACTTCCCACCGGTCAAAAGGGACATCCACAAAATGTGTAAAAAACCAGAAAGGCAAGACAGGCCCTGGAGAACAGGGAGCCCTGTTATGCTGATGGGCGGGATGTAAGTTGCCAACTGCCTCACTGGAGGAGTTCATTGTGTTCCCTAAAACAAGTAAACAACAGAGCTACAGAGCCAAGGGCACTTCCAGTCTAGGGAATATACCTTGGGAAAACTGAAAATCCATAAGACAGAGCCACCCCCAAATTGAGGGCTGCACTGCTTACAAGAACCTCAACCTGGGTACACCTGAAATATCCCAGGCAATATAAAAATGGTTCCAAACATTGTGGAACTTACGTACGATGGAATATCCCTCAGCCACGAAATCAATGTCATAAGACCAGTAGCAGCAAAATGAGTGGATTCAGGTACGATGATTCTAAGTGAAAGAAGTCACACAGGAAAAGAAACTTATCATAAGATATCACTTAGGAAGATCCTGTAAACATGGCTACACATGAACTGAGTTAGGCAAGAGAACAGAGTCTCACATTTAGAAAACACTCTTATGCCTGCTTAAGGGGGAAGGAGAGGTGGGGTGATGCATCAAACCCGAGTTTGATATAAGCACAGGTACCGTTCCAAAAACCAACTATGGAATAGACAAGACCTACACCTTCCTCAGTGAAAGGGACTCAAAACCCCATATTTCCCGCAGAGGAATAGATCTGACTAGTAAGAATCTTAAAACCTATGTATTGATATGTCTCCGTAAGGGAATCAAGTGTGTCTAGACTGGCATAAACATGGCAGCGAGAATCAGCTCAAACCCACTCTAAAAAGGAATTTCAAAAACAGAACAAAGAAACAGGGAAATTCTTCACAATTCCTTCAGGGTCTCTGATGCAACCTGGAATGACCCTATCTACAATGACAGCTGGATGTGGCATAAGGCTGGACACTTGGGACTGAGAGGATTGGTGAGATTGGGTGAGCAAATGCAGACCCTTTAAAGCAATAATGCATGGCACCCATTCCATGGGTCCCAGCTCTCCAGGTTGAAGGGAATATTACTACAGCTATAACGTGTACGGGAAACCTAGAGAATGGACACACTGTGAATACGACAGGTTTCTAAAACTCAACGAAGAGCCCCTCTCCTGGTGCTCCGGTTTGACTTTCCAACTGCTTTCCTATCAATCTCCCAACTTGGAGAGACAGCCCCTTTAAGCTCCTGGTTCGCACAGGTTGCCAATTTGGCAGAGGATGAAAGGGAAGAGGGAGAACCAATGAGAGAGTAGCTGCTAGGCATTTGGATGGGCACATGTCACTCTAATTTCCCGGCAGGAAGAAGAATTAACCAAAGTCTCAGCCACCCACCGGGAACCAGTATAGGTCCTGAACCAAAAGTTTGGACTTGCGTTCAGCTCACAAGAAACGAGTTGAAAAATGGAGCTCAGGGGCACAGCAATTCACAAACTGGCAGAGTAATCAAGGCCAACTATCGTCCAAAAATCTGTTGAGGGAAGGCAACGAGGCGGACTTGAAAGCGAGGCAGAATAGCAGGAAACAGATTTCAAGAGGTACGTTGGAATCGCCTGTAAAGCACAGGAAGAGGGGCACAACTTCGACAATGATGCACTTGGCCAAAAAGGGCGTATGCGTTTTCTCCTGAATATATTCAGGAGAAAACGCATACGCCCTTTTTGGCCAAGCAAGCAAGCGGGCAATGCAAATCTGCACTACAAAGAAGTATCACTTCCCACCGGTCAAAAGGGACATCCACAAAATGTGTAAAAAACCAGAAAGGCAAGACAGGCCCTGGAGAACAGGGAGCCCTGTTATGCTGATGGGCGGGATGTAAGTTGCCAACTGCCTCACTGGAGGAGTTCATTGTGTTCCCTAAAACAAGTAAACAACAGAGCTACAGAGCCAAGGGCACTTCCAGTCTAGGGAATATACCTTGGGAAAACTGAAAATCCATAAGACAGAGCCACCCCCAAATTGAGGGCTGCACTGCTTACAAGAACCTCAACCTGGGTACACCTGAAATATCCCAGGCAATATAAAAATGGTTCCAAACATTGTGGAACTTACGTACGATGGAATATCCCTCAGCCACGAAATCAATGTCATAAGACCAGTAGCAGCAAAATGAGTGGATTCAGGTACGATGATTCTAAGTGAAAGAAGTCACACAGGAAAAGAAACTTATCATAAGATATCACTTAGGAAGATCCTGTAAACATGGCTACACATGAACTGAGTTAGGCAAGAGAACAGAGTCTCACATTTAGAAAACACTCTTATGCCTGCTTAAGGGGGAAGGAGAGGTGGGGTGATGCATCAAACCCGAGTTTGATATAAGCACAGGTACCGTTCCAAAAACCAACTATGGAATAGACAAGACCTACACCTTCCTCAGTGAAAGGGACTCAAAACCCCATATTTCCCGCAGAGGAATAGATCTGACTAGTAAGAATCTTAAAACCTATGTATTGATATGTCTCCGTAAGGGAATCAAGTGTGTCTAGACTGGCATAAACATGGCAGCGAGAATCAGCTCAAACCCACTCTAAAAAGGAATTTCAAAAACAGAACAAAGAAACAGGGAAATTCTTCACAATTCCTTCAGGGTCTCTGATGCAACCTGGAATGACCCTATCTACAATGACAGCTGGATGTGGCATAAGGCTGGACACTTGGGACTGAGAGGATTGGTGAGATTGGGTGAGCAAATGCAGACCCTTTAAAGCAATAATGCATGGCACCCATTCCATGGGTCCCAGCTCTCCAGGTTGAAGGGAATATTACTACAGCTATAACGTGTACGGGAAACCTAGAGAATGGACACACTGTGAATACGACAGGTTTCTAAAACTCAACGAAGAGCCCCTCTCCTGGTGCTCCGGTTTGACTTTCCAACTGCTTTCCTATCAATCTCCCAACTTGGAGAGACAGCCCCTTTAAGCTCCTGGTTCGCACAGGTTGCCAATTTGGCAGAGGATGAAAGGGAAGAGGGAGAACCAATGAGAGAGTAGCTGCTAGGCATTTGGATGGACACATGTCACTCTAATTTCCCGGCAGGAAGAAGAATTAACCAAAGTCTCAGCCACCCACCGGGAACCAGTATAGGTCCTGAACCAAAAGTTTGGACTTGCGTTCAGCTCACAAGAAACGAGTTGAAAAATGGAGCTCAGGGGCACAGCAATTCACAAACTGGCAGAGTAATCAAGGCCAACTATCGTCCAAAAATCTGTTGAGGGAAGGCAACGAGGCGGACTTGAAAGTGAGGCAGAATAGCAGGAAACAGATTTCAAGAGGTACGTTGGAATCGCCTGTAAAGCACAGAAAGAGGGGCACAACTTCGACAATGATGCACTTGGCCAAAAAGGGCGTATGCGTTTTCTCCTGAATATATTCAGGAGAAAACGCATACGCCCTTTTTGGCCAAGCAAGCAAGCGGGCAATGCAAATCTGCACTACAAAGAAGTATCACTTCCCACCGGTCAAAAGGGACATCCACAAAATGTGTAAAAAACCAGAAAGGCAAGACAGGCCCTGGAGAACAGGGAGCCCTGTTATGCTGATGGGCGGGATGTAAGTTGCCAACTGCCTCACTGGAGGAGTTCATTGTGTTCCCTAAAACAAGTAAACAACAGAGCTACAGAGCCAAGGGCACTTCCAGTCTAGGGAATATACCTTGGGAAAACTGAAAATCCATAAGACAGAGCCACCCCCAAATTGAGGGCTGCACTGCTTACAAGAACCTCAACCTGGGTACACCTGAAATATCCCAGGCAATATAAAAATGGTTCCAAACATTGTGGAACTTACGTACGATGGAATATCCCTCAGCCACGAAATCAATGTCATAAGACCAGTAGCAGCAAAATGAGTGGATTCAGGTACGATGATTCTAAGTGCAAGAAGTCACACAGGAAAAGAAACTTATCATAAGATATCACTTAGGAAGATCCTGTAAACATGGCTACACATGAACTGAGTTAGGCAAGAGAACAGAGTCTCACATTTAGAAAACACTCTTATGCCTGCTTAAGGGGGAAGGAGAGGTGGGGTGATGCATCAAACCCGAGTTTGATATAAGCACAGGTACCGTTCCAAAAACCAACTATGGAATAGACAAGACCTACACCTTCCTCAGTGAAAGGGACTCAAAACCCCATATTTCCCGCAGAGGAATAGATCTGACTAGTAAGAATCTTAAAACCTATGTATTGATATGTCTCCGTAAGGGAATCAAGTGTGTCTAGACTGGCATAAACATGGCAGCGAGAATCAGCTCAAACCCACTCTAAAAAGGAATTTCAAAAACAGAACAAAGAAACAGGGAAATTCTTCACAATTCCTTCAGGGTCTCTGATGCAACCTGGAATGACCCTATCTACAATGACAGCTGGATGTGGCATAAGGCTGGACACTTGGGACTGAGAGGATTGGTGAGATTGGGTGAGCAAATGCAGACCCTTTAAAGCAATAATGCATGGCACCCATTCCATGGGTCCCAGCTCTCCAGGTTGAAGGGAATATTACTACAGCTATAACGTGTACGGGAAACCTAGAGAATGGACACACTGTGAATACGACAGGTTTCTAAAACTCAACGAAGAGCCCCTCTCCTGGTGCTCCGGTTTGACTTTCCAACTGCTTTCCTATCAATCTCCCAACTTGGAGAGACAGCCCCTTTAAGCTCCTGGTTCGCACAGGTTGCCAATTTGGCAGAGGATGAAAGGGAAGAGGGAGAACCAATGAGAGAGTAGCTGCTAGGCATTTGGATGGGCACATGTCACTCTAATTTCCCGGCAGGAAGAAGAATGAACCAAAGTCTCAGCCACCCACCGGGAACCAGTATAGGTCCTGAACCAAAAGTTTGGACTTGCGTTCAGCTCACAAGAAACGAGTTGAATAATGGAGCTCAGGGGCACAGCAATTCACAAACTGGCAGAGTAATCAAGGCCAACTATCGTCCAAAAATCTGTTGAGGGAAGGCAACGAGGCGGACTTGAAAGCGAGGCAGAATAGCAGGAAACAGATTTCAAGAGGTACGTTGGAATCGCCTGTAAAGCACAGGAAGAGGGGCACAACTTCGACAATGATGCACTTGGCCAAAAAGGGCGTATGCGTTTTCTCCTGAATATATTCAGGAGAAAACGCATACGCCCTTTTTGGCCAAGCAAGCAAGCGGGCAATGCAAATCTGCACTACAAAGAAGTATCACTTCCCACCGGTCAAAAGGGACATCCACAAAATGTGTAAAAAACCAGAAAGGCAAGACAGGCCCTGGAGAACAGGGAGCCCTGTTATGCTGATGGGCGGGATGTAAGTTGCCAACTGCCTCACTGGAGGAGTGCATTGTGTTCCCTAAAACAAGTAAACAACAGAGCTACAGAGCCAAGGGCACTTCCAGTCTAGGGAATATACCTTGGGAAAACTGAAAATCCATAAGACAGAGCCACCCCCAAATTGAGGGCTGCACTGCTTACAAGAACCTCAACCTGGGTACACCTGAAATATCCCAGGAAATATAAAAATGGTTCCAAACATTGTGGAACTTACGTACGATGGAATATCCCTCAGCCACGAAATCAATGTCATAAGACCAGTAGCAGCAAAATGAGTGGATTCAGGTACGATGATTCTAAGTGAAAGAAGTCACACAGGAAAAGAAACTTATCATAAGATATCACTTAGGAAGATCCTGTAAACATGGCTACACATGAACTGAGTTAGGCAAGAGAACAGAGTCTCACATTTAGAAAACACTCTTATGCCTGCTTAAGGGGGAAGGAGAGGTGGGGTGATGCATCAAACCCGAGTTTGATATAAGCACAGGTACCGTTCCAAAAACCAACTATGGAATAGACAAGACCTACACCTTCCTCAGTGAAAGGGACTCAAAACCCCATATTTCCCGCAGAGGAATAGATCTGACTAGTAAGAATCTTAAAACCTATGTATTGATATGTCTCCGTAAGGGAATCAAGTGTGTCTAGACTGGCATAAACATGGCAGCGAGAATCAGCTGAAACCCACTCTAAAAAGGAATTTCAAAAACAGAACAAAGAAACAGGGAAATTCTTCACAATTCCTTCAGGGTCTCTGATGCAACCTGGAATGACCCTATCTACAATGACAGCTGGATGTGGCATAAGGCTGGACACTTGGGACTGAGAGGATTGGTGAGATTGGGTGAGCAAATGCAGACCCTTTAAAGCAATAATGCATGGCACCCATTCCATGGGTCCCAGCTCTCCAGGTTGAAGGGAATATTACTACAGCTATAACGTGTACGGGAAACCTAGAGAATGGACACACTGTGAATACGACAGGTTTCTAAAACTCAACGAAGAGCCCCTCTCCTGGTGCTCCGGTTTGACTTTCCAACTGCTTTCCTATCAATCTCCCAACTTGGAGAGACAGCCCCTTTAAGCTCCTGGTTCGCACAGGTTGCCAATTTGGCAGAGGATGAAAGGGAAGAGGGAGAACCAATGAGAGAGTAGCTGCTAGGCATTTGGATGGGCACATGTCACTCTAATTTCCCGGCAGGAAGAAGAATTAACCAAAGTCTCAGCCACCCACCGGGAACCAGTAGAGGTCCTGAACCAAAAGTTTGGACTTGCGTTCAGCTCACAAGAAACGAGTTGAATAATGGAGCTCAGGGGCACAGCAATTCACAAACTGGCAGAGTAATCAAGGCCAACTATCGTCCAAAAATCTGTTGAGGGAAGGCAACGAGGCGGACTTGAAAGCGAGGCAGAATAGCAGGAAACAGATTTCAAGAGGTACGTTGGAATCGCCTGTAAAGCACAGGAAGAGGGGCACAACTTCGACAATGATGCACTTGGCCAAAAAGGGCGTATGCGTTTTCTCCTGAATATATTCAGGAGAAAACGCATACGCCCTTTTTGGCCAAGCAAGCAAGCGGGCAATGCAAATCTGCACTACAAAGAAGTATCACTTCCCACCGGTCAAAAGGGACATCCACAAAATGTGTAAAAAACCAGAAAGGCAAGACAGGCCCTGGAGAACAGGGAGCCCTGTTATGCTGATGGGCGGGATGTAAGTTGCCAACTGCCTCACTGGAGGAGTGCATTGTGTTCCCTAAAACAAGTAAACAACAGAGCTACAGAGCCAAGGGCACTTCCAGTCTAGGGAATATACCTTGGGAAAACTGAAAATCCATAAGACAGAGCCACCCCCAAATTGAGGGCTGCACTGCTTACAAGAACCTCAACCTGGGTACACCTGAAATATCCCAGGCAATATAAAAATGGTTCCAAACATTGTGGAACTTACGTACGATGGAATATCCCTCAGCCACGAAATCAATGTCATAAGACCAGTAGCAGCAAAATGAGTGGATTCAGGTACGATGATTCTAAGTGAAAGAAGTCACACAGGAAAAGAAACTTATCATAAGATATCACTTAGGAAGATCCTGTAAACATGGCTACACATGAACTGAGTTAGGCAAGAGAACAGAGTCTCACATTTAGAAAACACTCTTATGCCTGCTTAAGGGGGAAGGAGAGGTGGGGTGATGCATCAAACCCGAGTTTGATATAAGCACAGGTACCGTTCCAAAAACCAACTATGGAATAGACAAGACCTACACCTTCCTCAGTGAAAGGGACTCAAAACCCCATATTTCCCGCAGAGGAATAGATCTGACTAGTAAGAATCTTAAAACCTATGTATTGATATGTCTCCGTAAGGGAATCAAGTGTGTCTAGACTGGCATAAACATGGCAGCGAGAATCAGCTGAAACCCACTCTAAAAAGGAATTTCAAAAACAGAACAAAGAAACAGGGAAATTCTTCACAATTCCTTCAGGGTCTCTGATGCAACCTGGAATGACCCTATCTACAATGACAGCTGGATGTGGCATAAGGCTGGACACTTGGGACTGAGAGGATTGGTGAGATTGGGTGAGCAAATGCAGACCCTTTAAAGCAATAATGCATGGCACCCATTCCATGGGTCCCAGCTCTCCAGGTTGAAGGGAATATTACTACAGCTATAACGTGTACGGGAAACCTAGAGAATGGACACACTGTGAATACGACAGGTTTCTAAAACTCAACGAAGAGCCCCTCTCCTGGTGCTCCGGTTTGACTTTCCAACTGCTTTCCTATCAATCTCCCAACTTGGAGAGACAGCCCCTTTAAGCTCCTGGTTCGCACAGGTTGCCAATTTGGCAGAGGATGAAAGGGAAGAGGGAGAACCAATGAGAGAGTAGCTGCTAGGCATTTGGATGGACACATGTCACTCTAATTTCCCGGCAGGAAGAAGAATTAACCAAAGTCTCAGCCACCCACCGGGAACCAGTATAGGTCCTGAACCAAAAGTTTGGACTTGCGTTCAGCTCACAAGAAACGAGTTGAAAAATGGAGCTCAGGGGCACAGCAATTCACAAACTGGCAGAGTAATCAAGGCCAACTATCGTCCAAAAATCTGTTGAGGGAAGGCAACGAGGCGGACTTGAAAGCGAGGCAGAATAGCAGGAAACAGATTTCAAGAGGTACGTTGGAATCGCCTGTAAAGCACAGGAAGAGGGGCACAACTTCGACAATGATGCACTTGGCCAAAAAGGGCGTATGCGTTTTCTCCTGAATATATTCAGGAGAAAACGCATACGCCCTTTTTGGCCAAGCAAGCAAGCGGGCAATGCAAATCTGCACTACAAAGAAATATCACTTCCCACCGGTCAAAAGGGACATCCACAAAATGTGTAAAAAACCAGAAAGGCAAGACAGGCCCTGGAGAACAGGGAGCCCTGTTATGCTGATGGGCGGGATGTAAGTTGCCAACTGCCTCACTGGAGGAGTGCATTGTGTTCCCTAAAACAAGTAAACAACAGAGCTACAGAGCCAAGGGCACTTCCAGTCTAGGGAATATACCTTGGGAAAACTGAAAATCCATAAGACAGAGCCACCCCCAAATTGAGTGCTGCACTGCTTACAAGAACCTCAACCTGGGTACACCTGAAATATCCCAGGCAATATAAAAATGGTTCCAAACATTGTGGAACTTACGTACGATGGAATATCCCTCAGCCACGAAATCAATGTCATAAGCCCAGTAGCAGCAAAATGAGTGGATTCAGGTACGATGATTCTAAGTGAAAGAAGTCACACAGGAAAAGAAACTTATCATAAGATATCACTTAGGATGATCCTGTAAACATGGCTACACATGAACTGAGTTAGGCAAGAGAACAGAGTCTCACATTTAGAAAACACTCTTATGCCTGCTTAAGGGGGAAGGAGAGGTGGGGTGATGCATCAAACCCGAGTTTGATATAAGCACAGGTACCGTTCCAAAAACCAACTATGGAATAGACAAGACCTACACCTTCCTCAGTGAAAGGGACTCAAAACCCCATATTTCCCGCAGAGGAATAGATCTGACTAGTAAGAATCTTAAAACCTATGTATTGATATGTCTCCGTAAGGGAATCAAGTGTGTCTAGACTGGCATAAACATGGCAGCGAGAATCAGCTGAAACCCACTCTAAAAAGGAATTTCAAAAACAGAACAAAGAAACAGGGAAATTCTTCACAATTCCTTCAGGGTCTCTGATGCAACCTGGAATGACCCTATCTACAATGACAGCTGGATGTGGCATAAGGCTGGACACTTGGGACTGAGAGGATTGGTGAGATTGGGTGAGCAAATGCAGACCCTTTAAAGCAATAATGCATGGCACCCATTCCATGGGTCCCAGCTCTCCAGGTTGAAGGGAATATTACTACAGCTATAACGTGTACGGGAAACCTAGAGAATGGACACACTGTGAATACGACAGGTTTCTAAAACTCAACGAAGAGCCCCTCTCCTGGTGCTCCGGTTTGACTTTCCAACTGCTTTCCTATCAATCTCCCAACTTGGAGAGACAGCCCCTTTAAGCTCCTGGTTCGCACAGGTTGCCAATTTGGCAGAGGATGAAAGGGAAGAGGGAGAACCAATGAGAGAGTAGCTGCTAGGCATTTGGATGGGCACATGTCACTCTAATTTCCCGGCAGGAAGAAGAATTAACCAAAGTCTCAGCCACCCACCGGGAACCAGTAGAGGTCCTGAACCAAAAGTTTGGACTTGCGTTCAGCTCACAAGAAACGAGTTGAATAATGGAGCTCAGGGGCACAGCAATTCACAAACTGGCAGAGTAATCAAGGCCAACTATCGTCCAAAAATCTGTTGAGGGAAGGCAACGAGGCGGACTTGAAAGCGAGGCAGAATAGCAGGAAACAGATTTCAAGAGGTACGTTGGAATCGCCTGTAAAGCACAGGAAGAGGGGCACAACTTCGACAATGATGCACTTGGCCAAAAAGGGCGTATGCGTTTTCTCCTGAATATATTCAGGAGAAAACGCATACGCCCTTTTTGGCCAAGCAAGCAAGCGGGCAATGCAAATCTGCACTACAAAGAAGTATCACTTCCCACCGGTCAAAAGGGACATCCACAAAATGTGTAAAAAACCAGAAAGGCAAGACAGGCCCTGGAGAACAGGGAGCCCTGTTATGCTGATGGGCGGGATGTAAGTTGCCAACTGCCTCACTGGAGGAGTGCATTGTGTTCCCTAAAACAAGTAAACAACAGAGCTACAGAGCCAAGGGCACTTCCAGTCTAGGGAATATACCTTGGGAAAACTGAAAATCCATAAGACAGAGCCACCCCCAAATTGAGGGCTGCACTGCTTACAAGAACCTCAACCTGGGTACACCTGAAATATCCCAGGCAATATAAAAATGGTTCCAAACATTGTGGAACTTACGTACGATGGAATATCCCTCAGCCACGAAATCAATGTCATAAGACCAGTAGCAGCAAAATGAGTGGATTCAGGTACGATGATTCTAAGTGAAAGAAGTCACACAGGAAAAGAAACTTATCATAAGATATCACTTAGGAAGATCCTGTAAACATGGCTACACATGAACTGAGTTAGGCAAGAGAACAGAGTCTCACATTTAGAAAACACTCTTATGCCTGCTTAAGGGGGAAGGAGAGGTGGGGTGATGCATCAAACCCGAGTTTGATATAAGCACAGGTACCGTTCCAAAAACCAACTATGGAATAGACAAGACCTACACCTTCCTCAGTGAAAGGGACTCAAAACCCCATATTTCCCGCAGAGGAATAGATCTGACTAGTAAGAATCTTAAAACCTATGTATTGATATGTCTCCGTAAGGGAATCAAGTGTGTCTAGACTGGCATAAACATGGCAGCGAGAATCAGCTCAAACCCACTCTAAAAAGGAATTTCAAAAACAGAACAAAGAAACAGGGAAATTCTTCACAATTCCTTCAGGGTCTCTGATGCAACCTGGAATGACCCTATCTACAATGACAGCTGGATGTGGCATAAGGCTGGACACTTGGGACTGAGAGGATTGGTGAGATTGGGTGAGCAAATGCAGACCCTTTAAAGCAATAATGCATGGCACCCATTCCATGGGTCCCAGCTCTCCAGGTTGAAGGGAATATTACTACAGCTATAACGTGTACGGGAAACCTAGAGAATGGACACACTGTGAATACGACAGGTTTCTAAAACTCAACGAAGAGCCCCTCTCCTGGTGCTCCGGTTTGACTTTCCAACTGCTTTCCTATCAATCTCCCAACTTGGAGAGACAGCCCCTTTAAGCTCCTGGTTCGCACAGGTTGCCAATTTGGCAGAGGATGAAAGGGAAGAGGGAGAACCAATGAGAGAGTAGCTGCTAGGCATTTGGATGGACACATGTCACTCTAATTTCCCGGCAGGAAGAAGAATTAACCAAAGTCTCAGCCACCCACCGGGAACCAGTATAGGTCCTGAACCAAAAGTTTGGACTTGCGTTCAGCTCACAAGAAACGAGTTGAAAAATGGAGCTCAGGGGCACAGCAATTCACAAACTGGCAGAGTAATCAAGGCCAACTATCGTCCAAAAATCTGTTGAGGGAAGGCAACGAGGCGGACTTGAAAGCGAGGCAGAATAGCAGGAAACAGATTTCAAGAGGTACGTTGGAATCGCCTGTAAAGCACAGGAAGAGGGGCACAACTTCGACAATGATGCACTTGGCCAAAAAGGGCGTATGCGTTTTCTCCTGAATATATTCAGGAGAAAACGCATACGCCCTTTTTGGCCAAGCAAGCAAGCGGGCAATGCAAATCTGCACTACAAAGAAATATCACTTCCCACCGGTCAAAAGGGACATCCACAAAATGTGTAAAAAACCAGAAAGGCAAGACAGGCCCTGGAGAACAGGGAGCCCTGTTATGCTGATGGGCGGGATGTAAGTTGCCAACTGCCTCACTGGAGGAGTGCATTGTGTTCCCTAAAACAAGTAAACAACAGAGCTACAGAGCCAAGGGCACTTCCAGTCTAGGGAATATACCTTGGGAAAACTGAAAATCCATAAGACAGAGCCACCCCCAAATTGAGTGCTGCACTGCTTACAAGAACCTCAACCTGGGTACACCTGAAATATCCCAGGCAATATAAAAATGGTTCCAAACATTGTGGAACTTACGTACGATGGAATATCCCTCAGCCACGAAATCAATGTCATAAGCCCAGTAGCAGCAAAATGAGTGGATTCAGGTACGATGATTCTAAGTGAAAGAAGTCACACAGGAAAAGAAACTTATCATAAGATATCACTTAGGATGATCCTGTAAACATGGCTACACATGAACTGAGTTAGGCAAGAGAACAGAGTCTCACATTTAGAAAACACTCTTATGCCTGCTTAAGGGGGAAGGAGAGGTGGGGTGATGCATCAAACCCGAGTTTGATATAAGCACAGGTACCGTTCCAAAAACCAACTATGGAATAGACAAGACCTACACCTTCCTCAGTGAAAGGGACTCAAAACCCCATATTTCCCGCAGAGGAATAGATCTGACTAGTAAGAATCTTAAAACCTATGTATTGATATGTCTCCGTAAGGGAATCAAGTGTGTCTAGACTGGCATAAACATGGCAGCGAGAATCAGCTGAAACCCACTCTAAAAAGGAATTTCAAAAACAGAACAAAGAAACAGGGAAATTCTTCACAATTCCTTCAGGGTCTCTGATGCAACCTGGAATGACCCTATCTACAATGACAGCTGGATGTGGCATAAGGCTGGACACTTGGGACTGAGAGGATTGGTGAGATTGGGTGAGCAAATGCAGACCCTTTAAAGCAATAATGCATGGCACCCATTCCATGGGTCCCAGCTCTCCAGGTTGAAGGGAATATTACTACAGCTATAACGTGTACGGGAAACCTAGAGAATGGACACACTGTGAATACGACAGGTTTCTAAAACTCAACGAAGAGCCCCTCTCCTGGTGCTCCGGTTTGACTTTCCAACTGCTTTCCTATCAATCTCCCAACTTGGAGAGACAGCCCCTTTAAGCTCCTGGTTCGCACAGGTTGCCAATTTGGCAGAGGATGAAAGGGAAGAGGGAGAACCAATGAGAGAGTAGCTGCTAGGCATTTGGATGGGCACATGTCACTCTAATTTCCCGGCAGGAAGAAGAATTAACCAAAGTCTCAGCCACCCACCGGGAACCAGTAGAGGTCCTGAACCAAAAGTTTGGACTTGCGTTCAGCTCACAAGAAACGAGTTGAATAATGGAGCTCAGGGGCACAGCAATTCACAAACTGGCAGAGTAATCAAGGCCAACTATCGTCCAAAAATCTGTTGAGGGAAGGCAACGAGGCGGACTTGAAAGCGAGGCAGAATAGCAGGAAACAGATTTCAAGAGGTACGTTGGAATCGCCTGTAAAGCACAGGAAGAGGGGCACAACTTCGACAATGATGCACTTGGCCAAAAAGGGCGTATGCGTTTTCTCCTGAATATATTCAGGAGAAAACGCATACGCCCTTTTTGGCCAAGCAAGCAAGCGGGCAATGCAAATCTGCACTACAAAGAAGTATCACTTCCCACCGGTCAAAAGGGACATCCACAAAATGTGTAAAAAACCAGAAAGGCAAGACAGGCCCTGGAGAACAGGGAGCCCTGTTATGCTGATGGGCGGGATGTAAGTTGCCAACTGCCTCACTGGAGGAGTGCATTGTGTTCCCTAAAACAAGTAAACAACAGAGCTACAGAGCCAAGGGCACTTCCAGTCTAGGGAATATACCTTGGGAAAACTGAAAATCCATAAGACAGAGCCACCCCCAAATTGAGGGCTGCACTGCTTACAAGAACCTCAACCTGGGTACACCTGAAATATCCCAGGCAATATAAAAATGGTTCCAAACATTGTGGAACTTACGTACGATGGAATATCCCTCAGCCACGAAATCAATGTCATAAGACCAGTAGCAGCAAAATGAGTGGATTCAGGTACGATGATTCTAAGTGAAAGAAGTCACACAGGAAAAGAAACTTATCATAAGATATCACTTAGGAAGATCCTGTAAACATGGCTACACATGAACTGAGTTAGGCAAGAGAACAGAGTCTCACATTTAGAAAACACTCTTATGCCTGCTTAAGGGGGAAGGAGAGGTGGGGTGATGCATCAAACCCGAGTTTGATATAAGCACAGGTACCGTTCCAAAAACCAACTATGGAATAGACAAGACCTACACCTTCCTCAGTGAAAGGGACTCAAAACCCCATATTTCCCGCAGAGGAATAGATCTGACTAGTAAGAATCTTAAAACCTATGTATTGATATGTCTCCGTAAGGGAATCAAGTGTGTCTAGACTGGCATAAACATGGCAGCGAGAATCAGCTCAAACCCACTCTAAAAAGGAATTTCAAAAACAGAACAAAGAAACAGGGAAATTCTTCACAATTCCTTCAGGGTCTCTGATGCAACCTGGAATGACCCTATCTACAATGACAGCTGGATGTGGCATAAGGCTGGACACTTGGGACTGAGAGGATTGGTGAGATTGGGTGAGCAAATGCAGACCCTTTAAAGCAATAATGCATGGCACCCATTCCATGGGTCCCAGCTCTCCAGGTTGAAGGGAATATTACTACAGCTATAACGTGTACGGGAAACCTAGAGAATGGACACACTGTGAATACGACAGGTTTCTAAAACTCAACGAAGAGCCCCTCTCCTGGTGCTCCGGTTTGACTTTCCAACTGCTTTCCTATCAATCTCCCAACTTGGAGAGACAGCCCCTTTAAGCTCCTGGTTCGCACAGGTTGCCAATTTGGCAGAGGATGAAAGGGAAGAGGGAGAACCAATGAGAGAGTAGCTGCTAGGCATTTGGATGGGCACATGTCACTCTAATTTCCCGGCAGGAAGAAGAATTAACCAAAGTCTCAGCCACCCACCGGGAACCAGTAGAGGTCCTGAACCAAAAGTTTGGACTTGCGTTCAGCTCACAAGAAACGAGTTGAATAATGGAGCTCAGGGGCACAGCAATTCACAAACTGGCAGAGTAATCAAGGCCAACTATCGTCCAAAAATCTGTTGAGGGAAGGCAACGAGGCGGACTTGAAAGCGAGGCAGAATAGCAGGAAACAGATTTCAAGAGGTACGTTGGAATCGCCTGTAAAGCACAGGAAGAGGGGCACAACTTCGACAATGATGCACTTGGCCAAAAAGGGCGTATGCGTTTTCTCCTGAATATATTCAGGAGAAAACGCATACGCCCTTTTTGGCCAAGCAAGCAAGCGGGCAATGCAAATCTGCACTACAAAGAAGTATCACTTCCCACCGGTCAAAAGGGACATCCACAAAATGTGTAAAAAACCAGAAAGGCAAGACAGGCCCTGGAGAACAGGGAGCCCTGTTATGCTGATGGGCGGGATGTAAGTTGCCAACTGCCTCACTGGAGGAGTGCATTGTGTTCCCTAAAACAAGTAAACAACAGAGCTACAGAGCCAAGGGCACTTCCAGTCTAGGGAATATACCTTGGGAAAACTGAAAATCCATAAGACAGAGCCACCCCCAAATTGAGGGCTGCACTGCTTACAAGAACCTCAACCTGGGTACACCTGAAATATCCCAGGAAATATAAAAATGGTTCCAAACATTGTGGAACTTACGTACGATGGAATATCCCTCAGCCACGAAATCAATGTCATAAGACCAGTAGCAGCAAAATGAGTGGATTCAGGTACGATGATTCTAAGTGAAAGAAGTCACACAGGAAAAGAAACTTATCATAAGATATCACTTAGGAAGATCCTGTAAACATGGCTACACATGAACTGAGTTAGGCAAGAGAACAGAGTCTCACATTTAGAAAACACTCTTATGCCTGCTTAAGGGGGAAGGAGAGGTGGGGTGATGCATCAAACCCGAGTTTGATATAAGCACAGGTACCGTTCCAAAAACCAACTATGGAATAGACAAGACCTACACCTTCCTCAGTGAAAGGGACTCAAAACCCCATATTTCCCGCAGAGGAATAGATCTGACTAGTAAGAATCTTAAAACCTATGTATTGATATGTCTCCGTAAGGGAATCAAGTGTGTCTAGACTGGCATAAACATGGCAGCGAGAATCAGCTCAAACCCACTCTAAAAAGGAATTTCAAAAACAGAACAAAGAAACAGGGAAATTCTACACAATTCCTTCAGGGTCTCTGATGCAACCTGGAATGACCCTATCTACAATGACAGCTGGATGTGGCATAAGGCTGGACACTTGGGACTGAGAGGATTGGTGAGATTGGGTGAGCAAATGCAGACCCTTTAAAGCAATAATGCATGGCACCCATTCCATGGGTCCCAGCTCTCCAGGTTGAAGGGAATATTACTACAGCTATAACGTGTACGGGAAACCTAGAGAATGGACACACTGTGAATACGACAGGTTTCTAAAACTCAACGAAGAGCCCCTCTCCTGGTGCTCCGGTTTGACTTTCCAACTGCTTTCCTATCAATCTCCCAACTTGGAGAGACAGCCCCTTTAAGCTCCTGGTTCGCACAGGTTGCCAATTTGGCAGAGGATGAAAGGGAAGAGGGAGAACCAATGAGAGAGTAGCTGCTAGGCATTTGGATGGGCACATGTCACTCTAATTTCCCGGCAGGAAGAAGAATTAACCAAAGTCTCAGCCACCCACCGGGAACCAGTATAGGTCCTGAACCAAAAGTTTGGACTTGCGTTCAGCTCACAAGAAACGAGTTGAATAATGGAGCTCAGGGGCACAGCAATTCACAAACTGGCAGAGTAATCAAGGCCAACTATCGTCCAAAAATCTGTTGAGGGAAGGCAACGAGGCGGACTTGAAAGCGAGGCAGAATAGCAGGAAACAGATTTCAAGAGGTACGTTGGAATCGCCTGTAAAGCACAGGAAGAGGGGCACAACTTCGACAATGATGCACTTGGCCAAAAAGGGCGTATGCGTTTTCTCCTGAATATATTCAGGAGAAAACGCATACGCCCTTTTTGGCCAAGCAAGCAAGCGGGCAATGCAAATCTGCACTACAAAGAAGTATCTCTTCCCACCGGTCAAAAGGGACATCCACAAAATGTGTAAAAGCCAGAAAGGCGAGACGGGCCCTGGAGAACAGGGAGCCTTGTTATGCTGATGGGCGGGATGTAAGTTGCCAACTGCCTCACTGGAGGAGTGCATTGTGTTCCCTAAAACAAGTAAACAACAGAGCTACAGAGCCAAGGGCACTTCCAGTCTAGGGAATATACCTTGGGAAAACTGAAAATCCATAAGACAGAGCCACCTCCAAATTGAGGGCTGCACTGCTTACAAGAACCTCAACCTGGGTACACCTGAAATATCCCAAGAAATATAAAAATGGTTCCAAACATTGTGGAACTTACGTACGATGGAATATCCCTCAGCCACGAAATCAATGTCATAAGACCAGTAGCAGCAAAATGAGTGGATTCAGATACGATGATTCTAAGTGAAAGAAGTCACACAGGAAAAGAAACTTATCATAAGATATCACTTAGGAAGATCCTGTAAACATGGCTACACATGAACTGAGTTAGGCAAGAGAACAGAGTCTCACATTTAGAAAACACTCTTATGCCTGCTTAAGGGGGAAGGAGAGGTGGGGTGATGCATCAAACCCGAGTTTGATATAAGCACAGGTACCGTTCCAAAAACCAACTATGGAATAGACAAGACCTACACCTTCCTCAGTGAAAGGGACTCAAAACCCCATATTTCCTGCAGAGGAATAGATCTGACTAATAAGAATCTTAAAACCTATGTATTGATATGTCTCCGTAAGGGAATCAAGTGTGTCTAGACTGGCATAAACAGGGCAGCGAGAATCAGCTCAAACCCACTCTAAAAAGGAATTTCAAAAACAGAACAAAGAAACAGGGAAATTCTTTACAATTCCTTCAGGGTCTCTGATGCAACCTGGAATGACCCTATCTACAATGACATCTGGATGTGGCATAAGGCTGGACACATGGGACTGAGAGGATTGGTGAGATTGGGTGAGCAATTGCAGACCCTTTAAAGCAATAATGCATGGCACACATTCCATGGGTCCCAGTTCTCCAGGTTGAAGGGAATATTACTACAGCTATAATGTGTACGGGAAACCTAGAGAATGGACACACTGTGAATACGACAGGTTTCTAAAACTCAACGAAGAGCCCCTCTCCTGGTGCTCCGGTTTGACTTTCCAACTGCTTTCCTATCAATCTCCCAACTTGGAGAGACAGCCCCTTTAAGCTCCTGGTTCGCACAGGTTGCCAATTTGGCAGAGGATGAAAGGGAAGAGGGAAAACCAATGAGAGAGTAGCTGCTAGGCATTTGGATGGGCACATGTCACTCTAATTTCCCGGCAGGAAGAAGAATTAACCAAAGTCTCAGCCACCCACCGGGAACCAGTATAAGTCCTGAACCAAAAGTTTGGACTTGCGTTCAGCTCACAAAAAACGAGTTGAAAAATGGAGCTCAGGGGCACAGCAATTCACAAACTGGCAGAGTAATCAAGGCCAACTATCGTCCAAAAATCTGTTGAGGGAAGGCAACGAGGCGGACTTGAAAGCGAGGCAGAATAGCAGGAAACAGATTTCAAGAGGTACGTTGGAATCGCCTGTAAAGCACAGGAAGAGGGGCACAACTTCGACAAAGATGCACTTGGCCAAAAAGGGCGTATGCGTTTTCTCCTGAATATATTCAGGAGAAAACGCATACGCCCTTTTTGGCCAAGCAAGCAGGCGGGCAATGCAAATCTGCACTACAAAGAAGTATCACTTCCCACCGGTCAAAAGGGACATCCACAAAATGTGTAAAAAACCAGAAAGGCAAGACAGGCCCTGGAGAACAGGGAGCCCTGTTATGCTGATGGGCGGGATGTAAGTTGCCAACTGCCTCACTGGAGGAGTGCATTGTGTTCCCTAAAACAAGTAAACAACAGAGCTACAGAGCCAAGGACACTTCCAGTCTAGGGAATATACCTTGGGAAAACTGAAAATCCATAAGACAGAGCCACCCCCAAATTGAGGGCTGCACTGCTTACAAGAACCTCAACCTGGGTACACCTGAAATATCCCAGGCAATATAAAAATGGTTCCAAACATTGTGGAACTTACGTACGATGGAATATCCCTCAGCCACGAAATCAATGTCATAAGACCAGTAGCAGCAAAATGAGTGGATTCAGGTACGATGATTCTAAGTGAAAGAAGTCACACAGGAAAAGAAACTTATCATAAGATATCACTTAGGAAGATCCTGTAAACATGGCTACACATGAACTGAGTTAGGCAAGAGAACAGAGTCTCACATTTAGAAAAAACTCTTATGCCTGCTTAAGGGGGAAGGAGAGGTGGGGTGATGCATCAAACCCGAGTTTGATATAAGCACAGGTACCGTTCCAAAAACCAACTATGGAATAGACAAGACCTACACCTTCCTCAGTGAAAGGGACTCAAAACCCCATATTTCCCGCAGAGGAATAGATATGACTAGTAAGAATCTTAAAACCTATGTACTGATATGTCACCGTAAGGGAATCAAGTGTGTCTAGACTGGCATAAACATGGCAGCGAGAATCAGCTCAAACCCACTCTAAAAAGGAATTTCAAAAACAGAACAAAGAAACAGGGAAATTCTTTACAATTCCTTCAGGGTCTCTGATGCAACCTGGAATGACCCTATCTACAATGACAGCTGGATGTGGCATAAGGCTGGACACTTGCGACTGAGAGGATTGGTGAGATTGGGTGAGCAATTGCAGACCCTTTAATGCAATAATGCATGACACCCATTCCATGGGTCCCAGCTCTCCAGGTTGAAGGGAATATTACTACAGCTATAACGTGTACGGGAAACCTAGAGAATGGACACACTGTGAATACGACAGGTTTCTAAAACTCAACGAAGAGCCCCTCTCCTGGTGCTCCGGTTTGACTTTCCAACTGCTTTCCTATCAATCTCCCAACTTGGAGAGACAGCCCCTTTAAGCTCCTGGTTCGCACATGTTGCCAATTTGGCAGAGGATGAAAGGGAAGAGGGAAAACCAATGAGAGAGTAGCTGCTAGGCATTTGGATGGGCACATGTCACTCTAATTTCCCGGCAGGAAGAAGAATTAACCAAAGTCTCAGCCACCCACCGGGAACCAGTATAAGTCCTGAACCAAAAGTTTGGACTTGCGTTCAGCTCACAAAAAACGAGTTGAAAAATGGAGCTCAGGGGCACAGCAATTCACAAACTGGCAGAGTAATCAAGGCCAACTATCGTCCAAAAATCTGTTGAGGGAAGGCAACGAGGCGGACTTGAAAGCGAGGCAGAATAGCAGGAAACAGATTTCAAGAGGTACGTTGGAATCGCCTGTAAAGCACAGGAAGAGGGGCACAACTTCGACAATGATGCACTTGGCCAAAAAGGGCGTATGCGTTTTCTCCTGAATATATTCAGGAGAAAACGCATACGCCCTTTTTGGCCAAGCAAGCAAGCGGGCAATGCAAATCTGCACTACAAAGAAGTATCACTTCCCACCGGTCAAAAGGGACATCCACAAAATGTGTAAAAAACCAGAAAGGCAAGACAGGCCCTGGAGAACAGGGAGCCCTGTTATGCTGATGGGCGGGATGTAAGTTGCCAACTGCCTCACTGGAGGAGTGCATTGTGTTCCCTAAAACAAGTAAACAACAGAGCTACAGAGCCAAGGGCACTTCCAGTCTAGGGAATATACCTTGGGAAAACTGAAAATCCATAAGACAGAGCCACCCCCAAATTGAGGGCTACACTGCTTACAAGAACCTCAACCTGGGTACACCTGAAATATCCCAGGAAATATAAAAATGGTTCCAAACATTGTGGAACTTAAGTACGATGGAATATCCCTCAGCCACGAAATCAATGTCATAAGACCAGTAGCAGCAAAATGAGTGGATTCAGGTACGATGATTCTAAGTGAAAGAAGTCACACAGGAAAAGAAACTTATCATAAGATATCACTTAGGAAGATCCTGTAAACATGGCTACACATGAACTGAGTTAGGCAAGAGAACAGAGTCTCACATTTAGAAAACACTCTTATGCCTGCTTAAGGGGGAAGGAGAGGTGGGGTGATGCATCAAACCCGAGTTTGATATAAGCACAGGTACCGTTCCAAAAACCAACTATGGAATAGACAAGACCTACACCTTCCTCAGTGAAAGGGACTCAAAACCCCATATTTCCCGCAGAGGAATAGATCTGACTAGTAAGAATCTTAAAACCTATGTACTGATATGTCTCCGTAAGGGAATCAAGTGTGTCTAGACTGGCATAAACAGGGCAGCGAGAATCAGCTCAAACCCACTCTAAAAAGGAATTTCAAAAACAGAACAAAGAAACAGGGAAATTCTTTACAATTCCTTCAGGGTCTCTGATGCAACCTGGAATGACCCTATCTACAATGACAGCTGGATGTGGCATAAGGCTGGACACTTGCGACTGAGAGGATTGGTGAGATTGGGTGAGCAATTGCAGACCCTTTAAAGCAATAATGCATGGCACCCATTCCATGGGTCCCAGCTCTCCAGGTTGAAGGGAATATTACTACAGCTATAACGTGTACGGGAAACCTAGAGAATGGACACACTGTTTATATGACAGGTTTCTAAAACTCAACGAAGAGCCCCTCTCCTGGTGCTCCGGTTTGACTTTCCAACTGCTTTCCTATCAATCTCCCAACTTGGAGAGACAGCCCCTTTAAGCTCCTGGTTCGCACAGGTTGCCAATTTGGCAGAGGATGAAAGGGAAGAGGGAGAACCAATGAGAGAGTAGCTGCTAGGCATTTGGATGGGCACATGTCACTCTAATTTCCCGGCAGGAAGAAGAATGAACCAAAGTCTCAGCCACCCACCGGGAACCAGTATAGGTCCTGAACCAAAAGTTTGGACTTGCGTTCAGCTCACAAAAAACGAGTTGAAAAATGGAGCTCAGGGGCACAGCAATTCACAAACTGGCAGAGTAATCAAGGCCAACTATCGTCCAAAAATCTGTTGAGGGAAGGCAACGAGGCGGACTTGAAAGCGAGGCAGAATAGCAGGAAACAGATTTCAAGAGGTACGTTGGAATGGCCTGTAAAGCACAGGAAGAGGGGCACAACTTCGACAATGATGCACTTGGCCAAAAAGGGCGTATGCGTTTTCTCCTGAATATATTCAGGAGAAAACGCATACGCCCTTTTTGGCCAAGCAAGCAAGCCGGCAATGCAAATCTGCACTACAAAGAAGTATCACTTCCCACCGGTCAAAAGGGACATCCACAAAATGTGTAAAAACCAGAAAGGCAAGACAGGCCCTGGAGAACAGGGAGCCCTGTTATGCTGATGGGCGGGATGTAAGTTGCCAACTGCCTCACTGGAGGAGTGCATTGTGTTCCCTAAAACAAGTAAACAACAGAGCTACAGAGCCAAGGGCACTTCCAGTCTAGGGAATATACCTTGGGAAAACTGAAAATCCATAAGACAGAGCCACCCCCAAATTGAGGGCTGCACTGCTTACAAGAACCTCAACCTGGGTACACCTGAAATATCCCAGGAAATATAAAAATGGTTCCAAACATTGTGGAACTTACGTACGATGGAATATCCCTCAGCCACGAAATCAATGTCATAAGACCAGTAGCAGCAAAATGAGTGGATTCAGGTATGATGATTCTAAGTGAAAGAAGTCACACAGGAAAAGAAACTTATCATAAGATATCACTTAGGAAGATCCTGTAAACATGGCTACACATGAACTGAGTTAGGCAAGAGAACAGAGTCTCACATTTAGAAAACACTCTTATGCCTGCTTAAGGGGGAAGGAGAGGTGGGGTGATGCATCAAACCCGAGTTTGATATAAGCACAGGTACCGTTCCAAAAACCAACTATGGAATAGACAAGACCTACACCTTCCTCAGTGAAAGGGACTCAAAACCCCATATTTCCCGCAGAGGAATAGATCTGACTAGTAAGAATCTTAAAACCTATGTACTGATATGTCTCCGTAAGGGAATCAAGTGTGTCTAGACTGGCATAAACATGGCAGCGAGAATCAGCTCAAACCCACTCTAAAAAGGAATTTCAAAAACAGAACAAAGAAACAGGGAAATTCTTCACAATTCCTTCAGGGTCTCTGATGCAACCTGGAATGACCCTATCTACAATGACAGCTGGATGTGGCATAAGGCTGGACACTTGGGACTGAGAGGATTGGTGAGATTGGGTGAGCAAATGCAGACCCTTTAAAGCAATAATGGATGGCACCCATTCCATGGGTCCCAGCTCTCCAGGTTGAAGGGAATATTACTACAGCTATAACGTGTACGGGAAACCTAGAGAATGGACACTCTGTGAATACGACAGGTTTCTAAAACTCAACGAAGAGCCCCTCTCCTGGTGCTCCGGTTTGACTTTCCAACTGCTTTCCTATCAATCTCCCAACTTGGAGAGACAGCCCCTTTAAGCTCCTGGTTCGCACAGGTTGCCAATTTGGCAGAGGATGAAAAGGAAGAGGGAGAACCAATGAGAGAGTAGCTGCTAGGCATTTGGATGGGCGCATGTCACTCTAATTTCCCGGCAGGAAGAAGAATTAACCAAAGTCTCAGCCACCCACCGGGAACCAGTAGAGGTCCTGAACCAAAAGTTTGGACTTGCGTTCAGCTCACAAAAAACGAGTTGAAAAATGGAGCTCAGGGGCACAGCAATTCACAAACTGGCAGAGTAATCAAGGCCAACTATCGTCCAAAAATCTGTTGAGGGAAGGCAACGAGGCGGACTTGAAAGCGAGGCAGAATAGCAGGAAACAGATTTCAAGAGGTACGTTGGAATCGCCTGTAAAGCACAGGAAGAGGGGCACAACTTCGACAATGATGCACTTGGCCAAAAAGGGCGTATGCGTTTTCTCCTGAATATATTCAGGAGAAAACGCATACGCCCTTTTTGGCCAAGCAAGCAAGCGGGCAATGCAAATCTGCACTACAAAGAAGTATCACTTCCCACCCGTCAAAAGGGACATCCGCAAAATGTGTAAAAAACCAGAAAGGCAAGACAGGCCCAGGAGAACAGGGAGCCCTGTTATGCTGATGGGCGGGATGTAAGTTGCCAACTGCCTCACTGGAGGAGTGAATTGTGTTCCCTAAAACAAGTAAACAACAGAGCTACAGAGCCAAGGGCACTTCCAGTCTAGGGAATATACCTTGGGAAAATTGAAAATCCATAAGACAGAGCCACCCCCAAATTGAGGGCTGCACTGCTTACAAGAACCTCAACCTGGGTACACCTGAAATATCCCAGGAAATATAAAAATGGTTCCAAACATTGTGGAACTTACGTACGATGGAATATCCCTCAGCCACGAAATCAATGTCATAAGACCAGTAGCAGCAAAATGAGTGGATTCAGGTACGATGATTCTAAGTGAAAGAAGTCACACAGGAAAAGAAACTTATCATAAGATATCACTTAGGAAGATCCTGTAAACATGGCTACACATGAACTGAGTTAGGCAAGAGAACAGAGTCTCACATTTAGAAAAAACTCTTATGCCTGCTTAAGGGGGAAGGAGAGGTGGGGTGATGCATCAAACCCGAGTTTGATATAAGCACAGGTACCGTTCCAAAAACCAACTATGGAATAGACAAGACCTACACCTTCCTCAGTGAAAGGGACTCAAAACCCCATATTTCCCGCAGAGGAATAGATCTGACTAGTAAGAATCTTAAAACCTATGTACTGATATGTCTCCGTAAGGGAATCAAGTGTGTCTAGACTGGCATAAACACGGCAGCGAGAATCAGCTCAAACCCACTCTAAAAAGAAATTTCAAAAACAGAACAAAGAAACAGGGAAATTCTTTACAATTCCTTCAGGGTCTCTGATGCAACCTGGAATGACCCTATCTACAATGACAGCTGGATGTGGCATAAGGCTGGACACTTGCGACTGAGAGGATTGGTGAGATTGGGTGAGCAAATGCAGACCCTTTAAAGCAATAATGGATGGCACCCATTCCATGGGTCCCAGCTCTCCAGGTTGAAGGAAATATTACTACAGCTATAACGTGTACGGGAAACCTAGAGAATGGACACTCTGTGAATACGACAGGTTTCTAAAACTCAACGAAGAGCCCCTCTCCTGGTGCTCCGGTTTGACTTTCCAACTGCTTTCCTATCAATCTCCCAACTTGGAGAGACAGCCCCTTTAAGCTCCTGGTTCGCACAGGTTGCCAATTTGGCAGAGGATGAAAAGGAAGAGGGAGAACCAATGAGAGAGTAGCTGCTAGGCATTTGGATGGGCGCATGTCACTCTAATTTCCCGGCAGGAAGAAGAATTAACCAAAGTCTCAGCCACCCACCGGGAACCAGTAGAGGTCCTGAACCAAAAGTTTGGACTTGCGTTCAGCTCACAAAAAACGAGTTGAAAAATGGAGCTCAGGGGCACAGCAATTCACAAACTGGCAGAGTAATCAAGGCCAACTATCGTCCAAAAATCTGTTGAGGGAAGGCAACGAGGCGGACTTGAAAGCGAGGCAGAATAGCAGGAAACAGATTTCAAGAGGTACGTTGGAATCGCCTGTAAAGCACAGGAAGAGGGGCACAACTTCGACAATGATGCACTTGGCCAAAAAGGGCGTATGCGTTTTCTCCTGAATATATTCAGGAGAAAACGCATACGCCCTTTTTGGCCAAGCAAGCAAGCGGGCAATGCAAATCTGCACTACAAAGAAGTATCACTTCCCACCGGTCAAAAGGGACATCCGCAAAATGTGTAAAAAACCAGAAAGGCAAGACAGGCCCTGGAGAACAGGGAGCCCTGTTATGCTGATGGGCGGGATGTAAGTTGCCAACTGCCTCACTGGAGGAGTGAATTGTGTTCCCTAAAACAAGTAAACAACAGAGCTACAGAGCCAAGGGCACTTCCAGTCTAGGGAATATACCTTGGGAAAATTGAAAATCCATAAGACAGAGCCACCCCCAAATTGAGGGCTGCACTGCTTACAAGAACCTCAACCTGGGTACACCTGAAATATCCCAGGAAATATAAAAATGGTTCCAAACATTGTGGAACTTACGTACGATGGAATATCCCTCAGCCACGAAATCAATGTCATAAGACCAGTAGCAGCAAAATGAGTGGATTCAGGTACGATGATTCTAAGTGAAAGAAGTCACACAGGAAAAGAAACTTATCATAAGATATCACTTAGGAAGATCCTGTAAACATGGCTACACATGAACTGAGTTAGGCAAGAGAACAGAGTCTCACATTTAGAAAAAACTCTTATGCCTGCTTAAGGGGGAAGGAGAGGTGGGGTGATGCATCAAACCCGAGTTTGATATAAGCACAGGTACCGTTCCAAAAACCAACTATGGAATAGACAAGACCTACACCTTCCTCAGTGAAAGGGACTCAAAACCCCATATTTCCCGCAGAGGAATAGATCTGACTAGTAAGAATCTTAAAACCTATGTACTGATATGTCTCCGTAAGGGAATCAAGTGTGTCTAGACTGGCATAAACACGGCAGCGAGAATCAGCTCAAACCCACTCTAAAAAGAAATTTCAAAAACAGAACAAAGAAACAGGGAAATTCTTTACAATTCCTTCAGGGTCTCTGATGCAACCTGGAATGACCCTATCTACAATGACAGCTGGATGTGGCATAAGGCTGGACACTTGCGACTGAGAGGATTGGTGAGATTGGGTGAGCAATTGCAGACCCTTTAAAGCAATAATGCATGGCACCCATTCCATGGTTCCCAGCTCTCCAGGTTGAAGGGAATATTACTACAGCTATAACGTGTACGGGAAACCTAGAGAATGGACACACTGTGAATACGACAGGTTTCTAAAACTCAACGAAGAGCCCCTCTCCTGGTGCTCCGGTTTGACTTTCCAACTGCTTTCCTATCAATCTCCCAACTTGGAGAGACAGCCCCTTTAAGCTCCTGGTTCTCACAGGTTGCCAATTTGGCAGAGGATGAAAGGGAAGAGGGAGAACCAATGAGAGAGTAGCTGCTAGGCATTTGGATGGGCACATGTCACTCTAATTTCCCGGCAGGAAGAAGAATTAACCAAAATCTCAGCCACCCACCGGGAACCAGTATAGGTCTTGAACGAAAAGTTTGGACTTGCGTTCAGCTCACGAAAAACGAGTTGAAAAATGGAGCTCAGGGGCACAGCAATTCACAAACTGGCAGAGTAATCAAGGCCAACTATCGTCCAAAAATCTGTTGAGGGAAGGCAACGAGGCGGACTTGAAAGCGAGGCAGAATAGCAGGAAACAGATTTCAAGAGGTACGTTGGAATCGCCTGTAAAGCACAGGAAGAGGGGCACAACTTCGACAATGATGCACTTGGCCAAAAAAGGCGTATGCGTTTTCTCCTGAATATATTCAGGAGAAAACGCATACGCTCTTTTTGGCTCAGCAAGCAAGTGGGCAATGCAAATCTGCACTACAAAGAAGTATCACTTCCCACCGGTCAAAAGGGACATCCACAAAATGTGTAAAAACCAGAAAGGCAAGACTGGCCCTGGAGAACAGGGATCCCTGTTATGCTGATGGGCAGGATGTAAGTTGCCAACTGCCTCACTGGAGGAGTGCATTGTGTTCCCTAAAACAAGTAAACAACAGAGCTACAAAGCCAAGGGCACTTCCAGTCTAGGGAATATACCTTGGGAAAACTGAAAATCCATAAGACAGAGCCACCCCCAAATTGAGGGATGCACTGCTTACAAGAACCTCAACCTGGGTACACCTGAAATATCCCAGGAAATATAAAAATGGTTCCAAACATTGTGGAAATTATGTACGATGGAATATCCCTCAGCCACGAAATCAATGTCATAAGACCTGTAGCAGCAAAATGAGTGGATTCAGGTACGATGATTCTAAGTGAAAGAAGTCACACAGGAAAAGAAACTTATCATAAGATATCACTTAGGAAGATCCTGTAAACATGGCTACACATGAACTGAGTTAGGCAAGAGAACAGAGTCTCACATTTAGAAAACACTCTTATGCCTGCTTAAGGGGGAAGGAGAGGTGGGGTGATGCATCAAACCCGAGTTTGATATAAGCACAGGTACCGTTCCAAAAACCAACTATGGAATAGACAAGACCTCCACCTTCCTCAGTGAAAGGGACTCAAAACCCCATATTTCCCGCAGAGGAATAGATCTGACTAGTAAGAATCTTAAAACCTATGTACTGATATGTCTCCGTAAGGGAATCAAGTGTGTCTAGACTGGCATAAACATGGCAGCGAGAATCAGCTTAAACCCACTCTAAAAAGAAATTTCAAAAACAGAACAAAGAAACAGGGAAATTCTTTACAATTCCTTCAGGGTCTCTGATGCAACCTGGAATGACCCTATCTACAATGACAGCTGGATGTGGCATAAGGCTGGACACTTGCGACTGAGAGGATTGGTGAGATTGGGTGAGCAATTGCAGACCCTTTAAAGCAATAATGCATGGCACCCATTCCATGGGTCCCAGCTCTCCAGGTTGAAGGGAATATTACTACAGCTATAACGTGTACGGGAAACCTAGAGAATGGACACACTGTGAATACGACAGGTTTCTAAAACTCAACGAAGAGCCCCTCTCCTGGTGCTCCGGTTTGACTTTCCAACTGCTTTCCTATCAATCTCCCAACTTGGAGAGACAGCCCCTTTAAGCTCCTGGTTCGCACAGGTTGCCAATTTGGCAGAGGATGAAAGGGAAGAGGGAGAACCAATGAGAGAGTAGCTGCTAGGCATTTGGATGGGCACATGTCACTCTAATTTCCCGGCAGGAAGAAGAATGAACCAAAGTCTCAGCCACCCACCGGGAACCAGTAGAGGTCCTGAACCAAAAGCTTGGACTTGCGTTCAGCTCACAAAAAACGAGTTGAAAAATGGAGCTCAGGGGCACAGCAATTCACAAACTGGCAGAGTAATCAAGGCCAACTATCGTCCAAAAATCTGTTGAGGGAAGGCAACGAGGCGGACTTGAAAGCGAGGCAGAATAGCAGGAAACAGATTTCAAGAGGTACGTTGGAATGGCCTGTAAAGCACAGGAAGAGGGGCACAATTTCGACAATGATGCACTTGGCCAAAAAGGGCGTATGCGTTTTCTCCTGAATATATTCAGGAGAAAACGCATACGCCCTTTTTGGCCAAGCAAGCAAGCGGGCAATGCAAATCTGCACTACAAAGAAGTATCACTTCCCACCGGTCAAAAGGGACATCCACAAAATGTGTAAAAAACCAGAAAGGCAAGACAGGCCCTGGAGAACAGGGAGCCCTGTTATGCTGATGGGCGGGATGTAAGTTGCCAACTGCCTCACTGGAGGAGTGCATTGTTTTCCCTAAAACAAGTAAACAACAGAGCTACAGAGCCAAGGGACCTTCCAGTCTAGGGAATATACCTTGGGAAAACTGAAAATCCATAAGACGGAGCCACCCCCAAATTAAGGGTTGCACTGCTTACAAGAACCTCAACCTGGGTACACCTGAAATATCCCAGGAAATATAAAAATGGTTCCAAACATTGTGGAAATTACGTACGATGGAATATCCCTCAGCCACGAAATCAATGTCATAAGACCTGTAGCAGCAAAATGAGTGGATTCAGGTACGATGATTCTAAGTGCAAGAAGTCACACAGGAAAAGAAACTTATCATAAGATATCACTTAGGAAGATCCTGTAAACATGGCTACACATGAACTGAGTTAGGCAAGAGAACAGAGTCTCACATTTAGAAAACACTCTTATGCCTGCTTAAGGGGGAAGGAGAGGTGGGGTGATGCATCAAACCCGAGTTTGATATAAGCACAGGTACCGTTCCAAAAACCAACTATGGAATAGACAAGACCTACACCTTCCTCAGTGAAAGGGACTCAAAACCCCATATTTCCCGCAGAGGAATAGATCTGACTAGTAAAAATCTTAAAACCTATGTACTGATATGTCTCCGTAAGGGAATCAAGTGTGTCTAGACTGGCATAAGCATGGCAGCGAGAATCAGCTCAAACCCACTCTAAAAAGGAATTTCAAAAACAGAACAAAGAAACAGGGAAATTCTTTACAATTCCTTCAGGGTCTCTGATGCAACCTGGAATGACCCTATCTACAATGACAGCTGGATGTGGCATGAGGCTGGACACTTGCGACTGAGAGGATTGGTGAGATTGGGTGAGCAATTGCAGACCCTTTAAAGCAATAATGAATGGCACCCATTCCATGGGTCCCAGCTCTCCAGGTTGAAGGGAATATTACTACAGCTATAACGTGTACGGGAAACCTAGAGAATGGACACACTGTGAATAGGACAGGTTTCTAAAACTCAACGAAGAGTCCCTCTCCTGGTGCTCCGGTTTGACTTTCCAACTGCTTTCCTATCAATCTCCCAACTTGGAGAGACAGCCCCTTTAAGCTCCTGGTTCGCACAGGTTGCCAATTTGGCAGAGGATGAAAGGGAAGAGGGAGAACCAATGAGAGAGTAGCTGCTAGGCATTTGGATGGGCACATGTCACTCTAATTTCCCGGCAGGAAGAAAAATGAACCAAAGTCTCAGCCACCCACCGGGAACCAGTAGAGGTCCTGAACCAAAAGTTTGGACTTGCGTTCAGCTCACAAAAAACGAGTTGAAAAATGGAGCTCAGGGGCACAGCAATTCACAAACTGGCAGAGTAATCAAGGCCAACTATCGTCCAAAAATCTGTTGAGGGAAGGCAACGAGGCGGACTTGAAAGCGAGGCAGAATAGCAGGAAACAGATTTCAAGAGGTACGTTGGAATGGCCTGTAAAGCACAGGAAGAGGGGCACAATTTCGACAATGATGCACTTGGCCAAAAAGGGCGTATGCGTTTTCTCCTGAATATATTCAGGAGAAAACGCATACGCCCTTTTTGGCCAAGCAAGCAAGCGGGCAATGCAAATCTGCACTACAAAGAAGTATCACTTCCCACCGGTCAAAAGGGACATCCACAAAATGTGTAAAAACCAGAAAGGCAAGACAGGCCCTGGAGAACAGGGAGCCCTGTTATGCTGATGGGCGGGATGTAAGTTGCCAACTGCCTCACTGGAGGAGTGCATTGTGTTCCCTAAAACAAGTAAACAACAGAGCTACAGAGCCAAGGGCACTTCCAGTCTAGGGAATATACCTTGGGAAAACTGAAAATCCATAAGACAGAGCCACCCCCAAATTGAGGGCTGCACTGCTTACAAGAACCTCAACCTGGGTACACCTGAAATATCCCAGGAAATATAAAAATGGTTCCAAACATTGTGGAACTTAGGTACGATGGAATATCCCTCAGCCACGAAATCAATGTCATAAGACCAGTAGCAGCAAAATGAGTGGATTCAGGTACGATGATTCTAAGTGAAAGAAGTCACACAGGAAAAGAAACTTATCATAAGATATCACTTAGGAAGATCCTGTAAACATGGCTACACATGAACTGAGTTAGGCAAGAGAACAGAGTCTCACATTTAGAAAACACTCTTATGCCTGCTTAAGGGGGAAGGAGAGGTGGGGTGATGCATCAAACCCGAGTTTGATATAAGCACAGGTACCGTTCCAAAAACCAACTATGGAATAGACAAGACCTACACCTTCCTCAGTGAAAGGGACTCAAAACCCCATATTTCCCGCAGAGGAATAGATCTGAGTAGTAAGAACCTTAAAACCTATGTACTGATATGTCTCCGTAAGGGAATCAAGTGTGCCTAGACTGGCATAAACATGGCAGCGAGAATCAGCTCAAACCCACTCTAAAAAGGAATTTCAAAAACAGAACAAAGAATCAGGGAAATTCTTCACAATTCCTTCAGGGTCTCTGATGCAACCTGGAATGACCCTATCTACAATGACAGCTGGATGTGGCATAAGGCTGGACACTTGCGACTGAGAGGATTGGTGAGATTGGGTGAGCAATTGCAGACCCTTTAAAGCAATAATGCATGGCACCCATTCCATGGGTCCCAGCTCTCCAGGTTGAAGGGAATATTACTACAGCTATAACGTGTACGGGAAACCTAGAGAATGGACACACTGTGAATACGACAGGTTTCTAAAACTCAACAAAGAGCCCCTCTCCTGGTGCTCCGGTTTGACTTTCCAACTGCTTTCCTATCAATCTCCCAACTTGGAGAGACAGCCCCTTTAAGCTCCTGGTTCGCACAGGTTGCCAATTTGGCAGAGCATGAAAGGGAAGAGGGAGAACCAATGAGAGAGTAGCTGCTAGGCATTTGGATGGGCACATGTCACTCTAATTTCCCGGCAGGAAGAAGAATTAACCAAAGTCTCAGCCACCCACCGGGAACCAGTATAGGTCCTGAACCAAAAGTTTGGCCTTGCGTTCAGCTCAGAAAAAACGAGTTGAAAAATGGAGCTCAGGGGCACAGCAATTCACAAACTGGCAGAGTAATCAAGGCCAACTATCGTCCAAAAATCTGTTGAGGGAAGGCAACGAGGCGGACTTGAAAGCGAGGCAGAATAGCAGGAAACAGATTTCAAGAGGTACGTTGGAATCGCCTGTAAAGCACAGGAAGAGGGGCACAACTTCGACAATGATGCACTTGGCCAAAAAGGGCGTATGCGTTTTCTCCTGAATATATTCAGGAGAAAACGCATACGCCCTTTTTGGCCAAGCAAGCAAGCGGGCAATGCAAATCTGCACTACAAAGAAGTATCACTTCCCACCGGTCAAAAGGGACATCCGCAAAATGTGTAAAAAACCAGAAAGGCAAGACAGGCCCTGGAGAACAGGGAGCCCTGTTATGCTGATGGGCGGGATGTAAGTTGCCAACTGCCTCACTGGAGGAGTGCATTGTTTTCCCTAAAACAAGTAAACAACAGAGCTACAGAGCCAAGGGAACTTCCAGTCTAGGGAATATACCTTGGGAAAACTCAAAATCCATAAGACGGAGCCACCCCCAAATTGAGGGTTGCACTGCTTACAAGAACCTCAACCTGGGTACACCTGAAATATCCCAGGAAATATAAAAATGGTTCCAAACATTGTGGAACTTACGTACGATGGAATATCCCTCAGCCACGAAATCAATGTCATAAGACCTGTAGCAGCAAAATGAGTGGATTCAGGTACGATGATTCTAAGTGAAAGAAGTCACACAGGAAAAGAAACTTATCATAAGATATCACTTAGGAAGATCCTGTAAACATGGCTACACATGAACTGAGTTAGGCAAGAGAACAGAGTCTCACATTTAGAAAACACTCTTATGCCTGCTTAAGGGGGAAGGAGAGGTGGGGTGATGCATCAAACCCGAGTTTGATATAAGCACAGGTACCGTTCCAAAAACCAACTATGGAATAGACAAGACCTACACCTTCCTCAGTGAAAGGGACTCAAAACCCCATATTTCCCGCAGAGGAATAGATCTGAGTAGTAAGAACCTTAAAACCTATGTACTGATATGTCTCCGTAAGGGAATCAAGTGTGCCTAGACTGGCATAAACATGGCAGCGAGAATCAGCTCAAACCCACTCTAAAAAGGAATTTCAAAAACAGAACAAAGAAACAGGGAAATTCTTCACAATTCCTTCAGGGTCTCTGATGCAACCTGGAATGACCCTATCTACAATGACAGCTGGATGTGGCATAAGGCTGGACACTTGGGACTGAGAGGATTGGTGAGATTGGGTGAGCAATTGCAGACCCTTTAAAGCAATAATGCATGGCACCCATTCCATGGGTCCCAGCTCTCCAGGTTGAAGGGAATATTACTACAGCTATAACGTGTACGGGAAACCTAGAGAATGGACACACTGTGAATACGACAGGTTTCTAAAACTCAACGAAGAGCCCCTCTCCTGGTGCTCCGGTTTGACTTTCCAACTGCTTTCCTATCAATCTCCCAACTTGGAGAGACAGCCCCTTTAAGCTCCTGGTTCGCACAGGTTGCCAATTTGGCAGAGGATGAAAGGGAAGAGGGAGAACCAATGAGAGAGTAGCTGCTAGGCATTTGGATGGGCACATGTCACTCTAATTTCCCGGCAGGAAGAAGAATTAACCAAAGTCTCAGCCACCCACCGGGAACCAGTATAGGTCCTGAACCAAAAGTTTGGCCTTGCGTTCAGCTCAGGAAAAACGAGTTGAAAAATTGAGCTCAGGGGCACAGCAATTCACAAACTGGCAGAGTAATCAAGGCCAACTATCGTCCAAAAATCTGTTGAGGGAAGGCAACGAGGCGGAATTGAAAGCGAGGCAGAATAGCAGGAAACAGATTTCAAGAGGTACATTGGAATCGCCTGTAAAGCACAGGAAGAGGGGCACAACTTCGACAATGATGCACTTGGCCAAAAAGGGCGTATGCGTTTTCTCCTGAATATATTCAGGAGAAAACGCATACGCCCTTTTTGGCCAAGCAAGCAAGCGGGCAATGCAAATCTGCACTACAAAGAAGTATCACTTCCAACCGGTCAAAAGGGACATCCGCAAAATGTGTAAAAAACCAGAAAGGCAAGACAGGCCCTGGAGAACAGGGAGCCCTGTTATGCTGATGGGCGGGATGTAAGTTGCCAACTGCCTCACTGGAGGAGTGCATTGTGTTCCCTAAAACAAGTAAACAACAGAGCTACAGAGCCAAGTGCACTTCCAGTCTAGGGAATATACCTTGGGAAAACTGAAAATCCATAAGACAGAGCCACCCCCAAATTGAGGGCTGCACTGCTTACAAGAACCTCAACCTGGGTACACCTGAAATATCCCAGGCAATATAAAAATGGTTCCAAACATTGTGGAACTTACGTACGATGGAATATCCCTCAGCCACGAAATCAATGTCATAAGACCAGTAGGAGCAAAATGAGTGGATTCAGGTACGATGATTCTAAGTGAAAGAAGTCACACAGGAAAAGAAACTTATCATAAGATATCACTTAGGAAGATCCTGTAAACATGGCTACACATGAACTGAGTTAGGCAAGAGAACAGAGTCTCACATTTAGAAAACACTCTTATGCCTGCTTAAGGGGGAAGGAGAGGTGGGGTGATGCATCAAACCCGAGTTTGATATAAGCACAGGTACCGTTCCAAAAACCAACTATGGAATAGAGAAGACCTACACCTTCCTCAGTGAAAGGGACTCAAAACCCCATATTTCCCGCAGAGGAATAGATCTGACTAGTAAGAATCTTAAAACCTATGTACTGATATGTCTCCGTAAGGGAATCAAGTGTGTCTAGACTGGCATAAGCATGGCAGCGAGAATCAGCTCAAACCCACTCTAAAAAGGAATTTCAAAAACAGAACAAAGAAACAGGGAAATTCTTTACAATTCCTTCAGGGTCTCTGATGCAACCTGGAATGACCCTATCTACAATGACAGCTGGATGTGGCATGAGGCTGGACACTTGCGACTGAGAGGATTGGTGAGATTGGGTGAGCAAATGCAGACCCTTTAAAGCAATAATGCATGGCACCCATTCCATGGGTCCCAGCTCTCCAGGTTGAAGGGAATATTACTACAGCTATAACGTGTACGGGAAACCTAGAGAATGGACACACTGTGAATACGACAGGTTTCTAAAACTCAACGAAGAGCCCCTCTCCTGGTGCTCCGGTTTGACTTTCCAACTGCTTTCCTATCAATCTCCCAACTTGGAGAGACAGCCCCTTTAAGCTCCTGGTTCGCACAGGTTGCCAATTTGGCAGAGGATGAAAGGGAAGAGGGAGAACCAATGAGAGAGTAGCTGCTAGGCATTTGGATGGGCACATGTCACTCTAATTTCCCGGCAGGAAGAAGAATTAACCAAAGTCTCAGCCACCCACCGGGAACCAGTATAGGTCCTGAACCAAAAGTTTGGACTTGCGTTCAGCTCACAAAAAACGAGTTGAAAAATGGAGCTCAGGGGCACAGCAATTCACAAACTGGCAGAGTAATCAAGGCCAACTATCGTCCAAAAATCTGTTGAGGGAAGGCAACGAGGCGGACTTGAAAGCGAGGCAGAATAGCAGGAAACAGATTTCAAGAGGTACGTTGGAATGGCCTGTAAAGCACAGGAAGAGGGGCACAATTTCGACAATGATGCACTTGGCCAAAAAGGGCGTATGCGTTTTCTCCTGAATATATTCAGGAGAAAACGCATACGCCCTTTTTGGCCAAGCAAGCAAGCGGGCAATGCAAATCTGCACTACAAAGAAGTATCACTTCCCACCGGTCAAAAGGGACATCCACAAAATGTGTAAAAACCAGAAAGGCAAGACAGGCCCTGGAGAACAGGGAGCCCTGTTATGCTGATGGGCGGGATGTAAGTTGCCAACTGCCTCACTGGAGGAGTGCATTGTGTTCCCTAAAACAAGTAAACAACAGAGCTACAGAGCCAAGGGCACTTCCAGTCTAGGGAATATACCTTGGGAAAACTGAAAATCCATAAGACAGAGCCACCCCCAAATTGAGGGCTGCACTGCTTACAAGAACCTCAACCTGGGTACACCTGAAATATCCCAGGAAATATAAAAATGGTTCCAAACATTGTGGAACTTACGTACGATGGAATATCCCTCAGCCACGAAATCAATGTCATAAGACCAGTAGCAGCAAAATGAGTGGATTCAGGTACGATGATTCTAAGTGAAAGAAGTCACACAGGAAAAGAAACTTATCATAAGATATCACTTAGGAAGATCCTGTAAACATGGCTACACATGAACTGAGTTAGGCAAGAGAACAGAGTCTCACATTTAGAAAAAACTCTTATGCCTGCTTAAGGGGGAAGGAGAGGTGGGGTGATGCTTCAAACCCGAGTTTGATATAAGCACAGGTACCGTTCCAAAAACCAACTATGGAATAGACAAGACCTACACCTTCCTCAGTGAAAGGGACTCAAAACCCCATATTTCCCGCAGAGGAATAGATCTGACTAGTAAGAATCTTAAAACCTATGTACTGATATGTCTCTGTAATGGAATAAAGTGTGTCTAGACTGGCATAAACATGGCAGCGAGAATCAGCTCAAACCCACTCTAAAAAGAACTTTCAAAAACAGAACAAAGAAACAGGGAAATTCTTTACAATTCCTTCAGGGTCTCTGATGCAACCTGGAATGACCCTATCTACAATGACAGCTGGATGTGGCATAAGGCTGGACACTTGGGACTGAGAGGATTGGTGAGATTGGGTGAGCAATTGCAGACCCTTTAAAGCAATAATGCATGGCACCCATTCCATGGGTTCCAGCTCTCCAGGTTGAAGGGAATATTACTACAGCTATAACGTGTACGGGAAACCTAGAGAATGGACACACTCTGAATACGACAGGTTTCTAAAACTCAACAAAGAGCCCCTCTCCTGGTGCTCCGGTTTGACTTTCCAACTGCTTTCCTATCAATCTCCCAACTTGGAGAGACAGCCCCTTTAAGCTCCTGGTTCTCACAGGTTGCCAATTTGGCAGAGGATGAAAGGGAAGAGGGAGAACCAATGAGAGAGTAGCTGCTAGGCATTTGGATGGGCACATGTCACTCTAATTTCCCGGCAGGAAGAAGAATTAACCAAAGTCTCAGCCACCCACCGGGAACCAGTATAGGTCCTGAACCAAAAGTTTGGACTTGCGTTCAGCTCACAAAAAACGAGTTGAAAAATGGAGCTCAGGGGCACAGCAATTCACAAACTGGCAGAGTAATCAAGGCCAACTATCGTCCAAAAATCTGTTGAGGGAAGGCAACGAGGCGGACTTGAAAGCGAGGCAGAATAGCAGGAAACAGATTTCAAGAGGTACGTTGGAATGGCCTGTAAAGCACAGGAAGTGGGGCACAATTTCGACAATGATGCACTTGGCCAAAAAGGGCGTATGCGTTTTCTCCTGAATATATTCAGGAGAAAACGCATACGCCCTTTTTGGCCAAGCAAGCAAGCGGGCAATGCAAATCGGCACTACAAAGAAGTATCACTTCCCACCGGTCAAAAGGGACATCCACAAAATGTATAAAAAACCAGAAAGGCAAGACAGGCCCTGAAGAACAGGGAGCCCTGTTATGCTGATGGGCGGGATGTAAGTTGCCAACTGCCTCACTGGAGGAGTGCATTGTGTTCCCTAAAACAAGTAAACAACAGAGCTACAGAGCCAAGGGCACTTCCAGTCTAGGGAATATACCTTGGGAAAACTGAAAATCCATAAGACAGAGCCACCCCCAAATTGAGGGCTGCACTGCTTACAAGAACCTCAACCTGGGTACACCTGAAATATCCCAGGCAATATAAAAATGGTTCCAAACATTGTGGAACTTACGTACGATGGAATATCCCTCAGCCACGAAATCAATGTCATAAGACCAGTAGGAGCAAAATGAGTGGATTCAGGTACGATGATTCTAAGTGAAAGAAGTCACACAGGAAAAGAAACTTATCATAAGATATCACTTAGGAAGATCCTGTAAACATGGCTACACATGAACTGAGTTAGGCAAGAGAACAGAGTCTCACATTTAGAAAACACTCTTATGCCTGCTTAAGGGGGAAGGAGAGGTGGGGTGATGCATCAAACCCGAGTTTGATATAAGCACAGGTACCGTTCCAAAAACCAACTATGGAATAGACAAGACCTACACCTTCCTCAGTGAAAGGGACTCAAAACCCCATATTTCCCGCAGAGGAATAGATCTGACTAGTAAGAATCTTAAAACCTATGTACTGATATGTCTCCGTAAGGGAATCAAGTGTGTCTAGACTGGCATAAGCATGGCAGCGAGAATCAGCTCAAACCCACTCTAAAAAGGAATTTCAAAAACAGAACAAAGAAACAGGGAAATTCTTTACAATTCCTTCAGGGTCTCTGATGCAACCTGGAATGACCCTATCTACAATGACAGCTGGATGTGGCATGAGGCTGGACACTTGCGACTGAGAGGATTGGTGAGATTGGGTGAGCAAATGCAGACCCTTTAAAGCAATAATGCATGGCACCCATTCCATGGGTCCCAGCTCTCCAGGTTGAAGGGAATATTACTACAGCTATAACGTGTACGGGAAACCTAGAGAATGGACACACTGTGAATACGACAGGTTTCTAAAACTCAACGAAGAGCCCCTCTCCTGGTGCTCCGGTTTGACTTTCCAACTGCTTTCCTATCAATCTCCCAACTTGGAGAGACAGCCCCTTTAAGCTCCTGGTTCGCACAGGTTGCCAATTTGGCAGAGGATGAAAGGGAAGAGGGAGAACCAATGAGAGAGTAGCTGCTAGGCATTTGGATGGGCACATGTCACTCTAATTTCCCGGCAGGAAGAAGAATTAACCAAAGTCTCAGCCACCCACCGGGAACCAGTATAGGTCCTGAACCAAAAGTTTGGACTTGCGTTCAGCTCACAAAAAACGAGTTGAAAAATGGAGCTCAGGGGCACAGCAATTCACAAACTGGCAGAGTAATCAAGGCCAACTATCGTCCAAAAATCTGTTGAGGGAAGGCAACGAGGCGGACTTGAAAGCGAGGCAGAATAGCAGGAAACAGATTTCAAGAGGTACGTTGGAATGGCCTGTAAAGCACAGGAAGAGGGGCACAATTTCGACAATGATGCACTTGGCCAAAAAGGGCGTATGCGTTTTCTCCTGAATATATTCAGGAGAAAACGCATACGCCCTTTTTGGCCAAGCAAGCAAGCGGGCAATGCAAATCTGCACTACAAAGAAGTATCACTTCCCACCGGTCAAAAGGGACATCCACAAAATGTGTAAAAACCAGAAAGGCAAGACAGGCCCTGGAGAACAGGGAGCCCTGTTATGCTGATGGGCGGGATGTAAGTTGCCAACTGCCTCACTGGAGGAGTGCATTGTGTTCCCTAAAACAAGTAAACAACAGAGCTACAGAGCCAAGGGCACTTCCAGTCTAGGGAATATACCTTGGGAAAACTGAAAATCCATAAGACAGAGCCACCCCCAAATTGAGGGCTGCACTGCTTACAAGAACCTCAACCTGGGTACACCTGAAATATCCCAGGAAATATAAAAATGGTTCCAAACATTGTGGAACTTACGTACGATGGAATATCCCTCAGCCACGAAATCAATGTCATAAGACCAGTAGCAGCAAAATGAGTGGATTCAGGTACGATGATTCTAAGTGAAAGAAGTCACACAGGAAAAGAAACTTATCATAAGATATCACTTAGGAAGATCCTGTAAACATGGCTACACATGAACTGAGTTAGGCAAGAGAACAGAGTCTCACATTTAGAAAAAACTCTTATGCCTGCTTAAGGGGGAAGGAGAGGTGGGGTGATGCATCAAACCCGAGTTTGATATAAGCACAGGTACCGTTCCAAAAACCAACTATGGAATAGACAAGACCTACACCTTCCTCAGTGAAAGGGACTCAAAACCCCATATTTCCCGCAGAGGAATAGATCTGACTAGTAAGAATCTTAAAACCTATGTACTGATATGTCTCTGTAATGGAATCAAGTGTGTCTAGACTGGCATAAACATGGCAGCGAGAATCAGCTCAAACCCACTCTAAAAAGAAATTTCAAAAACAGAACAAAGAAACAGGGAAATTCTTTACAATTCCTTCAGGGTCTCTGATGCAACCTGGAATGACCCTATCTACAATGACAGCTGGATGTGGCATAAGGCTGGACACTTGGGACTGAGAGGATTGGTGAGATTGGGTGAGCAATTGCAGACCCTTTAAAGCAATAATGCATGGCACCCATTCCATGGGTCCCAGCTCTCCAGGTTGAAGGGAATATTACTACAGCTATAACGTGTACGGGAAACCTAGAGAATGGACACACTCTGAATACGACAGGTTTCTAAAACTCAACAAAGAGCCCCTCTCCTGGTGCTCCGGTTTGACTTTCCAACTGCTTTCCTATCAATCTCCCAACTTGGAGAGACAGCCCCTTTAAGCTCCTGGTTCTCACAGGTTGCCAATTTGGCAGAGGATGAAAGGGAAGAGGGAGAACCAATGAGAGAGTAGCTGCTAGGCATTTGGATGGGCACATGTCACTCTAATTTCCCGGCAGGAAGAAGAATTAACCAAAGTCTCAGCCACCCACCGGGAACCAGTATAGGTCCTGAACCAAAAGTTTGGACTTGCGTTCAGCTCACAAAAAACGAGTTGAAAAATGGAGCTCAGGGGCACAGCAATTCACAAACTGGCAGAGTAATCAAGGCCAACTATCGTCCAAAAATCTGTTGAGGGAAGGCAACGAGGCGGACTTGAAAGCGAGGCAGAATAGCAGGAAACAGATTTCAAGAGGTACGTTGGAATGGCCTGTAAAGCACAGGAAGTGGGGCACAATTTCGACAATGATGCACTTGGCCAAAAAGGGCGTATGCGTTTTCTCCTGAATATATTCAGGAGAAAACGCATACGCCCTTTTTGGCCAAGCAAGCAAGCGGGCAATGCAAATCGGCACTACAAAGAAGTATCACTTCCCACCGGTCAAAAGGGACATCCACAAAATGTGTAAAAAACCAGAAAGGCAAGACAGGCCCTGAAGAACAGGGAGCCCTGTTATGCTGATGGGCGGGATGTAAGTTGCCAACTGCCTCACTGGAGGAGTGCATTGTGTTCCCTAAAACAAGTAAACAACAGAGCTACAGAGCCATGGGCACTTCCAGTCTAGGGAATATACCTTGGGAAAACTGAAAATCCATAAGACAGAGCCACCCCCAAATTGAGGGCTGCACTGCTTACAAGAACCTCAACCTGGGTACACCTGAAATATCCCAGGAAATATAAAAATGGTTCCAAACATTGTGGAACTTACGTACGATGGAATATCCCTCAGCCACGAAATCAATGTCATAAGACCTGTAGCAGCAAAATGAGTGGATTCAGGTACGATGATTCTAAGTGAAAGAAGTCACACAGGAAAAGAAACTTATCATAAGATATCACTTAGGAAGATCCTGTAAACATGGCTACACATGAACTGAGTTAGGCAAGAGAACAGAGTCTCACATTTAGAAAACACTCTTATGCCTGCTTAAGGGGGAAGGAGAGGTGGGGTGATGCATCAAACCCGAGTTTGATATAAGCACAGGTACCGTTCCAAAAACCAACTATGGAATAGACAAGACCTACACCTTCCTCAGTGAAAGGGACTCAAAACCCCATATTTCCCGCAGAGGAATAGATCTGAGTAGTAAGAACCTTAAAACCTATGTACTGATATGTCTCCGTAAGGGAATCAAGTGTGTCTAGACTGGCATAAACATGGCAGCGAGAATCAGCTCAAACCCACTCTAAAAAGGAATTTCAAAAACAGAACAAAGAATCAGGGAAATTCTTCACAATTCCTTCAGGGTCTCTGATGCAACCTGGAATGACCCTATCTACAATGACAGCTGGATGTGGCATAAGGCTGGACACTTGCGACTGAGAGGATTGGTGAGATTGGGTGAGCAATTGCAGACCCTTTAAAGCAATAATGCATGACACCCATTCCATGGGTCCCAGCTCTCCAGGTTGAAGGGAATATTACTACAGCTATAACGTGTACGGGAAACCTAGAGAATGGACACACTCTGAATACGACAGGTTTCTAAAACTCAACGAAGAGCCCCTCTCCTGGTGCTCCGGTTTGACTTTCCAACTGCTTTCCTATCAATCTCCCAACTTGGAGAGACAGCCCCTTTAAGCTCCTGGTTCGCACAGGTTGCCAATTTGGCAGAGGATGAAAGGGAAGAGGGAAAACCAATGAGAGAGTAGCTGCTAGGCATTTGGATGGACACATGTCACTCTAATTTCCCGGCAGGAAGAAGAATTAACCAAAGTCTCAGCCACCCACCGGGAACCAGTATAGGTCCTGAACCAAAAGTTTGGCCTTGCGTTCAGCTCAGAAAAAACGAGTTGAAAAATGGAGCTCAGGGGCACAGCAATTCACAAACTGGCAGAGTAATCAAGGCCAACTATCGTCCAAAAATCTGTTGAGGGAAGGCAACGAGGCGGACTTGAAAGCGAGGCAGAATAGCAGGAAACAGATTTCAAGAGGTACGTTGGAATCGCCTGTAAAGCACAGGAAGAGGGGCACAACTTCGACAATGATGCACTTGGCCAAAAAGGGCGTATGCGTTTTCTCCTGAATATATTCAGGAGAAAACGCATACGCCCTTTTTGGCCAAGCAAGCAAGCGGGCAATGCAAATCTGCACTACAAAGAAGTATCACTTCCCACCGGTCAAAAGGGACATCCGCAAAATGTGTAAAAAACCAGAAAGGCAAGACAGGCCCTGGAGAACAGGGAGCCCTGTTATGCTGATGGGCGGGATGTAAGTTGCCAACTGCCTCACTGGAGGAGTGCATTGTGTTCCCTAAAACAAGTAAACAACAGAGCTACAGAGCCAAGGGAACTTCCAGTCTAGGGAATATACCTTGGGAAAACTCAAAATCCATAAGACGGAGCCACCCCCAAATTGAGGGTTGCACTGCTTACAAGAACCTCAACCTGGGTACACCTGAAATATCCCAGGAAATATAAAAATGGTTCCAAACATTGTGGAACTTACGTACGATGGAATATCCCTCAGCCACGAAATCAATGTCATAAGACCTGTAGCAGCAAAATGAGTGGATTCAGGTACGATGATTCTAAGTGCAAGAAGTCACACAGGAAAAGAAACTTATCATAAGATATCAATTAGGAAGATCCTGTAAACATGGCTACACATGAACTGAGTTAGGCAAGAGAACAGAGTCTCACATTTAGAAAACACTCTTATGCCTGCTTAAGGGGGAAGGAGAGGTGGGGTGATGCATCAAACCAGAGTTTGATATAAGCACAGGTACCGTTCCAAAAACCAACTATGGAATAGACAAGACCTACACCTTCCTCAGTGAAAGGGACTCAAAACCCCATATTTCCCGCAGAGGAATAGATCTGACTAGTAAGAATCTTAAAACCTATGTATTGATATGTCTCCGTAAGGGAATCAAGTGTGTCTAGACTGGCATAAACACGGCAGCGAGAATCAGCTCAAACCCACTCTAAAAAGGAATTTCAAAAACAGAACAAAGAAACAGGGAAATTCTTCACAATTCCTTCAGGGTCTCTGATGCAACCTGGAATGACCCTATCTACAATGACAGCTGGATGTGGCATAAGGCTGGACACTTGGGACTGAGAGGATTGGTGAGATTGGGTGAGCAATTGCAGACCCTTTAAAGCAATAATGCATGGCACCCATTCCATGGGTCCCAGCTCTCCAGGTTGAAGGGAATATTACTACAGCTATAACGTGTACCGGAAACCTAGAGAATGGACACACTGTGAATACGACAGGTTTCTAAAACTCAACGAAGAGCCCCTCTCCTGGTGCTCCGGTTTGACTTTCCAACTGCTTTCCTATCAATCTCCCAACTTGGAGAGACAGCCCCTTTAAGCTCCTGGTTCGCACAGGTTGCCAATTTGGCAGAGGATGAAAGGGAAGAGGGAGAACCAATGAGAGAGTAGCTGCTAGGCATTTGGATGGGCACATGTCACTCTAATTTCCCGGCAGGAAGAAGAATTAACCAAAGTCTCAGCCACCCACCGGGAACCAGTATAGGTCCTGAACCAAAAGTTTGGCCTTGCGTTCAGCTCACAAGAAACGAGTTGAAAAATGGAGCTCAGGGGCACAGCAATTCACAAACTGGCAGAGTAATCAAGGCCAACTATCGTCCAAAAATCTGTTGAGGGAAGGCAACGAGGCGGACTTGAAAGCGAGGCAGAATAGCAGGAAACAGATTTCAAGAGGTACGTTGGAATCGCCTGTAAAGCACAGGAAGAGGGGCACAACTTCGACAATGATGCACTTGGCCAAAAAGGGCGTATGCGTTTTCTCCTGAATATATTCAGGAGAAAACGCATACGCCCTTTTTGGCCAAGCAAGCAAGCGGGCAATGCAAATCTGCACTACAAAGAAGTATCACTTCCCACCGATCAAAAGGGACATCCGCAAAATGTGTAAAAAACCAGAAAGGCAAGACAGGCCCTGGAGAACAGGGAGCCCTGTTATGCTGATGGGCGGGATGTAAGTTGCCAACTGCCTCACTGGAGGAGTGAATTGTGTTCCCTAAAACAAGTAAACAACAGAGCTACAGAGCCAAGGGCACTTCCAGTCTAGGGAATATACCTTGGGAAAATTGAAAATCCATAAGACAGAGCCACCCCCAAATTGAGGGCTGCACTGCTTACAAGAACCTCAACCTGGGTACACCTGAAATATCCCAGGCAATATAAAAATGGTTCCAAACATTGTGGAACTTACGTACGATGGAATATCCCTCAGCCACGAAATCAATGTCATAAGACCAGTAGGAGCAAAATGAGTGGATTCAGGTACGATGATTCTAAGTGAAAGAAGTCACACAGGAAAAGAAACTTATCATAAGATATCACTTAGGAAGATCCTGTAAACATGGCTACACATGAACTGAGTTAGGCAAGAGAACAGAGTCTCACATTTAGAAAAAACTCTTATGCCTGCTTAAGGGGGTAGGAGAGGTGGGGTGATGCATCAAACCCGAGTTTGATATTAGCACAGGTACCGTTCCAAAAACCAACTATGGAATAGACAAGACCTACACCTTCCTCAGTGAAAGGGACTCAAAACCCCATATTTCCCGCAGAGGAATAGATCTGACTAGTAAGAATCTTAAAACCTATGTACTGATATGTCTCCGTAAGGGAATCAAGTGTGTCTAGACTGGCATAAACACGGCAGCGAGAATCAGCTCAAACCCACTCTAAAAAGAAATTTCAAAAACAGAACAAAGAAACAGGGAAATTCTTTACAATTCCTTCAGGGTCTCTGATGCAACCTGGAATGACCCTATCTACAATGACAGCTGGATGTGGCATAAGGCTGGACACTTGCGACTGAGAGGATTGGTGAGATTGGGTGAGCAATTGCAGACCCTTTAAAGCAATAATGCATGGCACCCATTCCATGGGTCCCAGCTCTCCAGGTTGAAGGGAATATTACTACAGCTATAACGTGTACGGGAAACCTAGAGAATGGACACACTGTGAATACGACAGGTTTCTAAAACTCAACGAAGAGCCCCTCTCCTGGTGCTCCGGTTTGACTTTCCAACTGCTTTCCTATCAATCTCCCAACTTGGAGAGACAGCCCCTTTAAGCTCCTGGTTCTCACAGGTTGCCAATTTGGCAGAGGATGAAAGGGAAGAGGGAGAACCAATGAGAGAGTAGCTGCTAGGCATTTGGATGGGCACATGTCACTCTAATTTCCCGGCAGGAAGAAGAATTAACCAAAATCTCAGCCACCCACTGGGAACAGGTATAGGTCTTGAACGAAAAGTTTGGACTTGCGTTCAGCTTACAAAAAACGAGTTGAAAAATGGAGCTCAGGGGCACAGCAATTCACAAACTGGCAGAGTAATCAAGGCCAACTATCGTCCAAAAATCTGTTGAGGGAAGGCAACGAGGCGGACTTGAAAGCGAGGCAGAATAGCAGGAAACAGATTTCAAGAGGTACGTTGGAATCGCCTGTAAAGCACAGGAAGAGGGGCACAACTTCGACAATGATGCACTTGGCCAAAAAGGGCGTATGCGTTTTCTCCTGAATATATTCAGGAGAAAACGCATACGCTCTTTTTGGCTCAGCAAGCAAGTGGGCAATGCAAATCTGCACTACAAAGAAGTATCACTTCCCACCGGTCAAAAGGGACATCCACAAAATGTGTAAAAACCAGAAAGGCAAGACAGGCCCTGGAGAACAGGGATCCCTGTTATGCTGATGGGCAGGATGTAAGTTGCCAACTGCCTCACTGGAGGAGTGCATTGTGTTCCCTAAAACAAGTAAACAACAGAGCTACAGAGCCAAGGGCACTTCCAGTCTAGGGAATATACCATGGGAAAACTGAAAATCCATAAGACAGAGCCACCCCCATATTGAGGGATGCACTGCTTACAAGAACCTCAACCTGGGTACACCTGAAATATCCCAGGAAATATAAAAATGGTTCCAAACATTGTGGAAATTACGTACGATGGAATATCCCTCAGCCACGAAATCAATGTCATAAGACCTGTAGCAGCAAAATGAGTGGATTCAGGTACGATGATTCTAAGTGAAAGAAGTCACACAGGAAAAGAAACTTATCATAAGATATCACTTAGGAAGATCCTGTAAACATGGCTACACATGAACTGAGTTAGGCAAGAGAACAGAGTCTCACATTTAGAAAACACTCTTATGCCTGCTTAAGGGGGAAGGAGAGGTGGGGTGATGCATCAAACCAGAGTTTGATATAAGCACAGGTACCGTTCCAAAAACCAACTATGGAATAGACAAGACCTACACCTTCCTCAGTGAAAGGGACACAAAACCCCATATTTCTCGCAGAGGAATAGATTTGACTAGTAAGAACCTTAAAACCTATGTACTGATATGTCTCCGTAAGGGAATCAAGTGTGTCTAGACTGGCATAAACACGGCAGGGAGAATCAGCTCAAACCCACTCTAAAAAGGAATTTCAAAAACAGAACAAAGAAACAGGGAAATTCTTCACAATTCCTTCAGGGTCTCTGATGCAACCTGGAATGACCCTATCTACAATGACAGCTGGATGTGGCATAAGGCTGGACACTTGGGACTGAGAGGATTGGTGAGATTGGGTGAGCAATTGCAGACCCTTTAAAGCAATAATGCATGGCACCCATTCCATGGGTCCCAGCTCTCCAGGTTGAAGGGAATATTACTACAGCTATAACGTGTACCGGAAACCTAGAGAATGGACACACTGTGAATACGACAGGTTTCTAAAACTCAACGAAGAGCCCCTCTCCTGGTGCTCCGGTTTGACTTTCCAACTGCTTTCCTATCAATCTCCCAACTTGGAGAGACAGCCCCTTTAAGCTCCTGGTTCGCACAGGTTGCCAATTTGGCAGAGGATGAAAGGGAAGAGGGAGAACCAATGAGAGAGTAGCTGCTAGGCATTTGGATGGGCACATGTCACTCTAATTTCCCGGCAGGAAGAAGAATTAACCAAAGTCTCAGCCACCCACCGGGAACCAGTACAGGTCCTGAACCAAAAGTTTGGACTTGCGTTCAGCTCACAAAAAACGAGTTGAAAAATGGAGCTCAGGGGCACAGCAATTCACAAACTGGCAGAGTAATCAAGGCCAACTATCGTCCAAAAATCTGTTGAGGGAAGGCAACGAGGCGGACTTGAAAGCGAGGCAGAATAGCAGGAAACAGATTTCAAGAGGTACGTTGGAATGGCCTGTAAAGCACAGGAAGAGGGGCACAATTTCGACAATGATGCACTTGGCCAAAAAGGGCGTATGCGTTTTCCCTTGAATATATTCAGGAGAAAACGCATACGCCCTTTTTGGCCAAGCAAGCAAGCGGGCAATGCAAATCTGCACTACAAAGAAGTATCACTTCCCACCGGTCAAAAGGGACATCCACAAAATGTGTAAAAAACCAGAAAGGCAAGACAGGCCCTGGAGAACAGGGAGCCCTGTTATGCTGATGGGCGGGATGTAAGTTGCCAACTGCCTCACTGGAGGAGTGCATTGTTTTCCCTAAAACAAGTAAACAACAGAGCTACAGAGCCAAGGGAACTTCCAGTCTAGGGAATATACCTTGGGAAAACTGAAAATCCATAAGACGGAGCCACCCCCAAATTGAGGGTTGCACTGCTTACAAGAACCTCAACCTGGGTACACCTGAAATATCCCAGGAAATATAAAAATGGTTCCAAACATTGTGGAACTTACGTACGATGGAATATCCCTTAGCCACGAAATCAATGTCATAAGACCTGTAGCAGCAAAATGAGTGGATTCAGGTACGATGATTCTAAGTGCAAGAAGTCACACAGGAAAAGAAACTTATCATAAGATATCACTTAGGAAGATCCTGTAAACATGGCTACACATGAACTGAGTTAGGCAAGAGAACAGAGTCTCACATTTAGAAAACACTCTTATGCCTGCTTAAGGGGGAAGGAGAGGTGGGGTGATGCATCAAACCCGAGTTTGATATAAGCACAGGTACCGTTCCAAAAACCAACTATGGAATAGACAAGACCTACACCTTCCTCAGTGAAAGGGACTCAAAACCCCATATTTACCGCAGAGGAATAGATCTGACTAGTAAGAAACTTAAAACCTATGTACTGATATGTCTCCGTAAGGGAATCAAGTGTGTCTAGACTGGCATAAACATGGCAGCGAGAATCAGCTCAAACCCACTCTAAAAAGGAATTTCAAAAACAGAACAAAGAAACAGGGAAATTCTTCACAATTCCTTCAGGGTCTCTGATGCAACCTGGAATGACCCTATATACAATGACAGCTGGATGTGGCATAAGGCTGGACACTTGGGACTGAGAGGATTGGTGAGATTGGGTGAGCAATTGCAGACCCTTTAAAGCAATAATGCATGGCACCCATTCCATGGGTCCCAGCTCTCCAGGTTGAAGGGAATATTACTACAGCTATAACGTGTACCGGAAACCTAGAGAATGGACACACTGTGAATACGACAGGTTTCTAAAACTCAATGAAGAGCCCCTCTCCTGGTGCTCCGGTTTGACTTTCCAACTGCTTTCCTATCAATCTCCCAACTTGGAGAGGCAGCCCCTTTAAGCTCCTGGTTCGCACAGGTTGCCAATTTGGCAGAGGATGAAAGGGAAGAGGGAGAACCAATGAGAGAGTAGCTGCTAGGCATTTGGATGGGCACATGTCACTCTAATTTCCCGGCAGGAAGAAGAATTAACCAAAGTCTCAGCCACCCACCGGGAACCAGTATAGGTCCTGAACCAAAAGTTTGGCCTTGCGTTCAGCTCAGAAAAAACGAGTTGAAAAATGGGGCTCAGGGGCACAGCAATTCACAAACTGGCAGAGTAATCAAGGCCAACTATCGTCCAAAAATCTGTTGAGGGAAGGCAACGAGGCGGACTTGAAAGCGAGGCAGAATAGCAGGAAACAGATTTCAAGAGGTACGTTGGAATCGCCTGTAAAGCACAGGAAGAGGGGCACAACTTCGACAATGATGCACTTGGCCAAAAAGGGCGTATGCGTTTTCTCCTGAATATATTCAGGAGAAAACGCATACGCCCTTTTTGGCCAAGCAAGCAAGCGGGCAATGCAAATCTGCACTACAAAGAAGTATCACTTCCCACCGGTCAAAAGGGACATCCGCAAAATGTGTAAAAAACCAGAAAGGCAAGACAGGCCCTGGAGAACAGGGAGCCCTGTTATGCTGATGGGCGGGATGTAAGTTGCCAACTGCCTCACTGGAGGAGTGCATTGTGTTCCCTAAAACAAGTAAACAACAGAGCTACAGAGCCAAGTGCACTTCCAGTCTAGGGAATATACCTTGGGAAAACTGAAAATCCATAAGACAGAGCCACCCCCAAATTGAGGGCTGCACTGCTTACAAGAACCTCAACCTGGGTACACCTGAAATATTCCAGGCAATATAAAAATGGTTCCAAACATTGTGGAACTTACGTACGATGGAATATCCCTCAGCCACGAAATCAATGTCATAAGACCAGTAGCAGCAAAATGAGTGGATTCAGGTACGATGATTCTAAGTGAAAGAAGTCACACAGGAAAAGAAACTTATCATAATATATCACTTAGGAAGATCCTGTAAACATGGCTACACATGAACTGAGTTAGGCAAGAGAACAGAGTCTCACATTTAGAAAAAACTCTTACGCCTGCTTAAGGGGGAAGGAGAGGTGGGGTGATGCATCAAACCCGAGTTTGATATAAGCACAGGTACCGTTCCCAAAACCAACTATGGAATAGACAAGACCTACACATTCCTCAGTGAAAGGGACTCAAAACCCCATATTTCCCGCAGAGGAATAGATCTGACTAGTAAGAATCTTAAAACCTATGTACTGATATGTCTCCGTAAGGGAATCAAGTGTGTCTAGACTGGCATAAACATGGCAGCGAGAATCAGCTCAAACCCACTCTAAAAAGGAATTTCAAAAACAGAACAAGAAACAGGGAAATTCTTCACAATTCCTTCAGGGTCTCTGATGCAACCTGGAATGACCCTATCTACAATGACAGCTGGATGTGGCATAAGGCTGGACACTTGGGACTGAGAGGATTGGTGAGATTGGGTGAGCAATTGCAGACCCTTTAAAGCAATAATGCATGGCACCCATTCCATGGGTCCCAGCTCTCCAGGTTGAAGGGAATATTACTACAGCTATAACGTGTACGGGAAACCTAGAGAATGGACACACTGTGAATACGACAGGTTTCTAAAACTCAACGAAGAGCCCCTCTCCTGGTGCTCCGGTTTGACTCTCCAACTGCTTTCCTATCAATCTCCCAACTTGGAGAGACAGCCCCTTTAAGCTCCTGGTTCGCACAGGTTGCCAATTTGGCAGAGGATGAAAGGGAAGAGGGACAACCAATGAGAGAGTAGCTGCTAGGCATTTGGATGGGCACATGTCACTCTAATTTCCCGGCAGGAAGAAGAATTAACCAAAGTCTCAGCCACCCACCGGGAACCAGTATAGGTCCTGAACCAAAAGTTTGGCCTTGCGTTCAGCTCAGGAAAAACGAGTTGAAAAATGGAGCTCAGGGGCACAGCAATTCACAAACTGGCAGAGTAATCAAGGCCAACTATCGTCCAAAAATCTGTTGAGGGAAGGCAACGAGGCGGAATTGAAAGCGAGGCAGAATAGCAGGAAACAGATTTCAAGAGGTACATTGGAATCGCCTGTAAAGCACAGGAAGAGGGGCACAACTTCGACAATGATGCACTTGGCCAAAAAGGGCGTATGCGTTTTCTCCTGAATATATTCAGGAGAAAACGCATACGCCCTTTTTGGCCAAGCAAGCAAGCGGGCAATGCAAATCTGCACTACAAAGAAGTATCACTTCCCACCGGTCAAAAGGGACATCCGCAAAATGTGTAAAAAACCAGAAAGGCAAGACAGGCCCTGGAGAACAGGGAGCCCTGTTATGCTGATGGGCGGGATGTAAGTTGCCAACTGCCTCACTGGAGGAGTGCATTGTGTTCCCTAAAACAAGTAAACAACAGAGCTACAGAGCCAAGTGCACTTCCAGTCTAGGGAATATACCTTGGGAAAACTGAAAATCCATAAGACAGAGCCACCCCCAAATTGAGGGCTGCACTGCTTACAAGAACCTCAACCTGGGTACACCTGAAATATCCCAGGCAATATAAAAATGGTTCCAAACATTGTGGAACTTACGTACGATGGAATATCCCTCAGCCACGAAATCAATGTCATAAGACCAGTAGGAGCAAAATGAGTGGATTCAGGTACGATGATTCTAAGTGAAAGAAGTCACACAGATAAAGAAACTTATCATAAGATATCACTTAGGAAGATCCTGTAAACATGGCTACACATGAACTGAGTTAGGCAAGAGAACAGAGTCTCACATTTAGAAAAAACTCTTATGCCTGCTTAAGGGGGAAGGAGAGGTGGGGTGATGCATCAAACCCGAGTTTGATATAAGCACAGGTACCGTTCCAAAAACCAACTATGGAATAGACAAGACCTACACCTTCCTCAGTGAAAGGGACTCAAAACCCCATATTTCCCGCAGAAGAATCGATCTGACTAGTAAGAATCTTAAAACCTATGTACTGATATGTCTCCGTAAGGGAATCAAGTGTGTCTAGACTGGCATAAACAGGGCAGCGAGAATCAGCTCAAAACCACTCTAAAAAGGAATTTCAAAAACAGAACAAAGAAACAGGGAAATTCTTTACAATTCCTTCAGGGTCTCTGATGCAACCTGGAATGACCCTATCTACAATGACAGCTGCATGTGGCATAAGGCTGGACACTTGCGACTGAGAGGATTGGTGAGATTGGGTGAGCAATTGCAGACCCTTTAAAGCAATAATGCATGGCACCCATTCCATGGGTCCCAGCTCTCCAGGTTGAAGGGAATATTACTACAGCTATAACGTGTACGGGAAACCTAGAGAATGGACACACTGTGAATACGACAGGTTTCTAAAACTCAACGAAGAGCCCCTCTCCTGGTGCTCCGGTTTGACTTTCCAACTGCTTTCCTATCAATCTCCCAACTTGGAGAGACAGCCCCTTTAAGCTCCTGGTTCGCACAGGTTGCCAATTTGGCAGAGGATGAAAGGGAAGAGGGACAACCAATGAGAGAGTAGCTGCTAGGCATTTGGATGGGCACATGTCACTCTAATTTCCCGGCAGGAAGAAGAATTAACCAAAGTCTCAGCCACCCACCGGGAACCAGTATAGGTCCTGAACCAAAAGTTTGGACTTTCGTTCAGCTCACAAAAAACGAGTTGAAAAATGGAGCTCAGGGGCACAGCAATTCACAAACTGGCAGAGTAATCAAGGCCAACTATCGTCCAAAAATCTGTTGAGGGAAGGCAACGAGGCGGACTTGAAAGCGAGGCAGAATAGCAGGAAACAGATTTCAAGAGGTACGTTGGAATCGCCTGTAAAGCACAGGAAGAGGGGCACAACTTCGACAATGATGCACTTGGCCAAAAAGGGCGTATGCGTTTTCTCCTGAATATATTCAGGAGAAAACGCATACGCCCTTTTTGGCCAAGCAAGCAAGCGGGCAATGCAAATCTGCACTACAAAGAAGTATCACTTCCCACCGGTCAAAAGGGACATCCACAAAATGTGTAAAAACCAGAAAGGCAAGAGAGGCCCTGGAGAACAGGGAGCCCTGTTATGCTGATGGGCGGGATGTAAGTTGCCAACTGCCTCACTGGAGGAGTGAATTCTGTTCCCTAAAACAAGTAAACAACAGAGCTACAGAGCCAAGGGCACTTCCAGTCTAGGGAATATACCTTGGGAAAATTGAAAATCCATAAGACAGAGCCACCCCCAAATTGAGGGCTGCACTGCTTACAAGAACCTCAACCTGGGTACACCTGAAATATCCCAGGAAATATAAAAATGGTTCCAAACATTGTGGAACTTACATACGATGGAATATCCCTCAGCCACGAAATCAATGTCATAAGACCAGTAGCAGCAAAATGAGTGGATTCAGGTACGATGATTCTAAGTGAAAGAAGTCACACAGGAAAAGAAACTTATCATAAGATATCACTTAGGAAGATCCTGTAAACATGGCTACACATGAACTGAGTTAGGCAAGAGAACAGAGTCTCACATTTAGAAAAAACTCTTATGCCTGCTTAAGGGGGAAGGAGAGGTGGGGTGATGCATCAAACCCGAGTTTGATATAAGCACAGGTACCGTTCCAAAAACCAACTATGGAATAGACAAGACCTCCACCTTCCTCAGTGAAAGGGACTCAAAACCCCATATTTCCCGCAGAGGAATAGATCTGACTAGTAAGTATCTTAAAACCTATGTACTGATATGTCTCCGTAAGGGAATCAAGTGGGTCTAGACTGGCATAAACATGGCAGCGAGAATCAGCTCAAACCCACTCTAAAAAGAAATTTCAAAAACAGAACAAAGAAACAGGGAAATTCTTTACAATTCCTTCAGGGTCTCTGATGCAACCTGGAATGACCCTATCTACAATGACAGCTGGATGTGGCATAAGGCTGGACACTTGCGACTGAGAGGATTGGTGAGATTGGGTGAGCAATTGCAGACCCTTTAAAGCAATAATGCATGGCACCCATTCCATGGGTCCCAGCTCTCCAGGTTGAAGGGAATATTACTACAGCTATAACGTGTACGGGAAACCTAAATAATGGACACACTGGGAATACGACAGGTTTCTAAAACTCAACGAAGAGCCCCTCTCCTGGTGCTCCGGTTTGACTTTCCAACTGCTTTCCTATCAATCTCCCAACTTGGAGAGACAGCCCCTTTAAGCTCCTGGTTCTCACAGGTTGCCAATTTGGCAGAGGATGAAAGGGAAGAGGGAGAACCAATGAGAGAGTAGCTGCTAGGCATTTGGATGGGCACATGTCACTCTAATTTCCCGGCAGGAAGAAGAATTAACCAAAATCTCAGCCACCCACCGGGTACAAGTATAGGTCTTGAACGAAAAGTTTGGACTTGCGTTCAGCTCACAAAAAACGAGTTGAAAAATGGAGCTCAGGGGCACAGCAATTCACAAACTGGCAGAGTAATCAAGGCCAACTATCGTCCAAAAATCTGTTGAGGGAAGGCAACGAGGCGGACTTGAAAGCGAGGCAGAATAGCAGGAAACAGATTTCAAGAGGTACGTTGGAATCGCCTGTAAAGCACAGGAAGAGGGGCACAACTTCGACAATGATGCACTTGGCCAAAAAGTGCGTATGCGTTTTCTCCTGAATATATTCAGGAGAAAACGCATACGCTCTTTTTGGCTCAGCAAGCAAGCGGGCAATGCAAATCTGCACTACAAAGAAGTATCACTTCCCACCGGTCAAAAGGGACATCCACAAAATGTGTAAAAACCAGAAAGGCAAGACAGGCCCTGGAGAACAGGGATCCCTGTTATGCTGATGGGCAGGATGTAAGTTGCCAACTGCCTCACTGGAGGAGTGCATTGTGTTCCCTAAAACAAGTAAACAACAGAGCTACAGAGCCAAGTGCACTTCCAGTCTAGGGAATATACCATGGGAAAACTGAAAATCCATAAGACAGAGCCACCCCCAAATTGAGGGATGCACTGCTTACAAGAACCTCAACCTGGGTACACCTGAAATATCCCAGGAAATATAAAAATGGTTCCAAACATTGTGGAAATTACGTACGATGGAATATCCCTCAGCCACGAAATCAATGTCATAAGACCTGTAGCAGCAAAATGAGTGGATTCAGGTACGATGATTCTAAGTGAAAGAAGTCACACAGGAAAAGAAACTTATCATAAGATATCACTTAGGAAGATCCTGTAAACATGGCTACACATGAACTGAGTTAGGCAAGAGAACAGAGTCTCACATTTAGAAAAAACTCTTATGCCTGCTTAAGGGGGAAGGAGAGGTGGGGTGATGCATCAAACCCGAGTTTGATATAAGCACAGGTACCGTTCCAAAAACCAACTATGGAATAGACAAGACCTACACCTTCCTCAGTGAAAGGGACTGAAAACCCCATATTTCCCGCAGAAGAATCGATCTGACTAGTAAGAATCTTAAAACTTATGTACTGATATGTCTCCGTAAGGGAATCAAGTGTGTCTAGACTGGCATAAACAGGACAGCGAGAATCAGCTCAAAACCACTCTAAAAAGGAATTTCAAAAACAGAACAAAGAAACAGGGAAATTCTTTACAATTCCTTCAGGGTCTCTGATGCAACCTGGAATGACCCTATCTACAATGACAGCTGGATGTGGCATAAGGCTGGACACTTGCGACTGAGAGGATTGGTGAGATTGGGTGAGCAATTGCAGACCCTTTAAAGCAATAATGCATGGCACCCATTCCATGGGTCCCAGCTCTCCAGGTTGAAGGGAATATTACTACAGCTATAACGTGTACGGGAAACCTAGAGAATGGACACACTGTGAATACGACAGGTTTCTAAAACTCAACGAAGAGCCCCTCTCCTGGTGCTCCGGTTTGACTTTCCAACTGCTTTCCTATCAATCTCCCAACTTGGAGAGACAGCCCCTTTAAGCTCCTGGTTCGCACAGGTTGCCAATTTGGCAGAGGATGAAAGGGAAGAGGGAGAACCAATGAGAGAGTAGCTGCTAGGCATTTGGATGGGCACATGTCACTCTAATTTCCCGGCAGGAAGAAGAATTAACCAAAGTCTCAGCCACCCACCGGGAACCAGTATAGGTCCTGAACCAAAAGTTTGGACTTGCGTTCAGCTCACAAAAAACGAGTTGAAAAATGGAGCTCAGGGGCACAGCAATTCACAAACTGGCAGAGTAATCAAGGCCAACTATCGTCCAAAAATCTGTTGAGGGAAGGCAACGAGGCGGACTTGAAAGCGAGGCAGAATAGCAGGAAACAGATTTCAAGAGGTACGTTGGAATGGCCTGTAAAGGACAGGAAGAGGGGCACAATTTCGACAATGATGCACTTGGCCAAAAAGGGCGTATGCGTTTTCTCCTGAATATATTCAGGAGAAAACGCATACGCCCTTTTTGGCCAAGCAAGCAAGCGGGCAATGCAAATCTGCACTACAAAGAAGTATCACTTCCCACCGGTCAAAAGGGACATCCACAAAATGTGTAAAAAACCAGAAAGGCAAGACAGGCCCTGGAGAACAGGGAGCCCTGTTATGCTGATGGGCGGGATGTAAGTTGCCAACTGCCTCACTGGAGGAGTGCATTGTTTTCCCTAAAACAAGTAAACAACAGAGCTACAGAGCCAAGGGCACTTCCAGTCTAGGGAATATACCTTGGGAAAAATGAAAATCCATAAGACGGAGCCACCCCCAAATTGAGGGTTGCACTGCTTACAAGAACCTCAACCTGGGTACACCTGAAATATCCCAGGAAATATAAAAATGGTTCCAAACATTGTGGAACTTACGTACGATGGAATATCCCTCAGCCACGAAATCAATGTCATAAGACCTGTAGCAGCAAAATGAGTGGATTCAGGTACGATGATTCTAAGTGCAAGAAGTCACACAGGAAAAGAAACTTATCATAAGATATCACTTAGGAAGATCCTGTAAACATGGCTACACATGAACTGAGTTAGGCAAGAGAACAGAGTCTCACATTTAGAAAACACTCTTATGCCAGCTTAAGGGGGAAGGAGAGGTGGGGTGATGCATCAAACCCGAGTTTGATATAAGCACAGGTACCGTTCCAAAAACCAACTATGGAATAGACAAGACCTACACCTTCCTCAGTGAAAGGGACTCAAAACCCCATATTTACCGCAGAGGAATAGATCTGACTAGTAAGAAACTTAAAACCTATGTACTGATATGTCTCCGTAAGGGAATCAAGTGTGTCTAGACTGGCATAAACATGGCAGCGAGAATCAGCTCAAACCCACTCTAAAAAGGAATTTCAAAAACAGAACAAAGAAACAGGGAAATTCTTCACAATTCCTTCAGGGTCTCTGATGCAACCTGGAATGACCCTATCTACAATGACAGCTGGATGTGGCATAAGGCTGGACACTTGGGACTGAGAGGATTGGTGAGATTGGGTGAGCAATTGCAGACCCTTTAAAGCAATAATGCATGGCACCCATTCCATGGGTCCCAGCTCTCCAGGTTGAAGGGAATATTACTACAGCTATAACGTGTACCGGAAACCTAGAGAATGGACACACTGTGAATACGACAGGTTTCTAAAACTCAATGAAGAGCCCCTCTCCTGGTGCTCCGGTTTGACTTTCCAACTGCTTTCCTATCAATCTCCCAACTTGGAGAGGCAGCCCATTTAAGCTCCTGGTTCGCACAGGTTGCCAATTTGGCAGAGGATGAAAGGGAAGAGGGAGAACCAATGAGAGAGTAGCTGCTAGGCATTTGGATGGGCACATGTCACTCTAATTTCCCGGCAGGAAGAAGAATTAACCAAAATCTCAGCCACCCACCGGGAACAAGTATAGGTCTTGAACGAAAAGTTTGGACTTGCGTTCAGCTCACAAAAAACGAGTTGAAAAATGGAGCTCAGGGGCACAGCAATTCACAAACTGGCAGAGTAATCAAGGCCAACTATCGTCCAAAAATCTGTTGAGGGAAGGCAACGAGGCGGACTTGAAAGCGAGGCAGAATAGCAGGAAACAGATTTCAAGAGGTACGTTGGAATCGCCTGTAAAGCACAGGAAGAGGGGCACAACTTCGACAATGATGCACTTGGCCAAAAAGGGCGTATGCGTTTTCTCCTGAATATATTCAGGAGAAAACGCATACGCTCTTTTTGGCTCAGCAAGCAAGCGGGCAATGCAAATCTGCACTACAAAGAAGTATCACTTCCCACCGGTCAAAAGGGACATCCACAAAATGTGTAAAAACCAGAAAGGCAAGACAGGCCCTGGAGAACAGGGATCCCTGTTATGCTGATGGGCAGGATGTAAGTTGCCAACTGCCTCACTGGAGGAGTGCATTGTGTTCCCTAAAACAAGTAAACAACAGAGCTACAGAGCCAAGGGCACTTCCAGTCTAGGGAATATACCTTGGGAAAACTGAAAATCCAGAAGACAGAGCCACACCCAAATTGAGGGATGCACTGCTTACAAGAACCTCAACCTGGGTACACCTGAAATATCCCAGGAAATATAAAAATGGTTCCAAACATTGTGGAAATTACGTTCGATGGAATATCCCTCAGCCACGAAATCAATGTCATAAGACCTGTAGCAGCAAAATGAGTGGATTCAGGTACGATGATTCTAAGTGAAAGAAGTCACACAGGAAAAGAAACTTATCATAAGATATCACTTAGGAAGATCCTGTAAACATGGCTACACATGAACTGAGTTAGGCAAGAGAACAGAGTCTCACATTTAGAAAAAACTCTTATGCCTGCTTAAGGGGGAAGGAGAGGTGGGGTGATGCATCAAACCCGAGTTTGATATAAGCACAGGTACCGTTCCAAAAACCAACTATGGAATAGACAAGACCTACACCTTCCTCAGTGAAAGGGACTCAAAACCCCATATTTCCCGCAGAAGAATCGATCTGACTAGTAAGAATCTTAAAACCTATGTACTGATATGTCTCCGTAAGGGAATCAAGTGTGTCTAGACTGGCATAAACAGGGCAGCGAGAATCAGCTCAAAACCACTCTAAAAAGGAATTTCAAAAACAGAACAAAGAAACAGGGAAATTCTTCACAATTCCTTCAGGGTCTCTGATGCAACCTGGAATGACCCTATCTACAATGACAGCTGGATGTGGCATAAGGCTGGACACTTGCGACTGAGAGGATTGGTGAGATTGGGTGAGCAATTGCAGACCCTTTAAAGCAATAATGCATGGCACCCATTCCATGGGTCCCAGCTCTCCAGGTTGAAGGGAATATTACTACAGCTATAACGTGTACGGGAAACCTAGAGAATGGACACACTGTGAATACGAGAGGTTTCTAAAACTCAACGAAGAGCCCCTCTCCTGGTGCTCCGGTTTGACTTTCCAACTGCTTTCCTATCAATCTCCCAACTTGGAGAGACAGCCCCTTTAAGCTCCTGGTTCGCACAGGTTGCCAATTTGGCAGAGGATGAAAGGGAAGAGGGACAACCAATGAGAGAGTAGCTGCTAGGCATTTGGATGGGCACATGTCACTCTAATTTCCCGGCAGGAAGAAGAATTAACCAAAGTCTCAGCCACCCACCGGGAACCAGTATAGGTCCTGAACCAAAAGTTTGGACTTGCGTTCAGCTCACAAAAAACGAGTTGAAAAATGGAGCTCAGGGGCACAGCAATTCACAAACTGGCAGAGTAATCAAGGCCAACTATCGTCCAAAAATCTGTTGAGGGAAGGCAACGAGGCGGACTTGAAAGCGAGGCAGAATAGCAGGAAACAGATTTCAAGAGGTACGGTGGAATCGCCTGTAAAGCACAGGAAGAGGGGCACAACTTCGACAATGATGCACTTGGCCAAAAAGGGCGTATGCGTTTTCTCCTGAATATATTCAGGAGAAAACGCATACGCCCTTTTTGGCCAAGCAAGCAAGCGGGCAATGCAAATCTGCACTACAAAGAAGTATCACTTCCCACCGGTCAAAAGGGACATCCACAAAATGTGTAAAAACCAGAAAGGCAAGAAAGGCCCTGGGGAACAGGGAGCCCTGTTATGCTGATGGGCGGGATGTAAGTTGCCAACTGCCTCACTGGAGGAGTGAATTCTGTTCCCTAAAACAAGTAAACAACAGAGCTACAGAGCCAAGGGCACTTCCAGTCTAGGGAATATACCTTGGGAAAATTGAAAATCCATAAGACAGAGCCACCCCCAAATTGAGGGCTGCACTGCTTACAAGAACCTCAACCTGGGTACACCTGAAATATCCCAGGCAATATAAAAAAGGTTCCAAACATTGTGGAACTTACGTACGATGGAATATCCCTCAGCCACGAAATCAATGTCATAAGACCAGTAGCAGCAAAATGAGTGGATTCAGGTACGATGATTCTAAGTGAAAGAAGTCACACAGGAAAAGAAACTTATCATAAGATATCACTTAGGAAGATCCTATAAACATGGCTACACATGAACTGAGTTAGGCAAGAGAACAGAGTATCACATTTAGAAAAAACTCTTATGCCTGCTTAAGGGGGAAGGAGAGGTGGGGTGATGCATCAAACCCGAGTTTGATATAAGCACAGGTACCGTTCCAAAAACCAACTATGGAATAGACAAGACCTCCACCTTCCTCAGTGAAAGGGACTCAAAACCCCATATTTCCCGCAGAGGAATAGATCTGACTAGTAAGTATCTTAAAACCTATGTACTGATATGTCTCCGTAAGGGAATCAAGTGTGTCTAGACTGGCATAAACATGGCAGCGAGAATCAGCTCAAACCCACTCTAAAAAGAAATTTCAAAAACAGAACAAAGAAACAGGGAAATTCTTTACAATTCCTTCAGGGTCTCTGATGCAACCTGGAATGACCCTATCTACAATGACAGCTGGATGTGGCATAAGGCTGGACACTTGCGACTGAGAGGATTGGTGAGATTGGGTGAGCAATTGCAGACCCTTTAAAGCAATAATGCATGGCACCCATTCCATGGGTCCCAGCTCTCCAGGTTGAAGGGAATATTACTACAGCTATAACGTGTACGGGAAACCTAGATAATGGACACACTGGGAATACGACAGGTTTCTAAAACTCAACGAAGAGCCCCTCTCCTGGTGCTCCGGTTTGACTTTCCAACTGCTTTCCTATCAATCTCCCAACTTGGAGAGACAGCCCCTTTAAGCTCCTGGTTCGCACAGGTTGCCAATTTGGCAGAGGATGAAAGGGAAGAGGGAGAACCAATGAGAGAGTAGCTGCTAGGCATTTGGATGGGCACATGTCACTCTAATTTCCCGGCAGGAAGAAGAATTAACCAAAGTCTCAGCCACCCACCGGGAACCAGTATAGGTCCTGAACCAAAAGTTTGGACTTGCGTTCAGCTCACAAAAAACGAGTTGAAAAATGGAGCTCAGGGGCACAGCAATTCACAAACTGGCAGAGTAATCAAGGCCAACTATCGTCCAAAAATCTGTTGAGGGAAGGCAACGAGGCGGACTTGAAAGCGAGGCAGAATAGCAGGAAACAGATTTCAAGAGGTACGTTGGAATCGCCTGTAAAGCACAGGAAGAGGGGCACAACTTCGACAATGATGCACTTGGCCAAAAAGGGCGTATGCGTTTTCTCCTGAATATATTCAGGAGAAAACGCATACGCTCTTTTTGGCTCAGCAAGCAAGCGGGCAATGCAAATCTGCACTACAAAGAAGTATCACTTCCCACCGGTCAAAAGGGACATCCACAAAATGTGTAAAAACCAGAAAGGCAAGACAGGCCCTGGAGAACAGGGATCCCTGTTATGCTGATGGGCAGGATGTAAGTTGCCAACTGCCTCACTGGAGGAGTGCATTGTGTTCCCTAAAACAAGTAAACAACAGAGCTACAGAGCCAAGGGCACTTCCAGTCTAGGGAATATACCTTGGGAAAACTGAAAATCCATAAGACAGAGCCACACCCAAATTGAGGGATGCACTGCTTACAAGAACCTCAACCTGGGTACACCTGAAATATCCCAGGAAATATAAAAATGGTTCCAAACATTGTGGAAATTACGTACGATGGAATATCCCTCAGCCACGAAATCAATGTCATAAGACCTGTAGCAGCAAAATGAGTGGATTCAGGTACGATGATTCTAAGTGAAAGAAGTCACACAGGAAAAGAAACTTATCATAAGATATCACTTAGGAAGATCCTGTAAACATGGCTACACATGAACTGAGTTAGGCAAGAGAACAGAGTCTCACATTTAGAAAAAACTCTTATGCCTGCTTAAGGGGGAAGGAGAGGTGGGGTGATGCATCAAACCCGAGTTTGATATAAGCACAGGTACCGTTCCAAAAACCAACTATGGAATAGACAAGACCTCCACCTTCCTCAGTGAAAGGGACTCAAAACCCCATATTTCCCGCAGAGGAATAGATCTGACTAGTAAGTATCTTAAAACCTATGTACTGATATGTCTCCGTAAGGGAATCAAGTGTGTCTAGACTGGCATAAACATGGCAGCGAGAATCAGCTCAAACCCACTCTAAAAAGAAATTTCAAAAACAGAACAAAGAAACAGGGAAATTCTTTACAATTCCTTCAGGGTCTCTGATGCAACCTGGAATGACCCTATCTACAATGACAGCTGCATGTGGCATAAGGCTGGACACTTGCGACTGAGAGGATTGGTGAGATTGGGTGAGCAATTGCAGACCCTTTAAAGCAATAATGCATGGCACCCATTCCATGGGTCCCAGCTCTCCAGGTTGAAGGGAATATTACTACAGCTATAACGTGTACGGGAAACCTAAATAATGGACACACTGGGAATATGACAGGTTTCTAAAACTCAACGAAGAGCCCCTCTCCTGGTGCTCCGGTTTGACTTTCCAACTGCTTTCCTATCAATCTCCCAACTTGGAGAGACAGCCCCTTTAAGCTCCTGGTTCTCACAGGTTGCCAATTTGGCAGAGGATGAAAGGGAAGAGGGAGAACCAATGAGAGAGTAGCTGCTAGGCATTTGGATGGGCACATGTCACTCTAATTTCCCGGCAGGAAGAAGAATTAACCAAAATCTCAGCCACCCACCGGGAACAAGTATAGGTCTTGAACGAAAAGTTTGGACTTGCGTTCAGCTCACAAAAAACGAGTTGAAAAATGGAGCTCAGGGGCACAGCAATTCACAAACTGGCAGAGTAATCAAGGCCAACTATCGTCCAAAAATCTGTTGAGGGAAGGCAACGAGGCGGACTTGAAAGCGAGGCAGAATAGCAGGAAACAGATTTCAAGAGGTACGTTGGAATCGCCTGTAAAGCACAGGAAGAGGGGCACAACTTCGACAATGATGCACTTGGCCAAAAAGGGCGTATGCGTTTTCTCCTGAATATATTCAGGAGAAAACGCATACGCTCTTTTTGGCTCAGCAAGCAAGCGGGCAATGCAAATCTGCACTACAAAGAAGTATCACTTCCCACCGGTCAAAAGGGACATCCACAAAATGTGTAAAAACCAGAAAGGCAAGACAGGCCCTGGAGAACAGGGATCCCTGTTATGCTGATGGGCAGGATGTAAGTTGCCAACTGCCTCACTGGAGGAGTGCATTGTGTTCCCTAAAACAAGTAAACAACAGAGCTACAGAGCCAAGGGCACTTCCAGTCTAGGGAATATACCTTGGGAAAACTGAAAATCCAGAAGACAGAGCCACACCCAAATTGAGGGATGCACTGCTTACAAGAACCTCAACCTGGGTACACCTGAAATATCCCAGGAAATATAAAAATGGTTCCAAACATTGTGGAAATTACGTTCGATGGAATATCCCTCAGCCACGAAATCAATGTCATAAGACCTGTAGCAGCAAAATGAGTGGATTCAGGTACGATGATTCTAAGTGAAAGAAGTCACACAGGAAAAGAAACTTATCATAAGATATCACTTAGGAAGATCCTGTAAACATGGCTACACATGAACTGAGTTAGGCAAGAGAACAGAGTCTCACATTTAGAAAAAACTCTTATGCCTGCTTAAGGGGGAAGGAGAGGTGGGGTGATGCATCAAACCCGAGTTTGATATAAGCACAGGTACCGTTCCAAAAACCAACTATGGAATAGACAAGACCTCCACCTTCCTCAGTGAAAGGGACTCAAAACCCCATATTTCCCGCAGAAGAATCGATCTGACTAGTAAGAATCTTAAAACCTATGTACTGATATGTCTCCGTAAGGGAATCAAGTGTGTCTAGACTGGCATAAACAGGGCAGCGAGAATCAGCTCAAAACCACTCTAAAAAGGAATTTCAAAAACAGAACAAAGAAACAGGGAAATTCTTCACAATTCCTTCAGGGTCTCTGATGCAACCTGGAATGACCCTATCTACAATGACAGCTGGATGTGGCATAAGGCTGGACACTTGCGACTGAGAGGATTGGTGAGATTGGGTGAGCAATTGCAGACCCTTTAAAGCAATAATGCATGGCACCCATTCCATGGGTCCCAGCTCTCCAGGTTGAAGGGAATATTACTACAGCTATAACGTGTACGGGAAACCTAGAGAATGGACACACTGTGAATACGAGAGGTTTCTAAAACTCAACGAAGAGCCCCTCTCCTGGTGCTCCGGTTTGACTTTCCAACTGCTTTCCTATCAATCTCCCAACTTGGAGAGACAGCCCCTTTAAGCTCCTGGTTCGCACAGGTTGCCAATTTGGCAGAGGATGAAAGGGAAGAGGGACAACCAATGAGAGAGTAGCTGCTAGGCATTTGGATGGGCACATGTCACTCTAATTTCCCGGCAGGAAGAAGAATTAACCAAAGTCTCAGCCACCCACCGGGAACCAGTATAGGTCCTGAACCAAAAGTTTGGACTTGCGTTCAGCTCACAAAAAACGAGTTGAAAAATGGAGCTCAGGGGCACAGCAATTCACAAACTGGCAGAGTAATCAAGGCCAACTATCGTCCAAAAATCTGTTGAGGGAAGGCAACGAGGCGGACTTGAAAGCGAGGCAGAATAGCAGGAAACAGATTTCAAGAGGTACGGTGGAATCGCCTGTAAAGCACAGGAAGAGGGGCACAACTTCGACAATGATGCACTTGGCCAAAAAGGGCGTATGCGTTTTCTCCTGAATATATTCAGGAGAAAACGCATACGCCCTTTTTGGCCAAGCAAGCAAGCGGGCAATGCAAATCTGCACTACAAAGAAGTATCACTTCCCACCGGTCAAAAGGGACATCCACAAAATGTGTAAAAACCAGAAAGGCAAGAAAGGCCCTGGGGAACAGGGAGCCCTGTTATGCTGATGGGCGGGATGTAAGTTGCCAACTGCCTCACTGGAGGAGTGAATTCTGTTCCCTAAAACAAGTAAACAACAGAGCTACAGAGCCAAGGGCACTTCCAGTCTAGGGAATATACCTTGGGAAAATTGAAAATCCATAAGACAGAGCCACCCCCAAATTGAGGGCTGCACTGCTTACAAGAACCTCAACCTGGGTACACCTGAAATATCCCAGGCAATATAAAAAAGGTTCCAAACATTGTGGAACTTACGTACGATGGAATATCCCTCAGCCACGAAATCAATGTCATAAGACCAGTGTCAGCAAAATGAGTGGATTCAGGTACGATGATTCTAAGTGAAAGAAGTCACACAGGAAAAGAAACTTATCATAAGATATCACTTAGGAAGATCCTATAAACATGGCTACACATGAACTGAGTTAGGCAAGAGAACAGAGTATCACATTTAGAAAAAACTCTTATGCCTGCTTAAGGGGGAAGGAGAGGTGGGGTGATGCATCAAACCCGAGTTTGATATAAGCACAGGTACCGTTCCAAAAACCAACTATGGAATAGACAAGACCTCCACCTTCCTCAGTGAAAGGGACTCAAAACCCCATATTTCCCGCAGAGGAATAGATCTGACTAGTAAGTATCTTAAAACCTATGTACTGATATGTCTCCGTAAGGGAATCAAGTGTGTCTAGACTGGCATAAACATGGCAGCGAGAATCAGCTCAAACCCACTCTAAAAAGAAATTTCAAAAACAGAACAAAGAAACAGGGAAATTCTTTACAATTCCTTCAGGGTCTCTGATGCAACCTGGAATGACCCTATCTACAATGACAGCTGGATGTGGCATAAGGCTGGACACTTGCGACTGAGAGGATTGGTGAGATTGGGTGAGCAATTGCAGACCCTTTAAAGCAATAATGCATGGCACCCATTCCATGGGTCCCAGCTCTCCAGGTTGAAGGGAATATTACTACAGCTATAACGTGTACGGGAAACCTAGAGAATGGACACACTGGGAATACGACAGGTTTCTAAAACTCAACGAAGAGCCCCTCTCCTGGTGCTCCGGTTTGACTTTCCAACTGCTTTCCTATCAATCTCCCAACTTGGAGAGACAGCCCCTTTAAGCTCCTGGTTCGCACAGGTTGCCAATTTGGCAGAGGATGAAAGGGAAGAGGGAGAACCAATGAGAGAGTAGCTGCTAGGCATTTGGATGGGCACATGTCACTCTAATTTCCCGGCAGGAAGAAGAATTAACCAAAGTCTCAGCCACCCACCGGGAACCAGTATAGGTCCTGAACCAAAAGTTTGGACTTGCGTTCAGCTCACAAAAAACGAGTTGAAAAATGGAGCTCAGGGGCACAGCAATTCACAAACTGGCAGAGTAATCAAGGCCAACTATCGTCCAAAAATCTGTTGAGGGAAGGCAACGAGGCGGACTTGAAAGCGAGGCAGAATAGCAGGAAACAGATTTCAAGAGGTACGTTGGAATCGCCTGTAAAGCACAGGAAGAGGGGCACAACTTCGACAATGATGCACTTGGCCAAAAAGGGCGTATGCGTTTTCTCCTGAATATATTCAGGAGAAAACGCATACGCTCTTTTTGGCTCAGCAAGCAAGCGGGCAATGCAAATCTGCACTACAAAGAAGTATCACTTCCCACCGGTCAAAAGGGACATCCACAAAATGTGTAAAAACCAGAAAGGCAAGACAGGCCCTGGAGAACAGGGATCCCTGTTATGCTGATGGGCAGGATGTAAGTTGCCAACTGCCTCACTGGAGGAGTGCATTGTGTTCCCTAAAACAAGTAAACAACAGAGCTACAGAGCCAAGGGCACTTCCAGTCTAGGGAATATACCTTGGGAAAACTGAAAATCCATAAGACAGAGCCACACCCAAATTGAGGGATGCACTGCTTACAAGAACCTCAACCTGGGTACACCTGAAATATCCCAGGAAATATAAAAATGGTTCCAAACATTGTGGAAATTACGTACGATGGAATATCCCTCAGCCACGAAATCAATGTCATAAGACCTGTAGCAGCAAAATGAGTGGATTCAGGTACGATGATTCTAAGTGAAAGAAGTCACACAGGAAAAGAAACTTATCATAAGATATCACTTAGGAAGATCCTGTAAACATGGCTACACATGAACTGAGTTAGGCAAGAGAACAGAGTCTCACATTTAGAAAAAACTCTTATGCCTGCTTAAGGGGGAAGGAGAGGTGGGGTGATGCATCAAACCCGAGTTTGATATAAGCACAGGTTCCGTTCCAAAAACCAACTATGGAATAGACAAGACCTACACCTTCCTCAGTGAAAGGGACTCAAAACCCCATATTTCCCGCAGAGGAATAGATCTGACTAGTAGGAATCTTAAAACCTATGTACTGATATGTCTCCGTAAGGGAATCAAGTGTGTCTAGACTGGCATAAACAGGGCAGCGAGAATCAGCTCAAACCCACTCTAAAAAGGAATTTCAAAAACAGAACAAAGAAACAGGGAAATTCTTTACAATTCCTTCAGGGTCTCTGATGCAACCTGGAATGACCCTATCTACAATGACAGCTGGATGTGGCATAAGGCTGGACACTTGCGACTGAGAGGATTGGTGAGATTGGGTGAGCAATTGCAGACCCTTTAAAGCAATAATGCATGGCACCCATTCCATGGGTCCCAGCTCTCCAGGTTGAAGGGAATATTACTACAGCTATAACGTGTACGGGAAACCTAGATAATGGACACACTGGGAATACGACAGGTTTCTAAAACTCAACGAAGAGCCCCTCTCCTGGTGCTCCGGTTTGACTTTCCAACTGCTTTCCTATCAATCTCCCAACTTGGAGAGACAGCCCCTTTAAGCTCCTGGTTCGCACAGGTTGCCAATTTGGCAGAGGATGAAAGGGAAGAGGGAGAACCAATGAGAGAGTAGCTGCTAGGCATTTGGATGGGCACATGTCACTCTAATTTCCCGGCAGGAAGAAGAATTAACCAAAGTCTCAGCCACCCACCGGGAACCAGTATAGGTCATGAACCAAAAGTTTGGACTTGCGTTCAGCTCACAAAAAACGAGTTGAAAAATGGAGCTCAGGGGCACAGCAATTCACAAACTGGCAGAGTAATCAAGGCCAACTATCGTCCAAAAATCTGTTGAGGGAAGGCAACGAGGCGGACTTGAAAGCGAGGCAGAATAGCAGGAAACAGATTTCAAGAGGTACGTTGGAATCGCCTGTAAAGCACAGGAAGAGGGGCACAACTTCGACAATGATGCACTTGGCCAAAAAGGGCGTATGCGTTTTCTCCTGAATATATTCAGGAGAAAACGCATACGCTCTTTTTGGCTCAGCAAGCAAGCGGGCAATGCAAATCTGCACTACAAAGAAGTATCACTTCCCACCGGTCAAAAGGGACATCCACAAAATGTGTAAAAACCAGAAAGGCAAGACAGGCCCTTGAGAACAGGGATCCCTGTTATGCTGATGGGCAGGATGTAAGTTGCCAACTGCCTCACTGGAGGAGTGCATTGTGTTCCCTAAAACAAGTAAACAACAGAGCTACAGAGCCAAGGGCACTTCCAGTCTAGGGAATATACCTTGGGAAAACTGAAAATCCATACGACAGAGCCACCCCCAAATTGAGGGCTGCACTGCTTACAAGAACCTCAACCTGGGTACACCTGAAATATCCCAGGAAATATAAAAATGGTTCCAAACATTGTGGAAATTACGTACGATGGAATATCCCTCAGCCACGAAATCAATGTCATAAGACCTGTAGCAGCAAAATGAGTGGATTCAGGTACGATGATTCTAAGTGAAAGAAGTCACACAGGAAAAGAAACTTATCATAAGATATCACTTAGGAAGATCCTGTAAACATGGCTACACATGAACTGAGTTAGGCAAGAGAACAGAGTCTCACATTTAGAAAACACTCTTATGCCTGCTTAAGGGGGAAGGAGAGGTGGGGTGATGCATCAAACCCGAGTTTGATATAAGCACAGGTTCCGTTCCAAAAACCAACTATGGAATAGACAAGACCTACACCTTCCTCAGTGAAAGGGACTCAAAACCCCATATTTCCCGCAGAGGAATAGATCTGACTAGTAAGAATCTTAAAACCTATGTACTGATATGTCTCCGTAAGGGAATCAAGTGTGTCTAGACTGGCATAAACAGGGCAGCGAGAATCAGCTCAAACCCACTCTAAAAAGGAATTTCAAAAACAGAACAAAGAAACAGGGAAATTCTTTACAATTCCTTCAGGGTCTCTGATGCAACCTGGAATGACCCTATCTACAATGACAGCTGGGTGTGGCATAAGCCTGGACACTTGGGACTGAGAGGATTGGTGAGATTGGGTGAGCAAATGCAGACCCTTTAAAGCAATAATGCATGGCACCCATTCCATGGGTCCCAGCTCTCCAGGTTGAAGGGAATATTACTACAGCTATAACGTGTACGGGAAACCTAGAGAATGGACACACTGTGAAAACGACAGGTTTCTAAAACTCAACAAAGAGCCCCTCTCCTGGTGCTCCGGTTTGACATTCCAACTGCTTTCCTAGCAATCTCCCAACTTGGAGAGACAGCCCCTTTAAGCTCCTGGTTCGCACAGGTTGCCAATTTGGCAGAGGATGAAAGGGAAGAGGGAGAACCAATGAGACAGTAGCTGCTAGGCATTTGGATGGGCACATGTCACTCTAATTTCCCGGCAGGAAGAAGAATTAACCAAAGTCTCAGCCACCCACCGGGAACCAGTATAGGTCCTGAACCAAAAGTTTGGACTTGCGTTCAGCTCACAAAAAGCGAGTTGAAAAATGGAGCTCAGGGGCACAGCAATTCACAAACTGGCAGAGTAATCAAGGCCAACTATCGTCCAAAAATCTGTTGAGGGAAGGCAACGAGGTGGACTTGAAAGCGAGGCAGAATAGCAGGAAACAGATTTCAAGAGGTACGTTGGAATCGCCTGTAAAGCACAGGAAGAGGGGCACAACTTCGACAATGATGCACTTGGCCAAAAAGGGCGTATGCGTTTTCTCCTGAATATATTCAGGAGAAAACGCATACGCCCTTTTTGGCCAAGCAAGCAAGCGGGCAATGCAAATCTGTACTACACAGAAGTATCACTTCCCACCGGTCAAAAGGGACATCCACAAAATGTGTAAAAACCAGAAAGGCAAGACAGGCCCTGGAGAACAGGGAGCCTTGTTATGCTGATGGGCGGGATGTAAGTTGCCAACTGCCTCACTGGAGGAGTGCATTGTGTTCCCTAAAACAAGTAAACAACAGAGCTACAGAGCCAAGGGCACTTCCAGTCTAGGGAATATACCTTGGGAAAACTGAAAATCCATAAGACAGAGCCACCCCCAAATTGAGGGCTGCACTGCTTACAAGAACCTCAACCTGGGTACACCTGAAATATCCCAGGCAATATAAAAATGGTTCCAAACATTGTGGAACTTACGTACGATGGAATATCCCTCAGCCACGAAATCAATGTCATAAGACCAGTAGCAGCAAAATGAGTGGATTCAGGTACGATGATTTTAAGTGAAAGAAGTCACACAGGAAAAGAAACTTATCATAAGATATCACTTAGGAAGATCCTGTAAACATGGCTACACATGAACTGAGTTAGGCAAGAGAACAGAGTCTCACATTTAGAAAACACTCTTATGCCTGCTTAAGGGGTAAGGAGAGGTGGGGTGATGCATCAAACCCGAGTTTGATATAAGCACAGGTACCGTTCCAAAAACCAACTATGGAATAGACAAGACCTACACCTTCCTCAGTGAAAGGGACTCAAAACCCCATATTTCCCGCAGAGGAATAGATCTGACTAGTAAGAATCTTAAAACCTATGTACTGATATGTCTCCGTAAGGGAATCAAGTGTGTCTAGACTGGCATAAACAGGGCAGCGAGAATCAGCTCAAACCCACTCTAAAAAGGAATTTCAAAAACAGAACAAAGAAACAGGGAAATTCTTCAAAATTCCTTCAGGGTCTCTGATGCAACCTGGAATGACCCTATCTACAATGACAGCTGGATGTGGCATAAGGCTGGACACTTGGGACTGAGAGGATTGGTGAGATTGGGTGAGCAAATGCAGACCCTTTAAAGCAATAATGCATGGCACCCATTCCATGGGTCCCAGCTCTCCAGGTTGAAGGGAATATTACTACAGCTATAACGTGTACGGGAAACCTAGAGAATGGACACACTGTGAATACGACAGGTTTCTAAAACTCAACGAAGAGCCCCTCTCCTGGTGCTCCGGTTTGACTTTCCAACTGCTTTCCTATCAATCTCCCAACTTGGAGAGACAGCCCCTTTAAGCTCCTGGTTCGCACAGGTTGCCAATTTGGCAGAGGATGAAAGGGAAGAGGGAGAACCAATGAGAGAGTAGCTGCTAGGCATTTGGATGGGCACATGTCACTCTAATTTCCCGGCAGGAAGAAGAATTAACCAAAGTCTCAGCCACCCACCGGGAACCAGTATAGGTCCTGAACCAAAAGTTTGGACTTGCGTTCAGCTCACAAGAAACGAGTTGAAAAATGGAGCTCAGGGGCACAGCAATTCACAAACTGGCAGAGTAATCAAGGCCAACTATCGTCCAAAAATCTGTTGAGGGAAGGCAACGAGGCGGACTTGAAAGCGAGGCAGAATAGCAGGAAACAGATTTCAAGAGGTACGTTGGAATCGCCTGTAAAGCACAGGAAGAGGGGCACAACTTCGACAATGATGCACTTGGCCAAAAAGGGCGTATGCGTTTTCTCCTGAATATATTCAGGAGAAAACGCATACGCCCTTTTTGGCCAAGCAAGCAAGCGGGCAATGCAAATCTGCACTACAAAGAAGTATCACTTCCCCCCGGTCAAAAGGGACATCCACAAAATGTGTAAAAAACAGAAAGGCAAGACAGGCCCTGGAGAACAGGGAGCCTTGTTATGCTCATGGGCGGGATGTAAGTTGCCAACTGCCTCACTGGAGGAGTGCATTGTGTTCCCTAAAACAAGTAAACAACAGAGCTACAGAGCCAAGGGCACTTCCAGTCTAGGGAATATACCTTGGGAAAACTGAAAATCCATAAGACAGAGCCACCCCCAAATTGAGGGCTGCACTGCTTACAAGAACCTCAACCTGGGTACACCTGAAATATCCCAGGCAATATAAAAATGGTTCCAAACATTGTGGAACTTACGTACGATGGAATATCCCTCAGCCACGAAATCAATGTCATAAGACCAGTAGCAGCAAAATGAGTGGATTCAGGTACGATGATTCTAAGTGAAAGAAGTCACACAGGAAAAGAAACTTGTCATAAGATATCACTTAGGAAGATCCTGTAAACATGGCTACACATGAACTGAGTTAGGCAAGAGAACAGAGTCTCACATTTAGAAAACACTCTTATGCCTGCTTAAGGGGGAAGGAGAGGTGGGGTGATGCATCAAACCCGAGTTTGATATAAGCACAGGTTCCGTTCCAAAAACCAACTATGGAATAGACAAGACCTACACCTTCCTCAGTGAAAGGGACTGAAAACCCCATATTTCCCGCAGAGGAATAGATCTGACTAGTAAGAATCTTAAAACCTATGTATTGATATGTCTCCGTAAGGGAATCAAGTGTGTCTAGACTGGCATAAACAGGGCAGCGAGAATCAGCTCAAACCCACTCTAAAAAGGAATTTCAAAAACAGAACAAAGAAACAGGGAAATTCTTCAAAATTCCTTCAGGGTCTCTGATGCAACCTGGAATGACCCTATCTACAATGACAGCTGGATGTGGCATAAGGCTGGACACTTGGGACTGAGAGGATTGGTGAGATTGGGTGAGCAAATGCAGACCCTTTAAAGCAATAATGCATGGCACCCATTCCATGGGTCCCAGCTCTCCAGGTTGAAGGGAATATTACTACAGCTATAACGTGTACGGGAAACCTAGAGAATGGACACACTGTGAATACGACAGGTTTCTAAAACTCAACGAAGAGCCCCTCTCCTGGTGCTCCGGTTTGACTTTCCAACTGCTTTCCTATCAATCTCCCAACTTGGAGAGACAGCCCCTTTAAGCTCCTGGTTCGCACAGGTTGCCAATTTGGCAGAGGATGAAAGGGAAGAGGGAGAACCAATGAGAGAGTAGCTGCTAGGCATTTGGATGGGCACATGTCACTCTAATTTCCCGGCAGGAAGAAGAATTAACCAAAGTCTCAGCCACCCACCGGGAACCAGTATAGGTCCTGAACCAAAAGTTTGGACTTGCGTTCAGCTCACAAAAAACGAGTTGAAAAATGGAGCTCAGGGGCACAGCAATTCACAAACTGGCAGAGTAATCAAGGCCAACTATCGTCCAAAAATCTGTTGAGGGAAGGCAACGAGGCGGACTTGAAAGCGAGGCAGAATAGCAGGAAACAGATTTCAAGAGGTACGTTGGAATCGCCTGTAAAGCACAGGAAGAGGGGCACAACTTCGACAATGATGCACTTGGCCAAAAAGGGCGTATGCGTTTTCTCCTGAATATATTCAGGAGAAAACGCATATGCCCTTTTTGGCCAAGCAAGCAAGCGGACAATGCAAATCTGCACTACAAAGAAGTATCACTTCCCACCGGTCAAAAGGGACATCCACAAAATGTGTAAAAACCAGAAAGGCAAGACAGGCCCTGGAGAACAGGGAGCCCTGTTATGCTGATGGGCGGGATGTAAGTTGCCAACTGCCTCACTGGAGGATTGCATTGTGTTCCCTAAAACAAGTAAACAACAGAGCTACAGAGCCAAGGGCACTTCCAGTCTAGGGAATATACCTTGGGAAAACTGAAAATCCATAAGACAGAGCCACCCCCAAATTGAGGGCTGCACTGCTTACAAGAACCTCAACCTGGGTACACCTGAAATATCCCAGGCAATATAAAAAAGGTTCCAAACATTGTGGAACTTACGTACGATGGAATATCCCTCAGCCACGAAATCAATGTCATAAGACCAGTAGCAGCAAAATGAGTGGATTCAGGTACGATGATTCTAAGTGAAAGAAGTCACACAGGAAAAGAAACTTATCATAAGATATCACTTAGGAAGATCCTATAAACATGGCTACACATGAACTGAGTTAGGCAAGAGAACAGAGTCTCACATTTAGAAAACACTCTTATGCCTGCTTAAGGGGGAAGGAGAGGTGGGGTGATGCATCAAACCCGAGTTTGATATAAGCACAGGTACCGTTCCAAAAACCAACTATGGAATAGACAAGACCTACACCTTCCTCAGTGAAAGGGACTCAAAACCCCATATTTCCCGCAGAGGAATAGATCTGACTAGTAATAATCTTAAAACCTATGTATTGATATGTCTCTGTAAGGGAATCAAGTGTGTCTAGACTGGCATAAACAGGGCAGCGAGAATCAGCTCAAACCCACTCTAAAAAGGAATTTCAAAAACAGAACAAAGAAACAGGGAAATTCTTCACAATTCCTTCAGGGTCTCTGATGCAACCTGGAATGACCCTATCTACAATGACAGCTGGATGTGGCATAAGGCTGGACACTTGGGACTGAGAGGATTGGTGAGATTGGGTGAGCAAATGCAGACCCTTTAAAGCAATAATGCATGGCACCCATTCCATGGGTCCCAGCTCTCCAGGTTGAAGCGAATATTACTACAGCTATAACGTGTACGGGAAACCTAGAGAATGGACACACTGTGAATACGACAGGTTTCTAAAACTCAACGAAGAGCCCCTCTCCTGGTGCTCCGGTTTGACTTTCCAACTGCTTTCCTATCAATCTCCCAACTTGGAGAGACAGCCCCTTTAAGCTCCTGGTTCGCACAGGTTGCCAATTTGGCAGAGGATGAAAGGGAAGAGGGAGAACCAATGAGAGAGTAGCTGCTAGGCATTTGGATGGGCACATGTCACTCTAATTTCCCGGCAGGAAGAAGAATTAACCAAAGTCTCAGCCACCCACCGGGAACCAGTATAGGTCCTGAACCAAAAGTTTGGACTTGCGTTCAGCTCACAAAAAACGAGTTGAAAAATGGAGCTCAGGGGCACAGCAATTCACAAACTGGCAGAGTAATCAAGGCCAACTATCATCCAAAAATCTGTTGAGGGAAGGCAACGAGGCGGACTTGAAAGCGAGGCAGAATAGCAGGAAACAGATTTCAAGAGGTACGTTGGAATCGCCTGTAAAGCACAGGAAGAGGGGCACAACTTCGACAATGATGCACTTGGCCAAAAAGGGCGTATGCGTTTTCTCCTGAATATATTCAGGAGAAAACGCATACGCCCTTTTTGGCCAAGCAAGCAAGCGGGCAATGCAAATCTGCACTACACAGAAGTATCACTTCCCACCGGTCAAAAGGGACATCCACAAAATGTGTAAAAAACCAGAAAGGCAAGACAAGCCCTGGAGAACAGGGAGCCCTGTTATGCTGATGGGCGGGATGTAAGTTGCCAACTGCCTCACTGGAGGAGTGCATTGTGTTCCCTAAAACAAGTAAACAACAGAGCTACAGAGCCAAGGGCACTTCCAGTCTAGGGAATATACCTTGGGAAAACTGAAAATCCATAAGACAGAGCCACCCCCAAATTGAGGGCTGCACTGCTTACAAGAACCTCAACCTGGGTACACCTGAATTATCCCAGGCAATATAAAAAAGGTTCCAAACATTGTGGAACTTACGTACGATGGAATATCCCTCAGCCACGAAATCAATGTCATAAGACCAGTAGCAGCAAAATGAGTGGATTCAGGTACGATGATTCTAAGTGAAAGAAGTCACACAGGAAAAGAAACTTATCATAAGATATCACTTAGGAAGATCCTGTAAACATGGCTACACATGAACTGAGTTAGGCAAGAGAACAGAGTCTCACATTTAGAAAACACTCTTATGCCTGCTTAAGGGGGAAGGAGAGGTGGGGTGATGCATCAAACCCGAGTTTGATATAAGCACAGGTACCGTTCCAAAAACCAACTATGGAATAGACAAGACCTACACCTTCCTCAGTGAAAGGGACTCAAAACCCCATATTTCCCGCAGAGGAATAGATCTGACTAGTAAGGATCTTAAAACCTATGTATTGATATGTCTCCGTAAGGGAATCAAGTGTGTCTACACTGGCATAAACAGGGCAGCGAGAATCAGCTCAAACCCACTCTAAAAAGGAATTTCAAAAACAGAACAAAGAAACAGGGAAATTCTTCACAATTCCTTCAGGGTCTCTGATGCAACCTGCAATGACCCTATCTACAATGACAGCTGGATGTGGCATAAGGCTGGACACTTGGGACTGAGAGGATTGGTGAGATTGGGTGAGCAAATGCAGACCCTTTAAAGCAATAATGCATGGCACCCATTCCATGGGTCCCAGCTCTCCAGGTTGAAGCGAATATTACTACAGCTATAACGTGTACGGGAAACCTAGAGAATGGACACACTGTGAATACGACAGGTTTCTAAAACTCAACGAAGAGCCCCTCTCCTGGTGCTCCGGTTTGACTTTCCAACTGCTTTCCTATCAATCTCCCAACTTGGAGAGACAGCCCCTTTAAGCTCCTGGTTCGCACAGGTTGCCAATTTGGCAGAGGATGAAAGGGAAGAGGGAGAACCAATGAGAGAGTAGCCGCTAGGCATTTGGATGGGCACATGTCACTCTAATTTCCCGGCAGGAAGAAGAATTAACCAAAGTCTCAGCCACCCACCGGGAACCAGTATAGGTCCTGAACCAAAAGTTTGGACTTGCGTTCAGCTCACAAAAAACGAGTTGAAAAATGGAGCTCAGGGGCACAGCAATTCACAAACTGGCAGAGTAATCAAGGCCCACTATCGTCCAAAAATCTGTTGAGGGAAGGCAACGAGGCGGACTTGAAAGCGAGGCAGAATAGCAGGAAACAGATTTCAAGAGGTACGTTGGAATCGCCTGTAAAGCACAGGAAGAGGGGCACAACTTCGACAATGATGCACTTGGCCAAAAAGGGCGTATGCGTTTTCTCCTGAATATATTCAGGAGAAAACGCATACGCCCTTTTTGGCCAAGCAAGCAAGCGGACAATGCAAATCTGCACTACAAAGAAGTATCACTTCCCACCGGTCAAAAGGGACATCCACAAAATGTGTAAAAACCAGAAAGGCAAGACAGGCCCTGGAGAACAGGGAGCCCTGTTATGCTGATGGGCGGGATGTAAGTTGCCAACTGCCTCACTGGAGGAGTGCATTGTGTTCCCTAAAACAAGTAAACAACAGAGCTACAGAGCCAAGGGCACTTCCAGTCTAGGGAATATACCTTGGGAAAACTGAAAATCCATAAGACAGAGCCACCCCCAAATTGAGGGCTGCACTGCTTACAAGAACCTCAACCTGGGTACACCTGAAATATCCCAGGCAATATAAAAAAGGTTCCAAACATTGTGGAACTTACGTACGATGGAATATCCCTCAGCCACGAAATCAATGTCATAAGACCAGTATCAGCAAAATGAGTGGATTCAGGTACGATGATTCTAAGTGAAAGAAGTCACACAGGAAAAGAAACTTATCATAAGATATCACTTAGGAAGATCCTATAAACATGGCTACACATGAACTGAGTTAGGCAAGAGAACAGAGTCTCACATTTAGAAAACACTCTTATGCCTGCTTAAGGGGGAAGGAGAGGTGGGGTGATGCATCAAACCCGAGTTTGATATAAGCACAGGTACCGTTCCAAAAACCAACTATGGAATAGACAAGACCTACACCTTCCTCAGTGAAAGGGACTCAAAACCCCATATTTCCCGCAGAGGAATAGATCTGACTAGTAAGAATCTTAAAACCTATGTATTGATATGTCTCTGTAAGGGAATCAAGTGTGTCTAGACTGGCATAAACAGGGCAGCGAGAATCAGCTCAAACCCACTCTAAAAAGGAATTTCAAAAACAGAACAAAGAAACAGGGAAATTCTTCACAATTCCTTCAGGGTCTCTGATGCAACCTGGAATGACCCTATCTACAATGACAGCTGGATGTGGCATAAGGCTGGACACTTGGGACTGAGAGGATTGGTGAGATTGGGTGAGCAAATGCAGACCCTTTAAAGCAATAATGCATGGCACCCATTCCATGGGTCCCAGCTCTCCAGGTTGAAGCGAATATTACTACAGCTATAACGTGTACGGGAAACCTAGAGAATGGACACACTGTGAATACGACAGGTTTCTAAAACTCAACGAAGAGCCCCTCTCCTGGTGCTCCGGTTTGACTTTCCAACTGCTTTCCTATCAATCTCCCAACTTGGAGAGACAGCCCCTTTAAGCTCCTGGTTCGCACAGGTTGCCAATTTGGCAGAGGATGAAAGGGAAGAGGGAGAACCAATGAGAGAGTAGCTGCTAGGCATTTGGATGGGCACATGTCACTCTAATTTCCCGGCAGGAAGAAGAATTAACCAAAGTCTCAGCCACCCACAGGGAACCAGTATAGGTCCTGAACCAAAAGTTTGGACTTGCGTTCAGCTCACAAAAAACGAGTTGAAAAATGGAGCTCAGGGGCACAGCAATTCACAAACTGGCAGAGTAATCAAGGCCAACTATCGTCCAAAAATCTGTTGAGGGAAGGCAACGAGGCGGACTTGAAAGCGAGGCAGAATAGCAGGAAACAGATTTCAAGAGGTACGTTGGAATCGCCTGTAAAGCACAGGAAGAGGGGCACAACTTCGACAATGATGCACTTGGCCAAAAAGGGCGTATGCGTTTTCTCCTGAATATATTCAGGAGAAAACGCATACGCCCTTTTTGGCCAAGCAAGCAAGCGGACAATGCAAATCTGCACTACAAAGAAGTATCACTTCCCACCGGTCAAAAGGGACATCCACAAAATGTGTAAAAACCAGAAAGGCAAGACAGGCCCTGGAGAACAGGGAGCCCTGTTATGCTGATGGGCGGGATGTAAGTTGCCAACTGCCTCACTGGAGGAGTGCATTGTGTTCCCTAAAACAAGTAAACAACAGAGCTACAGAGCCAAGGGCACTTCCAGTCTAGGGAATATACCTTGGGAAAACTGAAAATCCATAAGACAGAGCCACCCCCAAATTGAGGGCTGCACTGCTTACAAGAACCTCAACCTGGGTACACCTGAAATATCCCAGGCAATATAAAAAAGGTTCCAAACATTGTGGAACTTACGTACGATGGAATATCCCTCAGCCACGAAATCAATGTCATAAGACCAGTAGCAGCAAAATGAGTGGATTCAGGTACGATGATTCTAAGTGAAAGAAGTCACACAGGAAAAGAAACTTATCATAAGATATCACTTAGGAAGATCCTGTAAACATGGCTACACATGAACTGAGTTAGGCAAGAGAACAGAGTCTCACATTTAGAAAACACTCTTATGCCTGCTTAAGGGGGAAGGAGAGGTGGGGTGATGCATCAAACCCGAGTTTGATATAAGCACAGGTACCGTTCCAAAAACCAACTATGGAATAGACAAGACCTACACCTTCCTCAGTGAAAGGGACTCAAAACCCCATATTTCCCGCAGAGGAATAGATCTGACTAGTAAGGATCTTAAAACCTATGTATTGATATGTCTCCGTAAGGGAATCAAGTGTGTCTAGACTGGCATAAACAGGGCAGCGAGAATCAGCTCAAACCCACTCTAAAAAGGAATTTCAAAAACAGAACAAAGAAACAGGGAAATTCTTCACAATTCCTTCAGGGTCTCTGATGCAACCTGCAATGACCCTATCTACAATGACAGCTGGATGTGGCATAAGGCTGGACACTTGGGACTGAGAGGATTGGTGAGATTGGGTGAGCAAATGCAGACCCTTTAAAGCAATAATGCATGGCACCCATTCCATGGGTCCCAGCTCTCCAGGTTGAAGCGAATATTACTACAGCTATAACGTGTATGGGAAACCTAGAGAATGGACACACTGTGAATACGACAGGTTTCTAAAACTCAACGAAGAGCCCCTCTCCTGGTGCTCCGGTTTGACTTTCCAACTGCTTTCCTATCAATCTCCCAACTTGGAGAGACAGCCCCTTTAAGCTCCTGGTTCGCACAGGTTGCCAATTTGGCAGAGGATGAAAGGGAAGAGGGAGAACCAATGAGAGAGTAGCCGCTAAGCATTTGGATGGGCACATGTCACTCTAATTTCCCGGCAGGAAGAAGAATTAACCAAAGTCTCAGCCACCCACCGGGAACCAGTATAGGTCCTGAACCAAAAGTTTGGACTTGCGTTCAGCTCACAAAAAACGAGTTGAAAAATGGAGCTCAGGGGCACAGCAATTCACAAACTGGCAGAGTAATCAAGGCCCACTATCGTCCAAAAATCTGTTGAGGGAAGGCAACGAGGCGGACTTGAAAGCGAGGCAGAATAGCAGGAAACAGATTTCAAGAGGTACGTTGGAATCGCCTGTAAAGCACAGGAAGAGGGGCACAACTTCGACAATGATGCACTTGGCCAAAAAGGGCATATGCGTTTTCTCCTGAATATATTCAGGAGAAAACGCATATGCCCTTTTTGGCCAAGCAAGCAAGCGGACAATGCAAATCTGCACTACAAAGAAGTATCACTTCCCACCGGTCAAAAGGGACATCCACAAAATGTGTAAAAACCAGAAAGGCAAGACAGGCCCTGGAGAACAGGGAGCCCTGTTATGCTGATGGGCGGGATGTAAGTTGCCAACTGCCTCACTGGAGGAGTGCATTGTGTTCCCTAAAACAAGTAAACAACAGAGCTACAGAGCCAAGGGCACTTCCAGTCTAGGGAATATACCTTGGGAAAACTGAAAATCCATAAGACAGAGCCACCCCCAAATTGAGGGCTGCACTGCTTACAAGAACCTCAACCTGGGTACACCTGAAATATCCCAGGCAATATAAAAAAGGTTCCAAACATTGTGGAACTTACGTACGATGGAATATCCCTCAGCCACGAAATCAATGTCATAAGACCAGTAGCAGCAAAATGAGTGGATTCAGGTACGATGATTCTAAGTGAAAGAAGTCACACAGGAAAAGAAACTTATCATAAGATATCACTTAGGAAGATCCTATAAACATGGCTACACATGAACTGAGTTAGGCAAGAGAACAGAGTCTCACATTTAGAAAACACTCTTATGCCTGCTTAAGGGGGAAGGAGAGGTGGGGTGATGCATCAAACCCGAGTTTGATATAAGCACAGGTACCGTTCCAAAAACCAACTATGGAATAGACAAGACCTACACCTTCCTCAGTGAAAGGGACTCAAAACCCCATATTTCCCGCAGAGGAATAGATCTGACTAGTAAGAATCTTAAAACCTATGTATTGATATGTCTCTGTAAGGGAATCAAGTGTGTCTAGACTGGCATAAACAGGGCAGCGAGAATCAGCTCAAACCCACTCTAAAAAGGAATTTCAAAAACAGAACAAAGAAACAGGGAAATTCTTCACAATTCCTTCAGGGTCTCTGATGCAACCTGGAATGACCCTATCTACAATGACAGCTGGATGTGGCATAAGGCTGGACACTTGGGACTGAGAGGATTGGTGAGATTGGGTGAGCAAATGCAGACCCTTTAAAGCAATAATGCATGGCACCCATTCCATGGGTCCCAGCTCTCCAGGTTGAAGCGAATATTACTACAGCTATAACGTGTACGGGAAACCTAGAGAATGGACACACTGTGAATACGACAGGTTTCTAAAACTCAACGAAGAGCCCCTCTCCTGGTGCTCCGGTTTGACTTTCCAACTGCTTTCCTATCAATCTCCCAACTTGGAGAGACAGCCCCTTTAAGCTCCTGGTTCGCACAGGTTGCCAATTTGGCAGAGGATGAAAGGGAAGAGGGAGAACCAATGAGAGAGTAGCTGCTAGGCATTTGGATGGGCACATGTCACTCTAATTTCCCGGCAGGAAGAAGAATTAACCAAAGTCTCAGCCACCCACAGGGAACCAGTATAGGTCCTGAACCAAAAGTTTGGACTTGCGTTCAGCTCACAAAAAACGAGTTGAAAAATGGAGCTCAGGGGCACAGCAATTCACAAACTGGCAGAGTAATCAAGGCCAACTATCGTCCAAAAATCTGTTGAGGGAAGGCAACGAGGCGGACTTGAAAGCGAGGCAGAATAGCAGGAAACAGATTTCAAGAGGTACGTTGGAATCGCCTGTAAAGCACAGGAAGAGGGGCACAACTTCGACAATGATGCACTTGGCCAAAAAGGGCGTATGCGTTTTCTCCTGAATATATTCAGGAGAAAACGCATACGCCCTTTTTGGCCAAGCAAGCAAGCGGACAATGCAAATCTGCACTACAAAGAAGTATCACTTCCCACCGGTCAAAAGGGACATCCACAAAATGTGTAAAAACCAGAAAGGCAAGACAGGCCCTGGAGAACAGGGAGCCCTGTTATGCTGATGGGCGGGATGTAAGTTGCCAACTGCCTCACTGGAGGAGTGCATTGTGTTCCCTAAAACAAGTAAACAACAGAGCTACAGAGCCAAGGGCACTTCCAGTCTAGGGAATATACCTTGGGAAAACTGAAAATCCATAAGACAGAGCCACCCCCAAATTGAGGGCTGCACTGCTTACAAGAACCTCAACCTGGGTACACCTGAAATATCCCAGGCAATATAAAAAAGGTTCCAAACATTGTGGAACTTACGTACGATGGAATATCCCTTAGCCACGAAATCAATGTCATAAGACCAGTAGCAGCAAAATGAGTGGATTCAGGTACGATGATTCTAAGTGAAAGAAGTCACACAGGAAAAGAAACTTATCATAAGATATCACTTAGGAAGATCCTGTAAACATGGCTACACATGAACTGAGTTAGGCAAGAGAACAGAGTCTCACATTTAGAAAACACTCTTATGCCTGCTTAAGGGGGAAGGAGAGGTGGGGTGATGCATCAAACCCGAGTTTGATATAAGCACAGGTACCGTTCCAAAAACCAACTATGGAATAGACAAGACCTACACCTTCCTCAGTGAAAGGGACTCAAAACCCCATATTTCCCGCAGAGGAATAGATCTGACTAGTAAGGATCTTAAAACCTATGTATTGATATGTCTCCGTAAGGGAATCAAGTGTGTCTAGACTGGCATAAACAGGGCAGCGAGAATCAGCTCAAACCCACTCTAAAAAGGAATTTCAAAAACAGAACAAAGAAACAGGGAAATTCTTCACAATTCCTTCAGGGTCTCTGATGCAACCTGCAATGACCCTATCTACAATGACAGCTGGATGTGGCATAAGGCTGGACACTTGGGACTGAGAGGATTGGTGAGATTGGGTGAGCAAATGCAGACCCTTTAAAGCAATAATGCATGGCACCCATTCCATGGGTCCCAGCTCTCCAGGTTGAAGCGAATATTACTACAGCTATAACGTGTACGGGAAACCTAGAGAATGGACACACTGTGAATACGACAGGTTTCTAAAACTCAACGAAGAGCCCCTCTCCTGGTGCTCCGGTTTGACTTTCCAACTGCTTTCCTATCAATCTCCCAACTTGGAGAGACAGCCCCTTTAAGCTCCTGGTTCGCACAGGTTGCCAATTTGGCAGAGGATGAAAGGGAAGAGGGAGAACCAATGAGAGAGTAGCTGCTAGGCATTTGGATGGGCACATGTCACTCTAATTTCCCGGCAGGAAGAAGAATTAACCAAAGTCTCAGCCACCCACAGGGAACCAGTATAGGTCCTGAACCAAAAGTTTGGACTTGCGTTCAGCTCACAAAAAACGAGTTGAAAAATGGAGCTCAGGGGCACAGCAATTCACAAACTGGCAGAGTAATCAAGGCCCACTATCGTCCAAAAATCTGTTGAGGGAAGGCAACGAGGCGGACTTGAAAGCGAGGCAGAATAGCAGGAAACAGATTTCAAGAGGTACGTTGGAATCGCCTGTAAAGCACAGGAAGAGGGGCACAACTTCGACAATGATGCACTTGGCCAAAAAGGGCGTATGCGTTTTCTCCTGAATATATTCAGGAGAAAACGCATACGCCCTTTTTGGCCAAGCAAGCAAGCGGACAATGCAAATCTGCACTACAAAGAAGTATCACTTCCCACCGGTCAAAAGGGACATCCACAAAATGTGTAAAAACCAGAAAGGCAAGACAGGCCCTGGAGAACAGGGAGCCCTGTTATGCTGATGGGCGGGATGTAAGTTGCCAACTGCCTCACTGGAGGAGTGCATTGTGTTCCCTAAAACAAGTAAACAACAGAGCTACAGAGCCAAGGGCACTTCCAGTCTAGGGAATATACCTTGGGAAAACTGAAAATCCATAAGACAGAGCCACCCCCAAATTGAGGGCTGCACTGCTTACAAGAACCTCAACCTGGGTACACCTGAAATATCCCAGGCAATATAAAAAAGGTTCCAAACATTGTGGAACTTACGTATGATGGAATATCCCTCAGCCACGAAATCAATGTCATAAGACCAGTAGCAGCAAAATGAGTGGATTCAGGTACGATGATTCTAAGTGAAAGAAGTCACACAGGAAAAGAAACTTATCATAAGATATCACTTAGGAAGATCCTGTAAACATGGCTACACATGAACTGAGTTAGGCAAGAGAACAGAGTCTCACATTTAGAAAACACTCTTATGCCTGCTTAAGGGGGAAGGAGAGGTGGGGTGATGCATCAAACCCGAGTTTGATATAAGCACAGGTACCGTTCCAAAAACCAACTATGGAATAGACAAGACCTACACCTTCCTCAGTGAAAGGGACTCAAAACCCCATATTTCCCGCAGAGGAATAGATCTGACTAGTAAGGATCTTAAAACCTATGTATTGATATGTCTCCGTAAGGGAATCAAGTGTGTCTAGACTGGCATAAACAGGGCAGCGAGAATCAGCTCAAACCCACTCTAAAAAGGAATTTCAAAAACAGAACAAAGAAACAGGGAAATTCTTCACAATTCCTTCAGGGTCTCTGATGCAACCTGCAATGACCCTATCTACAATGACAGCTGGATGTGGCATAAGGCTGGACACTTGGGACTGAGAGGATTGGTGAGATTGGGTGAGCAAATGCAGACCCTTTAAAGCAATAATGCATGGCACCCATTCCATGGGTCCCAGCTCTCCAGGTTGAAGCGAATATTACTACAGCTATAACGTGTATGGGAAACCTAGAGAATGGACACACTGTGAATACGACAGGTTTCTAAAACTCAACGAAGAGCCCCTCTCCTGGTGCTCCGGTTTGACTTTCCAACTGCTTTCCTATCAATCTCCCAACTTGGAGAGACAGCCCCTTTAACTCCTGGTTCGCACAGGTTGCCAATTTGGCAGAGGATGAAAGGGAAGAGGGAGAACCAATGAGAGAGTAGCCGCTAAGCATTTGGATGGGCACATGTCACTCTAATTTCCCGGCAGGAAGAAGAATTAACCAAAGTCTCAGCCACCCACCGGGAACCAGTATAGGTCCTGAACCAAAAGTTTGGACTTGCGTTCAGCTCACAAAAAACGAGTTGAAAAATGGAGCTCAGGGGCACAGCAATTCACAAACTGGCAGAGTAATCAAGGCCCACTATCGTCCAAAAATCTGTTGAGGGAAGGCAACGAGGCGGACTTGAAAGCGAGGCAGAATAGCAGGAAACAGATTTCAAGAGGTACGTTGGAATCGCCTGTAAAGCACAGGAAGAGGGGCACAACTTCGACAATGATGCACTTGGCCAAAAAGGGCGTATGCGTTTTCTCCTGAATATATTCAGGAGAAAACGCATATGCCCTTTTTGGCCAAGCAAGCAAGCGGACAATGCAAATCTGCACTACAAAGAAGTATCACTTCCCACCGGTCAAAAGGGACATCCACAAAATGTGTAAAAACCAGAAAGGCAAGACAGGCCCTGGAGAACAGGGAGCCCTGTTATGCTGATGGGCGGGATGTAAGTTGCCAACTGCCTCACTGGAGGAGTGCATTGTGTTCCCTAAAACAAGTAAACAACAGAGCTACAGAGCCAAGGGCACTTCCAGTCTAGGGAATATACCTTGGGAAAACTGAAAATCCATAAGACAGAGCCACCCCCAAATTGAGGGCTGCACTGCTTACAAGAACCTCAACCTGGGTACACCTGAAATATCCCAGGCAATATAAAAAAGGTTCCAAACATTGTGGAACTTACGTACGATGGAATATCCCTCAGCCACGAAATCAATGTCATAAGACCAGTATCAGCAAAATGAGTGGATTCAGGTACGATGATTCTAAGTGAAAGAAGTCACACAGGAAAAGAAACTTATCATAAGATATCACTTAGGAAGATCCTATAAACATGGCTACACATGAACTGAGTTAGGCAAGAGAACAGAGTCTCACATTTAGAAAACACTCTTATGCCTGCTTAAGGGGGAAGGAGAGGTGGGGTGATGCATCAAACCCGAGTTTGATATAAGCACAGGTACCGTTCCAAAAACCAACTATGGAATAGACAAGACCTACACCTTCCTCAGTGAAAGGGACTCAAAACCCCATATTTCCCGCAGAGGAATAGATCTGACTAGTAAGAATCTTAAAACCTATGTATTGATATGTCTCTGTAAGGGAATCAAGTGTGTCTAGACTGGCATAAACAGGGCAGCGAGAATCAGCTCAAACCCACTCTAAAAAGGAATTTCAAAAACAGAACAAAGAAACAGGGAAATTCTTCACAATTCCTTCAGGGTCTCTGATGCAACCTGGAATGACCCTATCTACAATGACAGCTGGATGTGGCATAAGGCTGGACACTTGGGACTGAGAGGATTGGTGAGATTGGGTGAGCAAATGCAGACCCTTTAAAGCAATAATGCATGGCACCCATTCCATGGGTCCCAGCTCTCCAGGTTGAAGCGAATATTACTACAGCTATAACGTGTACGGGAAACCTAGAGAATGGACACACTGTGAATACGACAGGTTTCTAAAACTCAACGAAGAGCCCCTCTCCTGGTGCTCCGGTTTGACTTTCCAACTGCTTTCCTATCAATCTCCCAACTTGGAGAGACAGCCCCTTTAAGCTCCTGGTTCGCACAGGTTGCCAATTTGGCAGAGGATGAAAGGGAAGAGGGAGAACCAATGAGAGAGTAGCTGCTAGGCATTTGGATGGGCACATGTCACTCTAATTTCCCGGCAGGAAGAAGAATTAACCAAAGTCTCAGCCACCCACAGGGAACCAGTATAGGTCCTGAACCAAAAGTTTGGACTTGCGTTCAGCTCACAAAAAACGAGTTGAAAAATGGAGCTCAGGGGCACAGCAATTCACAAACTGGCAGAGTAATCAAGGCCAACTATCGTCCAAAAATCTGTTGAGGGAAGGCAACGAGGCGGACTTGAAAGCGAGGCAGAATAGCAGGAAACAGATTTCAAGAGGTACGTTGGAATCGCCTGTAAAGCACAGGAAGAGGGGCACAACTTCGACAATGATGCACTTGGCCAAAAAGGGCGTATGCGTTTTCTCCTGAATATATTCAGGAGAAAACGCATACGCCCTTTTTGGCCAAGCAAGCAAGCGGACAATGCAAATCTGCACTACAAAGAAGTATCACTTCCCACCGGTCAAAAGGGACATCCACAAAATGTGTAAAAACCAGAAAGGCAAGACAGGCCCTGGAGAACAGGGAGCCCTGTTATGCTGATGGGCGGGATGTAAGTTGCCAACTGCCTCACTGGAGGAGTGCATTGTGTTCCCTAAAACAAGTAAACAACAGAGCTACAGAGCCAAGGGCACTTCCAGTCTAGGGAATATACCTTGGGAAAACTGAAAATCCATAAGACAGAGCCACCCCCAAATTGAGGGCTGCACTGCTTACAAGAACCTCAACCTGGGTACACCTGAAATATCCCAGGCAATATAAAAAAGGTTCCAAACATTGTGGAACTTACGTACGATGGAATATCCCTCAGCCACGAAATCAATGTCATAAGACCAGTAGCAGCAAAATGAGTGGATTCAGGTACGATGATTCTAAGTGAAAGAAGTCACACAGGAAAAGAAACTTATCATAAGATATCACTTAGGAAGATCCTGTAAACATGGCTACACATGAACTGAGTTAGGCAAGAGAACAGAGTCTCACATTTAGAAAACACTCTTATGCCTGCTTAAGGGGGAAGGAGAGGTGGGGTGATGCATCAAACCCGAGTTTGATATAAGCACAGGTACCGTTCCAAAAACCAACTATGGAATAGACAAGACCTACACCTTCCTCAGTGAAAGGGACTCAAAACCCCATATTTCCCGCAGAGGAATAGATCTGACTAGTAAGGATCTTAAAACCTATGTATTGATATGTCTCCGTAAGGGAATCAAGTGTGTCTAGACTGGCATAAACAGGGCAGCGAGAATCAGCTCAAACCCACTCTAAAAAGGAATTTCAAAAACAGAACAAAGAAACAGGGAAATTCTTCACAATTCCTTCAGGGTCTCTGATGCAACCTGCAATGACCCTATCTACAATGACAGCTGGATGTGGCATAAGGCTGGACACTTGGGACTGAGAGGATTGGTGAGATTGGGTGAGCAAATGCAGACCCTTTAAAGCAATAATGCATGGCACCCATTCCATGGGTCCCAGCTCTCCAGGTTGAAGCGAATATTACTACAGCTATAACGTGTATGGGAAACCTAGAGAATGGACACACTGTGAATACGACAGGTTTCTAAAACTCAACGAAGAGCCCCTCTCCTGGTGCTCCGGTTTGACTTTCCAACTGCTTTCCTATCAATCTCCCAACTTGGAGAGACAGCCCCTTTAAGCTCCTGGTTCGCACAGGTTGCCAATTTGGCAGAGTATGAAAGGGAAGAGGGAGAACCAATGAGAGAGTAGCCGCTAGGCATTTGGATGGGCACATGTCACTCTAATTTCCCGGCAGGAAGAAGAATTAACCAAAGTCTCAGCCACCCACCGGGAACCAGTATAGGTCCTGAACCAAAAGTTTGGACTTGCGTTCAGCTCACAAAAAACGAGTTGAAAAATGGAGCTCAGGGGCACAGCAATTCACAAACTGGCAGAGTAATCAAGGCCCACTATCGTCCAAAAATCTGTTGAGGGAAGGCAACGAGGCGGACTTGAAAGCGAGGCAGAATAGCAGGAAACAGATTTCAAGAGGTACGTTGGAATCGCCTGTAAAGCACAGGAAGAGGGGCACAACTTCGACAATGATGCACTTGGCCAAAAAGGGCGTATGCGTTTTCTCCTGAATATATTCAGGAGATAACGCATATGCCCTTTTTGGCCAAGCAAGCAAGCGGACAATGCAAATCTGCACTACAAAGAAGTATCACTTCCCACCGGTCAAAAGGGACATCCACAAAATGTGTAAAAACCAGAAAGGCAAGACAGGCCCTGGAGAACAGGGAGCCCTGGTATGCTGATGGGCGGGATGTAAGTTGCCAACTGCCTCACTGGAGGAGTGCATTGTGTTCCCTAAAACAAGTAAACAACAGAGCTACAGAGCCAAGGGCACTTCCAGTCTAGGGAATATACCTTGGGAAAACTGAAAATCCATAAGACAGAGCCACCCCCAAATTGAGGGCTGCACTGCTTACAAGAACCTCAACCTGGGTACACCTGAAATATCCCAGGCAATATAAAAAAGGTTCCAAACATTGTGGAACTTACGTACGATGGAATATCCCTCAGCCACGAAATCAATGTCATAAGACCAGTAGCAGCAAAATGAGTGGATTCAGGTACGATGATTCTAAGTGAAAGAAGTCACACAGGAAAAGAAACTTATCATAAGATATCACTTAGGAAGATCCTGTAAACATGGCTACACATGAACTGAGTTAGGCAAGAGAACAGAGTCTCACATTTAGAAAACACTCTTATGCCTGCTTAAGGGGGAAGGAGAGGTGGGGTGATGCATCAAACCCGAGTTTGATATAAGCACAGGTACCGTTCAAAAACCAACTATGGAATAGACAAGACCTACACCTTCCTCAGTGAAAGGGACTCAAAACCCCATATTTCCCGCAGAGGAATAGATCTGACTAGTAATGATCTTAAAACCTATGTATTGATATGTCTCCGTAAGGGAATCAAGTGTGTCTAGACTGGCATAAACAGGGCAGCGAGAATCAGCTCAAACCCACTCTAAAAAGGAATTTCAAAAACAGAACAAAGAAACAGGGAAATTCTTCACAATTCCTTCAGGGTCTCTGATGCAACCTGCAATGACCCTATCTACAATGACAGCTGGATGTGGCATAAGGCTGGACACTTGGGACTGAGAGGATTGGTGAGATTGGGTGAGCAAATGCAGACCCTTTAAAGCAATAATGCATGGCACCCATTCCATGGGTCCCAGCTCTCCAGGTTGAAGCGAATATTACTACAGCTATAACGTGTATGGGAAACCTAGAGAATGGACACACTGTGAATACGACAGGTTTCTAAAACTCAACGAAGAGCCCCTCTCCTGGTGCTCCGGTTTGACTTTCCAACTGCTTTCCTATCAATCTCCCAACTTGGAGAGACAGCCCCTTTAAGCTCCTGGTTCGCACAGGTTGCCAATTTGGCAGAGGATGAAAGGGAAGAGGGAGAACCAATGAGCGAGTAGCCGCTAGGCATTTGGATGGGCACATGTCACTCTAATTTCCCGGCAGGAAGAAGAATTAACCAAAGTCTCAGCCACCCACCGGGAACCAGTATAGGTCCTGAACCAAAAGTTTGGACTTGCGTTCAGCTCAGGAAAAACGAGTTGAAAAATGGAGCTCAGGGGCACAGCAATTCACAAATTGGCAGAGTAATCAAGGCCCACTATCGTCCAAAAATCTGTTGAGGGAAGGCAACGAGGCGGACTTGAAAGCGAGGCAGAATAGCAGGAAACAGATTTCAAGAGGTACGTTGGAATCGCCTGTAAAGCACAGGAAGAGGGGCACAACTTCGACAATGATGCACTTGGCCAAAAAGGGCGTATGCGTTTTCTCCTGAATATATTCAGGAGAAAACGCATATGCCCTTTTTGGCCAAGCAAGCAAGCGGGCAATGCAAATCTGCACTACAAAGAAGTATCACTTCCCACCGGTCAAAAGGGACATCCACAAAATGTGTAAAAACCAGAAAGGCAAGACAGGCCCTGGAGAACAGGGAGCCTTGTTATGCTGATGGGCGGGATGTAAGTTGCCAACTGCCTCACTGGAGGAGTGCATTGTGTTCCCTAAAACAAGTAAACAACAGAGCTACAGAGCCAAGGGCACTTCCAGTCTAGGGAATATACCTTGGGAAAACTGAAAATCCATAAGACAGAGCCACCCCCAAATTGAGGGCTGCACTGCTTACAAGAACCTCAACCTGGGTACACCTGAAATATCCCAGGCAACATAAAAATGGTTCCAAACATTGTGGAACTTACGTACGATGGAATATCCCTCAGCCACGAAATCAATGTCATAATACCAGTAGCAGCAAAATGAGTGGATTCAGGTACGATGATTCTAAGTGAAAGAAGTCACACAGGAAAAGAAACTTATCATAAGATATCACTTAGGAAGATCCTGTAAACATGGCTACACATGAACTGAGTTAGGCAAGAGAACAGAGTCTCACATTTAGAAAACACTCTTATGCCTGCTTAAGGGGGAAGGAGAGGTGGGGTGATGCATCAAACCCGAGTTTGATATAAGCACAGGTACCGTTCCAAAAACCAACTATGGAATAGACAAGACCTACACCTTCCTCAGTGAAAGGGACTCAAAACCCCATATTTCCCGCAGAGGAATAGATCTGACTAGTAAGAATCTTAAAACCTATGTATTGATATGTCTCCGTAAGGGAATCAAGTGTGTCTAGACTGGCATAAACAGGGCAGCGAGAATCAGCTCAAACCCACTCTAAAAAGGAATTTCAAAAACAGAACAAAAAAACAGGGAAATTCTTCACAATTCCTTCAGGGTCTCTGATGCAACCTGGAATGACCCTATCTACAATGACAGCTGGATGTGGCATAAGGCTGGACACTTGGGACTGAGAGGATTGGTGAGATTGGGTGAGCAAATGCAGACCCTTTAAAGCAATAATGCATGGCACCCATTCCATGGGTCCCAGCTCTCCAGGTTGAAGGGAATATTACTACAGCTATAACGTGTACGGGAAACCTAGAGAATGGACACACTGTGAATACGACAGGTTTCTAAAACTCAACGAAGAGCCCCTCTCCTGGTGCTCCGGTTTGACTTTCCAACTGCTTTCCTATCAATCTCCCAACTTGGAGAGACAGCCCCTTTAAGCTCCTGGTTCGCACAGGTTGCCAATTTGGCAGAGGATGAAAGGGAAGAGGGAGAACCAATGAGAGAGTAGCTGCTAGGCATTTGGATGGGCACATGTCACTCTAATTTCCCGGCAGGAAGAAGAATTAACCAAAGTCTCAGCCACCCACCGGGAACCAGTATAGGTCCTGAACCAAAAGTTTGGACTTGCGTTCAGCTCAGGAAAAACGAGTTGAAAAATGGAGCTCAGGGGCACAGCAATTCACAAACTGGCAGAGTAATCAAGGCCAACTATCGTCCAAAAATCTGTTGAGGGAAGGCAACGAGGCGGACTTGAAAGCGAGGCAGAATAGCAGGAAACAGATTTCAAGAGGTACGTTGGAATCGCCTGTAAAGCACAGGAAGAGGGGCACAACTTCGACAATGATGCACTTGGCCAAAAAGGGCGTATGCGTTTTCTCCTGAATATATTCAGGAGAAAACGCATATGCCCTTTTTGGCCAAGCAAGCAAGCGGACAATGCAAATCTGCACTACAAAGAAGTATCACTTCCCACCGGTCAAAAGGGACATCCACAAAATGTGTAAAAACCAGAAAGGCAAGACAGGCCCTGGAGAACAGGGAGCCCTGTTATGCTGATGGGCGGGATGTAAGTTGCCAACTGCCTCACTGGAGGAGTGCATTGTGTTCCCTAAAACAAGTAAACAACAGAGCTACAGAGCCAAGGGCACTTCCAGTCTAGGGAATATACCTTGGGAAAACTGAAAATCCATAAGACAGAGCCACCCCCAAATTGAGGGCTGCACTGCTTACAAGAACCTCAACCTGGGTACACCTGAAATATCCCAGGCAACATAAAAAAGGTTCCAAACATTGTGGAACTTACGTACGATGGAATATCCCTCAGCCACGAAATCAATGTCATAATACCAGTAGCAGCAAAATGAGTGGATTCAGGTACGATGATTCTAAGTGAAAGAAGTCACACAGGAAAAGAAACTTATCATAAGATATCACTTAGGAAGATCCTGTAAACATGGCTACACATGAACTGAGTTAGGCAAGAGAACAGAGTCTCACATTTAGAAAACACTCTTATGCCTGCTTAAGGGGGAAGGAGAGGTGGGGTGATGCATCAAACCCGAGTTTGATATAAGCACAGGTACCGTTCCAAAAACCAACTATGGAATAGACAAGACCTACACCTTCCTCAGTGAAAGGGACTCAAAACCCCATATTTCCCGCAGAGGAATAGATCTGACTAGTAAGAATCTTAAAACCTATGTATTGATATGTCTCCGTAAGGGAATCAAGTGTGTCTAGACTGGCATAAACAGGGCAGCGAGAATCAGCTCAAACCCACTCTAAAAAGGAATTTCAAAAACAGAACAAAGAAACAGGGAAATTCTTCACAATTCCTTCAGGGTCTCTGATGCAACCTGGAATGACCCTATCTACAATGACAGCTGGATGTGGCATAAGGCTGGACACTTGGGACTGAGAGGATTGGTGAGATTGGGTGAGCAAATGCAGACCCTTTAAAGCAATAATGCATGGCACCCATTCCATGGGTCCCAGCTCTCCAGGTTGCAGGGAATATTACTACAGCTATAACGTGTACGGGAAACCTAGAGAATGGACACACTGTGAATACGACAGGTTTCTAAAACTCAACGAAGAGCCCCTCTCCTGGTGCTCCGGTTTGACTTTCCAACTGCTTTCCTAGCAATCTCCCAACTTGGAGAGACAGCCCCTTTAAGCTCCTGGTTCGCACAGGTTGCCAATTTGGCAGAGGATGAAAGGGAAGAGGGAGAACCAATGAGAGAGTAGCCGCTAGGCATTTGGATGGGCACATGTCACTCTAATTTCCCGGCAGGAAGAAGAATTAACCAAAGTCTCAGCCACCCACCGGGGACCAGTATAGGTCCTGAACCAAAAGTTTGAACTTGCGTTCAGCTCACAAAAAAAGAGTTGAAAAATGGAGCTCAGGGGCACAGCAATTCACAAACTGGCAGAGTAATCAAGGCCAACTATCGTCCAAAAATCTGTTGAGGGAAGGCAACGAGGCGGACTTGAAAGCGAGGCAGAATAGCAGGAAACAGATTTCAAGAGGTACGTTGGAATCGCCTGTAAAGCACAGGAAGAGGGGCACAACTTCGACAATGATGCACTTGGCCAAAAAGGGCGTATGCGTTTTCTCCTGAATATATTCAGGAGAAAACTCATACGCCCTTTTTGGCCAAGCAAGCAAGCGGGCAATGCAAATCTGCACTACACAGAAGTATCACTTCCCACCGGTCAAAAGGGACATCCACAAAATGTGTAAAAACCAGAAAGGCAAGACAGGCCCTGGAGAACAGGGAGCCTTGTTATGCTGATGGGCGGGATGTAAGTTGCCAACTGCCTCACTGGAGGAGTGCATTGTGTTCCCTAAAACAAGTAAACAACAGAGCTACAGAGCCAAGGGCACTTCCAGTCTAGGGAATATACCTTGGGAAAACTGAAAATCCATAAGACAGAGCCACCCCCAAATTGAGGGCTGCACTACTTACAAGAACCTCAACCTGGGTACACCTGAAATATCCCAGGCAATATAAAAATGGTTCCAAACATTGTGGAACTTACGTACGATGGAATATCCCTCAGCCACGAAATCAATGTCATAAGACCAGTAGCAGCAAAATGAGTGGATTCAGGTACGATGATTCTAAGTGAAAGAAGTCACACAGGAAAAGAAACTTATCATAAGATATCACTTAGGAAGATCCTGTAAACATGGCTACACATGAACTGAGTTAGGCAAGAGAACAGAGTCTCACATTTAGAAAACACTCTTATGCCTGCTTAAGGGGGAAGGAGAGGTGGGGTGATGCATCAAACCCGAGTTTGATATAAGCACAGGTACCGTTCCAAAAACCAACTATGGAATAGACAAGACCTACACCTTCCTCAGTGAAAGGGACTCAAAACCCCATATTTCCCGCAGAGGAATAGATCTGACTAGTAAGGATCTTAAAACCTATGTATTGATATGTCTCCGTAAGGGAATCAAGTGTGTCTAGACTGGCATAAACAGGGCAGCGAGAATCAGCTCAAACCCACTCTAAAAAGGAATTTCAAAAACAGAACAAAGAAACAGGGAAATTCTTCACAATTCCTTCAGGGTCTCTGATGCAACCTGGAATGACCCTATCTACAATGACAGCTGGATGTGGCATAAGGCTGGACACTTGGGACTGAGAGGATTGGTGAGATTGGGTGAGCAAATGCAGACCCTTTAAAGCAATAATGCATGGCACCCATTCCATGGGTCCCAGCTCTCCAGGTTGAAGGGAATATTACTACAGCTATAACGTGTACGGGAAACCTAGAGAATGGACACACTGTGAATACGACAGGTTTCTAAAACTCAACGAAGAGCCCCTCTCCTGGTGCTCCGGTTTGACTTTCCAACTGCTTTCCTAGCAATCTCCCAACTTGGAGAGACAGCCCCTTTAAGCTCCTGGTTCGCACAGGTTGCCAATTTGGCAGAGGATGAAAGGGAAGAGGGAGAACCAATGAGAGAGTAGCCGCTAGGCATTTGGATGGGCACATGTCACTCTAATTTCCCGGCAGGAAGAAGAATTAACCAAAGTCTCAGCCACCCACCGGGGACCAGTATAGGTCCTGAACCAAAAGTTTGAACTTGCGTTCAGCTCACAAAAAAAGAGTTGAAAAATGGAGCTCAGGGGCACAGCAATTCACAAACTGGCAGAGTAATCAAGGCCCACTATCGTCCAAAAATCTGTTGAGGGAAGGCAACGAGGCGGACTTGAAAGCGAGGCAGAATAGCAGGAAACAGATTTCAAGAGGTACGTTGGAATCGCCTGTAAAGCACAGGAAGAGGGGCACAACTTCGACAATGATGCACTTGGCCAAAAAGGGCGTATGCGTTTTCTCCTGAATATATTCAGGAGAAAACGCATATGCCCTTTTTGGCCAAGCAAGCAAGCGGACAATGCAAATCTGCACTACAAAGAAGTATCACTTCCCACCGGTCAAAAGGGACATCCACAAAATGTGTAAAAACCAGAAAGGCAAGACAGGCCCTGGAGAACAGGGAGCCCTGTTATGCTGATGGGCGGGATGTAAGTTGCCAACTGCCTCACTGGAGGAGTGCATTGTGTTCCCTAAAACAAGTAAACAACAGAGCTACAGAGCCAAGGGCACTTCCAGTCTAGGGAATATACCTTGGGAAAACTGAAAATCCATAAGACAGAGCCACCCCCAAATTGAGGGCTGCACTGCTTACAAGAACCTCAACCTGGGTACACCTGAAATATCCCAGGCAACATAAAAAAGGTTCCAAACATTGTGGAACTTACGTACGATGGAATATCCCTCAGCCACGAAATCAATGTCATAATACCAGTAGCAGCAAAATGAGTGGATTCAGGTACGATGATTCTAAGTGAAAGAAGTCACACAGGAAAAGAAACTTATCATAAGATATCACTTAGGAAGATCCTGTAAACATGGCTACACATGAACTGAGTTAGGCAAGAGAACAGAGTCTCACATTTAGAAAACACTCTTATGCCTGCTTAAGGGGGAAGGAGAGGTGGGGTGATGCATCAAACCCGAGTTTGATATAAGCACAGGTACCGTTCCAAAAACCAACTATGGAATAGACAAGACCTACACCTTCCTCAGTGAAAGGGACTAAAAACCCCATATTTCCCGCAGAGGAATAGATCTGACTAGTAAGAATCTTAAAACCTATGTATTGATATGTCTCCGTAAGGGAATCAAGTGTGTCTAGACTGGCATAAACAGGGCAGCGAGAATCAGCTCAAACCCACTCTAAAAAGGAATTTCAAAAACAGAACAAAAAAACAGGGAAATTCTTCACAATTCCTTCAGGGTCTCTGATGCAACCTGGAATGACCCTATCTACAATGACAGCTGGATGTGGCATAAGGCTGGACACTTGGGACTGAGAGGATTGGTGAGATTGGGTGAGCAAATGCAGACCCTTTAAAGCAATAATGCATGGCACCCATTCCATGGGTCCCAGCTCTCCAGGTTGAAGGGAATATTACTACAGCTATAACGTGTACGGGAAACCTAGAGAATGGACACACTGTGAATACGACAGGTTTCTAAAACTCAACGAAGAGCCCCTCTCCTGGTGCTCCGGTTTGACTTTCCAACTGCTTTCCTATCAATCTCCCAACTTGGAGAGACAGCCCCTTTAAGCTCCTGGTTCACACAGGTTGCCAATTTGGCAGAGGATGAAAGGGAAGAGGGAGAACCAATGAGAGAGTAGCTGCTAGGCATTTGGATGGGCACATGTCACTCTAATTTCCCGGCAGGAAGAAGAATTAACCAAAGTCTCAGCCACCCACCGGGAACCAGTATAGGTCCTGAACCAAAAGTTTGGACTTGCGTTCAGCTCAGGAAAAACGAGTTGAAAAATGGAGCTCAGGGGCACAGCAATTCACAAACTGGCAGAGTAATCAAGGCCAACTATCGTCCAAAAATCTGTTGAGGGAAGGCAACGAGGCGGACTTGAAAGCGAGGCAGAATAGCAGGAAACAGATTTCAAGAGGTACGTTGGAATCGCCTGTAAAGCACAGGAAGAGGGGCACAACTTCGACAATGATGCACTTGGCCAAAAAGGGCGTATGCGTTTTCTCCTGAATATATTCAGGAGAAAACGCATATGCCCTTTTTGGCCAAGCAAGCAAGCGGACAATGCAAATCTGCACTACAAAGAAGTATCACTTCCCACCGGTCAAAAGGGACATCCACAAAATGTGTAAAAACCAGAAAGGCAAGACAGGCCCTGGAGAACAGGGAGCCCTGTTATGCTGATGGGCGGGATGTAAGTTGCCAACTGCCTCACTGGAGGAGTGCATTGTGTTCCCTAAAACAAGTAAACAACAGAGCTACAGAGCCAAGGGCACTTCCAGTCTAGGGAATATACCTTGGGAAAACTGAAAATCCATAAGACAGAGCCACCCCCAAATTGAGGGCTGCACTGCTTACAAGAACCTCAACCTGGGTACACCTGAAATATCCCAGGCAACATAAAAAAGGTTCCAAACATTGTGGAACTTACGTACGATGGAATATCCCTCAGCCACGAAATCAATGTCATAATACCAGTAGCAGCAAAATGAGTGGATTCAGGTACGATGATTCTAAGTGAAAGAAGTCACACAGGAAAAGAAACTTATCATAAGATATCACTTAGGAAGATCCTGTAAACATGGCTACACATGAACTGAGTTAGGCAAGAGAACAGAGTCTCACATTTAGAAAACACTCTTATGCCTGCTTAAGGGGGAAGGAGAGGTGGGGTGATGCATCAAACCCGAGTTTGATATAAGCACAGGTACCGTTCCAAAAACCAACTATGGAATAGACAAGACCTACACCTTCCTCAGTGAAAGGGACTCAAAACCCCATATTTCCCGCAGAGGAATAGATCTGACTAGTAAGAATCTTAAAACCTATGTATTGATATGTCTCCGTAAGGGAATCAAGTGTGTCTAGACTGGCATAAACAGGGCAGCGAGAATCAGCTCAAACCCACTCTAAAAAGGAATTTCAAAAACAGAACAAAGAAACAGGGAAATTCTTCACAATTCCTTCAGGGTCTCTGATGCAACCTGGAATGACCCTATCTACAATGACAGCTGGATGTGGCATAAGGCTGGACACTTGGGACTGAGAGGATTGGTGAGATTGGGTGAGCAAATGCAGACCCTTTAAAGCAATAATGCATGGCACCCATTCCATGGGTCCCAGCTCTCCAGGTTGCAGGGAATATTACTACAGCTATAACGTGTACGGGAAACCTAGAGAATGGACACACTGTGAATACGACAGGTTTCTAAAACTCAACGAAGAGCCCCTCTCCTGGTGCTCCGGTTTGACTTTCCAACTGCTTTCCTAGCAATCTCCCAACTTGGAGAGACAGCCCCTTTAAGCTCCTGGTTCGCACAGGTTGCCAATTTGGCAGAGGATGAAAGGGAAGAGGGAGAACCAATGAGAGAGTAGCCGCTAGGCATTTGGATGGGCACATGTCACTCTAATTTCCCGGCAGGAAGAAGAATTAACCAAAGTCTCAGCCACCCACCGGGGACCAGTATAGGTCCTGAACCAAAAGTTTGAACTTGCGTTCAGCTCACAAAAAAAGAGTTGAAAAATGGAGCTCAGGGGCACAGCAATTCACAAACTGGCAGAGTAATCAAGGCCAACTATCGTCCAAAAATCTGTTGAGGGAAGGCAACGAGGCGGACTTGAAAGCGAGGCAGAATAGCAGGAAACAGATTTCAAGAGGTACGTTGGAATCGCCTGTAAAGCACAGGAAGAGGGGCACAACTTCGACAATGATGCACTTGGCCAAAAAGGGCGTATGCGTTTTCTCCTGAATATATTCAGGAGAAAACTCATACGCCCTTTTTGGCCAAGCAAGCAAGCGGGCAATGCAAATCTGCACTACACAGAAGTATCACTTCCCACCGGTCAAAAGGGACATCCACAAAATGTGTAAAAACCAGAAAGGCAAGACAGGCCCTGGAGAACAGGGAGCCTTGTTATGCTGATGGGCGGGATGTAAGTTGCCAACTGCCTCACTGGAGGAGTGCATTGTGTTCCCTAAAACAAGTAAACAACAGAGCTACAGAGCCAAGGGCACTTCCAGTCTAGGGAATATACCTTGGGAAAACTGAAAATCCATAAGACAGAGCCACCCCCAAATTGAGGGCTGCACTACTTACAAGAACCTCAACCTGGGTACACCTGAAATATCCCAGGCAATATAAAAATGGTTCCAAACATTGTGGAACTTACGTACGATGGAATATCCCTCAGCCACGAAATCAATGTCATAAGACCAGTAGCAGCAAAATGAGTGGATTCAGGTACGATGATTCTAAGTGAAAGAAGTCACACAGGAAAAGAAACTTATCATAAGATATCACTTAGGAAGATCCTGTAAACATGGCTACACATGAACTGAGTTAGGCAAGAGAACAGAGTCTCACATTTAGAAAACACTCTTATGCCTGCTTAAGGGGGAAGGAGAGGTGGGGTGATGCATCAAACCCGAGTTTGATATAAGCACAGGTACCGTTCCAAAAACCAACTATGGAATAGACAAGACCTACACCTTCCTCAGTGAAAGGGACTCAAAACCCCATATTTCCCGCAGAGGAATAGATCTGACTAGTAAGGATCTTAAAACCTATGTATTGATATGTCTCCGTAAGGGAATCAAGTGTGTCTAGACTGGCATAAACAGGGCAGCGAGAATCAGCTCAAACCCACTCTAAAAAGGAATTTCAAAAACAGAACAAAGAAACAGGGAAATTCTTCACAATTCCTTCAGGGTCTCTGATGCAACCTGGAATGACCCTATCTACAATGACAGCTGGATGTGGCATAAGGCTGGACACTTGGGACTGAGAGGATTGGTGAGATTGGGTGAGCAAATGCAGACCCTTTAAAGCAATAATGCATGGCACCCATTCCATGGGTCCCAGCTCTCCAGGTTGAAGGGAATATTACTACAGCTATAACGTGTACGGGAAACCTAGAGAATGGACACACTGTGAATACGACAGGTTTCTAAAACTCAACGAAGAGCCCCTCTCCTGGTGCTCCGGTTTGACTTTCCAACTGCTTTCCTATCAATCTCCCAACTTGGAGAGACAGCCCCTTTAAGCTCCTGGTTCGCACAGGTTGCCAATTTGGCAGAGGATGAAAGGGAAGAGGGAGAACCAATGAGAGAGTAGCCGCTAGGCATTTGGATGGGCACATGTCACTCTAATTTCCCGGCAGGAAGAAGAATTAACCAAAGTCTCAGCCACCCACCGGGAACCAGTATAGGTCCTGAACCAAAAGTTTGGACTTGCGTTCAGCTCACAAGAAACGAGTTGAAAAATGGAGCTCAGGGGCACAGCAATTCACAAACTGGCAGAGTAATCAAGGCCAACTATCGTCCAAAAATCTGTTGAGGGAAGGCAACGAGGCGGACTTGAAAGCGAGGCAGAATAGCAGGAAACAGATTTCAAGAGGTACGTTGGAATCGCCTGTAAAGCACAGGAAGAGGGGCACAACTTCGACAATGATGCACTTGGCCAAAAAGGGCGTATGCGTTTTCTCCTGAATATATTCAGGAGAAAACGCATACGCCCTTTTTGGCCAAGCAAGCAAGCGGGCAATGCAAATCTGCACTACACAGATGTATCACTTCCCACCGGTCAAAAGGGACATCCACAAAATGTGTAAAAACCAGAAAGGCAAGACAGGCCCTGGAGAACAGGGAGCCTTGTTATGCTGATGGGCGGGATGTAATTTGCCAACTGCCTCACTGGAGGAGTGCATTGTGTTCCCTAAAACAAGTAAACAACAGAGCTACAGAGCCAAGGGCACTTCCAGTCTAGGGAATATACCTTGGGAAAACTGAAAATCCATAAGACAGAGCCACCCCCAAATTGAGGGCTGCACTGCTTACAAGAACCTCAACCTGGGTACACCTGAAATATCCCAGGAAATATAAAAATGGTTCCAAATATTGTGGAACTTACGTACGATGGAATATCCCTCAGCCACGAAATCAATGTCATAAGACCAGTAGCAGCAAAATGAGTGGATTCAGGTACGATGATTCTAAGTGAAAGAAGTCACACAGGAAAAGAAACTTATCATAAGATATCACTTAGGAAGATCCTGTAAACATGGCTACACATGAACTGAGTTAGGCAAGAGAACAGAGTCTCACATTTAGAAAACACTCTTATGCCTGCTTAAGGGGTAAGGAGAGGTGGGGTGATGCATCAAACCCGAGTTTGATATAAGCACAGGTACCGTTCCAAAAACCAACTATGGAATAGACAAGACCTACACCTTCCTCAGTGAAAGGGACTCAAAACCCCATATTTCCCGCAGAGGAATAGATCTGACTAGTAAGAATCTTAAAACCTATGTATTGATATGTCTCCGTAAGGGAATCAAGTGTGTCTAGACTGGCATAAACAGGGCAGCGAGAATCAGCTCAAACCCACTCTAAAAAGGAATTTCAAAAACAGAACAAAGAAACAGGGAAATTCTTCACAATTCCTTCAGGGTCTCTGATGCAACCTGGAATGACCCTATCTACAATGACAGCTGGATGTGGCATAAGGCTGGACACTTGGGACTGAGAGGATTGGTGAGATTGGGTGAGCAAATGCAGACCCTTTAAAGCAATAATGCATGGCACCCATTCCATGGGTCCCAGCTCTCCAGGTTGAAGGGAATATTACTACAGCTATAACGTGTACGGGAAACCTAGAGAATGGACACACTGTGAATACGACAGGTTTCTAAAACTCAACGAAGAGCCCCTCTCCTGGTGCTCCGGTTTGACTTTCCAACTGCTTTCCTATCAATCTCCCAACTTGGAGAGACAGCCCCTTTAAGCTCCTGGTTCGCACAGGTTGCCAATTTGGCAGAGGATGAAAGGGAAGAGGGAGAACCAATGAGAGAGTAGCTGCTAGGCATTTGGATGGGCACATGCCACTCTAATTTCCCGGCAGGAAGAAGAATTAACCAAAGTCTCAGCCACCCACCGGGAACCAGTATAGGTCCTGAACCAAAAGTTTGGACTTGCGTTCAGCTCACAAGAAACGAGTTGAAAAATGGAGCTCAGGGGCACAGCAATTCACAAACTGGCAGAGTAATCAAGGCCAACTATCGTCCAAAAATCTGTTGAGGGAAGGCAACGAGGGGAACTTGAAAGCGAGGCAGAATAGCAGGAAACAGATTTCAAGAGGTACGTTGGAATCGCCTGTAAAGCACAGGAAGAGGGGCACAACTTCGACAATGATGCACTTGGCCAAAAAGGGCGTATGCATTTTCTCCTGAATATATTCAGGAGAAAACGCATACGCCCTTTTTGGCCAAGCAAGCAAGCGGGCAATGCAAATCTGCACTACAAAGAAGTATCACTTCCCACCGGTCAAAAGGGACATCCACAAAATGTGTAAAAAACCAGAAAGGCAAGACAGGCCCTGGAGAACAGGGAGCCCTGTTATGCTGATGGGCGGGATGTAAGTTGCCAACTGCCTCACTGGAGGAGTGCATTGTGTTCCCTAAAACAAGTAAACAACAGAGCTACAGAGCCAAGGGCACTTCCAGTCTAGGGAATATACCTTGGGAAAACTGAAAATCCATAAGACAGAGCCACCCCCAAATTGAGGGCTGCACTGCTTACAAGAACCTCAACCTGGGTACACCTGAAATATCCCAGGAAATATAAAAATGGTTCCAAACATTGTGGAACTTACGTACGATGGAATATCCCTCAGCCATGAAATCAATGTCATAAGACCAGTAGCAGCAAAATGAGTGGATTCAGGTACGATGATTCTAAGTGAAAGAAGTCACACAGGAAAAGAAACTTATCATAAGATATCACTTAGGAAGATCCTGTAAACATGGCTACACATGAACTGAGTTAGGCAAGAGAACAGAGTCTCACATTTAGAAAACACTCTTATGCCTGCTTAAGGGGGAAGGAGAGGTGGGGTGATGCATCAAACCCGAGTTTGGTATAAGCACAGGTACCGTTCCAAAAACCAACTATGGAATAGACAAGACCTACACCTTCCTCAGTGAAAGGGACTCAAAACCCCATATTTCCCGCAGAGGAATAGATCTGACTAGTAAGAATCTTAAAACCTATGTATTGATATGTCTCCGTAAGGGAATCAAGTGTGTCTAGACTGGCATAAACAGGGCAGCGAGAATCAGCTCAAACCCACTCTAAAAAGGAATTTCAAAAACAGAACAAAGAAACAGGGAAATTCTTCAAAATTCCTTCAGGGTCTCTGATGCAACCTGGAATGACCCTATCTACAATGACAGCTGGATGTGGCATAAGGCTGGACACTTGGGACTGAGAGGATTGGTGAGATTGGGTGAGCAAATGCAGACCCTTTAAAGCAATAATGCATGGCACCCATTCCATGGGTCCCAGCTCTCCAGGTTGCAGGGAATATTACTACAGCTATAACGTGTACGGGAAACCTAGAGAATGGACACACTGTGAATACGACAGGTTTCTAAAACTCAACGAAGAGCCCCTCTCCTGGTGCTCCGGTTTGACTTTCCAACTGCTTTCCTAGCAATCTCCCAACTTGGAGAGACAGCCCCTTTAAGCTCCTGGTTCGCACAGGTTGCCAATTTGGCAGAGGATGAAAGGGAAGAGGGAGAACCAATGAGAGAGTAGCCGCTAGGCATTTGGATGGGCACATGTCACTCTAATTTCCCGGCAGGAAGAAGAATTAACCAAAGTCTCAGCCACCCACCGGGGACCAGTATAGGTCCTGAACCAAAAGTTTGAACTTGCGTTCAGCTCACAAAAAAAGAGTTGAAAAATGGAGCTCAGGGGCACAGCAATTCACAAACTGGCAGAGTAAAAAAGGCCAACTATCGTCCAAAAATCTGTTGAGGGAAGGCAACGAGGCGGACTTGAAAGCGAGGCAGAATAGCAGGAAACAGATTTCAAGAGGTACGTTGGAATCGCCTGTAAAGCACAGGAAGAGGGGCACAACTTCGACAATGATGCACTTGGCCAAAAAGGGCGTATGCGTTTTCTCCTGAATATATTCAGGAGAAAACTCATACGCCCTTTTTGGCCAAGCAAGCAAGCGGGCAATGCAAATCTGCACTACACAGAAGTATCACTTCCCACCGGTCAAAAGGGACATCCACAAAATGTGTAAAAACCAGAAAGGCAAGACAGGCCCTGGAGAACAGGGAGCCTTGTTATGCTGATGGGCGGGATGTAATTTGCCAACTGCCTCACTGGAGGAGTGCATTGTGTTCCCTAAAACAAGTAAACAACAGAGCTACAGAGCCAAGGGCACTTCCAGTCTAGGGAATATACCTTGGGAAAACTGAAAATCCATAAGACAGAGCCACCCCCAAATTGAGGGCTGCACTGCTTACAAGAACCTCAACCTGGGTACACCTGAAATATCCCAGGAAATATAAAAATGGTTCCAAATATTGTGGAACTTACGTACGATGGAATATCCCTCAGCCACGAAATCAATGTCATAAGACCAGTAGCAGCAAAATGAGTGGATTCAGGTACGATGATTCTAAGTGAAAGAAGTCACACAGGAAAAGAAACTTATCATAAGATATCACTTAGGAAGATCCTGTAAACATGGCTACACATGAACTGAGTTAGGCAAGAGAACAGAGTCTCACATTTAGAAAACACTCTTATGCCTGCTTAAGGGGTAAGGAGAGGTGGGGTGATGCATCAAACCCGAGTTTGATATAAGCACAGGTACCGTTCCAAAAACCAACTATGGAATAGACAAGACCTACACCTTCCTCAGTGAAAGGGACTCAAAACCCCATATTTCCCGCAGAGGAATAGATCTGACTAGTAAGAATCTTAAAACCTATGTATTGATATGTCTCCGTAAGGGAATCAAGTGTGTCTAGACTGGCATAAACAGGGCAGCGAGAATCAGCTCAAACCCACTCTAAAAAGGAATTTCAAAAACAGAACAAAGAAACAGGGAAATTCTTCACAATTCCTTCAGGGTCTCTGATGCAACCTGGAATGACCCTATCTACAATGACAGCTGGATGTGGCATAAGGCTGGACACTTGGGACTGAGAGGATTGGTGAGATTGGGTGAGCAAATGCAGACCCTTTAAAGCAATAATGCATGGCACCCATTCCATGGGTCCCAGCTCTCCAGGTTGAAGGGAATATTACTACAGCTATAACGTGTACGGGAAACCTAGAGAATGGACACACTGTGAATACGACAGGTTTCTAAAACTCAACGAAGAGCCCCTCTCCTGGTGCTCCGGTTTGACTTTCCAACTGCTTTCCTATCAATCTCCCAACTTGGAGAGACAGCCCCTTTAAGCTCCTGGTTCGCACAGGTTGCCAATTTGGCAGAGGATGAAAGGGAAGAGGGAGAACCAATGAGAGAGTAGCTGCTAGGCATTTGGATGGGCACATGTCACTCTAATTTCCCGGCAGGAAGAAGAATTAACCAAAGTCTCAGCCACCCACCGGGAACCAGTAGAGGTCCTGAACCAAAAGTTTGGACTTGCGTTCAGCTCACAAGAAACGAGTTGAAAAATGGAGCTCAGGGGCACAGCAATTCACAAACTGGCAGAGTAATCAAGGCCAACTATCGTCCAAAAATCTGTTGAGGGAAGGCAACGAGGGGAACTTGAAAGCGAGGCAGAATAGCAGGAAACAGATTTCAAGAGGTACGTTGGAATCGCCTGTAAAGCACAGGAAGAGGGGCACAACTTCGACAATGATGCACTTGGCCAAAAAGGGCGTATGCATTTTCTCCTGAATATATTCAGGAGAAAACGCATACGCCCTTTTTGGCCAAGCAAGCAAGCGGGCAATGCAAATCTGCACTACAAAGAAGTATCACTTCCCACCGGTCAAAAGGGACATCCACAAAATGTGTAAAAAACCAGAAAGGCAAGACAGGCCCTGGAGAACAGGGAGCCCTGTTATGCTGATGGGCGGGATGTAAGTTGCCAACTGCCTCACTGGAGGAGTGCATTGTGTTCCCTAAAACAAGTAAACAACAGAGCTACAGAGCCAAGGGCACTTCCAGTCTAGGGAATATACCTTGGGAAAACTGAAAATCCATAAGACAGAGCCACCCCCAAATTGAGGGCTGCACTGCTTACAAGAACCTCAACCTGGGTACACCTGAAATATCCCAGGAAATATAAAAATGGTTCCAAACATTGTGGAACTTACGTACGATGGAATATCCCTCAGCCACGAAATCAATGTCATAAGACCAGTAGCAGCAAAATGAGTGGATTCAGGTACGATGATTCTAAGTGAAAGAAGTCACACAGGAAAAGAAACTTATCATAAGATATCACTTAGGAAGATCCTGTAAACATGGCTACACATGAACTGAGTTAGGCAAGAGAACAGAGTCTCACATTTAGAAAACACTCTTATGCCTGCTTAAGGGGGAAGGAGAGGTGGGGTGATGCATCAAACCCGAGTTTGGTATAAGCACAGGTACCGTTCCAAAAACCAACTATGGAATAGACAAGACCTACACCTTCCTCAGTGAAAGGGACTCAAAACCCCATATTTCCCGCAGAGGAATAGATCTGACTAGTAAGAATCTTAAAACCTATGTATTGATATGTCTCCGTAAGGGAATCAAGTGTGTCTAGACTGGCATAAACAGGGCAGCGAGAATCAGCTCAAACCCACTCTAAAAAGGAATTTCAAAAACAGAACAAAGAAACAGGGAAATTCTTCAAAATTCCTTCAGGGTCTCTGATGCAACCTGGAATGACCCTATCTACAATGACAGCTGGATGTGGCATAAGGCTGGACACTTGGGACTGAGGGGATTGGTGAGATTGGGTGAGCAAATGCAGACCCTTTAAAGCAATAATGCATGGCACCCATTCCATGGGTCCCAGCTCTCCAGGTTGAAGGGAATATTACTACAGCTATAACGTGTACGGGAAACCTAGAGAATGGACACACTGTGAATACGACAGGTTTCTAAAACTCAACGAAGAGCCCCTCACCTGGTGCTCCGGTTTGACTTTCCAACTGCTTTCCTATCAATCTCCCAACTTGGAGAGACAGCCCCTTTAAGCTCCTGGTTCGCACAGGTTGCCAATTTGGCAGAGGATGAAAGGGAAGAGGGAGTACCAATGAGAGAGTAGCTGCTAGGCATTTGGATGGGCACATGTCACTCTAATTTCCCGGCAGGAAGAAGAATTAACCAAAGTCTCAGCCACCCACCGGGAACCAGTATAGGTCCTGAACCAAAAGTTTGGACTTGCGTTCAGCTCACAAGAAACGAGTTGAAAAATGGAGCTCAGGGGCACAGCAATTCACAAACTGGCAGAGTAATCAAGGCCAACTATCGTCCAAAAATCTGTTGAGGGAAGGCAACGAGGCGGACTTGAAAGCGAGGCAGAATAGCAGGAAACAGATTTCAAGAGGTACGTTGGAATCGCCTGTAAAGCACAGGAAGAGGGGCACAACTTCGACAATGATGCACTTGGCCAAAAAGGGCGTATGCGTTTTCTCCTGAATATATTCAGGAGAAAACGCATACGCCCTTTTTGGCCAAGCAAGCAAGCGGGCAATGCAAATCTGCACTACAAAGAAGTATCACTTCCCACCGGTCAAAAGGGACATCCGCAAAATGTGTAAAAAACCAGAAAGGCAAGACAGGCCCTGGAGAACAGGGAGCCCTGTTATGCTGATGGGCGGGATGTAAGTTGCCAACTGCCTCACTGGAGGAGTGCATTGTGTTCCCTAAAACAAGTAAACAACAGAGCTACAGAGCCAAGGGCACTTCCAGTCTAGGGAATATACCTTGGGAAAACTGAAAATCCATAAGACAGAGCCACCCCCACATTGAGGGCTGCACTGCTTACAAGAACCTCAACCTGGGTACACCTGAAATATCCCAGGAAATATAAAAATGGTTCCAAACATTGTGGAACTTACGTACGATGGAATATCCCTCAGCCACGAAATCAATGTCATAAGACCAGTAGCAGCAAAATGAGTGGATTCAGGTACGATGATTCTAAGTGAAAGAAGTCACACAGGAAAAGAAACTTATCATAAGATATCACTTAGGAAGATCCTGTAAACATGGCTACACATGAACTGAGTTAGGCAAGAGAACAGAGTCTCACATTTAGAAAACACTCTTATGCCTGCTTAAGGGGGAAGGAGAGGTGGGGTGATGCATCAAACCAGAGTTTGATATAAGCACAGGTACCGTTCCAAAAACCAACTATGGAATAGACAAGACCTACACCTTCCTCAGTGAAAGGGACTCAAAACCCCATATTTCCCGCAGAGGAATAGATCTGACTAGTAAGAATCTTAAAACCTATGTATTGATATGTCTCCGTAAGGGAATCAAGTGTGTCTAGACTGGCATAAACAGGGCAGCGAGAGTCAGCTCAAACCCACTCTAAAAAGGAATTTCAAAAACAGAACAAAGAAACAGGGAAATTCTTCAAAATTCCTTCAGGGTCTCTGATGCAACCTGGAATGACCCTATCTACAATGACAGCTGGATGTGGCATAAGGCTGGACACTTGGGACTGAGGGGATTGGTGAGATTGGGTGAGCAAATGCAGACCCTTTAAAGCAATAATGCATGGCACCCATTCCATGGGTCCCAGCTCTCCAGGTTGAAGGGAGTATTACTACAGCTATAACGTGTACGGGAAACCTAGAGAATGGACACACTGTGAATACGACAGGTTTCTAAAACTCAACGAAGAGCCCCTCTCCTGGTGCTCCGGTTTGACTTTCCAACTGCTTTCCTATCAATCTCCCAACTTGGAGAGACAGCCCCTTTAAGCTCCTGGTTCGCACAGGTTGCCAATTTGGCAGAGGATGAAAGGGAAGAGGGAGAACCAATGAGAGAGTAGCTGCTAGGCATTTGGATGGGCACATGTCACTCTAATTTCCCGGCAGGAAGAAGAATTAACCAAAGTCTCAGCCACCCACCGGGAACCAGTATAGGTCCTGAACCAAAAGTTTGGCCTTGCGTTCAGCTCACAAGAAACGAGTTGAAAAATGGAGCTCAGGGGCACAGCAATTCACAAACTGGCAGAGTAATCAAGGCCAACTATCGTCCAAAAATCTGTTGAGGGAAGGCAACGAGGCGGACTTGAAAGCGAGGCAGAATAGCAGGAAACAGATTTCAAGAGGTACGTTGGAATCGCCTGTAAAGCACAGGAAGAGGGGCACAACTTCGACAATGATGCACTTGGCCAAAAAGGGCGTATGCGTTTTCTCCTGAATATATTCAGGAGAAAACGCATACGCCCTTTTTGGCCAAGCAAGCAAGCGGGCAATGCAAATCTGCACTACAAAGAAGTATCACTTCCCACCGGTCAAAAGGGACATCCACAAAATGTGTAAAAAACCAGAAAGGCAAGACAGGCCCTGGAGAACAGGGAGCCCTGTTATGCTGATGGGCGGGATGTAAGTTGCCAACTGCCTCACTGGAGGAATGCATTGTGTTCCCTAAAACAAGTAAACAACAGAGCTACAGAGCCAAGGGCACTTCCAGTCTAGGGAATATACCTTGGGAAAACTGAAAATCCATAAGACAGAGCCACCCCCAAATTGAGGGCTGCACTGCTTACAAGAACCTCAACCTGGGTACACCTGAAATATCCCAGGAAATATAAAAATGGTTCCAAACATTGTGGAACTTACGTACGATGGAATATCCCTCAGCCACGAAATCAATGTCATAAGACCAGTAGCAGCAAAATGAGTGGATTCAGGTACGATGATTCTAAGTGAAAGAAGTCACACAGGAAAAGAAACTTATCATAAGATATCACTTAGGAAGATCCTGTAAACATGGCTACACATGAACTGAGTTAGGCAAGAGAACAGAGTCTCACATTTAGAAAACACTCTTATGCCTGCTTAAGGGGGAAGGAGAGGTGGGGTGATGCATCAAACCCGAGTTTGATATAAGCACAGGTACCGTTCCAAAAACCAACTATGAAATAGACAAGACCTACACCTTCCTCAGTGAAAGGGACTCAAAACCCCATATTTCCCGCAGAGGAATAGATCTGACTAGTAAGAATCTTAAAACCTATGTATTGATATGTCTCCGTAAGGGAATCAAGTGTGTCTAGACTGGCATAAACAGGGCAGCGAGAATCAGCTCAAACCCACTCTAAAAAGGAATTTCAAAAACAGAACAAAGAAACAGGGAAATTCTTCAAAATTCCTTCAGGGTCTCTGATGCAACCTGGAATGACCCTATCTACAATGACAGCTGGATGTGGCATAAGGCTGGACACTTGGGACTGAGAGGATTGGTGAGATTGGGTGAGCAAATGCAGACCCTTTAAAGCAATAATGCATGGCACCCATTCCATGGGTCCTAGCTCTCCAGGTTGAAGGGAATATTACTACAGCTATAACGTGTACGGGAAACCTAGAGAATGGACACACTGTGAATACGACAGGTTTCTAAAACTCAACGAAGAGCCCCTCTCCTGGTGCTCCGGTTTGACTTTCCAACTGCTTTCCTATCAATCTCCCAACTTGGAGAGACAGCCCCTTTAAGCTCCTGGTTCGCACAGGTTGCCAATTTGGCAGAGGATGAAAGGGAAGAGGGAGAACCAATGAGAGAGTAGCTGCTAGGCATTTGGATGGGCACATGTCACTCTAATTTCCCGGCAGGAAGAAGAATTAACCAAAGTCTCAGCCACCCACCGGGAACCAGTATAGGTCCTGAACCAAAAGTTTGGACTTGCGTTCAGCTCACAAGAAACGAGTTGAAAAATGGAGCTCAGGGGCACAGCAATTCACAAACTGGCAGAGTAATCAAGGCCAACTATCGTCCAAAAATCTGTTGAGGGAAGGCAACGAGGCGGACTTGAAAGCGAGGCAGAATAGCAGGAAACAGATTTCAAGAGGTACGTTGGAATCGCCTGTAAAGCACAGGAAGAGGGGCACAACTTCGACAATGATGCACTTGGCCAAAAAGGGCGTATGCGTTTTCTCCTGAATATATTCAGGAGAAAACGCATACGCCCTTTTTGGCCAAGCAAGCAAGCGGGCAATGCAAATCTGCACTACAAAGAAGTATCACTTCCCACCGGTCAAAAGGGACATCCACAAAATGTGTAAAAAACCAGAAAGGCAAGACAGGCCCTGGAGAACAGGGAGCCCTGTTATGCTGATGGGCGGGATGTAAGTTGCCAACTGCCTCACTGGAGGAGTGCATTGTGTTCCCTAAAACAAGTAAACAACAGAGCTACAGAGCCAAGGGCACTTCCAGTCTAGGGAATATACCTTGGGAAAACTGAAAATCCATAAGACAGAGCCACCCCCAAATTGAGGGCTGCACTGCTTACAAGAACCTCAACCTGGGTACACCTGAAATATCCCAGGAAATATAAAAATGGTTCCAAACATTGTGGAACTTACGTACGATGGAATATCCCTCAGCCACGAAATCAATGTCATAAGACCAGTAGCAGCAAAATGAGTGGATTCAGGTACGATGATTCTAAGTGAAAGAAGTCACACAGGAAAAGAAACTTATCATAAGATATCACTTAGGAAGATCCTGTAAACATGGCTACACATGAACTGAGTTAGGCAAGAGAACAGAGTCTCACATTTAGAAAACACTCTTATGCCTGCTTAAGGGGGAAGGAGAGGTGGGGTGATGCATCAAACCCGAGTTTGATATAAGCACAGGTACCGTTCCAAAAACCAACTATGAAATAGACAAGACCTACACCTTCCTCAGTGAAAGGGACTCAAAACCCCATATTTCCCGCAGAGGAATAGATCTGACTAGTAAGAATCTTAAAACCTATGTATTGATATGTCTCCGTAAGGGAATCAAGTGTGTCTAGACTGGCATAAACAGGGCAGCGAGAATCAGCTCAAACCCACTCTAAAAAGGAATTTCAAAAACAGAACAAAGAAACAGGGAAATTCTTCAAAATTCCTTCAGGGTCTCTGATGCAACCTGGAATGACCCTATCTACAATGACAGCTGGATGTGGCATAAGGCTGGACACTTGGGACTGAGAGGATTGGTGAGATTGGGTGAGCAAATGCAGACCCTTTAAAGCAATAATGCATGGCACCCATTCCATGGGTCCCAGCTCTCCAGGTTGAAGGGAATATTACTACAGCTATAACGTGTACGGGAAACCTAGAGAATGGACACACTGTGAATACGACAGGTTTCTAAAACTCAACGAAGAGCCCCTCTCCTGGTGCTCCGGTTTGACTTTCCAACTGCTTTCCTATCAATCTCCCAACTTGGAGAGACAGCCCCTTTAAGCTCCTGGTTCGCACAGGTTGCCAATTTGGCAGAGGATGAAAGGGAAGAGGGAGAACCAATGAGAGAGTAGCTGCTAGGCATTTGGATGGGCACATGTCACTCTAATTTCCCGGCAGGAAGAAGAATTAACCAAAGTCTCAGCCACCCACCGGGAACCAGTATAGGTCCTGAACCAAAAGTTTGGACTTGCGTTCAGCTCACAAGAAACGAGTTGAAAAATGGAGCTCAGGGGCACAGCAATTCACAAACTGGCAGAGTAATCAAGGCCAACTATCGTCCAAAAATCTGTTGAGGGAAGGCAACGAGGCGGACTTGAAAGCGAGGCAGAATAGCAGGAAACAGATTTCAAGAGGTACGTTGGAATCGCCTGTAAAGCACAGGAAGAGGGGCACAACTTCGACAATGATGCACTTGGCCAAAAAGGGCGTATGCGTTTTCTCCTGAATATATTCCGGAGAAAACGCATACGCCCTTTTTGGCCAAGCAAGCAAGCGGGCAATGCAAATCTGCACTACAAAGAAGTATCACTTCCCACCGGTCAAAAGGGACATCCGCAAAATGTGTAAAAAACCAGAAAGGCAAGACAGGCCCTGGAGAACAGGGAGCCCTGTTATGCTGATGGGCGGGATGTAAGTTGCCAACTGCCTCACTGGAGGAGTGCATTGTGTTCCCTAAAACAAGTAAACAACAGAGCTACAGAGCCAAGGGCACTTCCAGTCTAGGGAATATACCTTGGGAAAACTGAAAATCCATAAGACAGAGCCACCCCCAAATTGAGGGCTGCACTGCTTACAAGAACCTCAACCTGGGTACACCTGAAATATCCCAGGAAATATAACAATGGTTCCAAACATTGTGGAACTTACGTACGATGGAATATCCCTCAGCCACGAAATCAATGTCATAAGACCAGTAGCAGCAAAATGAGTGGATTCAGGTACGATGATTCTAAGTGAAAGAAGTCACACAGGAAAAGAAACTTATCATAAGATATCACTTAGGAAGATCCTGTAAACATGGCTACACATGAACTGAGTTAGGCAAGAGAACAGAGTCTCACATTTAGAAAACACTCTTATGCCTGCTTAAGGGGGAAGGAGAGGTGGGGTGATGCATCAAACCCGAGTTTGATATAAGCACAGGTACCGTTCCAAAAACCAACTATGGAATAGACAAGACCTACACCTTCCTCAGTGAAAGGGACTCAAAACCCCATATTTCCCGCAGAGGAATAGATCTGACTAGTAAGAATCTTAAAACCTATGTATTGATATGTCTCCGTAAGGGAATCAAGTGTGTCTAGACTGGCATAAACAGGGCAGCGAGAATCAGCTCAAACCCACTCTAAAAAGGAATTTCAAAAACAGAACAAAGAAACAGGGAAATTCTTCAAAATTCCTTCAGGGTCTCTGATGCAACCTGGAATGACCCTATCTACAATGACAGCTGGATGTGGCATAAGGCTGGACACTTGGGACTGAGAGGATTGGTGAGATTGGGTGAGCAAATGCAGACCCTTTAAAGCAATAATGCATTGCAGCCATTCCATGGGTCCCAGCTCTCCAGGTTGAAGGGAATATTACTACAGCTATAACATGTACGGGAAACCTAGAGAATGGACACACTGTGAATACGACAGGTTTCTAAAACTCAACGAAGAGCCCCTCTCCTGGTGCTCCGGTTTGACTTTCCAACTGCTTTCCTAGCAATCTCCCAACTTGGAGAGACAGCCCCTTTAAGCTCCTGGTTCGCACAGGTTGCCAATTTGGCAGAGGATGAAAGGGAAGAGGGAGAACCAATGAGAGAGTAGCTGCTAGGCATTTGGATGGGCACATGTCACTCTAATTTCCCGGCAGGAAGAAGAATTAACCAAAGTCTCAGCCACCCACCGGGAACCAGTATAGGTCCTGAACCAAAAGTTTGGACTTGCGTTCAGCTCACAAGAAACGAGTTGAAAAATGGAGCTCAGGGGCACAGCAATTCACAAACTGGCAGAGTAATCAAGGCCAACTATCGTCCAAAAATCTGTTGAGGGAAGGCAACGAGGCGGACTTGAAAGCGAGGCAGAATAGCAGGAAACAGATTTCAAGAGGTACGTTGGAATCGCCTGTAAAGCACAGGAAGAGGGGCACAACTTCGACAATGATGCACTTGGCCAAAAAGGGCGTATGCGTTTTCTCCTGAATATATTCCGGAGAAAACGCATACGCCCTTTTTGGCCAAGCAAGCAAGCGGGCAATGCAAATCTGCACTACAAAGAAGTATCACTTCCCACCGGTCAAAAGGGACATCCGCAAAATGTGTAAAAAACCAGAAAGGCAAGACAGGCCCTGGAGAACAGGGAGCCCTGTTATGCTGATGGGCGGGATGTAAGTTGCCAACTGCCTCACTGGAGGAGTGCATTGTGTTCCCTAAAACAAGTAAACAACAGAGCTACAGAGCCAAGGGCACTTCCAGTCTAGGGAATATACCTTGGGAAAACTGAAAATCCATAAGACAGAGCCACCCCCAAATTGAGGGCTGCACTGCTTACAAGAACCTCAACCTGGGTACACCTGAAATATCCCAGGCAATATAAAAATGGTTCCAAACATTGTGGAACTTACTTACGATGGAATATCCCTCAGCCACGAAATCAATGTCATAAGACCAGTAGCAGCAAAATGAGTGGATTCAGGTACGATGATTCTAAGTGAAAGAAGTCACACAGGAAAAGAAACTTATCATAAGATATCACTTAGGAAGATCCTGTAAACATGGCTACACATGAACTGAGTTAGGCAAGAGAACAGAGTCTCACATTTAGAAAACACTCTTATGCCTGCTTAAGGGGGAAGGAGAGGTGGGGTGATGCATCAAACCCGAGTTTGATATAAGCACAGGTACCGTTCCAAAAACCAACTATGGAATAGACAAGACCTACACCTTCCTCAGTGAAAGGGACTCAAAACCCCATATTTCCCGCAGAGGAATAGATCTGACTAGTAAGAATCTTAAAACCTATGTATTGATATGTCTCCGTAAGGGAATCAAGTGTGTCTAGACTGGCATAAACAGGGCAGCGAGAATCAGCTCAAACCCACTCTAAAAAGGAATTTCAAAAACAGAACAAAGAAACAGGGAAATTCTTCAAAATTCCTTCAGGTTTCTCTGATGCAACCTGGAATGACCCTATCTACAATGACAGCTGGATGTGGCATAAGGCTGGACACTTGGGACTGAGAGGATTGGTGAGATTGGGTGAGCAAATGCAGACCCTTTAAAGCAATAATGCATGGCAGCCATTCCATGGGTCCCAGCTCTCCAGGTTGAAGGGAATATTACTACAGCTATAACGTGTACGGGAAACCTAGAGAATGGACACACTGTGAATACGACAGGTTTCTAAAACTCAACGAAGAGCCCCTCTCCTGGTGCTCCGGTTTGACTTTCCAACTGCTTTCCTAGCAATCTCCCAACTTGGAGAGACAGCCCCTTTAAGCTCCTGGTTCGCACAGGTTGCCAATTTGGCAGAGGATGAAAGGGAAGAGGGAGAACCAATGAGAGAGTAGCTGCTAGGCAGTTGGATGGGCACATGTCACTCTAATTTCCCGGCAGGAAGAAGAATTAACCAAAGTCTCAGCCACCCACCGGGAACCAGTATAGGTCCTGAACCAAAAGTTTGGACTTGCGTTCAGCTCACAAGAAACGAGTTGAAAAATGGAGCTCAGGGGCACAGCAATTCACAAACTGGCAGAGTAATCAAGGCCAACTATCGTCCAAAAATCTGTTGAGGGAAGGCAACGAGGCGGACTTGAAAGCGAGGCAGAATAGCAGGAAACAGATTTCAAGAGGTACGTTGGAATCGCCTGTAAAGCACAGGAAGAGGGGCACAACTTCGACAATGATGCACTTGGCCAAAAAGGGCGTATGCGTTTTCTCCTGAATATATTCCGGAGAAAACGCATACGCCCTTTTTGGCCAAGCAAGCAAGCGGGCAATGCAAATCTGCACTACAAAGAAGTATCACTTCCCACCGGTCAAAAGGGACATCCGCAAAATGTGTAAAAAACCAGAAAGGCAAGACAGGCCCTGGAGAACAGGGAGCCCTGTTATGCTGATGGGCGGGATGTAAGTTGCCAACTGCCTCACTGGAGGAGTGCATTGTGTTCCCTAAAACAAGTAAACAACAGAGCTACAGAGCCAAGGGCACTTCCAGTCTAGGGAATATACCTTGGGAAAACTGAAAATCCATAAGACAGAGCCACCCCCAAATTGAGGGCTGCACTGCTTACAAGAACCTCAACCTGGGTACACCTGAAATATCCCAGGAAATATAAAAATGGTTCCAAACATTGTGGAACTTACGTACGATGGAATATCCCTCAGCCACGAAATCAATGTCATAAGACCAGTAGCAGCAAAATGAGTGGATTCAGGTACGATGATTCTAAGTGAAAGAAGTCACACAGGAAAAGAAACTTATCATAAGATATCACTTAGGAAGATCCTGTAAACATGGCTACACATGAACTGAGTTAGGCAAGAGAACAGAGTCTCACATTTAGAAAACACTCTTATGCCTGCTTAAGGGGGAAGGAGAGGTGGGGTGATGCATCAAACCCGAGTTTGGTATAAGCACAGGTAGCGTTCCAAAAACCAACTATGGAATAGACAAGACCTACACCTTCCTCAGTGAAAGGGACTCAAAACCCCATATTTCCCGCAGAGGAATAGATCTGACTAGTAAGAATCTTAAAACCTATGTATTGATATGTCTCCGTAAGGGAATCAAGTGTGTCTAGACTGGCATAAACAGGGCAGCGAGAATCAGCTCAAACCCACTCTAAAAAGGAATTTCAAAAACAGAACAAAGAAACAGGGAAATTCTTCAAAATTCCTTCAGGGTCTCTGATGCAACCTGGAATGACCCTATCTACAATGACAGCTGGATGTGGCATAAGGCTGGACACTTGGGACTGAGGGGATTGGTGAGATTGGGTGAGCAAATGCAGACCCTTTAAAGCAATAATGCATGGCACCCATTCCTTGGGTCCCAGTTCTGCAGGTGGAAGGGAATATTACTACAGCTATAACGTGTACGGGAAACCTAGAGAATGGACACACTGTGAATACGACAGGTTTCTAAAACTCAACGAAGAGCCCCTCTCCTGGTGCTCCGGTTTGACATTCCAGCTGCTTTCCTATCAATCTCCCAACTTGGAGAGACAGCCCCTTTAAGCTCCTGGTTCGCACAGGTTGCCAATTTGGCAGAGGATGAAAGGGAAGAGGGAGAACCAATGAGAGAGTAGCTGCTAGGCATTTGGATGGGCACATGTCACTCTAATTTCCCGGCAGGAAGAAGAATTAACCAAAGTCTCAGCCACCCACCGGGAACCAGTATAGGTCCTGAACCAAAAGTTTGGACTTGCGTTCAGCTCACAAGAAACGAGTTGAAAAATGGAGCTCAGGGGCACAGCAATTCACAAACTGGCAGAGTAATCAAGGCCAACTATCGTCCAAAAATCTGTTGAGGGAAGGCAACGAGGCGGACTTGAAAGCGAGGCAGAATAGCAGGAAACAGATTTCAAGAGGTACGTTGGAATCGCCTGTAAAGCACAGGAAGAGGGGCACAACTTCGACAATGATGCACTTGGCCAAAAAGGGCGTATGCGTTTTCTCCTGAATATATTCAGGAGAAAACGCATACGCCCTTTTTGGCCAAGCAAGCAAGCGGGCAATGCAAATCTGCACTACAAAGAAGTATCACTTCCCACCGGTCAAAAGGGACATCCGCAAAATGTGTAAAAAACCAGAAAGGCAAGACAGGCCCTGGAGAACAGGGAGCCCTGTTATGCTGATGGGCGGGATGTAAGTTGCCAACTGCCTCACTGGAGGAGTGCATTGTGTTCCCTAAAACAAGTAAACAACAGAGCTACAGAGCCAAGGGCACTTCCAGTCTAGGGAATATACCTTGGGAAAACTGAAAATCCATAAGACAGAGCCACCCCCAAATTGAGGGCTGCACTGCTTACAAGAACCTCAACCTGGGTACACCTGAAATATCCCAGGAAATATAACAATGGTTCCAAACATTGTGGAACTTACGTACGATGGAATATCCCTCAGCCACGAAATCAATGTCATAAGACCAGTAGCAGCAAAATGAGTGGATTCAGGTACGATGATTCTAAGTGAAAGAAGTCACACAGGAAAAGAAACTTATCATAAGATATCACTTAGGAAGATCCTGTAAACATGGCTACACATGAACTGAGTTAGGCAAGAGAACAGAGTCTCACATTTAGAAAACACTCTTATGCCTGCTTAAGGGGGAAGGAGAGGTGGGGTGATGCATCAAACCCGAGTTTGGTATAAGCACAGGTACCGTTCCAAACACCAACTATGGAATAGACAAGACCTACACCTTCCTCAGTGAAAGGGACTCAAAACCCCATATTTCCCGCAGAGGAATAGATCTGACTAGTAAGAATCTTAAAACCTATGTATTGATATGTCTCCGTAAGGGAATCAAGTGTGTCTAGACTGGCATAAACAGGGCAGCGAGAATCAGCTCAAACCCACTCTAAAAAGGAATTTCAAAAACAGAACAAAGAAACAGGGAAATTCTTCACAATTCCTTCAGGGTCTCTGATGCAACCTGGAATGACCCTATCTACAATGACAGCTGGATGTGGCATAAGGCTGGACACTTGGGACTGAGAGGATTGGTGAGATTGGGTGAGCAAATGCAGACCCTTTAAAGCCATAATGGATGGCACCCATTCCATGGGTCCCAGCTCTCCAGGTTGAAGGGAATATTACTACAGCTATAACGTGTACGGGAAACCTAGAGAATGGACACACTGTGAATACGACAGGTTTCTAAAACTCAACGAAGAGCCCCTCTCCTGGTGCTCCGGTTTGACTTTCCAACTGCTTTCCTATCAATCTCCCAACTTGGAGAGACAGCCCCTTTAAGCTCCTGGTTCGCACAGGTTGCCAATTTGGCAGAGGATGAAAGGGAAGAGGGAGAACCAATGAGAGAGTAGCTGCTAGGCATTTGGATGGGCACATGTCACTCTAATTTCCCGGCAGGAAGAAGAATTAACCAAAGTCTCAGCCACCCACCGGGAACCAGTATAGGTCCTGAACCAAAAGTTTGGACTTGCGTTCAGCTCACAAGAAACGAGTTGAAAAATGGAGCTCAGGGGCACAGCAATTCACAAACTGGCAGAGTAATCAAGGCCAACTATCGTCCAAAAATCTGTTGAGGGAAGGCAACGAGGCGGACTTGAAAGCGAGGCAGAATAGCAGGAAACAGATTTCAAGAGGTACGTTGGAATCGCCTGTAAAGCACAGGAAGAGGGGCACAACTTCGACAATGATGCACTTGGCCAAAAAGGGCGTATGCGTTTTCTCCTGAATATATTCAGGAGAAAACGCATACGCCCTTTTTGGCCAAGCAAGCAAGCGGGCAATGCAAATCTGCACTACACAGAAGTATCACTTCCCACCGGTCAAAAGGGACATCCACAAAATGTGTAAAAAACCAGAAAGGCAAGACAGGCCCTGGAGAACAGGGAGCCCTGTTATGCTGATGGGCGGGATGTAAGTTGCCAACTGCCTCACTGGAGGAGTGCATTGTGTTCCCTAAAACAAGTAAACAACAGAGCTACAGAGCCAAGGGCACTTCCAGTCTAGGGAATATACCTTGGGAAAACTGAAAATCCATAAGACAGAGCCACCCCCAAATTGAGGGCTGCACTGCTTACAAGAACCTCAACCTGGGTACACCTGAAATATCCCAGGAAATATAAAAATGGTTCCAAACATTGTGGAACTTACGTACGATGGAATATCCCTCAGCCACGAAATCAATGTCATAAGACCAGTAGCAGCAAAATGAGTGGATTCAGGTACGATGATTCTAAGTGAAAGAAGTCACACAGGAAAAGAAACTTATCATAAGATATCACTTAGGAAGATCCTGTAAACATGGCTACACATGAACTGAGTTAGGCAAGAGAACAGAGTCTCACATTTAGAAAACACTCTTATGCCTGCTTAAGGGGGAAGGAGAGGTGGGGTGATGCATCAAACCCGAGTTTGATATAAGCACAGGTACCATTCCAAAAACCAACTATGGAATAGACAAGACCTACACCTTTCTCAGTGAAAGGGACTCAAAACCCCATATTTCCCGCAGAGGAATAGATCTGACTAGTAAGAATCTTAAAACCTATGTATTGATATGTCTCCGTAAGGGAATCAAGTGTGTCTAGACTGGCATAAACATGGCAGCGAGAATCAGCTCAAACCCACTCTAAAAAGGAATTTCAAAAACAGAACAAAGAAACAGGGAAATTCTTCACAATTCCTTCAGGGTCTCTGATGCAACCTGGAATGACCCTATCTACAATGACAGCTGGATGTGGCATAAGGCTGGACACTTGGGACTGAGAGGATTGGTGAGATTGGGTGAGCAAATGCAGACCCTTTAAAGCCATAATGGATGGCACCCATTCCATGGGTCCCAGCTCTCCAGGTTGAAGGGAATATTACTACAGCTATAACGTGTACGGGAAACCTAGAGAATGGACACACTGTGAATACGACAGGTTTCTAAAACTCAACGAAGAGCCCCTCTCCTGGTGCTCCGGTTTGACTTTCCAACTGCTTTCCTATCAATCTCCCAACTTGGAGAGACAGCCCCTTTAAGCTCCTGGTTCGCACAGGTTGCCAATTTGGCAGAGGATGAAAGGGAAGAGGGAGAACCAATGAGAGAGTAGCTGCTAGGCATTTGGATGGGCACATGTCACTCTAATTTCCCGGCAGGAAGAAGAATTAACCAAAGTCTCAGCCACCCACCGGGAACCAGTATAGGTCCTGAACCAAAAGTTTGGACTTGCGTTCAGCTCACAAGAAACGAGTTGAAAAATGGAGCTCAGGGGCACAGCAATTCACAAACTGGCAGAGTAATCAAGGCCAACTATCGTCCAAAAATCTGTTGAGGGAAGGCAACGAGGCGGACTTGAAAGCGAGGCAGAATAGCAGGAAACAGATTTCAAGAGGTACGTTGGAATCGCCTGTAAAGCACAGGAAGAGGGGCACAACTTCGACAATGATGCACTTGGCCAAAAAGGGCGTATGCGTTTTCTCCTGAATATATTCAGGAGAAAACGCATACGCCCTTTTTGGCCAAGCAAGCAAGCGGGCAATGCAAATCTGCACTACACAGAAGTATCACTTCCCACCGGTCAAAAGGGACATCCACAAAATGTGTAAAAAACCAGAAAGGCAAGACAGGCCCTGGAGAACAGGGAGCCCTGTTATGCTGATGGGCGGGATGTAAGTTGCCAACTGCCTCACTGGAGGAGTGCATTGTGTTCCCTAAAACAAGTAAACAACAGAGCTACAGAGCCAAGGGCACTTCCAGTCTAGGGAATATACCTTGGGAAAACTGAAAATCCATAAGACAGAGCCACCCCCAAATTGAGGGCTGCACTGCTTACAAGAACCTCAACCTGGGTACACCTGAAATATCCCAGGAAATATAAAAATGGTTCCAAACATTGTGGAACTTACGTACGATGGAATATCCCTCAGCCACGAAATCAATGTCATAAGACCAGTAGCAGCAAAATGAGTGGATTCAGGTACGATGATTCTAAGTGAAAGAAGTCACACAGGAAAAGAAACTTATCATAAGATATCACTTAGGAAGATCCTGTAAACATGGCTACACATGAACTGAGTTAGGCAAGAGAACAGAGTCTCACATTTAGAAAACACTCTTATGCCTGCTTAAGGGGGAAGGAGAGGTGGGGTGATGCATCAAACCCGAGTTTGATATAAGCACAGGTACCGTTCCAAAAACCAACTATGGAATAGACAAGACCTACACCTTCCTCAGTGAAAGGGACTCAAAACCCCATATTTCCCGCAGAGGAATAGATCTGACTAGTAAGAATCTTAAAACCTATGTATTGATATGTCTCCGTAAGGGAATCAAGTGTGTCTAGACTGGCATAAACAGGGCAGCGAGAATCAGCTCAAACCCACTCTAAAAAGGAATTTCAAAAACAGAACAAAGAAACAGGGAAATTCTTCACAATTCCTTCAGGGTCTCTGATGCAACCTGGAATGACCCTATCTACAATGACAGCTGGATGTGGCATAAGGCTGGACACTTGGGACTGAGAGGATTGGTGAGATTGGGTGAGCAAATGCAGACCCTTTAAAGCAATAATGGATGGCACCCATTCCATGGGTCCCAGCTCTCCAGGTTGAAGGGAATATTACTACAGCTATAACGTGTACGGGAAACCTAGAGAATGGACACACTGTGAATACGACAGGTTTCTAAAACTCAACGAAGAGCCCCTCTCCTGGTGCTCCGGTTTGACTTTCCAACTGCTTTCCTATCAATCTCCCAACTTGGAGAGACAGCCCCTTTAAGCTCCTGGTTCGCACAGGTTGCCAATTTGGCAGAGGATGAAAGGGAAGAGGGAGAACCAATGAGAGAGTAGCTGCTACGCATTTGGATGGGCACATGTCACTCTAATTTCCCGGCAGGAAGAAGAATTAACCAAAGTCTCAGCCACCCACCGGGAACCAGTATAGGTCCTGAACCAAAAGTTTGGACTTGCGTTCAGCTCACAAGAAACGAGTTGAATAATGGAGCTCAGGGGCACAGCAATTCACAAACTGGCAGAGTAATCAAGGCCAACTATCGTCCAAAAATCTGTTGAGGGAAGGCAACGAGGCGGACTTGAATGCGAGGCAGAATAGCAGGAAACAGATTTCAAGAGGTACGTTGGAATCGCCTGTAAAGCACAGGAAGAGGGGCACAAATTCGACAATGATGCACTTGGCCAAAAAGGGCGTATGCGTTTTCTCCTGAATATATTCAGGAGAAAACGCATACGCCCTTTTTGGCCAAGCAAGCAAGCGGGCAATGCAAATCTGCACTACAAAGAAGTATCACTTCCCACCGGTCAAAAGGGACATCCACAAAATGTGTAAAAAACCAGAAAGGCAAGACAGGCCCTGGAGAACAGGGAGCCCTGTTATGCTGATGGGCGGGATGTAAGTTGCCAACTGCCTCACTGGAGGAGTGCATTGTGTTCCCTAAAACAAGTAAACAACAGAGCTACAGAGCCAAGGGCACTTCCAGTCTAGGGAATATACCTTGGGAAAACTGAAAATCCATAAGACAGAGCCACCCCCAAATTGAGGGCTGCACTGCTTACAAGAACCTCAACCTGGGTACACCTGAAATATCCCAGGAAATATAAAAATGGTTCCAAACATTGTGGAACTTTCGTACGATGGAATATCCCTCAGCCACGAAATCAATGTCATAAGACCAGTAGCAGCAAAATGAGTGGATTCAGGTACGATGATTCTAAGTGAAAGAAGTCACACAGGAAAAGAAACTTATCATAAGATATCACTTAGGAAGATCCTGTAAACATGGCTACACATGAACTGAGTTAGGCAAGAGAACAGAGTCTCACATTTAGAAAACACTCTTATGCCTGCTTAAGGGGGAAGGAGAGGTGGGGTGATGCATCAAACCCGAGTTTGATATAAGCACAGGTACCATTCCAAAAACCAACTATGGAATAGACAAGACCTACACCTTTCTCAGTGAAAGGGACTCAAAACCCCATATTTCCCGCAGAGGAATAGATCTGACTAGTAAGAATCTTAAAACCTATGTATTGATATGTCTCCGTAAGGGAATCAAGTGTGTCTAGACTGGCATAAACATGGCAGCGAGAATCAGCTCAAACCCACTCTAAAAAGGAATTTCAAAAACAGAACAAAGAAACAGGGAAATTCTTCACAATTCCTTCAGGGTCTCTGATGCAACCTGGAATGACCCTATCTACAATGACAGCTGGATGTGGCATAAGGCTGGACACTTGGGACTGAGAGGATTGGTGAGATTGGGTGAGCAAATGCAGACCCTTTAAAGCAATAATGCATGGCACCCATTCCATGGGTCCCAGCTCTCCAGGCTGAAGGGAATATTACTACAGCTATAACGTGTACGGGAAACCTAGAGAATGGACACACTGTGAATACGACAGGTTTCTAAAACTCAACGAAGAGCCCCTCTCCTGGTGCTCCGGTTTGACTTTCCAACTGCTTTCCTATCAATCTCCCAACTTGGAGAGACAGCCCCTTTAAGCTCCTGGTTCGCACAGGTTGCCAATTTGGCAGAGGATGAAAGGGAAGAGGGAGAACCAATGAGAGAGTAGCTGCTAGGCATTTGGATGGGCACATGTCACTCTAATTTCCCGGCAGGAAGAAGAATTAACCAAAGTCTCAGCCACCCACCGGGAACCAGTATAGGTCCTGAACCAAAAGTTTGGACTTGCGTTCAGCTCACAAGAAACGAGTTGAAAAATGGAGCTCAGGGGCACAGCAATTCACAAACTGGCAGAGTAATCAAGGCCAACTATCGTCCAAAAATCTGTTGAGGGAAGGCAACGAGGCGGACTTGAAAGCGAGGCAGAATAGCAGGAAACAGATTTCAAGAGGTACGTTGGAATCGCCTGTAAAGCACAGGAAGAGGGGCACAACTTCGACAATGATGCACTTGGCCAAAAAGGGCGTATGCGTTTTCTCCTGAATATATTCAGGAGAAAACGCATACGCCCTTTTTGGCCAAGCAAGCAAGCGGGCAATGCAAATCTGCACTACACAGAAGTATCACTTCCCACCGGTCAAAAGGGACATCCACAAAATGTGTAAAAAACCAGAAAGGCAAGACAGCCCCTGGAGAACAGGGAGCCCTGTTATGCTGATGGGCGGGATGTAAGTTGCCAACTGCCTCACTGGAGGAGTGCATTGTGTTCCCTAAAACAAGTAAACAACAGAGCTACAGAGCCAAGGGCACTTCCAGTCTAGGGAATATACCTTGGGAAAACTGAAAATCCATAAGACAGAGCCACCCCCAAATTGAGGGCTGCACTGCTTACAAGAACCTCAACCTGGGTACACCTGAAATATCCCAGGCAATATAAAAATGGTTCCAAACATTGTGGAACTTACATACGATGGAATATCCCTCAGCCACGAAATCAATGTCATAAGACCAGTAGCAGCAAAATGAGTGGATTCAGGTACGATGATTCTAAGTGAAAGAAGTCACACAGGAAAAGAAACTTATCATAAGATATCACTTAGGAAGATCCTGTAAACATGGCTACACATGAACTGAGTTAGGCAAGAGAACAGAGTCTCACATTTAGAAAACACTCTTATGCCTGCTTAAGGGGGAAGGAGAGGTGGGGTGATGCATCAAACCCGAGTTTGATATAAGCACAGGTACCGTTCCAAAAACCAACTATGGAATAGACAAGACCTACACCTTCCTCAGTGAAAGGGACTCAAAACCCCATATTTCCCGCAGAGGAATAGATCTGACTAGTAAGAATCTTAAAACCTATGTATTGATATGTCTCCGTAAGGGAATCAAGTGTGTCTAGACTGGCATAAACAGGGCAGCGAGAATCAGCTCAAACCCACTCTAAAAAGGAATTTCAAAAACAGAACAAAGAAACAGGGAAATTCTTCAAAATTCCTTCAGGGTCTCTGATGCAACCTGGAATGACCCTATCTACAATGACAGCTGGATGTGGCATAAGGCTGGACACTTGGGACTGAGAGGATTGGTGAGATTGGGTGAGCAAATGCAGACCCTTTAAAGCAATAATGGATGGCACCCATTCCATGGGTCCCAGCTCTCCAGGTTGAAGGGAATATTACTACAGCTATAACGTGTACGGGAAACCTAGAGAATGGACACACTGTGAATACGACAGGTTTCTAAAACTCAACGAAGAGCCCCTCTCCTGGTGCTCCGGTTTGACTTTCCAACTGCTTTCCTATCAATCTCCCAACTTGGAGAGACAGCCCCTTTAAGCTCCTGGTTCGCACAGGTTGCCAATTTGGCAGAGGATGAAAGGGAAGAGGGAGAACCAATGAGAGAGTAGCTGCTAGGCATTTGGATGGGCACATGTCACTCTAATTTCCCGGCAGGAAGAAGAATTAACCAAAGTCTCAGCCACCCACCGGGAACCAGTATAGGTCCTGAACCAAAAGTTTGGACTTGCGTTCAGCTCACAAGAAACGAGTTGAAAAATGGAGCTCAGGGGCACAGCAATTCACAAACTGGCAGAGTAATCAAGGCCAACTATCGTCCAAAAATCTGTTGAGGGAAGGCAACGAGGCGGACTTGAAAGCGAGGCAGAATAGCAGGAAACAGATTTCAAGAGGTACGTTGGAATCGCCTGTAAAGCACAGGAAGAGGGGCACAACTTCGACAATGATGCACTTGGCCAAAAAGGGCGTATGCGTTTTCTCCTGAATATATTCAGGAGAAAACGCATACGCCCTTTTTGGCCAAGCAAGCAAGCGGGCAATGCAAATCTGCACTACAAAGAAGTATCACTTCCCACCGGTCAAAAGGGACATCCACAAAATGTGTAAAAAACCAGAAAGGCAAGACAGGCCCTGGAGAACAGGGAGCCCTGTTATGCTGATGGGCGGGATGTAAGTTGCCAACTGCCTCACTGGAGGAGTGCATTGTGTTCCCTAAAACAAGTAAACAACAGAGCTACAGAGCCAAGGGCACTTCCAGTCTAGGGAATATACCTTGGGAAAACTGAAAATCCATAAGACAGAGCCACCCCCAAATTGAGGGCTGCACTGCTTACAAGAACCTCAACCTGGGTACACCTGAAATATCCCAGGAAATATAAAAATGGTTCCAAACATTGTGGAACTTACGTACGATGGAATATCCCTCAGCCACGAAATCAATGTCATAAGACCAGTAGCAGCAAAATGAGTGGATTCAGGTACGATGATTCTAAGTGAAAGAAGTCACACAGGAAAAGAAACTTATCATAAGATATCACTTAGGAAGATCCTGTAAACATGGCTACACATGAACTGAGTTAGGCAAGAGAACAGAGTCTCACATTTAGAAAACACTCTTATGCCTGCTTAAGGGGGAAGGAGAGGTGGGGTGATGCATCAAACCCGAGTTTGATATAAGCACAGGTACCGTTCCAAAAACCAACTATGGAATAGACAAGACCTACACCTTCCTCAGTGAAAGGGACTCAAAACCCCATATTTCCCGCAGAGGAATAGATCTGACTAGTAAGAATCTTAAAACCTATGTATTGATATGTCTCCGTAAGGGAATCAAGTGTGTCTAGACTGGCATAAACAGGGCAGCGAGAATCAGCTCAAACCCACTCTAAAAAGGAATTTCAAAAACAGAACAAAGAAACAGGGAAATTCTTCACAATTCCTTCAGGGTCTCTGATGCAACCTGGAATGACCCTATCTACAATGACAGCTGGATGTGGCATAAGGCTGGACACTTGGGACTGAGAGGATTGGTGAGATTGGGTGAGCAAATGCAGACCCTTTAAAGCAATAATGGATGGCACCCATTCCATGGGTCCCAGCTCTCCAGGTTGAAGGGAATATTACTACAGCTATAACGTGTACGGGAAACCTAGAGAATGGACACACTGTGAATACGACAGGTTTCTAAAACTCAACGAAGAGCCCCTCTCCTGGTGCTCCGGTTTGACTTTCCAACTGCTTTCCTATCAATCTCCCAACTTGGAGAGACAGCCCCTTTAAGCTCCTGGTTCGCACAGGTTGCCAATTTGGCAGAGGATGAAAGGGAAGAGGGAGAACCAATGAGAGAGTAGCTGCTACGCATTTGGATGGGCACATGTCACTCTAATTTCCCGGCAGGAAGAAGAATTAACCAAAGTCTCAGCCACCCACCGGGAACCAGTATAGGTCCTGAACCAAAAGTTTGGACTTGCGTTCAGCTCACAAGAAACGAGTTGAATAATGGAGCTCAGGGGCACAGCAATTCACAAACTGGCAGAGTAATCAAGGCCAACTATCGTCCAAAAATCTGTTGAGGGAAGGCAACGAGGCGGACTTGAATGCGAGGCAGAATAGCAGGAAACAGATTTCAAGAGGTACGTTGGAATCGCCTGTAAAGCACAGGAAGAGGGGCACAAATTCGACAATGATGCACTTGGCCAAAAAGGGCGTATGCGTTTTCTCCTGAATATATTCAGGAGAAAACGCATACGCCCTTTTTGGCCAAGCAAGCAAGCGGGCAATGCAAATCTGCACTACAAAGAAGTATCACTTCCCACCGGTCAAAAGGGACATCCACAAAATGTGTAAAAAACCAGAAAGGCAAGACAGGCCCTGGAGAACAGGGAGCCCTGTTATGCTGATGGGCGGGATGTAAGTTGCCAACTGCCTCACTGGAGGAGTGCATTGTGTTCCCTAAAACAAGTAAACAACAGAGCTACAGAGCCAAGGGCACTTCCAGTCTAGGGAATATACCTTGGGAAAACTGAAAATCCATAAGACAGAGCCACCCCCAAATTGAGGGCTGCACTGCTTACAAGAACCTCAACCTGGGTACACCTGAAATATCCCAGGAAATATAAAAATGGTTCCAAACATTGTGGAACTTTCGTACGATGGAATATCCCTCAGCCACGAAATCAATGTCATAAGACCAGTAGCAGCAAAATGAGTGGATTCAGGTACGATGATTCTAAGTGAAAGAAGTCACACAGGAAAAGAAACTTATCATAAGATATCACTTAGGAAGATCCTGTAAACATGGCTACACATGAACTGAGTTAGGCAAGAGAACAGAGACTCACATTTAGAAAACACTCTTATGCCTGCTTAAGGGGGAAGGAGAGGTGGGGTGATGCATCAAACCCGAGTTTGATATAAGCACAGGTACCGTTCCAAAAACCAACTATGGAATAGACAAGACCTACACCTTCCTCAGTGAAAGGGACTCAAAACCCCATATTTCCCGCAGAGGAATAGATCTGACTAGTAAGAATCTTAAAACCTATGTATTGATATGTCTCCGTAAGGGAATCAAGTGTGTCTAGACTGGCATAAACATGGCAGCGAGAATCAGCTCAAACCCACTCTAAAAAGGAATTTCAAAAACAGAACAAAGAAACAGGGAAATTCTTCACAATTCCTTCAGGGTCTCTGATGCAACCTGGAATGACCCTATCTACAATGACAGCTGGATGTGGCATAAGGCTGGACACTTGGGACTGAGAGGATTGGTGAGATTGGGTGAGCAAATGCAGACCCTTTAAAGCAATAATGGATGGCCCCCATTCCATGGGTCCCAGCTCTCCAGGTTGAAGGGAATATTACTACAGCTATAACGTGTACGGGAAACCTAGAGAATGGACACACTGTGAATACGAAAGGTTTCTAAAACTCAACGAAGAGCCCCTCTCCTGGTGCTCCGGTTTGACTTTCCAACTGCTTTCCTATCAATCTCCCAACTTGGCGAGACAGCCCCTTTAAGCTCCTGGTTCGCACAGGTTGCCAATTTGGCAGAGGATGAAAGGGAAGAGGGAGAACCAATGAGAGAGTAGCTGCTAGGCATTTGGATGGGCACATGTCACTCTAATTTCCCGGCAGGAAGAAGAATTAACCAAAGTCTCAGCCACCCACCGGGAACCAGTATAGGTCCTGAACCAAAAGTTTGGACTTGCGTTCAGCTCACAAGAAACGAGTTGAAAAATGGAGCTCAGGGGCACAGCAATTCACAAACTGGCAGAGTAATCAAGGCCAACTATCGTCCAAAAATCTGTTGAGGGAAGGCAACGAGGCGGACTTGAAAGCGAGGCAGAATAGCAGGAAACAGATTTCAAGAGGTACGTTGGAATCGCCTGTAAAGCACAGGAAGAGGGGCACAACTTCGACAATGATGCACTTGGCCAAAAAGGGCGTATGCGTTTTCTCCTGAATATATTCAGGAGAAAACGCATACGCCCTTTTTGGCCAAGCAAGCAAGCGGGCAATGCAAATCTGCACTACAAAGAAGTATCACTTCCCACCGGTCAAAAGGGACATCCACAAAATGTGTAAAAAACCAGAAAGGCAAGACAGGCCCTGGAGAACAGGGAGCCCTGTTATGCTGATGGGCGGGATGTAAGTTGCCAACTGCCTCACTGGAGGAGTGCATTGTGTTCCCTAAAACAAGTAAACAACAGAGCTACAGAGCCAAGGGCACTTCCAGTCTAGGGAATATACCTTGGGAAAACTGAAAATCCATAAGACAGAGCCACCCCCAAATTGAGGGCTGCACTGCTTACAAGGACCTCAACCTGGGTACACCTGAAATATCCCAGGAAATATAAAAATGGTTCCAAACATTGTGGAACTTTCGTACGATGGAATATCCCTCAGCCACGAAATCAATGTCATAAGACCAGTAGCAGCAAAATGAGTGGATTCAGGTAAGATGATTCTAAGTGAAAGAAGTCACACAGGAAAAGAAACTTATCATAAGATATCACTTAGGAAGATCCTGTAAACATGGCTACACATGAACTGAGTTAGGCAAGAGAACAGAGTCTCACATTTAGAAAACACTCTTATGCCTGCTTAAGGGGGAAGAAGAGGTGTGGTGATGCATCAAACCCGAGTTTGATATAAGCACAGTTACCGTTCCAAAAACCAACTATGGAATAGACAAGACCTACACCTTCCTCAGTGAAAGGGACTCAAAACCCCATATTTCCCGCAGAGGAATAGATCTGACTAGTAAGAATCTTAAAACCTATGTATTGATATCTCTCCGTAAGGGAATCAAGTGTGTCTAGACTGGCATAAACAGGGCAGCGAGAATCAGCTCAAACCCACTCTAAAAAGGAATTTCAAAAACAGAACAAAGAAACAGGGAAATTCTTCAAAATTCCTTCAGGGTCTCTGATGCAACCTGGAATGACCCTATCTACAATGACAGCTGGATGTGGCATAAGGCTGGACACTTGGGACTGAGAGGATTGGTGAGATTGGGTGAGCAAATGCAGACCCTTTAAAGCAATAATGGATGGCACCCATTCCATGGGTCCCAGCTCTCCAGGTTGAAGGGAATATTACTACAGCTATAACGTGTACGGGAAACCTAGAGAATGGACACACTGTGAATACGACAGGTTTCTAAAACTCAACGAAGAGCCCCTCTCCTGGTGCTCCGGTTTGACTTTCCAACTGCTTTCCTATCAATCTCCCAACTTGGAGAGACAGCCCCTTTAAGCTCCTGGTTCGCACAGGTTGCCAATTTGGCAGAGGATGAAAGGGAAGAGGGAGAACCAATGAGAGAGTAGCTGCTAGGCATTTGGATGGGCACATGTCACTCTAATTTCCCGGCAGGAAGAAGAATTAACCAAAGTCTCAGCCACCCACCGGGAACCAGTATAGGTCCTGAACCAAAAGTTTGGTCTTGCGTTCAGCTCACAAGAAACGAGTTGAAAAATGGAGCTCAGGGGCACAGCAATTCACAAACTGGCAGAGTAATCAAGGCCAACTATCGTCCAAAAATCTGTTGAGGGAAGGCAACGAGGCGGACTTGAAAGCGAGGCAGAATAGCAGGAAACAGATTTCAAGAGGTACGTTGGAATCGCCTGTAAAGCACAGGAAGAGGGGCACAACTTCGACAATGATGCACTTGGCCAAAAAGGGCGTATGCGTTTTCTCCTGAATATATTCAGGAGAAAACGCATACGCCCTTTTTGGCCAAGCAAGCAAGCGGGCAATGCAAATCTGCACTACAAAGAAGTATCACTTCCCACCGGTCAAAAGGGACATCCACAAAATGTGTAAAAAACCAGAAAGGCAAGACAGGCCCTGGAGAACAGGGAGCCCTGTTATGCTGATGGGCGGGATGTAAGTTGCCAACTGCCTCACTGGAGGAGTGCATTGTGTTCCCTAAAACAAGTAAACAACAGAGCTACAGAGCCAAGGGCACTTCCAGTCTAGGGAATATACCTTGGGAAAACTGAAAATCCATAAGACAGAGCCACCCCCAAATTGAGGGCTGCACTGCTTACAAGAACCTCAACCTGGGTACACCTGAAATATCCCAGGAAATATAAAAATGGTTCCAAACATTGTGGAACTTTCGTACGATGGAATATCCCTCAGCCACGAAATCAATGTCATAAGACCAGTAGCAGCAAAATGAGTGGATTCAGGTACGATGATTCTAAGTGAAAGAAGTCACACAGGAAAAGAAACTTATCATAAGATATCACTTAGGAAGATCCTGTAAACATGGCTACACATGAACAGATTTAGGCAAGAGAACAGAGTCTCACATTTAGAAAACACTCTTATGCCTGCTTAAGGGGGAAGAAGAGGAGGGGTGATGCATCAAACCCGAGTTTGATATAAGCACAGGTACCGTTCCAAAAACCAACTATGGAATAGACAAGACCTACACCTTCCTCAGTGAAAGGGACTCAAAACCCCATATTTCCCGCAGAGGAATAGATCTGACTAGTAAGAATCTTAAAACCTATGTATTGATATGTCTCCGTAAGGGAATCAAGTGTGTCTAGACTGGCATAAACAGGGCAGCGAGAATCAGCTCAAACCCACTCTAAAAAGGAATTTCAAAAACAGAACAAAGAAACAGGGAAATTCTTCACAATTCCTTCAGGGTCTCTGATGCAACCTGGAATGACCCTATCTACAATGACAGCTGGATGTGGCATAAGGCTGGACACTTGGGACTGAGAGGATTGGTGAGATTGGGTGAGCAAATGCAGACCCTTTAAAGCAATAATGGATGGCACCCATTCCATGGGTCCCAGCTCTCCAGGTTGAAGGGAATATTACTACAGCTATAACGTGTACGGGAAACCTAGAGAATGGACACACTGTGAATACGACAGGTTTCTAAAACTCAACGAAGAGCCCCTCTCCTGGTGCTCCGGTTTGACTTTCCAACTGCTTTCCTATCAATCTCCCAACTTGGAGAGACAGCCCCTTTAAGCTCCTGGTTCGCACAGGTTGCCAATTTGGCAGAGGATGAAAGGGAAGAGGGAGAACCAATGAGAGAGTAGCTGCTAGGCATTTGGATGGGCACATGTCACTCTAATTTCCCGGCAGGAAGAAGAATTAACCAAAGTCTCAGCCACCCACCGGGAACCAGTATAGGTCCTGAACCAAAAGTTTGGACTTGCGTTCAGCTCACAAGAAACGAGTTGAAAAATGGAGCTCAGGGGCACAGCAATTCACAAACTGGCAGAGTAATCAAGGCCAACTATCGTCCAAAAATCTGTTGAGGGAAGGCAACGAGGCGGACTTGAAAGCGAGGCAGAATAGCAGGAAACAGATTTCAAGAGGTACGTTGGAATCGCCTGTAAAGCACAGGAAGAGGGGCACAACTTCGACAATGATGCACTTGGCCAAAAAGGGCGTATGCGTTTTCTCCTGAATATATTCAGGAGAAAACGCATACGCCCTTTTTGGCCAAGCAAGCAAGCGGGCAATGCAAATCTGCACTACAAAGAAGTATCACTTCCCACCGGTCAAAAGGGACATCCACAAAATGTGTAAAAAACCAGAAAGGCAAGACAGGCCCTGGAGAACAGGGAGCCCTGTTATGCTGATGGGCGGGATGTAAGTTGCCAACTGCCTCACTGGAGGAGTGCATTGTGTTCCCTAAAACAAGTAAACAACAGAGCTACAGAGCCAAGGGCACTTCCAGTCTAGGGAATATACCTTGGGAAAACTGAAAATCCATAAGACAGAGCCACCCCCAAATTGAGGGCTGCACTGCTTACAAGAACCTCAACCTGGGTACACCTGAAATATCCCAGGAAATATAAAAATGGTTCCAAACATTGTGGAACTTTCGTACGATGGAATATCCCTCAGCCACGAAATCAATGTCATAAGACCAGTAGCAGCAAAATGAGTGGATTCAGGTACGATGATTCTAAGTGAAAGAAGTCACACAGGAAAAGAAACTTATCATAAGATATCACTTAGGAAGATCCTGTAAACATGGCTACACATGAACTGAGTTAGGCAAGAGAACAGAGACTCACATTTAGAAAACACTCTTATGCCTGCTTAAGGGGGAAGGAGAGGTGGGGTGATGCATCAAACCCGAGTTTGATATAAGCACAGGTACCGTTCCAAAAACCAACTATGGAATAGACAAGACCTACACCTTCCTCAGTGAAAGGGACTCAAAACCCCATATTTCCCGCAGAGGAATAGATCTGACTAGTAAGAATCTTAAAACCTATGTATTGATATGTCTCCGTAAGGGAATCAAGTGTGTCTAGACTGGCATAAACATGGCAGCGAGAATCAGCTCAAACCCACTCTAAAAAGGAATTTCAAAAACAGAACAAAGAAACAGGGAAATTCTTCACAATTCCTTCAGGGTCTCTGATGCAACCTGGAATGACCCTATCTACAATGACAGCTGGATGTGGCATAAGGCTGGACACTTGGGACTGAGAGGATTGGTGAGATTGGGTGAGCAAATGCAGACCCTTTAAAGCAATAATGCATGGCACCCATTCCATGGGTCCCAGCTCTCCAGGTTGAAGGGAATATTACTACAGCTATAACGTGTACGGGAAACCTAGAGAATGGACACACTGTGAATACGACAGGTTTCTAAAACTCAACGAAGAGCCCCTCTCCTGGTGCTCCGGTTTGACTTTCCAACTGCTTTCCTATCAATCTCCCAACTTGGAGAGACAGCCCCTTTAAGCTCCTGGTTCGCACAGGTTGCCAATTTGGCAGAGGATGAAAGGGAAGAGGGAGAACCAATGAGAGAGTAGCTGCTAGGCATTTGGATGGGCACATGTCACTCTAATTTCCCGGCAGGAAGAAGAATTAACCAAAGTCTCAGCCACCCACCGGGAACCAGTATAAGTCCTGAACCAAAAGTTTGGACTTGCGTTCAGCTCACAAGAAACGAGTTGAAAAATGGAGCTCAGGGGCACAGCAATTCACAAACTGGCAGAGTAATCAAGGCCAACTATCGTCCAAAAATCTGTTGAGGGAAGGCAACGAGGCGGACTTGAAAGCGAGGCAGAATAGCAGGAAACAGATTTCAAGAGGTACGTTGGAATCGCCTGTAAAGCACAGGAAGAAGGGCACAACTTCGACAATGATGCACTTGGCCAAAAAGGGCGTATGCGTTTTCTCCTGAATATATTCAGGAGAAAACGCATACGCCCTTTTTGGCCAAGCAAGCAAGCGGGCAATGCAAATCTGCACTACAAAGAAGTATCACTTCCCACCGGTCAAAAGGGACATCCACAAAATGTGTAAAAAACCAGAAAGGCAAGACAGGCCCTGGAGAACAGGGAGCCCTGTTATGCTGATGGGCGGGATGTAAGTTGCCAACTGCCTCACTGGAGGAGTGCATTGTGTTCCCTAAAACAAGTAAACAACAGAGCTACAGAGCCAAGGGCACTTCCAGTCTAGGGAATATACCTTGGGAAAACTGAAAATCCATAAGACAGAGCCACCCCCAAATTGAGGGCTGCACTGCTTACAAGAACCTCAACCTGGGTACACCTGAAATATCCCAGGCAATATAAAAATGGTTCCAAACATTGTGGAACTTACGTACGATGGAATATCCCTCAGCCACGAAATCAATGTCATAAGACCAGTAGCAGCAAAATGAGTGGATTCAGGTACGATGATTCTAAGTGAAAGAAGTCACACAGGAAAAGAAACTTATCATAAGATATCACTTAGGAAGATCCTGTAAACATGGCTACACATGAACTGAGTTAGGCAAGAGAACAGAGACTCACATTTAGAAAACACTCTTATGCCTGCTTAAGGGGGAAGGAGAGGTGGGGTGATGCATCAAACCCGAGTTTGATATAAGCACAGGTACCGTTCCAAAAACCAACTATGGAATAGACAAGACCTACACCTTCCTCAGTGAAAGGGACTCAAAACCCCATATTTCCCGCAGAGGAATAGATCTGACTAGTAAGAATCTTAAAACCTATGTATTGATATGTCTCCGTAAGGGAATCAAGTGTGTCTAGACTGGCATAAACAGGGCAGCGAGAATCAGCTCAAAACCACTCTAAAAAGGAATTTCAAAAACAGAACAAAGAAACAGGGAAATTCTTCACAATTCCTTCAGGGTCTCTGATGCAACCTGGAATGACCCTATCTACAATGACAGCTGGATGTGGCATAAGGCTGGACACTTGGGACTGAGAGGATTGGTGAGATTGGGTGAGCAAATGCAGACCCTTTAAAGCAATAATGCATGGCACCCATTCCATGGGTCCCAGCTCTCCAGGTTGAAGGGAATATTACTACAGCTATAACGTGTACGGGAAACCTAGAGAATGGACACACTGTGAATACGACAGGTTTCTAAAACTCAACGAAGAGCCCCTCTCCTGGTGCTCCGGTTTGACTTTCCAACTGCTTTCCTATCAATCTCCCAACTTGGAGAGACAGCCCCTTTAAGCTCCTGGTTCGCACAGGTTGCCAATTTGGCAGAGGATGAAAGGGAAGAGGGAGAACCAATGAGAGAGTAGCTGCTAGGCATTTGGATGGGCACATGTCACTCTAATTTCCCGGCAGGAAGAAGAATTAACCAAAGTCTCAGCCACCCACCGGGAACCAGTATAGGTCCTGAACCAAAAGTTTGGACTTGCGTTCAGCTCACAAGAAACGAGTTGAAAAATGGAGCTCAGGGGCACAGCAATTCACAAACTGGCAGAGTAATCAAGGCCAACTATCGTCCAAAAATCTGTTGAGGGAAGGCAACGAGGCGGACTTGAAAGCGAGGCAGAATAGCAGGAAACAGATTTCAAGAGGTACGTTGGAATCGCCTGTAAAGCACAGGAAGAGGGGCACAACTTCGACAATGATGCACTTGGCCAAAAAGGGCGTATGCGTTTTCTCCTGAATATATTCAGGAGAAAACGCATACGCCCTTTTTGGCCAAGCAAGCAAGCGGGCAATGCAAATCTGCACTACAAAGAAGTATCACTTCCCACCGGTCAAAAGGGACATCCACAAAATGTGTAAAAAACCAGAAAGGCAAGACAGGCCCTGGAGAACAGGGAGCCCTGTTATGCTGATGGGCGGGATGTAAGTTGCCAACTGCCTCACTGGAGGAGTGCATTGTGTTCCCTAAAACAAGTAAACAACAGAGCTACAGAGCCAAGGGCACTTCCAGTCTAGGGAATATACCTTGGGAAAACTGAAAATCCATAAGACAGAGCCACCCCCAAATTGAGGGCTGCACTGCTTACAAGAACCTCAACCTGGGTACACCTGAAATATCCCAGGAAATATAAAAATGGTTCCAAACATTGTGGAACTTACGTACGATGGAATATCCCTCAGCCACGAAATCAATGTCATAAGACCAGTAGCAGCAAAATGAGTGGATTCAGGTACGATGATTCTAAGTGAAAGAAGTCACACAGGAAAAGAAACTTATCATAAGATATCACTTAGGAAGATCCTGTAAACATGGCTACACATGAACTGAGTTAGGCAAGAGAACAGAGTCTCACATTTAGAAAACACTCTTATGCCTGCTTAAGGGGGAAGGAGAGGTGGGGTGATGCATCAAACCCGAGTTTGATATAAGCACAGGTACCGTTCCAAAAACCAACTATGGAATAGACAAGACCTACACCTTCCTCAGTGAAAGGGACTCAAAACCCCATATTTCCCGCAGAGGAATAGATCTGACTAGTAAGAATCTTAAAACCTATGTATTGATATGTCTCCGTAAGGGAATCAAGTGTGTCTAGACTGGCATAAACAGGGCAGCGAGAATCAGCTCAAACCCACTCTAAAAAGGAATTTCAAAAACAGAACAAAGAAACAGGGAAATTCTTCACAATTCCTTCAGGGTCTCTGATGCAACCTGGAATGACCCTATCTACAATGACAGCTGGATGTGGCATAAGGCTGGACACTTGGGACTGAGAGGATTGGTGAGATTGGGTGAGCAAATGCAGACCCTTTAAAGCAATAATGGATGGCACCCATTCCATGGGTCCCAGCTCTCCAGGTTGAAGGGAATATTACTACAGCTATAACGTGTACGGGAAACCTAGAGAATGGACACACTGTGAATACGACAGGTTTCTAAAACTCAACGAAGAGCCCCTCTCCTGGTGCTCCGGTTTGACTTTCCAACTGCTTTCCTATCAATCTCCCAACTTGGAGAGACAGCCCCTTTAAGCTCCTGGTTCGCACAGGTTGCCAATTTGGCAGAGGATGAAAGGGAAGAGGGAGAACCAATGAGAGAGTAGCTGCTACGCATTTGGATGGGCACATGTCACTCTAATTTCCCGGCAGGAAGAAGAATTAACCAAAGTCTCAGCCACCCACCGGGAACCAGTATAGGTCCTGAACCAAAAGTTTGGACTTGCGTTCAGCTCACAAGAAACGAGTTGAATAATGGAGCTCAGGGGCACAGCAATTCACAAACTGGCAGAGTAATCAAGGCCAACTATCGTCCAAAAATCTGTTGAGGGAAGGCAACGAGGCGGACTTGAATGCGAGGCAGAATAGCAGGAAACAGATTTCAAGAGGTACGTTGGAATCGCCTGTAAAGCACAGGAAGAGGGGCACAAATTCGACAATGATGCACTTGGCCAAAAAGGGCGTATGCGTTTTCTCCTGAATATATTCAGGAGAAAACGCATACGCCCTTTTTGGCCAAGCAAGCAAGCGGGCAATGCAAATCTGCACTACAAAGAAGTATCACTTCCCACCGGTCAAAAGGGACATCCACAAAATGTGTAAAAAACCAGAAAGGCAAGACAGGCCCTGGAGAACAGGGAGCCCTGTTATGCTGATGGGCGGGATGTAAGTTGCCAACTGCCTCACTGGAGGAGTGCATTGTGTTCCCTAAAACAAGTAAACAACAGAGCTACAGAGCCAAGGGCACTTCCAGTCTAGGGAATATACCTTGGGAAAACTGAAAATCCATAAGACAGAGCCACCCCCAAATTGAGGGCTGCACTGCTTACAAGAACCTCAACCTGGGTACACCTGAAATATCCCAGGAAATATAAAAATGGTTCCAAACATTGTGGAACTTACGTACGATGGAATATCCCTCAGCCACGAAATCAATGTCATAAGACCAGTAGCAGCAAAATGAGTGGATTCAGGTACGATGATTCTAAGTGAAAGAAGTCACACAGGAAAAGAAACTTATCATAAGATATCACTTAGGAAGATCCTGTAAACATGGCTACACATGAACTGAGTTAGGCAAGAGAACAGAGACTCACATTTAGAAAACACTCTTATGCCTGCTTAAGGGGGAAGGAGAGGTGGGGTGATGCATCAAACCCGAGTTTGATATAAGCACAGGTACCGTTCCAAAAACCAACTATGGAATAGACAAGACCTACACCTTCCTCAGTGAAAGGGACTCAAAACCCCATATTTCCCGCAGAGGAATAGATCTGACTAGTAAGAATCTTAAAACCTATGTATTGATATGTCTCCGTAAGGGAATCAAGTGTGTCTAGACTGGCATAAACATGGCAGCGAGAATCAGCTCAAACCCACTCTAAAAAGGAATTTCAAAAACAGAACAAAGAAACAGGGAAATTCTTCACAATTCCTTCAGGGTCTCTGATGCAACCTGGAATGACCCTATCTACAATGACAGCTGGATGTGGCATAAGGCTGGACACTTGGGACTGAGAGGATTGGTGAGATTGGGTGAGCAAATGCAGACCCTTTAAAGCAATAATGGATGGCACCCATTCCATGGGTCCCAGCTCTCCAGGTTGAAGGGAATATTACTACAGCTATAACGTGTACGGGAAACCTAGAGAATGGACACACTGTGAATACGACAGGTTTCTAAAACTCAACGAAGAGCCCCTCTCCTGGTGCTCCGGTTTGACTTTCCAACTGCTTTCCTATCAATCTCCCAACTTGGAGAGACAGCCCCTTTAAGCTCCTGGTTCGCACAGGTTGCCAATTTGGCAGAGGATGAAAGGGAAGAGGGAGAACCAATGAGAGAGTAGCTGCTAGGCATTTGGATGGGCACATGTCACTCTAATTTCCCGGCAGGAAGAAGAATTAACCAAAGTCTCAGCCACCCACCGGGAACCAGTATAGGTCCTGAACCTAAAGTTTGGACTTGCGTTCAGCTCACAAGAAACGAGTTGAAAAATGGAGCTCAGGGGCACAGCAATTCACAAACTGGCAGAGTAATCAAGGCCAACTATCGTCCAAAAATCTGTTGAGGGAAGGCAACGAGGCGGACTTGAAAGCGAGGCAGAATAGCAGGAAACAGATTTCAAGAGGTACGTTGGAATCGCCTGTAAAGCACAGGAAGAGGGGCACAACTTCGACAATGATGCACTTGGCCAAAAAGGGCGTATGCGTTTTCTCCTGAATATATTCAGGAGAAAACGCATACGCCCTTTTTGGCCAAGCAAGCAAGCGGGCAATGCAAATCTGCACTACAAAGAAGTATCACTTCCCACCGGTCAAAAGGGACATCCACAAAATGTGTAAAAAACCAGAAAGGCAAGACAGGCCCTGGAGAACAGGGAGCCTTGTTATGCTGATGGGCGGGATGTAAGTTGCCAACTGCCTCACTGGAGGAGTGCATTGTGTTCCCTAAAACAAGTAAACAACAGAGCTACAGAGCCAAGGGCACTTCCAGTCTAGGGAATATACCTTGGGAAAACTGAAAATCCATAAGACAGAGCCACCCCCAAATTGAGGGCTGCACTGCTTACAAGAACCTCAACCTGGGTACACCTGAAATATCCCAGGAAATATAAAAATGGTTCCAAACATTGTGGAACTTACGTACGATGGAATATCCCTCAGCCACGAAATCAATGTCATAAGACCAGTAGCAGCAAAATGAGTGGATTCAGGTACGATGATTCTAAGTGAAAGAAGTCACACAGGAAAAGAAACTTATCATAAGATATCACTTAGGAAGATCCTGTAAACATGGCTACACATGAACTGAGTTAGGCAAGAGAACAGAGACTCACATTTAGAAAACACTCTTATGCCTGCTTAAGGGGGAAGGAGAGGTGGGGTGATGCATCAAACCCGAGTTTGATATAAGCACAGGTACCGTTCCAAAAACCAACTATGGAATAGACAAGACCTACACCTTCCTCAGTGAAAGGGACTCAAAACCCCATATTTCCCGCAGAGGAATAGATCTGACTAGTAAGAATCTTAAAACCTATGTATTGATATGTCTCCGTAAGGGAATCAAGTGTGTCTAGACTGGCATAAACATGGCAGCGAGAATCAGCTCAAACCCACTCTAAAAAGGAATTTCAAAAACAGAACAAAGAAACAGGGAAATTCTTCAAAATTCCTTCAGGGTCTCTGATGCAACCTGGAATGACCCTATCTACAATGACAGCTGGATGTGGCATAAGGCTGGACACTTGGGACTGAGAGGATTGGTGAGATTGGGTGAGCAAATGCAGACCCTTTAAAGCAATAATGGATGGCACCCATTCCATGGGTCCCAGCTCTCCAGGTTGAAGGGAATATTACTACAGCTATAACGTGTACGGGAAACCTAGAGAATGGACACACTGTGAATACGAAAGGTTTCTAAAACTCAACGAAGAGCCCCTCTCCTGGTGCTCCGGTTTGACTTTCCAACTGCTTTCCTATCAATCTCCCAACTTGGCGAGACAGCCCCTTTAAGCTCCTGGTTCGCACAGGTTGCCAATTTGGCAGAGGATGAAAGGGAAGAGGGAGAACCAATGAGAGAGTAGCTGCTAGGCATTTGGATGGGCACATGTCACTCTAATTTCCCGGCAGGAAGAAGAATTAACCAAAGTCTCAGCCACCCACCGGGAACCAGTATAGGTCCTGAACCAAAAGTTTGGACTTGCGTTCAGCTCACAAGAAACGAGTTGAAAAATGGAGCTCAGGGGCACAGCAATTCACAAACTGGCAGAGTAATCAAGGCCAACTATCGTCCAAAAATCTGTTGAGGGAAGGCAACGAGGCGGACTTGAAAGCGAGGCAGAATAGCAGGAAACAGATTTCAAGAGGTACGTTGGAATCGCCTGTAAAGCACAGGAAGAGGGGCACAACTTCGACAATGATGCACTTGGCCAAAAAGGGCGTATGCGTTTTCTCCTGAATATATTCAGGAGAAAACGCATACGCCCTTTTTGGCCAAGCAAGCAAGCGGGCAATGCAAATCTGCACTACAAAGAAGTATCACTTCCCACCGGTCAAAAGGGACATCCACAAAATGTGTAAAAAACCAGAAAGGCAAGACAGGCCCTGGAGAACAAGGAGCCCTGTTATGCTGATGGGCGGGATGTAAGTTGCCAACTGCCTCACTGGAGGAGTGCATTGTGTTCCCTAAAACAAGTAAACAACAGAGCTACAGAGCCAAGGGCACTTCCAGTCTAGGGAATATACCTTGGGAAAACTGAAAATCCATAAGACAGAGCCACCCCCAAATTGAGGGCTGCACTGCTTACAAGAACCTCAACCTGGGTACACCTGAAATATCCCAGGAAATATAAAAATGGTTCCAAACATTGTGGAACTTTCGTACGATGGAATATCCCTCAGCCACGAAATCAATGTCATAAGACCAGTAGCAGCAAAATGAGTGGATTCAGGTAAGATGATTCTAAGTGAAAGAAGTCACACAGGAAAAGAAACTTATCATAAGATATCACTTAGGAAGATCCTGTAAACATGGCTACACATGAACTGAGTTAGGCAAGAGAACAGAGTCTCACATTTAGAAAACACTCTTATGCCTGCTTAAGGGGGAAGAAGAGGTGGGGTGATGCATCAAACCCGAGTTTGATATAAGCACAGGTACCGTTCCAAAAACCAACTATGGAATAGACAAGACCTACACCTTCCTCAGTGAAAGGGACTCAAAACCCCATATTTCCCGCAGAGGAATAGATCTGACTAGTAAGAATCTTAAAACCTATGTATTGATATGTCTCCGTAAGGGAATCAAGTGTGTCTAGACTGGCATAAACATGGCAGCGAGAATCAGCTCAAACCCACTCTAAAAAGGAATTTCAAAAACAGAACAAAGAAACAGGGAAATTCTTCACAATTCCTTCAGGGTCTCTGATGCAACCTGGAATGACCCTATCTACAATGACAGCTGGATGTGGCATAAGGCTGGACACTTGGGACTGAGAGGATTGGTGAGATTGGGTGAGCAAATGCAGACCCTTTAAAGCAATAATGGATGGCACCCATTCCATGGGTCCCAGCTCTCCAGGTTGAAGGGAATATTACTACAGCTATAACGTGTACGGGAAACCTAGAGAATGGACACACTGTGAATACGACAGGTTTCTAAAACTCAACGAAGAGCCCCTCTCCTGGTGCTCCGGTTTGACTTTCCAACTGCTTTCCTATCAATCTCCCAACTTGGAGAGACAGCCCCTTTAAGCTCCTGGTTCGCACAGGTTGCCAATTTGGCAGAGGATGAAAGGGAAGAGGGAGAACCAATGAGAGAGTAGCTGCTAGGCATTTGGATGGGCACATGTCACTCTAATTTCCCGGCAGGAAGAAGAATTAACCAAAGTCTCAGCCACCCACCGGGAACCAGTATAGGTCCTGAACCAAAAGTTTGGACTTGCGTTCAGCTCACAAGAAACGAGTTGAAAAATGGAGCTCAGGGGCACAGCAATTCACAAACTGGCAGAGTAATCAAGGCCAACTATCGTCCAAAAATCTGTTGAGGGAAGGCAACGAGGCGGACTTGAAAGCGAGGCAGAATAGCAGGAAACAGATTTCAAGAGGTACGTTGGAATCGCCTGTAAAGCACAGGAAGAGGGGCACAACTTCGACAATGATGCACTTGGCCAAAAAGGGCGTATGCGTTTTCTCCTGAATATATTCAGGAGAAAACGCATACGCCCTTTTTGGCCAAGCAAGCAAGCGGGCAATGCAAATCTGCACTACAAAGAAGTATCACTTCCCACCGGTCAAAAGGGACATCCACAAAATGTGTAAAAAACCAGAAAGGCAAGACAGGCCCTGGAGAACAGGGAGCCTTGTTATGCTGATGGGCGGGATGTAAGTTGCCAACTGCCTCACTGGAGGAGTGCATTGTGTTCCCTAAAACAAGTAAACAACAGAGCTACAGAGCCAAGGGCACTTCCAGTCTAGGGAATATACCTTGGGAAAACTGAAAATCCATAAGACAGAGCCACCCCCAAATTGAGGGCTGCACTGCTTACAAGAACCTCAACCTGGGTACACCTGAAATATCCCAGGAAATATAAAAATGGTTCCAAACATTGTGGAACTTACGTACGATGGAATATCCCTCAGCCACGAAATCAATGTCATAAGACCAGTAGCAGCAAAATGAGTGGATTCAGGTACGATGATTCTAAGTGAAAGAAGTCACACAGGAAAAGAAACTTATCATAAGATATCACTTAGGAAGATCCTGTAAACATGGCTACACATGAACTGAGTTAGGCAAGAGAACAGAGACTCACATTTAGAAAACACTCTTATGCCTGCTTAAGGGGGAAGGAGAGGTGGGGTGATGCATCAAACCCGAGTTTGATATAAGCACAGGTACCGTTCCAAAAACCAACTATGGAATAGACAAGACCTACACCTTCCTCAGTGAAAGGGACTCAAAACCCCATATTTCCCGCAGAGGAATAGATCTGACTAGTAAGAATCTTAAAACCTATGTATTGATATGTCTCCGTAAGGGAATCAAGTGTGTCTAGACTGGCATAAACATGGCAGCGAGAATCAGCTCAAACCCACTCTAAAAAGGAATTTCAAAAACAGAACAAAGAAACAGGGAAATTCTTCAAAATTCCTTCAGGGTCTCTGATGCAACCTGGAATGACCCTATCTACAATGACAGCTGGATGTGGCATAAGGCTGGACACTTGGGACTGAGAGGATTGGTGAGATTGGGTGAGCAAATGCAGACCCTTTAAAGCAATAATGGATGGCACCCATTCCATGGGTCCCAGCTCTCCAGGTTGAAGGGAATATTACTACAGCTATAACGTGTACGGGAAACCTAGAGAATGGACACACTGTGAATACGAAAGGTTTCTAAAACTCAACGAAGAGCCCCTCTCCTGGTGCTCCGGTTTGACTTTCCAACTGCTTTCCTATCAATCTCCCAACTTGGCGAGACAGCCCCTTTAAGCTCCTGGTTCGCACAGGTTGCCAATTTGGCAGAGGATGAAAGGGAAGAGGGAGAACCAATGAGAGAGTAGCTGCTAGGCATTTGGATGGGCACATGTCACTCTAATTTCCCGGCAGGAAGAAGAATTAACCAAAGTCTCAGCCACCCACCGGGAACCAGTATAGGTCCTGAACCAAAAGTTTGGACTTGCGTTCAGCTCACAAGAAACGAGTTGAAAAATGGAGCTCAGGGGCACAGCAATTCACAAACTGGCAGAGTAATCAAGGCCAACTATCGTCCAAAAATCTGTTGAGGGAAGGCAACGAGGCGGACTTGAAAGCGAGGCAGAATAGCAGGAAACAGATTTCAAGAGGTACGTTGGAATCGCCTGTAAAGCACAGGAAGAGGGGCACAACTTCGACAATGATGCACTTGGCCAAAAAGGGCGTATGCGTTTTCTCCTGAATATATTCAGGAGAAAACGCATACGCCCTTTTTGGCCAAGCAAGCAAGCGGGCAATGCAAATCTGCACTACAAAGAAGTATCACTTCCCACCGGTCAAAAGGGACATCCACAAAATGTGTAAAAAACCAGAAAGGCAAGACAGGCCCTGGAGAACAAGGAGCCCTGTTATGCTGATGGGCGGGATGTAAGTTGCCAACTGCCTCACTGGAGGAGTGCATTGTGTTCCCTAAAACAAGTAAACAACAGAGCTACAGAGCCAAGGGCACTTCCAGTCTAGGGAATATACCTTGGGAAAACTGAAAATCCATAAGACAGAGCCACCCCCAAATTGAGGGCTGCACTGCTTACAAGAACCTCAACCTGGGTACACCTGAAATATCCCAGGAAATATAAAAATGGTTCCAAACATTGTGGAACTTTCGTACGATGGAATATCCCTCAGCCACGAAATCAATGTCATAAGACCAGTAGCAGCAAAATGAGTGGATTCAGGTAAGATGATTCTAAGTGAAAGAAGTCACACAGGAAAAGAAACTTATCATAAGATATCACTTAGGAAGATCCTGTAAACATGGCTACACATGAACTGAGTTAGGCAAGAGAACAGAGTCTCACATTTAGAAAACACTCTTATGCCTGCTTAAGGGGGAAGAAGAGGTGGGGTGATGCATCAAACCCGAGTTTGATATAAGCACAGGTACCGTTCCAAAAACCAACTATGGAATAGACAAGACCTACACCTTCCTCAGTGAAAGGGACTCAAAACCCCATATTTCCCGCAGAGGAATAGATCTGACTAGTAAGAATCTTAAAACCTATGTATTGATATGTCTCCGTAAGGGAATCAAGTGTGTCTAGACTGGCATAAACAGGGCAGCGAGAATCAGCTCAAACCCACTCTAAAAAGGAATTTCAAAAACAGAACAAAGAAACAGGGAAATTCTTCAAAATTCCTTCAGGGTCTCTGATGCAACCTGGAATGACCCTATCTACAATGACAGCTGGATGTGGCATAAGGCTGGACACTTGGGACTGAGAGGATTGGTGAGATTGGGTGAGCAAATGCAGACCCTTTAAAGCAATAATGGATGGCACCCATTCCATGGGTCCCAGCTCTCCAGGTTGAAGGGAATATTACTACAGCTATAACGTGTACGGGAAACCTAGAGAATGGACACACTGTGAATACGACAGGTTTCTAAAACTCAACGAAGAGCCCCTCTCCTGGTGCTCCGGTTTGACTTTCCAACTGCTTTCCTATCAATCTCCCAACTTGGAGAGAGAGCCCCTTTAAGCTCCTGGTTCGCACAGGTTGCCAATTTGGCAGAGGATGAAAGGGAAGAGGGAGAACCAATGAGAGAGTAGCTGCTAGGCATTTGGATGGGCACATGTCACTCTAATTTCCCGGCAGGAAGAAGAATTAACCAAAGTCTCAGCCACCCACCGGGAACCAGTATAGGTCCTGAACCAAAAGTTTGGTCTTGCGTTCAGCTCACAAGAAACGAGTTGAAAAATGGAGCTCAGGGGCACAGCAATTCACAAACTGGCAGAGTAATCAAGGCCAACTATCGTCCAAAAATCTGTTGAGGGAAGGCAACGAGGCGGACTTGAAAGCGAGGCAGAATAGCAGGAAACAGATTTCAAGAGGTACGTTGGAATCGCCTGTAAAGCACAGGAAGAGGGGCACAACTTCGACAATGATGCACTTGGCCAAAAAGGGCGTATGCGTTTTCTCCTGAATATATTCAGGAGAAAACGCATACGCCCTTTTTGGCCAAGCAAGCAAGCGGGCAATGCAAATCTGCACTACAAAGAAGTATCACTTCCCACCGGTCAAAAGGGACATCCACAAAATGTGTAAAAAACCAGAAAGGCAAGACAGGCCCTGGAGAACAGGGAGCCCTGTTATGCTGATGGGCGGGATGTAAGTTGCCAACTGCCTCACTGGAGGAGTGCATTGTGTTCCCTAAAACAAGTAAACAACAGAGCTACAGAGCCAAGGGCACTTCCAGTCTAGGGAATATACCTTGGGAAAACTGAAAATCCATAAGACAGAGCCACCCCCAAATTGAGGGCTGCACTGCTTACAAGAACCTCAACCTGGGTACACCTGAAATATCCCAGGAAATATAAAAATGGTTCCAAACATTGTGGAACTTTCGTACGATGGAATATCCCTCAGCCACGAAATCAATGTCATAAGACCAGTAGCAGCAAAATGAGTGGATTCAGGTACGATGATTCTAAGTGAAAGAAGTCACACAGGAAAAGAAACTTATCATAAGATATCACTTAGGAAGATCCTGTAAACATGGCTACACATGAACTGAGTTAGGCAAGAGAACAGAGTCTCACATTTAGAAAACACTCTTATGCCTGCTTAAGGGGGAAGAAGAGGTGGGGTGATGCATCAAACCCGAGTTTGATATAAGCACAGGGACCGTTCCAAAAACCAACTATGGAATAGACAAGACCTACACCTTCCTCAGTGAAAGGGACTCAAAACCCCATATTTCCCGCAGAGGAATAGATCTGACTAGTAAGAATCTTAAAACCTATGTATTGATATGTCTCCGTAAGGGAATCAAGTGTGTCTAGACTGGCATAAACATGGCAGCGAGAATCAGCTCAAACCCACTCTAAAAAGGAATTTCAAAAACAGAACAAAGAAACAGGGAAATTCTTCACAATTCCTTCAGGGTCTCTGATGCAACCTGGAATGACCCTATCTACAATGACAGCTGGATGTGGCATAAGGCTGGACACTTGGGACTGAGAGGATTGGTGAGATTGGGTGAGCAAATGCAGACCCTTTAAAGCAATAATGGATGGCACCCATTCCATGGGTCCCAGCTCTCCAGGTTGAAGGGAATATTACTACAGCTATAACGTGTACGGGAAACCTAGAGAATGGACACACTGTGAATACGACAGGTTTCTAAAACTCAACGAAGAGCCCCTCTCCTGGTGCTCCGGTTTGACTTTCCAACTGCTTTCCTATCAATCTCCCAACTTGGAGAGACAGCCCCTTTAAGCTCCTCGTTCGCACAGGTTGCCAATTTGGCAGAGGATGAAAGGGAAGAGGGAGAACCAATGAGAGAGTAGCTGCTAGGCATTTGGATGGGCACATGTCACTCTAATTTCCCGGCAGGAAGAAGAATTAACCAAAGTCTCAGCCACCCACCGGGAACCAGTATAGGTCCTGAACCAAAAGTTTGGACTTGCGTTCAGCTCACAAGAAACGAGTTGAAAAATGGAGCTCAGGGGCACAGCAATTCACAAACTGGCAGAGTAATCAAGGCCAACTATCGTCCAAAAATCTGTTGAGGGAAGGCAACGAGGCGGACTTGAAAGCGAGGCAGAATAGCAGGAAACAGATTTCAAGAGGTACGTTGGAATCGCCTGTAAAGCACAGGAAGAAGGGCACAACTTCGACAATGATGCACTTGGCCAAAAAGGGCGTATGCGTTTTCTCCTGAATATATTCAGGAGAAAACGCATACGCCCTTTTTGGCCAAGCAAGCAAGCGGGCAATGCAAATCTGCACTACAAAGAAGTATCACTTCCCACCGGTCAAAAGGGACATCCACAAAATGTGTAAAAAACCAGAAAGGCAAGACAGGCCCTGGAGAACAGGGAGCCCTGTTATGCTGATGGGCGGGATGTAAGTTGCCAACTGCCTCACTGGAGGAGTGCATTGTGTTCCCTAAAACAAGTAAACAACAGAGCTACAGAGCCAAGGGCACTTCCAGTCTAGGGAATATACCTTGGGAAAACTGAAAATCCATAAGACAGAGCCACCCCCAAATTGAGGGCTGCACTGCTTACAAGAACCTCAACCTGGGTACACCTGAAATATCCCAGGAAATATAAAAATGGTTCCAAACATTGTGGAACTTTCGTACGATGGAATATCCCTCAGCCACGAAATCAATGTCATAAGACCAGTAGCAGCAAAATGAGTGGATTCAGGTACGATGATTCTAAGTGAAAGAAGTCACACAGGAAAAGAAACTTATCATAAGATATCACTTAGGAAGATCCTGTAAACATGGCTACACATGAACTGAGTTAGGCAAGAGAACAGAGTCTCACATTTAGAAAACACTCTTATGCCTGCTTAAGGGGGAAGAAGAGGTGGGGTGATGCATCAAACCCGAGTTTGATATAAGCACAGGTACCGTTCCAAAAACCAACTATGGAATAGACAAGACCTACACCTTCCTCAGTGAAAGGGACTCAAAACCCCATATTTCCCGCAGAGGAATATATCTGACTAGTAAGAATCTTAAAACCTATGTACTGATATGTCTCCGTAAGGGAATCAAGTGTGTCTAGACTGGCATAAACAGGGCAGCGAGAATCAGCTCAAACCCACTCTAAAAAGGAATTTCAAAAACAGAACAAAGAAACAGGGAAATTCTTCAAAATTCCTTCAGGGTCTCTGATGCAACCTGGAATGACCCTATCTACAATGACAGCTGGATGTGGCATAAGGCTGGACACTTGGGACTGAGAGGATTGGTGAGATTGGGTGAGCAAATGCAGACCCTTTAAAGCAATAATGCATGGCACCCATTCCATGGGTCCCAGCTCTCCAGGTTGAAGGGAATATTACTACAGCTATAACGTGTACGGGAAACCTAGAGAATGGACACACTGTGAATACGACAGGTTTCTAAAACTCAACGAAGAGCCCCTCTCCTGGTGCTCCGGTTTGACTTTCCAACTGCTTTCCTATCAATCTCCCAACTTGGAGAGACAGCCCCTTTAAGCTCCTGGTTCGCACAGGTTGCCAATTTGGCAGAGGATGAAAGGGAAGAGGGAGAACCAATGAGAGAGTAGCTGCTAGGCATTTGGATGGGCACATGTCACTCTAATTTCCCGGCAGGAAGAAGAATTAACCAAAGTCTCAGCCACCCACCGGGAACCAGTATAGGTCCTGAAGCAAAAGTTTGGACTTGCGTTCAGCTCACAAGAAACGAGTTGAAAAATGGAGCTCAGGGGCACAGCAATTCACAAACTGGCAGAGTAATCAAGGCCAACTATCGTCCAAAAATCTGTTGAGGGAAGGCAACGAGGCGGACTTGAAAGCGAGGCAGAATAGCAGGAAACAGATTTCAAGAGGTACGTTGGAATCGCCTGTAAAGCACAGGAAGAGGGGCACAACTTCGACAATGATGCACTTGGCCAAAAAGGGCGTATGCGTTTTCTCCTGAATATATTCAGGAGAAAACGCATACGCCCTTTTTGGCCAAGCAAGCAAGCGGGCAATGCAAATCTGCACTACAAAGAAGTATCACTTCCCACCGGTCAAAAGGGACATCCACAAAATGTGTAAAAAACCAGAAAGGCAAGACAGGCCCTGGAGAACAGGGAGCCCTGTTATGCTGATGGGCGGGATGTAAGTTGCCAACTGCCTCACTGGAGGAGTGCATTGTGTTCCCTAAAACAAGTAAACAACAGAGCTACAGAGCCAAGGGCACTTCCAGTCTAGGGAATATACCTTGGGAAAACTGAAAATCCATAAGACAGAGCCACCCCCAAATTGAGGGCTGCACTGCTTACAAGAACCTCAACCTGGGTACACCTGAAATATCCCAGGAAATATAAAAATGGTTCCAAACATTGTGGAACTTTCGTACGATGGAATATCCCTCAGCCACGAAATCAATGTCATAAGACCAGTAGCAGCAAAATGAGTGGATTCAGGTACGATGATTCTAAGTGAAAGAAGTCACACAGGAAAAGAAACTTATCATAAGATATCACTTAGGAAGATCCTGTAAACATGGCTACACATGAACTGAGTTAGGCAAGAGAACAGAGACTCACATTTAGAAAACACTCTTATGCCTGCTTAAGGGGGAAGGAGAGGTGGGGTGATGCATCAAACCCGAGTTTGATATAAGCACAGGTACCGTTCCAAAAACCAACTATGGAATAGACAAGACCTACAGCTTCCTCAGTGAAAGGGACTCAAAACCCCATATTTCCCGCAGAGGAATAGATCTGACTAGTAAGAATCTTAAAACCTATGTATTGATATGTCTCCGTAAGGGAATCAAGTGTGTCTAGACTGGCATAAACATGGCAGCGAGAATCAGCTCAAACCCACTCTAAAAAGGAATTTCAAAAACAGAACAAAGAAACAGGGAAATTCTTCACAATTCCTTCAGGGTCTCTGATGCAACCTGGAATGACCCTATCTACAATGACAGCTGGATGTGGCATAAGGCTGGACACTTGGGACTGAGAGGATTGGTGAGATTGGGTGAGCAAATGCAGACCCTTTAAAGCAATAATGGATGGCACCCATTCCATGGGTCCAAGCTCTCCAGGTTGAAGGGAATATTACTACAGCTATAACGTGTACGGGAAACCTAGAGAATGGACACACTGTGAATACGACAGGTTTCTAAAACTCAACGAAGAGCCCCTCTCCTGGTGCTCCGGTTTGACTTTCCAACTGCTTTCCTATCAATCTCCCAACTTGGAGAGACAGCCCCTTTAAGCTCCTGGTTCGCACAGGTTGCCAATTTGGCAGAGGATGAAAGGGAAGAGGGAGAACCAATGAGAGAGTAGCTGCTAGGCATTTGGATGGGCACATGTCACTCTAATTTCCCGGCAGGAAGAAGAATTAACCAAAGTCTCAGCCACCCACCGGGAACCAGTATAGGTCCTGAACCAAAAGTTTGGACTTGCGTTCAGCTCACAAGAAACGAGTTGAAAAATGGAGCTCAGGGGCACAGCAATTCACAAACTGGCAGAGTAATCAAGGCCAACTATCGTCCAAAAATCTGTTGAGGGAAGGCAACGAGGCGGACTTGAAAGCGAGGCAGAATAGCAGGAAACAGATTTCAAGAGGTACGTTGGAATCGCCTGTAAAGCACAGGAAGAGGGGCACAACTTCGACAATGATGCACTTGGCCAAAAAGGGCGTATGCGTTTTCTCCTGAATATATTCAGGAGAAAACGCATACGCCCTTTTTGGCCAAGCAAGCAAGCGGGCAATGCAAATCTGCACTACAAAGAAGTATCACTTCCCACCGGTCAAAAGGGACATCCACAAAATGTGTAAAATACCAGAAAGGCAAGACAGGCCCTGGAGAACAGGGAGCCCTGTTATGCTGATGGGCGGGATGTAAGTTGCCAACTGCCTCACTGGAGGAGTGCATTGTGTTCCCTAAAACAAGTAAACAACAGAGCTACAGAGCCAAGGGCACTTCCAGTCTAGGGAATATACCTTGGGAAAACTGAAAATCCATAAGACAGAGCCACCCCCAAATTGAGGGCTGCACTGCTTACAAGAACCTCAACCTGGGTACACCTGAAATATCCCAGGAAATATAAAAATGGTTCCAAACATTGTGGAACTTACGTACGATGGAATATCCCTCAGCCACGAAATCAATGTCATAAGACCAGTAGCAGCAAAATGAGTGGATTCAGGTACGATGATTCTAAGTGAAAGAAGTCACACAGGAAAAGAAACTTATCATAAGATATCACTTAGGAAGATCCTGTAAACATGGCTACACATGAACTGAGTTAGGCAAGAGAACAGAGTCTCACATTTAGAAAACACTCTTATGCCTGCTTAAGGGGGAAGAAGAGGTGGGGTGATGCATCAAACCCGAGTTTGATATAAGCACAGGTACCGTTCCAAAAACCAACTATGGAATAGACAAGACCTACACCTTCCTCAGTGAAAGGGACTCAAAACCCCATATTTCCCGCAGAGGAATAGATCTGACTAGTAAGAATCTTAAAACCTATGTATTGATATGTCTCCGTAAGGGAATCAAGTGTGTCTAGACTGGCATAAACATGGCAGCGAGAATCAGCTCAAACCCACTCTAAAAAGGAATTTCAAAAACAGAACAAAGAAACAGGGAAATTCTTCACAATTCCTTCAGGGTCTCTGATGCAACCTGGAATGACCCTATCTACAATGACAGCTGGACGTGGCATAAGGCTGGACACTTGGGACTGAGAGGATTGGTGAGATTGGGTGAGCAAATGCAGACCCTTTAAAGCAATAATGGATGGCACCCATTCCATGGGTCCCAGCTCTCCAGGTTGAAGGGAATATTACTACAGCTATAACGTGTACGGGAAACCTAGAGAATGGACACACTGTGAATACGACAGGTTTCTAAAACTCAACGAAGAGCCCCTCTCCTGGTGCTCCGGTTTGACTTTCCAACTGCTTTCCTATCAATCTCCCAACTTGGAGAGACAGCCCCTTTAAGCTCCTGGTTCGCACAGGTTGCCAATTTGGCAGAGGATGAAAGGGAAGAGGGAGAACCAATGAGAGAGTAGCTGCTAGGCATTTGGATGGGCACATGTCACTCTAATTTCCCGGCAGGAAGAAGAATTAACCAAAGTCTCAGCCACCCACCGGGAACCAGTATAAGTCCTGAACCAAAAGTTTGGACTTGCGTTCAGCTCACAAGAAACGAGTTGAAAAATGGAGCTCAGGGGCACAGCAATTCACAAACTGGCAGAGTAATCAAGGCCAACTATCGTCCAAAAATCTGTTGAGGGAAGGCAACGAGGCGGACTTGAAAGCGAGGCAGAATAGCAGGAAACAGATTTCAAGAGGTATGTTGGAATCGCCTGTAAAGCACAGGAAGAGGGGCACAACTTCGACAATGATGCACTTGGCCAAAAAGGGCGTATGCGTTTTCTCCTGAATATATTCAGGAGAAAACGCATACGCCCTTTTTGGCCAAGCAAGCAAGCGGGCAATGCAAATCTGCACTACAAAGAAGTATCACTTCCCACCGGTCAAAAGGGACATCCACAAAATGTGTAAAAAACCAGAAAGGCAAGACAGGCCCTGGAGAACAGGGAGCCCTGTTATGCTGATGGGCGGGATGTAAGTTGCCAACTGCCTCACTGGAGGAGTGCATTGTGTTCCCTAAAACAAGTAAACAACAGAGCTACAGAGCCAAGGGCACTTCCAGTCTAGGGAATATACCTTGGGAAAACTGAAAATCCATAAGACAGAGCCACCCCCAAATTGAGGGCTGCACTGCTTACAAGAACCTCAACCTGGGTACACCTGAAATATCCCAGGAAATATAAAAATGGTTCCAAACATTGTGGAACTTACGTACGATGGAATATCCCTCAGCCACGAAATCAATGTCATAAGACCAGTAGTAGCAAAATGAGTGGATTCAGGTACGATGATTCTAAGTGAAAGAAGTCACACAGGAAAAGAAACTTATCATAAGATATCACTTAGGAAGATCCTGTAAACATGGCTACACATGAACTGAGTTAGGCAAGAGAACAGAGACTCACATTTAGAAAACACTCTTATGCCTGCTTAAGGGGGAAGGAGAGGTGGGGTGATGCATCAAACCCGAGTTTGATATAAGCACAGGTACCGTTCCAAAAACCAACTATGGAATAGACAAGACCTACACCTTCCTCAGTGAAAGGGACTCAAAACCCCATATTTCCCGCAGAGGAATAGATCTGACTAGTAAGAATCTTAAAACCTATGTATTGATATGTCTCCGTAAGGGAATCAAGTGTGTCTAGACTGGCATAAACATGGCAGCGAGAATCAGCTCAAACCCACTCTAAAAAGGAATTTCAAAAACAGAACAAAGAAACAGGGAAATTCTTCACAATTCCTTCAGGGTCTCTGATGCAACCTGGAATGACCCTATCTACAATGACAGCTGGATGTGGCATAAGGCTGGACACTTGGGACTGAGAGGATTGGTGAGATTGGGTGAGCAAATGCAGACCCTTTAAAGCAATAATGCATGGCACCCATTCCATGGGTCCCAGCTCTCCAGGTTGAAGGGAATATTACTACAGCTATAACGTGTACGGGAAACCTAGAGAATGGACACACTGTGAATACGACAGGTTTCTAAAACTCAACGAAGAGCCCCTCTCCTGGTGCTCCGGTTTGACTTTCCAACTGCTTTCCTATCAATCTCCCAACTTGGAGAGACAGCCCCTTTAAGCTCCTGGTTCGCACAGGTTGCCAATTTGGCAGAGGATGAAAGGGAAGAGGGAGAACCAATGAGAGAGTAGCTGCTAGGCATTTGGATGGGCACATGTCACTCTAATTTCCCGGCAGGAAGAAGAATTAACCAAAGTCTCAGCCACCCACCGGGAACCAGTATAGGTCCTGAACCAAAAGTTTGGACTTGCGTTCAGCTCACAAGAAACGAGTTGAAAAATGGAGCTCAGGGGCACAGCAATTCACAAACTGGCAGAGTAATCAAGGCCAACTATCGTCCAAAAATCTGTTGAGGGAAGGCAACGAGGCGGACTTGAAAGCGAGGCAGAATAGCAGGAAACAGATTTCAAGAGGTACGTTGGAATCGCCTGTAAAGCACAGGAAGAGGGGCACAACTTCGACAATGATGCACTTGGCCAAAAAGGGCGTATGCGTTTTCTCCTGAATATATTCAGGAGAAAACGCATACGCCCTTTTTGGCCAAGCAAGCAAGCGGGCAATGCAAATCTGCACTACAAAGAAGTATCACTTCCCACCGGTCAAAAGGGACATCCACAAAATGTGTAAAAAACCAGAAAGGCAAGACAGGCCCTGGAGAACAGGGAGCCCTGTTATGCTGATGGGCGGGATGTAAGTTGCCAACTGCCTCACTGGAGGAGTGCATTGTGTTCCCTAAAACAAGTAAACAACAGAGCTACAGAGCCAAGGGCACTTCCAGTCTAGGGAATATACCTTGGGAAAACTGAAAATCCATAAGACAGAGCCACCCCCAAATTGAGGGCTGCACTGCTTACAAGAACCTCAACCTGGGTACACCTGAAATATCCCAGGAAATATAAAAATGGTTCCAAACATTGTGGAACTTACGTACGATGGAATATCCCTCAGCCACGAAATCAATGTCATAAGACCAGTAGCAGCAAAATGAGTGGATTCAGGTACGATGATTCTAAGTGAAAGAAGTCACACAGGAAAAGAAACTTATCATAAGATATCACTTAGGAAGATCCTGTAAACATGGCTACACATGAACTGAGTTAGGCAAGAGAACAGAGTCTCACATTTAGAAAACACTCTTATGCCTGCTTAAGGGGGAAGGAGAGGTGGGGTGATGCATCAAACCCGAGTTTGATATAAGCACAGGTACCGTTCCAAAAACCAACTATGGAATAGACAAGACCTACACCTTCCTCAGTGAAAGGGACTCAAAACCCCATATTTCCCGCAGAGGAATAGATCTGACTAGTAAGAATCTTAAAACCTATGTATTGATATGTCTCCGTAAGGGAATCAAGTGTGTCTAGACTGGCATAAACAGGGCAGCGAGAATCAGCTCAAACCCACTCTAAAAAGGAATTTCAAAAACAGAACAAAGAAACAGGGAAATTCTTCACAATTCCTTCAGGGTCTCTGATGCAACCTGGAATGACCCTATCTACAATGACAGCTGGATGTGGCATAAGGCTGGACACTTGGGACTGAGAGGATTGGTGAGATTGGGTGAGCAAATGCAGACCCTTTAAAGCAATAATGGATGGCACCCATTCCATGGGTCCCAGCTCTCCAGGTTGAAGGGAATATTACTACAGCTATAACGTGTACGGGAAACCTAGAGAATGGACACACTGTGAATACGACAGGTTTCTAAAACTCAACGAAGAGCCCCTCTCCTGGTGCTCCGGTTTGACTTTCCAACTGCTTTCCTATCAATCTCCCAACTTGGAGAGACAGCCCCTTTAAGCTCCTGGTTCGCACAGGTTGCCAATTTGGCAGAGGATGAAAGGGAAGAGGGAGAACCAATGAGAGAGTAGCTGCTACGCATTTGGATGGGCACATGTCACTCTAATTTCCCGGCAGGAAGAAGAATTAACCAAAGTCTCAGCCACCCACCGGGAACCAGTATAGGTCCTGAACCAAAAGTTTGGACTTGCGTTCAGCTCACAAGAAACGAGTTGAATAATGGAGCTCAGGGGCACAGCAATTCACAAACTGGCAGAGTAATCAAGGCCAACTATCGTCCAAAAATCTGTTGAGGGAAGGCAACGAGGCGGACTTGAATGCGAGGCAGAATAGCAGGAAACAGATTTCAAGAGGTACGTTGGAATCGCCTGTAAAGCACAGGAAGAGGGGCACAACTTCGACAATGATGCACTTGGCCAAAAAGGGCGTATGCGTTTTCTCCTGAATATATTCAGGAGAAAACGCATACGCCCTTTTTGGCCAAGCAAGCAAGCGGGCAATGCAAATCTGCACTACAAAGAAGTATCACTTCCCACCGGTCAAAAGGGACATCCACAAAATGTGTAAAAAACCAGAAAGGCAAGACAGGCCCTGGAGAACAGGGAGCCCTGTTATGCTGATGGGCGGGATGTAAGTTGCCAACTGCCTCACTGGAGGAGTGCATTGTGTTCCCTAAAACAAGTAAACAACAGAGCTACAGAGCCAAGGGCACTTCCAGTCTAGGGAATATACCTTGGGAAAACTGAAAATCCATAAGACAGAGCCACCCCCAAATTGAGGGCTGCACTGCTTACAAGAACCTCAACCTGGGTACACCTGAAATATCCCAGGAAATATAAAAATGGTTCCAAACATTGTGGAACTTACGTACGATGGAATATCCCTCAGCCACGAAATCAATGTCATAAGACCAGTAGCAGCAAAATGAGTGGATTCAGGTACGATGATTCTAAGTGAAAGAAGTCACACAGGAAAAGAAACTTATCATAAGATATCACTTAGGAAGATCCTGTAAACATGGCTACACATGAACTGAGTTAGGCAAGAGAACAGAGACTCACATTTAGAAAACACTCTTATGCCTGCTTAAGGGGGAAGGAGAGGTGGGGTGATGCATCAAACCCGAGTTTGATATAAGCACAGGTACCGTTCCAAAAACCAACTATGGAATAGACAAGACCTACACCTTCCTCAGTGAAAGGGACTCAAAACCCCATATTTCCCGCAGAGGAATAGATCTGACTAGTAAGAATCTTAAAACCTATGTATTGATATGTCTCCGTAAGGGAATCAAGTGTGTCTAGACTGGCATAAACATGGCAGCGAGAATCAGCTCAAACCCACTCTAAAAAGGAATTTCAAAAACAGAACAAAGAAACAGGGAAATTCTTCAAAATTCCTTCAGGGTCTCTGATGCAACCTGGAATGACCCTATCTACAATGACAGCTGGATGTGGCATAAGGCTGGACACTTGGGACTGAGAGGATTGGTGAGATTGGGTGAGCAAATGCAGACCCTTTAAAGCAATAATGGATGGCACCCATTCCATGGGTCCCAGCTCTCCAGGTTGAAGGGAATATTACTACAGCTATAACGTGTACGGGAAACCTAGAGAATGGACACACTGTGAATACGACAGGTTTCTAAAACTCAACGAAGAGCCCCTCTCCTGGTGCTCCGGTTTGACTTTCCAACTGCTTTCCTATCAATCTCCCAACTTGGAGAGACAGCCCCTTTAAGCTCCTGGTTCGCACAGGTTGCCAATTTGGCAGAGGATGAAAGGGAAGAGGGAGAACCAATGAGAGAGTAGCTGCTAGGCATTTGGATGGGCACATGTCACTCTAATTTCCCGGCAGGAAGAAGAATTAACCAAAGTCTCAGCCACCCACCGGGAACCAGTATAGGTCCTGAACCAAAAGTTTGGACTTGCGTTCAGCTCACAAGAAACGAGTTGAAAAATGGAGCTCAGGGGCACAGCAATTCACAAACTGGCAGAGTAATCAAGGCCAACTATCGTCCAAAAATCTGTTGAGGGAAGGCAACGAGGCGGACTTGAAAGCGAGGCAGAATAGCAGGAAACAGATTTCAAGAGGTACGTTGGAATCGCCTGTAAAGCACAGGAAGAGGGGCACAACTTCGACAATGATGCACTTGGCCAAAAAGGGCGTATGCGTTTTCTCCTGAATATATTCAGGAGAAAACGCATACGCCCTTTTTGGCCAAGCAAGCAAGCGGGCAATGCAAATCTGCACTACAAAGAAGTATCACTTCCCACCGGTCAAAAGGGACATCCACAAAATGTGTAAAAAACCAGAAAGGCAAGACAGGCCCTGGAGAACAGGGAGCCCTGTTATGCTGATGGGCGGGATGTAAGTTGCCAACTGCCTCACTGGAGGAGTGCATTGTGTTCCCTAAAACAAGTAAACAACAGAGCTACAGAGCCAAGGGCACTTCCAGTCTAGGGAATATACCTTGGGAAAACTGAAAATCCATAAGACAGAGCCACCCCCAAATTGAGGGCTGCACTGCTTACAAGAACCTCAACCTGGGTACACCTGAAATATCCCAGGAAATATAAAAATGGTTCCAAACATTGTGGAACTTACGTACGATGGAATATCCCTCAGCCACGAAATCAATGTCATAAGACCAGTAGCAGCAAAATGAGTGGATTCAGGTACGATGATTCTAAGTGAAAGAAGTCACACAGGAAAAGAAACTTATCATAAGATATCACTTAGGAAGATCCTGTAAACATGGCTACACATGAACTGAGTTAGGCAAGAGAACAGAGTCTCACATTTAGAAAACACTCTTATGCCTGCTTAAGGGGGAAGGAGAGGTGGGGTGATGCATCAAACCCGAGTTTGATATAAGCACAGGTACCGTTCCAAAAACCAACTATGGAATAGACAAGACCTACACCTTCCTCAGTGAAAGGGACTCAAAACCCCATATTTCCCGCAGAGGAATAGATCTGACTAGTAAGAATCTTAAAACCTATGTATTGATATGTCTCCGTAAGGGAATCAAGTGTGTCTAGACTGGCATAAACAGGGCAGCGAGAATCAGCTCAAACCCACTCTAAAAAGGAATTTCAAAAACAGAACAAAGAAACAGGGAAATTCTTCACAATTCCTTCAGGGTCTCTGATGCAACCTGGAATGACCCTATCTACAATGACAGCTGGATGTGGCATAAGGCTGGACACTTGGGACTGAGAGGATTGGTGAGATTGGGTGAGCAAATGCAGACCCTTTAAAGCAATAATGGATGGCACCCATTCCATGGGTCCCAGCTCTCCAGGTTGAAGGGAATATTACTACAGCTATAACGTGTACGGGAAACCTAGAGAATGGACACACTGTGAATACGACAGGTTTCTAAAACTCAACGAAGAGCCCCTCTCCTGGTGCTCCGGTTTGACTTTCCAACTGCTTTCCTATCAATCTCCCAACTTGGAGAGACAGCCCCTTTAAGCTCCTGGTTCGCACAGGTTGCCAATTTGGCAGAGGATGAAAGGGAAGAGGGAGAACCAATGAGAGAGTAGCTGCTACGCATTTGGATGGGCACATGTCACTCTAATTTCCCGGCAGGAAGAAGAATTAACCAAAGTCTCAGCCACCCACCGGGAACCAGTATAGGTCCTGAACCAAAAGTTTGGACTTGCGTTCAGCTCACAAGAAACGAGTTGAATAATGGAGCTCAGGGGCACAGCAATTCACAAACTGGCAGAGTAATCAAGGCCAACTATCGTCCAAAAATCTGTTGAGGGAAGGCAACGAGGCGGACTTGAATGCGAGGCAGAATAGCAGGAAACAGATTTCAAGAGGTACGTTGGAATCGCCTGTAAAGCACAGGAAGAGGGGCACAACTTCGACAATGATGCACTTGGCCAAAAAGGGCGTATGCGTTTTCTCCTGAATATATTCAGGAGAAAACGCATACGCCCTTTTTGGCCAAGCAAGCAAGCGGGCAATGCAAATCTGCACTACAAAGAAGTATCACTTCCCACCGGTCAAAAGGGACATCCACAAAATGTGTAAAAAACCAGAAAGGCAAGACAGGCCCTGGAGAACAGGGAGCCCTGTTATGCTGATGGGCGGGATGTAAGTTGCCAACTGCCTCACTGGAGGAGTGCATTGTGTTCCCTAAAACAAGTAAACAACAGAGCTACAGAGCCAAGGGCACTTCCAGTCTAGGGAATATACCTTGGGAAAACTGAAAATCCATAAGACAGAGCCACCCCCAAATTGAGGGCTGCACTGCTTACAAGAACCTCAACCTGGGTACACCTGAAATATCCCAGGAAATATAAAAATGGTTCCAAACATTGTGGAACTTACGTACGATGGAATATCCCTCAGCCACGAAATCAATGTCATAAGACCAGTAGCAGCAAAATGAGTGGATTCAGGTACGATGATTCTAAGTGAAAGAAGTCACACAGGAAAAGAAACTTATCATAAGATATCACTTAGGAAGATCCTGTAAACATGGCTACACATGAACTGAGTTAGGCAAGAGAACAGAGACTCACATTTAGAAAACACTCTTATGCCTGCTTAAGGGGGAAGGAGAGGTGGGGTGATGCATCAAACCCGAGTTTGATATAAGCACAGGTACCGTTCCAAAAACCAACTATGGAATAGACAAGACCTACACCTTCCTCAGTGAAAGGGACTCAAAACCCCATATTTCCCGCAGAGGAATAGATCTGACTAGTAAGAATCTTAAAACCTATGTATTGATATGTCTCCGTAAGGGAATCAAGTGTGTCTAGACTGGCATAAACATGGCAGCGAGAATCAGCTCAAACCCACTCTAAAAAGGAATTTCAAAAACAGAACAAAGAAACAGGGAAATTCTTCAAAATTCCTTCAGGGTCTCTGATGCAACCTGGAATGACCCTATCTACAATGACAGCTGGATGTGGCATAAGGCTGGACACTTGGGACTGAGAGGATTGGTGAGATTGGGTGAGCAAATGCAGACCCTTTAAAGCAATAATGGATGGCACCCATTCCATGGGTCCCAGCTCTCCAGGTTGAAGGGAATATTACTACAGCTATAACGTGTACGGGAAACCTAGAGAATGGACACACTGTGAATACGACAGGTTTCTAAAACTCAACGAAGAGCCCCTCTCCTGGTGCTCCGGTTTGACTTTCCAACTGCTTTCCTATCAATCTCCCAACTTGGAGAGACAGCCCCTTTAAGCTCCTGGTTCGCACAGGTTGCCAATTTGGCAGAGGATGAAAGGGAAGAGGGAGAACCAATGAGAGAGTAGCTGCTAGGCATTTGGATGGGCACATGTCACTCTAATTTCCCGGCAGGAAGAAGAATTAACCAAAGTCTCAGCCACCCACCGGGAACCAGTATAGGTCCTGAACCAAAAGTTTGGACTTGCGTTCAGCTCACAAGAAACGAGTTGAAAAATGGAGCTCAGGGGCACAGCAATTCACAAACTGGCAGAGTAATCAAGTCCAACTATCGTCCAAAAATCTGTTGAGGGAAGGCAACGAGGCGGACTTGAAAGCGAGGCAGAATAGCAGGAAACAGATTTCAAGAGGTACGTTGGAATCGCCTGTAAAGCACAGGAAGAGGGGCACAACTTCGACAATGATGCACTTGGCCAAAAAGGGCGTATGCGTTTTCTCCTGAATATATTCAGGAGAAAACGCATACGCCCTTTTTGGCCAAGCAAGCAAGCGGGCAATGCAAATCTGCACTACAAAGAAGTATCACTTCCCACCGGTCAAAAGGGACATCCACAAAATGTGTAAAAAACCAGAAAGGCAAGACAGGCCCTGGAGAACAGGGAGCCCTGTTATGCTGATGGGCGGGATGTAAGTTGCCAACTGCCTCACTGGAGGAGTGCATTGTGTTCCCTAAAACAAGTAAACAACAGAGCTACAGAGCCAAGGGCACTTCCAGTCTAGGGAATATACCTTGGGAAAACTGAAAATCCATAAGACAGAGCCACCCCCAAATTGAGGGCTGCACTGCTTACAAGAACCTCAACCTGGGTACACCTGAAATATCCCAGGAAATATAAAAATGGTTCCAAACATTGTGGAACTTTCGTACGATGGAATATCCCTCAGCCACGAAATCAATGTCATAAGACCAGTAGCAGCAAAATGAGTGGATTCAGGTAAGATGATTCTAAGTGAAAGAAGTCACACAGGAAAAGAAACTTATCATAAGATATCACTTAGGAAGATCCTGTAAACATGGCTACACATGAACTGAGTTAGGCAAGAGAACAGAGACTCACATTTAGAAAACACTCTTATGCCTGCTTAAGGGGGAAGGAGAGGTGGGGTGATGCATCAAACCCGAGTTTGATATAAGCACAGGTACCGTTCCAAAAACCAACTATGGAATAGACAAGACCTACACCTTCCTCAGTGAAAGGGACTCAAAACCCCATATTTCCCGCAGAGGAATAGATCTGACTAGTAAGAATCTTAAAACCTATGTATTGATATGTCTCCGTAAGGGAATCAAGTGTGTCTAGACTGGCATAAACATGGCAGCGAGAATCAGCTCAAACCCACTCTAAAAAGGAATTTCAAAAACAGAACAAAGAAACAGGGAAATTCTTCACAATTCCTTCAGGGTCTCTGATGCAACCTGGAATGACCCTATCTACAATGACAGCTGGATGTGGCATAAGGCTGGACACTTGGGACTGAGAGGATTGGTGAGATTGGGTGAGCAAATGCAGACCCTTTAAAGCAATAATGCATGGCACCCATTCCATGGGTCCCAGCTCTCCAGGTTGAAGGGAATATTACTACAGCTATAACGTGTACGGGAAACCTAGAGAATGGACACACTGTGAATACGACAGGTTTCTAAAACTCAACGAAGAGCCCCTCTCCTGGTGCTCCGGTTTGACTTTCCAACTGCTTTCCTATCAATCTCCCAACTTGGAGAGACAGCCCCTTTAAGCTCCTGGTTCGCACAGGTTGCCAATTTGGCAGAGGATGAAAGGGAAGAGGGAGAACCAATGAGAGAGTAGCTGCTAGGCATTTGGATGGGCACATGTCACTCTAATTTCCCGGCAGGAAGAAGAATTAACCAAAGTCTCAGCCACCCACCGGGAACCAGTATAGGTCCTGAACCAAAAGTTTGGACTTGCGTTCAGCTCACAAGAAACGAGTTGAAAAATGGAGCTCAGGGGCACAGCAATTCACAAACTGGCAGAGTAATCAAGGCCAACTATCGTCCAAAAATCTGTTGAGGGAAGGCAACGAGGCGGACTTGAAAGCGAGGCAGAATAGCAGGAAACAGATTTCAAGAGGTACGTTGGAATCGCCTGTAAAGCACAGGAAGAGGGGCACAACTTCGACAATGATGCACTTGGCCAAAAAGGGCGTATGCGTTTTCTCCTGAATATATTCAGGAGAAAACGCATACGCCCTTTTTGGCCAAGCAAGCAAGCGGGCAATGCAAATCTGCACTACAAAGAAGTATCACTTCCCACCGGTCAAAAGGGACATCCACAAAATGTGTAAAAAACCAGAAAGGCAAGACAGGCCCTGGAGAACAGGGAGCCCTGTTATGCTGATGGGCGGGATGTAAGTTGCCAACTGCCTCACTGGAGGAGTGCATTGTGTTCCCTAAAACAAGTAAACAACAGAGCTACAGAGCCAAGGGCACTTCCAGTCTAGGGAATATACCTTGGGAAAACTGAAAATCCATAAGACAGAGCCACCCCCAAATTGAGGGCTGCACTGCTTACAAGAACCTCAACCTGGGTACACCTGAAATATCCCAGGAAATATAAAAATGGTTCCAAACATTGTGGAACTTACGTACGATGGAATATCCCTCAGCCACGAAATCAATGTCATAAGACCAGTAGCAGCAAAATGAGTGGATTCAGGTACGATGATTCTAAGTGAAAGAAGTCACACAGGAAAAGAAACTTATCATAAGATATCACTTAGGAAGATCCTGTAAACATGGCTACACATGAACTGAGTTAGGCAAGAGAACAGAGTCTCACATTTAGAAAACACTCTTATGCCTGCTTAAGGGGGAAGGAGAGGTGGGGTGATGCATCAAACCCGAGTTTGATATAAGCACAGGTACCGTTCCAAAAACCAACTATGGAATAGACAAGACCTACACCTTCCTCAGTGAAAGGGACTCAAAACCCCATATTTCCCGCAGAGGAATAGATCTGACTAGTAAGAATCTTAAAACCTATGTATTGATATGTCTCCGTAAGGGAATCAAGTGTGTCTAGACTGGCATAAACAGGGCAGCGAGAATCAGCTCAAACCCACTCTAAAAAGGAATTTCAAAAACAGAACAAAGAAACAGGGAAATTCTTCACAATTCCTTCAGGGTCTCTGATGCAACCTGGAATGACCCTATCTACAATGACAGCTGGATGTGGCATAAGGCTGGACACTTGGGACTGAGAGGATTGGTGAGATTGGGTGAGCAAATGCAGACCCTTTAAAGCAATAATGGATGGCACCCATTCCATGGGTCCCAGCTCTCCAGGTTGAAGGGAATATTACTACAGCTATAACGTGTACGGGAAACCTAGAGAATGGACACACTGTGAATACGACAGGTTTCTAAAACTCAACGAAGAGCCCCTCTCCTGGTGCTCCGGTTTGACTTTCCAACTGCTTTCCTATCAATCTCCCAACTTGGAGAGACAGCCCCTTTAAGCTCCTGGTTCGCACAGGTTGCCAATTTGGCAGAGGATGAAAGGGAAGAGGGAGAACCAATGAGAGAGTAGCTGCTACGCATTTGGATGGGCACATGTCACTCTAATTTCCCGGCAGGAAGAAGAATTAACCAAAGTCTCAGCCACCCACCGGGAACCAGTATAGGTCCTGAACCAAAAGTTTGGACTTGCGTTCAGCTCACAAGAAACGAGTTGAATAATGGAGCTCAGGGGCACAGCAATTCACAAACTGGCAGAGTAATCAAGGCCAACTATCGTCCAAAAATCTGTTGAGGGAAGGCAACGAGGCGGACTTGAATGCGAGGCAGAATAGCAGGAAACAGATTTCAAGAGGTACGTTGGAATCGCCTGTAAAGCACAGGAAGAGGGGCACAACTTCGACAATGATGCACTTGGCCAAAAAGGGCGTATGCGTTTTCTCCTGAATATATTCAGGAGAAAACGCATACGCCCTTTTTGGCCAAGCAAGCAAGCGGGCAATGCAAATCTGCACTACAAAGAAGTATCACTTCCCACCGGTCAAAAGGGACATCCACAAAATGTGTAAAAAACCAGAAAGGCAAGACAGGCCCTGGAGAACAGGGAGCCCTGTTATGCTGATGGGCGGGATGTAAGTTGCCAACTGCCTCACTGGAGGAGTGCATTGTGTTCCCTAAAACAAGTAAACAACAGAGCTACAGAGCCAAGGGCACTTCCAGTCTAGGGAATATACCTTGGGAAAACTGAAAATCCATAAGACAGAGCCACCCCCAAATTGAGGGCTGCACTGCTTACAAGAACCTCAACCTGGGTACACCTGAAATATCCCAGGAAATATAAAAATGGTTCCAAACATTGTGGAACTTACGTACGATGGAATATCCCTCAGCCACGAAATCAATGTCATAAGACCAGTAGCAGCAAAATGAGTGGATTCAGGTACGATGATTCTAAGTGAAAGAAGTCACACAGGAAAAGAAACTTATCATAAGATATCACTTAGGAAGATCCTGTAAACATGGCTACACATGAACTGAGTTAGGCAAGAGAACAGAGACTCACATTTAGAAAACACTCTTATGCCTGCTTAAGGGGGAAGGAGAGGTGGGGTGATGCATCAAACCCGAGTTTGATATAAGCACAGGTACCGTTCCAAAAACCAACTATGGAATAGACAAGACCTACACCTTCCTCAGTGAAAGGGACTCAAAACCCCATATTTCCCGCAGAGGAATAGATCTGACTAGTAAGAATCTTAAAACCTATGTATTGATATGTCTCCGTAAGGGAATCAAGTGTGTCTAGACTGGCATAAACATGGCAGCGAGAATCAGCTCAAACCCACTCTAAAAAGGAATTTCAAAAACAGAACAAAGAAACAGGGAAATTCTTCAAAATTCCTTCAGGGTCTCTGATGCAACCTGGAATGACCCTATCTACAATGACAGCTGGATGTGGCATAAGGCTGGACACTTGGGACTGAGAGGATTGGTGAGATTGGGTGAGCAAATGCAGACCCTTTAAAGCAATAATGGATGGCACCCATTCCATGGGTCCCAGCTCTCCAGGTTGAAGGGAATATTACTACAGCTATAACGTGTACGGGAAACCTAGAGAATGGACACACTGTGAATACGACAGGTTTCTAAAACTCAACGAAGAGCCCCTCTCCTGGTGCTCCGGTTTGACTTTCCAACTGCTTTCCTATCAATCTCCCAACTTGGAGAGACAGCCCCTTTAAGCTCCTGGTTCGCACAGGTTGCCAATTTGGCAGAGGATGAAAGGGAAGAGGGAGAACCAATGAGAGAGTAGCTGCTAGGCATTTGGATGGGCACATGTCACTCTAATTTCCCGGCAGGAAGAAGAATTAACCAAAGTCTCAGCCACCCACCGGGAACCAGTATAGGTCCTGAACCAAAAGTTTGGACTTGCGTTCAGCTCACAAGAAACGAGTTGAAAAATGGAGCTCAGGGGCACAGCAATTCACAAACTGGCAGAGTAATCAAGTCCAACTATCGTCCAAAAATCTGTTGAGGGAAGGCAACGAGGCGGACTTGAAAGCGAGGCAGAATAGCAGGAAACAGATTTCAAGAGGTACGTTGGAATCGCCTGTAAAGCACAGGAAGAGGGGCACAACTTCGACAATGATGCACTTGGCCAAAAAGGGCGTATGCGTTTTCTCCTGAATATATTCAGGAGAAAACGCATACGCCCTTTTTGGCCAAGCAAGCAAGCGGGCAATGCAAATCTGCACTACAAAGAAGTATCACTTCCCACCGGTCAAAAGGGACATCCACAAAATGTGTAAAAAACCAGAAAGGCAAGACAGGCCCTGGAGAACAGGGAGCCCTGTTATGCTGATGGGCGGGATGTAAGTTGCCAACTGCCTCACTGGAGGAGTGCATTGTGTTCCCTAAAACAAGTAAACAACAGAGCTACAGAGCCAAGGGCACTTCCAGTCTAGGGAATATACCTTGGGAAAACTGAAAATCCATAAGACAGAGCCACCCCCAAATTGAGGGCTGCACTGCTTACAAGAACCTCAACCTGGGTACACCTGAAATATCCCAGGAAATATAAAAATGGTTCCAAACATTGTGGAACTTTCGTACGATGGAATATCCCTCAGCCACGAAATCAATGTCATAAGACCAGTAGCAGCAAAATGAGTGGATTCAGGTAAGATGATTCTAAGTGAAAGAAGTCACACAGGAAAAGAAACTTATCATAAGATATCACTTAGGAAGATCCTGTAAACATGGCTACACATGAACTGAGTTAGGCAAGAGAACAGAGTCTCACATTTAGAAAACACTCTTATGCCTGCTTAAGGGGGAAGAAGAGGTGGGGTGATGCATCAAACCCCAGTTTGATATAAGCACAGGTACCGTTCCAAAAACCAACTATGGAATAGACAAGACCTACACCTTCCTCAGTGAAAGGGACTCAAAACCCCATATTTCCCGCAGAGGAATAGATCTGACTAGTAAGAATCTTAAAACCTATGTATTGATATGTCTCCGTAAGGGAATCAAGTGTGTCTAGACTGGCATAAACAGGGCAGCGAGAATCAGCTCAAACCCACTCTAAAAAGGAATTTCAAAAACAGAACAAAGAAACAGGGAAATTCTTCACAATTCCTTCAGGGTCTCTGATGCAACCTGGAATGACCCTATCTACAATGACAGCTGGATGTGGCATAAGGCTGGACACTTGGGACTGAGAGGATTGGTGAGATTGGGTGAGCAAATGCAGACCCTTTAAAGCAATAATGGATGGCACCCATTCCATGGGTCCCAGCTCTCCAGGTTGAAGGGAATATTACTACAGCTATAACGTGTACGGGAAACCTAGAGAATGGACACACTGTGAATACGACAGGTTTCTAAAACTCAACGAAGAGCCCCTCTCCTGGTGCTCCGGTTTGACTTTCCAACTGCTTTCCTATCAATCTCCCAACTTGGAGAGACAGCCCCTTTAAGCTCCTGGTTCGCACAGGTTGCCAATTTGGCAGAGGATGAAAGGGAAGAGGGAGAACCAATGAGAGAGTAGCTGCTAGGCATTTGGATGGGCACATGTCACTCTAATTTCCCGGCAGGAAGAAGAATTAACCAAAGTCTCAGCCACCCACCGGGAACCAGTATAGGTCCTGAACCAAAAGTTTGGACTTGCGTTCAGCTCACAAGAAACGAGTTGAAAAATGGAGCTCAGGGGCACAGCAATTCACAAACTGGCAGAGTAATCAAGTCCAACTATCGTCCAAAAATCTGTTGAGGGAAGGCAACGAGGCGGACTTGAAAGCGAGGCAGAATAGCAGGAAACAGATTTCAAGAGGTACGTTGGAATCGCCTGTAAAGCACAGGAAGAGGGGCACAACTTCGACAATGATGCACTTGGCCAAAAAGGGCGTATGCGTTTTCTCCTGAATATATTCAGGAGAAAACGCATACGCCCTTTTTGGCCAAGCAAGCAAGCGGGCAATGCAAATCTGCACTACAAAGAAGTATCACTTCCCACCGGTCAAAAGGGACATCCACAAAATGTGTAAAAAACCAGAAAGGCAAGACAGGCCCTGGAGAACAGGGAGCCCTGTTATGCTGATGGGCGGGATGTAAGTTGCCAACTGCCTCACTGGAGGAGTGCATTGTGTTCCCTAAAACAAGTAAACAACAGAGCTACAGAGCCAAGGGCACTTCCAGTCTAGGGAATATACCTTGGGAAAACTGAAAATCCATAAGACAGAGCCACCCCCAAATTGAGGGCTGCACTGCTTACAAGAACCTCAACCTGGGTACACCTGAAATATCCCAGGAAATATAAAAATGGTTCCAAACATTGTGGAACTTTCGTACGATGGAATATCCCTCAGCCACGAAATCAATGTCATAAGACCAGTAGCAGCAAAATGAGTGGATTCAGGTACGATGATTCTAAGTGAAAGAAGTCACACAGGAAAAGAAACTTATCATAAGATATCACTTAGGAAGATCCTGTAAACATGGCTACACATGAACTGAGTTAGGCAAGAGAACAGAGTCTCACATTTAGAAAACACTCTTATGCCTGCTTAAGGGGGAAGAAGAGGTGGGGTGATGCATCAAACCCCAGTTTGATATAAGCACAGGTACCGTTCCAAAAACCAACTATGGAATAGACAAGACCTACACCTTCCTCAGTGAAAGGGACTCAAAACCCCATATTTCCCGCAGAGGAATAGATCTGACTAGTAAGAATCTTAAAACCTATGTATTGATATGTCTCCGTAAGGGAATCAAGTGTGTCTAGACTGGCATAAACAGGGCAGCGAGAATCAGCTCAAACCCACTCTAAAAAGGAATTTCAAAAACAGAACAAAGAAACAGGGAAATTCTTCACAATTCCTTCAGGGTCTCTGATGCAACCTGGAATGACCCTATCTACAATGACAGCTGGATGTGGCATAAGGCTGGACACTTGGGACTGAGAGGATTGGTGAGATTGGGTGAGCAAATGCAGACCCTTTAAAGCAATAATGGATGGCACCCATTCCATGGGTCCCAGCTCTCCAGGTTGAAGGGAATATTACTACAGCTATAACGTGTACGGGAAACCTAGAGAATGGACACACTGTGAATACGACAGGTTTCTAAAACTCAACGAAGAGCCCCTCTCCTGGTGCTCCGGTTTGACTTTCCAACTGCTTTCCTATCAATCTCCCAACTTGGAGAGACAGCCCCTTTAAGCTCCTGGTTCGCACAGGTTGCCAATTTGGCAGAGGATGAAAGGGAAGAGGGAGAACCAATGAGAGAGTAGCTGCTAGGCATTTGGATGGGCACATGTCACTCTAATTTCCCGGCAGGAAGAAGAATTAACCAAAGTCTCAGCCACCCACCGGGAACCAGTATAGGTCCTGAACCAAAAGTTTGGACTTGCGTTCAGCTCACAAGAAACGAGTTGAAAAATGGAGCTCAGGGGCACAGCAATTCACAAACTGGCAGAGTAATCAAGGCCAACTATCGTCCAAAAATCTGTTGAGGGAAGGCAACGAGGCGGACTTGAAAGCGAGGCAGAATAGCAGGAAACAGATTTCAAGAGGTACGTTGGAATCGCCTGTAAAGCACAGGAAGAAGGGCACAACTTCGACAATGATGCACTTGGCCAAAAAGGGCGTATGCGTTTTCTCCTGAATATATTCAGGAGAAAACGCATACGCCCTTTTTGGCCAAGCAAGCAAGCGGGCAATGCAAATCTGCACTACAAAGAAGTATCACTTCCCACCGGTCAAAAGGGACATCCACAAAATGTGTAAAAAACCAGAAAGGCAAGACAGGCCCTGGAGAACAGGGAGCCCTGTTATGCTGATGGGCGGGATGTAAGTTGCCAACTGCCTCACTGGAGGAGTGCATTGTGTTCCCTAAAACAAGTAAACAACAGAGCTACAGAGCCAAGGGCACTTCCAGTCTAGGGAATATACCTTGGGAAAACTGAAAATCCATAAGACAGAGCCACCCCCAAATTGAGGGCTGCACTGCTTACAAGAACCTCAACCTGGGTACACCTGAAATATCCCAGGAAATATAAAAATGGTTCCAAACATTGTGGAACTTTCGTACGATGGAATATCCCTCAGCCACGAAATCAATGTCATAAGACCAGTAGCAGCAAAATGAGTGGATTCAGGTACGATGATTCTAAGTGAAAGAAGTCACACAGGAAAAGAAACTTATCATAAGATATCACTTAGGAAGATCCTGTAAACATGGCTACACATGAACAGATTTAGGCAAGAGAACAGAGTCTCACATTTAGAAAACACTCTTATGCCTGCTTAAGGGGGAAGAAGAGGTGGGGTGATGCATCAAACCCGAGTTTGATATAAGCACAGGTACCGTTCCAAAAACCAACTATGGAATAGACAAGACCTACACCTTCCTCAGTGAAAGGGACTCAAAACCCCATATTTCCCGCAGAGGAATAGATCTGACTAGTAAGAATCTTAAAACCTATGTATTGATATGTCTCCGTAAGGGAATCAAGTGTGTCTAGACTGGCATAAACAGGGCAGCGAGAATCAGCTCAAACCCACTCTAAAAAGGAATTTCAAAAACAGAACAAAGAAACAGGGAAATTCTTCAAAATTCCTTCAGGGTCTCTGATGCAACCTGGAATGACCCTATCTACAATGACAGCTGGATGTGGCATAAGGCTGGACACTTGGGACTGAGAGGATTGGTGAGATTGGGTGAGCAAATGCAGACCCTTTAAAGCAATAATGGATGGCACCCATTCCATGGGTCCCAGCTCTCCAGGTTGAAGGGAATATTACTACAGCTATAACGTGTACGGGAAACCTAGAGAATGGACACACTGTGAATACGACAGGTTTCTAAAACTCAACGAAGAGCCCCTCTCCTGGTGCTCCGGTTTGACTTTCCAACTGCTTTCCTATCAATCTCCCAACTTGGAGAGACAGCCCCTTTAAGCTCCTGGTTCGCACAGGTTGCCAATTTGGCAGAGGATGAAAGGGAAGAGGGAGAACCAATGAGAGAGTAGCTGCTAGGCATTTGGATGGGCACATGTCACTCTAATTTCCCGGCAGGAAGAAGAATTAACCAAAGTCTCAGCCACCCACCGGGAACCAGTATAGGTCCTGAACCTAAAGTTTGGACTTGCGTTCAGCTCACAAGAAACGAGTTGAATAATGGAGCTCAGGGGCACAGCAATTCACAAACTGGCAGAGTAATCAAGGCCAACTATCGTCCAAAAATCTGTTGAGGGAAGGCAACGAGGCGGACTTGAAAGCGAGGCAGAATAGCAGGAAACAGATTTCAAGAGGTACGTTGGAATCGCCTGTAAAGCACAGGAAGAGGGGCACAACTTCGACAATGATGCACTTGGCCAAAAAGGGCGTATGCGTTTTCTCCTGAATATATTCAGGAGAAAACGCATACGCCCTTTTTGGCCAAGCAAGCAAGCGGGCAATGCAAATCTGCACTACAAAGAAGTATCACTTCCCACCGGTCAAAAGGGACATCCACAAAATGTGTAAAAAACCAGAAAGGCAAGACAGGCCCTGGAGAACAGGGAGCCCTGTTATGCTGATGGGCGGGATGTAAGTTGCCAACTGCCTCACTGGAGGAGTGCATTGTGTTCCCTAAAACAAGTAAACAACAGAGCTACAGAGCCAAGGGCACTTCCAGTCTAGGGAATATACCTTGGGAAAACTGAAAATCCATAAGACAGAGCCACCCCCAAATTGAGGGCTGCACTGCTTACAAGAACCTCAACCTGGGTACACCTGAAATATCCCAGGAAATATAAAAATGGTTCCAAACATTGTGGAACTTTCGTACGATGGAATATCCCTCAGCCACGAAATCAATGTCATAAGACCAGTAGCAGCAAAATGAGTGGATTCAGGTACGATGATTCTAAGTGAAAGAAGTCACACAGGAAAAGAAACTTATCATAAGATATCACTTAGGAAGATCCTGTAAACATGGCTACACATGAACTGAGTTAGGCAAGAGAACAGAGACTCACATTTAGAAAACACTCTTATGCCTGCTTAAGGGGGAAGGAGAGGTGGGGTGATGCATCAAACCCGAGTTTGATATAAGCACAGGTACCGTTCCAAAAACCAACTATGGAATAGACAAGACCTACACCTTCCTCAGTGAAAGGGACTCAAAACCCCATATTTCCCGCAGAGGAATAGATCTGACTAGTAAGAATCTTAAAACCTATGTATTGATATGTCTCCGTAAGGGAATCAAGTGTGTCTAGACTGGCATAAACATGGCAGCGAGAATCAGCTCAAACCCACTCTAAAAAGGAATTTCAAAAACAGAACAAAGAAACAGGGAAATTCTTCAAAATTCCTTCAGGGTCTCTGATGCAACCTGGAATGACCCTATCTACAATGACAGCTGGATGTGGCATAAGGCTGGACACTTGGGACTGAGAGGATTGGTGAGATTGGGTGAGCAAATGCAGACCCTTTAAAGCAATAATGGATGGCACCCATTCCATGGGTCCCAGCTCTCCAGGTTGAAGGGAATATTACTACAGCTATAACGTGTACGGGAAACCTAGAGAATGGACACACTGTGAATACGACAGGTTTCTAAAACTCAACGAAGAGCCCCTCTCCTGGTGCTCCGGTTTGACTTTCCAACTGCTTTCCTATCAATCTCCCAACTTGGAGAGACAGCCCCTTTAAGCTCCTGGTTCGCACAGGTTGCCAATTTGGCAGAGGATGAAAGGGAAGAGGGAGAACCAATGAGAGAGTAGCTGCTAGGCATTTGGATGGGCACATGTCACTCTAATTTCCCGGCAGGAAGAAGAATTAACCAAAGTCTCAGCCACCCACCGGGAACCAGTATAGGTCCTGAACCAAAAGTTTGGACTTGCGTTCAGCTCACAAGAAACGAGTTGAAAAATGGAGCTCAGGGGCACAGCAATTCACAAACTGGCAGAGTAATCAAGGCCAACTATCGTCCAAAAATCTGTTGAGGGAAGGCAACGAGGCGGACTTGAAAGCGAGGCAGAATAGCAGGAAACAGATTTCAAGAGGTACGTTGGAATCGCCTGTAAAGCACAGGAAGAAGGGCACAACTTCGACAATGATGCACTTGGCCAAAAAGGGCGTATGCGTTTTCTCCTGAATATATTCAGGAGAAAACGCATACGCCCTTTTTGGCCAAGCAAGCAAGCGGGCAATGCAAATCTGCACTACAAAGAAGTATCACTTCCCACCGGTCAAAAGGGACATCCACAAAATGTGTAAAAAACCAGAAAGGCAAGACAGGCCCTGGAGAACAGGGAGCCCTGTTATGCTGATGGGCGGGATGTAAGTTGCCAACTGCCTCACTGGAGGAGTGCATTGTGTTCCCTAAAACAAGTAAACAACAGAGCTACAGAGCCAAGGGCACTTCCAGTCTAGGGAATATACCTTGGGAAAACTGAAAATCCATAAGACAGAGCCACCCCCAAATTGAGGGCTGCACTGCTTACAAGAACCTCAACCTGGGTACACCTGAAATATCCCAGGAAATATAAAAATGGTTCCAAACATTGTGGAACTTTCGTACGATGGAATATCCCTCAGCCACGAAATCAATGTCATAAGACCAGTAGCAGCAAAATGAGTGGATTCAGGTACGATGATTCTAAGTGAAAGAAGTCACACAGGAAAAGAAACTTATCATAAGATATCACTTAGGAAGATCCTGTAAACATGGCTACACATGAACAGATTTAGGCAAGAGAACAGAGTCTCACATTTAGAAAACACTCTTATGCCTGCTTAAGGGGGAAGAAGAGGTGGGGTGATGCATCAAACCCGAGTTTGATATAAGCACAGGTACCGTTCCAAAAACCAACTATGGAATAGACAAGACCTACACCTTCCTCAGTGAAAGGGACTCAAAACCCCATATTTCCCGCAGAGGAATAGATCTGACTAGTAAGAATCTTAAAACCTATGTATTGATATGTCTCCGTAAGGGAATCAAGTGTGTCTAGACTGGCATAAACAGGGCAGCGAGAATCAGCTCAAACCCACTCTAAAAAGGAATTTCAAAAACAGAACAAAGAAACAGGGAAATTCTTCAAAATTCCTTCAGGGTCTCTGATGCAACCTGGAATGACCCTATCTACAATGACAGCTGGATGTGGCATAAGGCTGGACACTTGGGACTGAGAGGATTGGTGAGATTGGCTGAGCAAATGCAGACCCTTTAAAGCAATAATGGATGGCACCCATTCCATGGGTCCCAGCTCTCCAGGTTGAAGGGAATATTACTACAGCTATAACGTGTACGGGAAACCTAGAGAATGGACACACTGTGAATACGACAGGTTTCTAAAACTCAACGAAGAGCCCCTCTCCTGGTGCTCCTGTTTGACTTTCCAACTGCTTTCCTATCAATCTCCCAACTTGGAGAGACAGCCCCTTTAAGCTCCTGGTTCGCACAGGTTGCCAATTTGGCAGAGGATGAAAGGGAAGAGGGAGAACCAATGAGAGAGTAGCTGCTAGGCATTTGGATGGGCACATGTCACTCTAATTTCCCGGCAGGAAGAAGAATTAACCAAAGTCTCAGCCACCCACCGGGAACCAGTATAGGTCCTGAACCTAAAGTTTGGACTTGCGTTCAGCTCACAAGAAACGAGTTGAATAATGGAGCTCAGGGGCACAGCAATTCACAAACTGGCAGAGTAATCAAGGCCAACTATCGTCCAAAAATCTGTTGAGGGAAGGCAACGAGGCGGACTTGAAAGCGAGGCAGAATAGCAGGAAACAGATTTCAAGAGGTACGTTGGAATCGCCTGTAAAGCACAGGAAGAGGGGCACAACTTCGACAATGATGCACTTGGCCAAAAAGGGCGTATGCGTTTTCTCCTGAATATATTCAGGAGAAAACGCATACGCCCTTTTTGGCCAAGCAAGCAAGCGGGCAATGCAAATCTGCACTACAAAGAAGTATCACTTCCCACCGGTCAAAAGGGACATCCACAAAATGTGTAAAAAACCAGAAAGGCAAGACAGGCCCTGGAGAACAGGGAGCCCTGTTATGCTGATGGGCGGGATGTAAGTTGCCAACTGCCTCACTGGAGGAGTGCATTGTGTTCCCTAAAACAAGTAAACAACAGAGCTACAGAGCCAAGGGCACTTCCAGTCTAGGGAATATACCTTGGGAAAACTGAAAATCCATAAGACAGAGCCACCCCCAAATTGAGGGCTGCACTGCTTACAAGAACCTCAACCTGGGTACACCTGAAATATCCCAGGAAATATAAAAATGGTTCCAAACATTGTGGAACTTTCGTACGATGGAATATCCCTCAGCCACGAAATCAATGTCATAAGACCAGTAGCAGCAAAATGAGTGGATTCAGGTACGATGATTCTAAGTGAAAGAAGTCACACAGGAAAAGAAACTTATCATAAGATATCACTTAGGAAGATCCTGTAAACATGGCTACACATGAACTGAGTTAGGCAAGAGAACAGAGACTCACATTTAGAAAACACTCTTATGCCTGCTTAAGGGGGAAGGAGAGGTGGGGTGATGCATCAAACCCGAGTTTGATATAAGCACAGGTACCGTTCCAAAAACCAACTATGGAATAGACAAGACCTACACCTTCCTCAGTGAAAGGGACTCAAAACCCCATATTTCCCGCAGAGGAATAGATCTGACTAGTAAGAATCTTAAAACCTATGTATTGATATGTCTCCGTAAGGGAATCAAGTGTGTCTAGACTGGCATAAACATGGCAGCGAGAATCAGCTCAAACCCACTCTAAAAAGGAATTTCAAAAACAGAACAAAGAAACAGGGAAATTCTTCACAATTCCTTCAGGGTCTCTGATGCAACCTGGAATGACCCTATCTACAATGACAGCTGGATGTGGCATAAGGCTGGACACTTGGGACTGAGAGGATTGGTGAGATTGGGTGAGCAAATGCAGACCCTTTAAAGCAATAATGGATGGCACCCATTCCATGGGTCCAAGCTCTCCAGGTTGAAGGGAATATTACTACAGCTATAACGTGTACGGGAAACCTAGAGAATGGACACACTGTGAATACGACAGGTTTCTAAAACTCAACGAAGAGCCCCTCTCCTGGTGCTCCGGTTTGACTTTCCAACTGCTTTCCTATCAATCTCCCAACTTGGAGAGACAGCCCCTTTAAGCTCCTGGTTCGCACAGGTTGCCAATTTGGCAGAGGATGAAAGGGAAGAGGGAGAACCAATGAGAGAGTAGCTGCTAGGCATTTGGATGGGCACATGTCACTCTAATTTCCCGGCAGGAAGAAGAATTAACCAAAGTCTCAGCCACCCACCGGGAACCAGTATAGGTCCTGAACCAAAAGTTTGGACTTGCGTTCAGCTCACAAGAAACGAGTTGAAAAATGGAGCTCAGGGGCACAGCAATTCACAAACTGGCAGAGTAATCAAGGCCAACTATCGTCCAAAAATCTGTTGAGGGAAGGCAACGAGGCGGACTTGAAAGCGAGGCAGAATAGCAGGAAACAGATTTCAAGAGGTACGTTGGAATCACCTGTAAAGCACAGGAAGAGGGGCACAACTTCGACAATGATGCACTTGGCCAAAAAGGGCGTATGCGTTTTCTCCTGAATATATTCAGGAGAAAACGCATACGCCCTTTTTGGCCAAGCAAGCAAGCGGGCAATGCAAATCTGCACTACAAAGAAGTATCACTTCCCACCGGTCAAAAGGGACATCCACAAAATGTGTAAAAAACCAGAAAGGCAAGACAGGCCCTGGAGAACAGGGAGCCCTGTTATGCTGATGGGCGGGATGTAAGTTGCCAACTGCCTCACTGGAGGAGTGCATTGTGTTCCCTAAAACAAGTAAACAACAGAGCTACAGAGCCAAGGGCACTTCCAGTCTAGGGAATATACCTTGGGAAAACTGAAAATCCATAAGACAGAGCCACCCCCAAATTGAGGGCTGCACTGCTTACAAGAACCTCAACCTGGGTACACCTGAAATATCCCAGGAAATATAAAAATGGTTCCAAACATTGTGGAACTTTCGTACGATGGAATATCCCTCAGCCACGAAATCAATGTCATAAGACCAGTAGCAGCAAAATGAGTGGATTCAGGTACGATGATTCTAAGTGAAAGAAGTCACACAGGAAAAGAAACTTATCATAAGATATCACTTAGGAAGATCCTGTAAACATGGCTACACATGAACTGAGTTAGGCAAGAGAACAGAGACTCACATTTAGAAAACACTCTTATGCCTGCTTAAGGGGGAAGGAGAGGTGGGGTGAGGCATCAAACCCGAGTTTGATATAAGCACAGGTACCGTTCCAAAAACCAACTATGGAATAGACAAGACCTACACCTTCCTCAGTGAAAGGGACTCAAAACCCCATATTTCCCGCAGAGGAATAGATCTGACTAGTAAGAATCTTAAAACCTATGTATTGATATGTCTCTGTAAGGGAATCAAGTGTGTCTAGACTGGCATAAACATGGCAGCGAGAATCAGCTCAAACCCACTCTAAAAAGGAATTTCAAAAACAGAACAAAGAAACAGGGAAATTCTTCACAATTCCTTCAGGGTCTCTGATGCAACCTGGAATGACCCTATCTACAATGACAGCTGGATGTGGCATAAGGCTGGACACTTGGGACTGAGAGGATTGGTGAGATTGGGTGAGCAAATGCAGACCCTTTAAAGCAATAATGGATGGCACCCATTCCATGGGTCCCAGCTCTCCAGGTTGAAGGGAATATTACTACAGCTATAACGTGTACGGGAAACCTAGAGAATGGACACACTGTGAATACGACAGGTTTCTAAAACTCAACGAAGAGCCCCTCTCCTGGTGCTCCGGTTTGACTTTCCAACTGCTTTCCTATCAATCTCCCAACTTGGAGAGACAGCCCCTTTAAGCTCCTGGTTCGCACAGGTTGCCAATTTGGCAGAGGATGAAAGGGAAGAGGGAGAACCAATGAGAGAGTAGCTGCTAGGCATTTGGATGGGCACATGTCACTCTAATTTCCCGGCAGGAAGAAGAATTAACCAAAGTCTCAGCCACCCACCGGGAACCAGTATAAGTCCTGAACCAAAAGTTTGGACTTGCGTTCAGCTCACAAGAAACGAGTTGAAAAATGGAGCTCAGGGGCACAGCAATTCACAAACTGGCAGAGTAATCAAGGCCAACTATCGTCCAAAAATCTGTTGAGGGAAGGCAACGAGGCGGACTTGAAAGCGAGGCAGAATAGCAGGAAACAGATTTCAAGAGGTACGTTGGAATCGCCTGTAAAGCACAGGAAGAAGGGCACAACTTCGACAATGATGCACTTGGCCAAAAAGGGCGTATGCGTTTTCTCCTGAATATATTCAGGAGAAAACGCATACGCCCTTTTTGGCCAAGCAAGCAAGCGGGCAATGCAAATCTGCACTACAAAGAAGTATCACTTCCCACCGGTCAAAAGGGACATCCACAAAATGTGTAAAAAACCAGAAAGGCAAGACAGGCCCTGGAGAACAGGGAGCCCTGTTATGCTGATGGGCGGGATGTAAGTTGCCAACTGCCTCACTGGAGGAGTGCATTGTGTTCCCTAAAACAAGTAAACAACAGAGCTACAGAGCCAAGGGCACTTCCAGTCTAGGGAATATACCTTGGGAAAACTGAAAATCCATAAGACAGAGCCACCCCCAAATTGAGGGCTGCACTGCTTACAAGAACCTCAACCTGGGTACACCTGAAATATCCCAGGAAATATAAAAATGGTTCCAAACATTGTGGAACTTACGTACGATGGAATATCCCTCAGCCACGAAATCAATGTCATAAGACCAGTAGTAGCAAAATGAGTGGATTCAGGTACGATGATTCTAAGTGAAAGAAGTCACACAGGAAAAGAAACTTATCATAAGATATCACTTAGGAAGATCCTGTAAACATGGCTACACATGAACTGAGTTAGGCAAGAGAACAGAGACTCACATTTAGAAAACACTCTTATGCCTGCTTAAGGGGGAAGGAGAGGTGGGGTGATGCATCAAACCCGAGTTTGATATAAGCACAGGTACCGTTCCAAAAACCAACTATGGAATAGACAAGACCTACACCTTCCTCAGTGAAAGGGACTCAAAACCCCATATTTCCCGCAGAGGAATAGATCTGACTAGTAAGAATCTTAAAACCTATGTATTGATATGTCTCCGTAAGGGAATCAAGTGTGTCTAGACTGGCATAAACATGGCAGCGAGAATCAGCTCAAACCCACTCTAAAAAGGAATTTCAAAAACAGAACAAAGAAACAGGGAAATTCTTCACAATTCCTTCAGGGTCTCTGATGCAACCTGGAATGACCCTATCTACAATGACAGCTGGATGTGGCATAAGGCTGGACACTTGGGACTGAGAGGATTGGTGAGATTGGGTGAGCAAATGCAGACCCTTTAAAGCAATAATGGATGGCACCCATTCCATGGGTCCCAGCTCTCCAGGTTGAAGGGAATATTACTACAGCTATAACGTGTACGGGAAACCTAGAGAATGGACACACTGTGAATACGACAGGTTTCTAAAACTCAACGAAGAGCCCCTCTCCTGGTGCTCCGGTTTGACTTTCCAACTGCTTTCCTATCAATCTCCCAACTTGGAGAGACAGCCCCTTTAAGCTCCTGGTTCGCACAGGTTGCCAATTTGGCAGAGGATGAAAGGGAAGAGGGAGAACCAATGAGAGAGTAGCTGCTAGGCATTTGGATGGGCACATGTCACTCTAATTTCCCGGCAGGAAGAAGAATTAACCAAAGTCTCAGCCACCCACCGGGAACCAGTATAGGTCCTGAACCAAAAGTTTGGACTTGCGTTCAGCTCACAAGAAACGAGTTGAAAAATGGAGCTCAGGGGCACAGCAATTCACAAACTGGCAGAGTAATCAAGGCCAACTATCGTCCAAAAATCTGTTGAGGGAAGGCAACGAGGCGGACTTGAAAGCGAGGCAGAATAGCAGGAAACAGATTTCAAGAGGTACGTTGGAATCGCCTGTAAAGCACAGGAAGAGGGGCACAACTTCGACAATGATGCACTTGGCCAAAAAGGGCGTATGCGTTTTCTCCTGAATATATTCAGGAGAAAACGCATACGCCCTTTTTGGCCAAGCAAGCAAGCGGGCAATGCAAATCTGCACTACAAAGAAGTATCACTTCCCACCGGTCAAAAGGGACATCCACAAAATGTGTAAAAAACCAGAAAGGCAAGACAGGCCCTGGAGAACAGGGAGCCCTGTTATGCTGATGGGCGGGATGTAAGTTGCCAACTGCCTCACTGGAGGAGTGCATTGTGTTCCCTAAAACAAGTAAACAACAGAGCTACAGAGCCAAGGGCACTTCCAGTCTAGGGAATATACCTTGGGAAAACTGAAAATCCATAAGACAGAGCCACCCCCAAATTGAGGGCTGCACTGCTTACAAGAACCTCAACCTGGGTACACCTGAAATATCCCAGGAAATATAAAAATGGTTCCAAACATTGTGGAACTTTCGTACGATGGAATATCCCTCAGCCACGAAATCAATGTCATAAGACCAGTAGCAGCAAAATGAGTGGATTCAGGTAAGATGATTCTAAGTGAAAGAAGTCACACAGGAAAAGAAACTTATCATAAGATATCACTTAGGAAGATCCTGTAAACATGGCTACACATGAACTGAGTTAGGCAAGAGAACAGAGTCTCACATTTAGAAAACACTCTTATGCCTGCTTAAGGGGGAAGGAGAGGTGTGGTGATGCATCAAACCCGAGTTTGATATAAGCACAGGTACCGTTCCAAAAACCAACTATGGAATAGACAAGACCTACACCTTCCTCAGTGAAAGGGACTCAAAACCCCATATTTCCCGCAGAGGAATAGATCTGACTAGTAAGAATCTTAAAACCTATGTATTGATATGTCTCCGTAAGGGAATCAAGTGTGTCTAGACTGGCATAAACAGGGCAGCGAGAATCAGCTCAAACCCACTCTAAAAAGGAATTTCAAAAACAGAACAAAGAAACAGGGAAATTCTTCAAAATTCCTTCAGGGTCTCTGATGCAACCTGGAATGACCCTATCTACAATGACAGCTGGATGTGGCATAAGGCTGGACACTTGGGACTGAGAGGATTGGTGAGATTGGGTGAGCAAATGCAGACCCTTTAAAGCAATAATGGATGGCACCCATTCCATGGGTCCCAGGTCTCCAGGTTGAAGGGAATATTACTACAGCTATAACGTGTACGGGAAACCTAGAGAATGGACACACTGTGAATACGACAGGTTTCTAAAACTCAACGAAGAGCCCCTCTCCTGGTGCTCCGGTTTGACTTTCCAACTGCTTTCCTATCAATCTCCCAACTTGGAGAGACAGCCCCTTTAAGCTCCTGGTTCGCACAGGTTGCCAATTTGGCAGAGGATGAAAGGGAAGAGGGAGAACCAATGAGAGAGTAGCTGCTAGGCATTTGGATGGGCACATGTCACTCTAATTTCCCGGCAGGAAGAAGAATTAACCAAAGTCTCAGCCACCCACCGGGAACCAGTATAGGTCCTGAACCAAAAGTTTGGACTTGCGTTCAGCTCACAAGAAACGAGTTGAAAAATGGAGCTCAGGGGCACAGCAATTCACAAACTGGCAGAGTAATCAAGGCCAACTATCGTCCAAAAATCTGTTGAGGGAAGGCAACGAGGCGGACTTGAAAGCGAGGCAGAATAGCAGGAAACAGATTTCAAGAGGTACGTTGGAATCGCCTGTAAAGCACAGGAAGAGGGGCACAACTTCGACAATGATGCACTTGGCCAAAAAGGGCGTATGCGTTTTCTCCTGAATATATTCAGGAGAAAACGCATACGCCCTTTTTGGCCAAGCAAGCAAGCGGGCAATGCAAATCTGCACTACAAAGAAGTATCACTTCCCACCGGTCAAAAGGGACATCCACAAAATGTGTAAAAAACCAGAAAGGCAAGACAGGCCCTGGAGAACAGGGAGCCCTGTTATGCTGATGGGCGGGATGTAAGTTGCCAACTGCCTCACTGGAGGAGTGCATTGTGTTCCCTAAAACAAGTAAACAACAGAGCTACAGAGCCAAGGGCACTTCCAGTCTAGGGAATATACCTTGGGAAAACTGAAAATCCATAAGACAGAGCCACCCCCAAATTGAGGGCTGCACTGCTTACAAGAACCTCAACCTGGGTACACCTGAAATATCCCAGGAAATATAAAAATGGTTCCAAACATTGTGGAACTTACGTACGATGGAATATCCCTCAGCCACGAAATCAATGTCATAAGACCAGTAGCAGCAAAATGAGTGGATTCAGGTACGATGATTCTAAGTGAAAGAAGTCACACAGGAAAAGAAACTTATCATAAGATATCACTTAGGAAGATCCTGTAAACATGGCTACACATGAACTGAGTTAGGCAAGAGAACAGAGTCTCACATTTAGAAAACACTCTTATGCCTGCTTAAGGGGGAAGGAGAGGTGGGGTGATGCATCAAACCCGAGTTTGATATAAGCACAGGTACCGTTCCAAAAACCAACTATGGAATAGACAAGACCTACACCTTCCTCAGTGAAAGGGACTCAAAACCCCATATTTCCCGCAGAGGAATAGATCTGACTAGTAAGAATCTTAAAACCTATGTATTGATATGTCTCCGTAAGGGAATCAAGTGTGTCTAGACTGGCATAAACAGGGCAGCGAGAATCAGCTCAAACCCACTCTAAAAAGGAATTTCAAAAACAGAACAAAGAAACAGGGAAATTCTTCACAATTCCTTCAGGGTCTCTGATGCAACCTGGAATGACCCTATCTACAATGACAGCTGGATGTGGCATAAGGCTGGACACTTGGGACTGAGAGGATTGGTGAGATTGGGTGAGCAAATGCAGACCCTTTAAAGCAATAATGGATGGCACCCATTCCATGGGTCCCAGCTCTCCAGGTTGAAGGGAATATTACTACAGCTATAACGTGTACGGGAAACCTAGAGAATGGACACACTGTGAATACGACAGGTTTCTAAAACTCAACGAAGAGCCCCTCTCCTGGTGCTCCGGTTTGACTTTCCAACTGCTTTCCTATCAATCTCCCAACTTGGAGAGACAGCCCCTTTAAGCTCCTGGTTCGCACAGGTTGCCAATTTGGCAGAGGATGAAAGGGAAGAGGGAGAACCAATGAGAGAGTAGCTGCTACGCATTTGGATGGGCACATGTCACTCTAATTTCCCGGCAGGAAGAAGAATTAACCAAAGTCTCAGCCACCCACCGGGAACCAGTATAGGTCCTGAACCAAAAGTTTGGACTTGCGTTCAGCTCACAAGAAACGAGTTGAATAATGGAGCTCAGGGGCACAGCAATTCACAAACTGGCAGAGTAATCAAGGCCAACTATCGTCCAAAAATCTGTTGAGGGAAGGCAACGAGGCGGACTTGAATGCGAGGCAGAATAGCAGGAAACAGATTTCAAGAGGTACGTTGGAATCGCCTGTAAAGCACAGGAAGAGGGGCACAACTTCGACAATGATGCACTTGGCCAAAAAGGGCGTATGCGTTTTCTCCTGAATATATTCAGGAGAAAACGCATACGCCCTTTTTGGCCAAGCAAGCAAGCGGGCAATGCAAATCTGCACTACAAAGAAGTATCACTTCCCACCGGTCAAAAGGGACATCCACAAAATGTGTAAAAAACCAGAAAGGCAAGACAGGCCCTGGAGAACAGGGAGCCCTGTTATGCTGATGGGCGGGATGTAAGTTGCCAACTGCCTCACTGGAGGAGTGCATTGTGTTCCCTAAAACAAGTAAACAACAGAGCTACAGAGCCAAGGGCACTTCCAGTCTAGGGAATATACCTTGGGAAAACTGAAAATCCATAAGACAGAGCCACCCCCAAATTGAGGGCTGCACTGCTTACAAGAACCTCAACCTGGGTACACCTGAAATATCCCAGGAAATATAAAAATGGTTCCAAACATTGTGGAACTTTCGTACGATGGAATATCCCTCAGCCACGAAATCAATGTCATAAGACCAGTAGCAGCAAAATGAGTGGATTCAGGTACGATGATTCTAAGTGAAAGAAGTCACACAGGAAAAGAAACTTATCATAAGATATCACTTAGGAAGATCCTGTAAACATGGCTACACATGAACTGAGTTAGGCAAGAGAACAGAGTCTCACATTTAGAAAACACTCTTATGCCTGCTTAAGGGGGAAGGAGAGGTGGGGTGATGCATCAAACCCGAGTTTGATATAAGCACAGGTACCGTTCCAAAAACCAACTATGGAATAGACAAGACCTACACCTTCCTCAGTGAAAGGGACTCAAAACCCCATATTTCCCGCAGAGGAATAGATCTGACTAGTAAGAATCTTAAAACCTATGTATTGATATGTCTCCGTAAGGGAATCAAGTGTGTCTAGACTGGCATAAACATGGCAGCGAGAATCAGCTCAAACCCACTCTAAAAAGGAATTTCAAAAACAGAACAAAGAAACAGGGAAATTCTTCACAATTCCTTCAGGGTCTCTGATGCAACCTGGAATGACCCTATCTACAATGACAGCTGGATGTGGCATAAGGCTGGACACTTGGGACTGAGAGGATTGGTGAGATTGGGTGAGCAAATGCAGACCCTTTAAAGCAATAATGGATGGCACCCATTCCATGGGTCCCAGCTCTCCAGGTTGAAGGGAATATTACTACAGCTATAACGTGTACGGGAAACCTAGAGAATGGACACACTGTGAATACGACAGGTTTCTAAAACTCAACGAAGAGCCCCTCTCCTGGTGCTCCGGTTTGACTTTCCAACTGCTTTCCTATCAATCTCCCAACTTGGAGAGACAGCCCCTTTAAGCTCCTGGTTCGCACAGGTTGCCAATTTGGCAGAGGATGAAAGGGAAGAGGGAGAACCAATGAGAGAGTAGCTGCTAGGCATTTGGATGGGCACATGTCACTCTAATTTCCCGGCAGGAAGAAGAATTAACCAAAGTCTCAGCCACCCACCGGGAACCAGTATAGGTCCTGAACCAAAAGTTTGGACTTGCGTTCAGCTCACAAGAAACGAGTTGAAAAATGGAGCTCAGGGGCACAGCAATTCACAAACTGGCAGAGTAATCAAGGCCAACTATCGTCCAAAAATCTGTTGAGGGAAGGCAACGAGGCGGACTTGAAAGCGAGGCAGAATAGCAGGAAACAGATTTCAAGAGGTACGTTGGAATCGCCTGTAAAGCACAGGAAGAGGGGCACAACTTCGACAATGATGCACTTGGCCAAAAAGGGCGTATGCGTTTTCTCCTGAATATATTCAGGAGAAAACGCATACGCCCTTTTTGGCCAAGCAAGCAAGCGGGCAATGCAAATCTGCACTACAAAGAAGTATCACTTCCCACCGGTCAAAAGGGACATCCACAAAATGTGTAAAAAACCAGAAAGGCAAGACAGGCCCTGGAGAACAGGGAGCCCTGTTATGCTGATGGGCGGGATGTAAGTTGCCAACTGCCTCACTGGAGGAGTGCATTGTGTTCCCTAAAACAAGTAAACAACAGAGCTACAGAGCCAAGGGCACTTCCAGTCTAGGGAATATACCTTGGGAAAACTGAAAATCCATAAGACAGAGCCACCCCCAAATTGAGGGCTGCACTGCTTACAAGAACCTCAACCTGGGTACACCTGAAATATCCCAGGAAATATAAAAATGGTTCCAAACATTGTGGAACTTTCGTACGATGGAATATCCCTCAGCCACGAAATCAATGTCATAAGACCAGTAGCAGCAAAATGAGTGGATTCAGGTAAGATGATTCTAAGTGAAAGAAGTCACACAGGAAAAGAAACTTATCATAAGATATCACTTAGGAAGATCCTGTAAACATGGCTACACATGAACTGAGTTAGGCAAGAGAACAGAGTCTCACATTTAGAAAACACTCTTATGCCTGCTTAAGGGGGAAGAAGAGGTGGGGTGATGCATCAAACCCGAGTTTGATATAAGCACAGGTACCGTTCCAAAAACCAACTATGGAATAGACAAGACCTACACCTTCCTCAGTGAAAGGGACTCAAAACCCCATATTTCCCGCAGAGGAATAGATCTGACTAGTAAGAATCTTAAAACCTATGTATTGATATGTCTCCGTAAGGGAATCAAGTGTGTCTAGACTGGCATAAACAGGGCAGCGAGAATCAGCTCAAACCCACTCTAAAAAGGAATTTCAAAAACAGAACAAAGAAACAGGGAAATTCTTCAAAATTCCTTCAGGGTCTCTGATGCAACCTGGAATGACCCTATCTACAATGACAGCTGGATGTGGCATAAGGCTGGACACTTGGGACTGAGAGGATTGGTGAGATTGGGTGAGCAAATGCAGACCCTTTAAAGCAATAATGGATGGCACCCATTCCATGGGTCCCAGCTCTCCAGGTTGAAGGGAATATTACTACAGCTATAACGTGTACGGGAAACCTAGAGAATGGACACACTGTGAATACGACAGGTTTCTAAAACTCAACGAAGAGCCCCTCTCCTGGTGCTCCGGTTTGACTTTCCAACTGCTTTCCTATCAATCTCCCAACTTGGAGAGACAGCCCCTTTAAGCTCCTGGTTCGCACAGGTTGCCAATTTGGCAGAGGATGAAAGGGAAGAGGGAGAACCAATGAGAGAGTAGCTGCTAGGCATTTGGATGGGCACATGTCACTCTAATTTCCCGGCAGGAAGAAGAATTAACCAAAGTCTCAGCCACCCACCGGGAACCAGTATAGGTCCTGAACCAAAAGTTTGGTCTTGCGTTCAGCTCACAAGAAACGAGTTGAAAAATGGAGCTCAGGGGCACAGCAATTCACAAACTGGCAGAGTAATCAAGGCCAACTATCGTCCAAAAATCTGTTGAGGGAAGGCAACGAGGCGGACTTGAAAGCGAGGCAGAATAGCAGGAAACAGATTTCAAGAGGTACGTTGGAATCGCCTGTAAAGCACAGGAAGAGGGGCACAACTTCGACAATGATGCACTTGGCCAAAAAGGGCGTATGCGTTTTCTCCTGAATATATTCAGGAGAAAACGCATACGCCCTTTTTGGCCAAGCAAGCAAGCGGGCAATGCAAATCTGCACTACAAAGAAGTATCACTTCCCACCGGTCAAAAGGGACATCCACAAAATGTGTAAAAAACCAGAAAGGCAAGACAGGCCCTGGAGAACAGGGAGCCCTGTTATGCTGATGGGCGGGATGTAAGTTGCCAACTGCCTCACTGGAGGAGTGCATTGTGTTCCCTAAAACAAGTAAACAACAGAGCTACAGAGCCAAGGGCACTTCCAGTCTAGGGAATATACCTTGGGAAAACTGAAAATCCATAAGACAGAGCCACCCCCAAATTGAGGGCTGCACTGCTTACAAGAACCTCAACCTGGGTACACCTGAAATATCCCAGGAAATATAAAAATGGTTCCAAACATTGTGGAACTTTCGTACGATGGAATATCCCTCAGCCACGAAATCAATGTCATAAGACCAGTAGCAGCAAAATGAGTGGATTCAGGTACGATGATTCTAAGTGAAAGAAGTCACACAGGAAAAGAAACTTATCATAAGATATCACTTAGGAAGATCCTGTAAACATGGCTACACATGAACAGATTTAGGCAAGAGAACAGAGTCTCACATTTAGAAAACACTCTTATGCCTGCTTAAGGGGGAAGAAGAGGTGGGGTGATGCATCAAACCCGAGTTTGATATAAGCACAGGTACCGTTCCAAAAACCAACTATGGAATAGACAAGACCTACACCTTCCTCAGTGAAAGGGACTCAAAACCCCATATTTCCCGCAGAGGAATAGATCTGACTAGTAAGAATCTTAAAACCTATGTATTGATATGTCTCCGTAAGGGAATCAAGTGTGTCTAGACTGGCATAAACAGGGCAGCGAGAATCAGCTCAAACCCACTCTAAAAAGGAATTTCAAAAACAGAACAAAGAAACAGGGAAATTCTTCAAAATTCCTTCAGGGTCTCTGATGCAACCTGGAATGACCCTATCTACAATGACAGCTGGATGTGGCATAAGGCTGGACACTTGGGACTGAGAGGATTGGTGAGATTGGGTGAGCAAATGCAGACCCTTTAAAGCAATAATGGATGGCACCCATTCCATGGGTCCCAGCTCTCCAGGTTGAAGGGAATATTACTACAGCTATAACGTGTACGGGAAACCTAGAGAATGGACACACTGTGAATACGACAGGTTTCTAAAACTCAACGAAGAGCCCCTCTCCTGGTGCTCCGGTTTGACTTTCCAACTGCTTTCCTATCAATCTCCCAACTTGGAGAGACAGCCCCTTTAAGCTCCTGGTTCGCACAGGTTGCCAATTTGGCAGAGGATGAAAGGGAAGAGGGAGAACCAATGAGAGAGTAGCTGCTAGGCATTTGGATGGGCACATGTCACTCTAATTTCCCGGCAGGAAGAAGAATTAACCAAAGTCTCAGCCACCCACCGGGAACCAGTATAGGTCCTGAACCAAAAGTTTGGACTTGCGTTCAGCTCACAAGAAACGAGTTGAAAAATGGAGCTCAGGGGCACAGCAATTCACAAACTGGCAGAGTAATCAAGGCCAACTATCGTCCAAAAATCTGTTGAGGGAAGGCAACGAGGCGGACTTGAAAGCGAGGCAGAATAGCAGGAAACAGATTTCAAGAGGTACGTTGGAATCGCCTGTAAAGCACAGGAAGAGGGGCACAACTTCGACAATGATGCACTTGGCCAAAAAGGGCGTATGCGTTTTCTCCTGAATATATTCAGGAGAAAACGCATACGCCCTTTTTGGCCAAGCAAGCAAGCGGGCAATGCAAATCTGCACTACAAAGAAGTATCACTTCCCACCGGTCAAAAGGGACATCCACAAAATGTGTAAAAAACCAGAAAGGCAAGACAGGCCCTGGAGAACAGGGAGCCCTGTTATGCTGATGGGCGGGATGTAAGTTGCCAACTGCCTCACTGGAGGAGTGCATTGTGTTCCCTAAAACAAGTAAACAACAGAGCTACAGAGCCAAGGGCACTTCCAGTCTAGGGAATATACCTTGGGAAAACTGAAAATCCATAAGACAGAGCCACCCCCAAATTGAGGGCTGCACTGCTTACAAGAACCTCAACCTGGGTACACCTGAAATATCCCAGGAAATATAAAAATGGTTCCAAACATTGTGGAACTTTCGTACGATGGAATATCCCTCAGCCACGAAATCAATGTCATAAGACCAGTAGCAGCAAAATGAGTGGATTCAGGTACGATGATTCTAAGTGAAAGAAGTCACACAGGAAAAGAAACTTATCATAAGATATCACTTAGGAAGATCCTGTAAACATGGCTACACATGAACTGAGTTAGGCAAGAGAACAGAGACTCACATTTAGAAAACACTCTTATGCCTGCTTAAGGGGGAAGGAGAGGTGGGGTGATGCATCAAACCCGAGTTTGATATAAGCACAGGTACCGTTCCAAAAACCAACTATGGAATAGACAAGACCTACACCTTCCTCAGTGAAAGGGACTCAAAACCCCATATTTCCCGCAGAGGAATAGATCTGACTAGTAAGAATCTTAAAACCTATGTATTGATATGTCTCCGTAAGGGAATCAAGTGTGTCTAGACTGGCATAAACATGGCAGCGAGAATCAGCTCAAACCCACTCTAAAAAGGAATTTCAAAAACAGAACAAAGAAACAGGGAAATTCTTCACAATTCCTTCAGGGTCTCTGATGCAACCTGGAATGACCCTATCTACAATGACAGCTGGATGTGGCATAAGGCTGGACACTTGGGACTGAGAGGATTGGTGAGATTGGGTGAGCAAATGCAGACCCTTTAAAGCAATAATGGATGGCCCCCATTCCATGGGTCCCAGCTCTCCAGGTTGAAGGGAATATTACTACAGCTATAACGTGTACGGGAAACCTAGAGAATGGACACACTGTGAATACGACAGGTTTCTAAAACTCAACGAAGAGCCCCTCTCCTGGTGCTCCGGTTTGACTTTCCAACTGCTTTCCTATCAATCTCCCAACTTGGAGAGACAGCCCCTTTAAGCTCCTGGTTCGCACAGGTTGCCAATTTGGCAGAGGATGAAAGGGAAGAGGGAGAACCAATGAGAGAGTAGCTGCTAGGCATTTGGATGGGCACATGTCACTCTAATTTCCTGGCAGGAAGAAGAATTAACCAAAGTCTCAGCCACCCACCGGGAACCAGTATAGGTCCTGAACCAAAAGTTTGGACTTGCGTTCAGCTCACAAGAAACGAGTTGAAAAATGGAGCTCAGGGGCACAGCAATTCACAAACTGGCAGAGTAATCAAGGCCAACTATCGTCCAAAAATCTGTTGAGGGAAGGCAACGAGGCGGACTTGAAAGCGAGGCAGAATAGCAGGAAACAGATTTCAAGAGGTACGTTGGAATCGCCTGTAAAGCACAGGAAGAGGGGCACAACTTCGACAATGATGCACTTGGCCAAAAAGGGTGTATGCGTTTTCTCCTGAATATATTCAGGAGAAAACGCATACGCCCTTTTTGGCCAAGCAAGCAAGCGGGCAATGCAAATCTGCACTACAAAGAAGTATCACTTCCCACCGGTCAAAAGGGACATCCACAAAATGTGTAAAAAACCAGAAAGGCAAGACAGGCTCTGGAGAACAGGGAGCCCTGTTATGCTGATGGGCGGGATGTAAGTTGCCAACTGCCTCACTGGAGGAGTGCATTGTGTTCCCTAAAACAAGTAAACAACAGAGCTACAGAGCCAAGGGCACTTCCAGTCTAGGGAATATACCTTGGGAAAACTGAAAATCCATAAGACAGAGCCACCCCCAAATTGAGGGCTGCACTGCTTACAAGAACCTCAACCTGGGTACACCTGAAATATCCCAGGAAATATAAAAATGGTTCCAAACATTGTGGAACTTTCGTACGATGGAATATCCCTCAGCCACGAAATCAATGTCATAAGACCAGTAGCAGCAAAATGAGTGGATTCAGGTACGATGATTCTAAGTGAAAGAAGTCACACAGGAAAAGAAACTTATCATAAGATATCACTTAGGAAGATCCTGTAAACATGGCTACACATGAACTGAGTTAGGCAAGAGAACAGAGACTCACATTTAGAAAACACTCTTATGCCTGCTTAAGGGGGAAGGAGAGGTGGGGTGATGCATCAAACCCGAGTTTGATATAAGCACAGGTACCGTTCCAAAAACCAACTATGGAATAGACAAGACCTACACCTTCCTCAGTGAAAGGGACTCAAAAACCCATATTTCCCGCAGAGGAATAGATCTGACTAGTAAGAATCTTAAAACCTATGTATTGATATGTCTCCGTAAGGGAATCAAGTGTGTCTAGACTGGCATAAACATGGCAGCGAGAATCAGCTCAAACCCACTCTAAAAAGGAATTTCAAAAACAGAACAAAGAAACAGGGAAATTCTTCACAATTCCTTCAGGGTCTCTGATGCAACCTGGAATGACCCTATCTACAATGACAGCTGGATGTGGCATAAGGCTGGACACTTGGGACTGAGAGGATTGGTGAGATTGGGTGAGCAAATGCAGACCCTTTAAAGCAATAATGGATGGCCCCCATTCCATGGGTCCCAGCTCTCCAGGTTGAAGGGAATATTACTACAGCTATAACGTGTACGGGAAACCTAGAGAATGGACACACTGTGAATACGACAGGTTTCTAAAACTCAACGAAGAGCCCCTCTCCTGGTGCTCCGGTTTGACTTTCCAACTGCTTTCCTATCAATCTCCCAACTTGGAGAGACAGCCCCTTTAAGCTCCTGGTTCGCACAGGTTGCCAATTTGGCAGAGGATGAAAGGGAAGAGGGAGAACCAATGAGAGAGTAGCTGCTAGGCATTTGGATGGGCACATGTCACTCTAATTTCCTGGCAGGAAGAAGAATTAACCAAAGTCTCAGCCACCCACCGGGAACCAGTATAAGTCCTGAACCAAAAGTTTGGACTTGCGTTCAGCTCACAAGAAACGAGTTGAAAAATGGAGCTCAGGGGCACAGCAATTCACAAACTGGCAGAGTAATCAAGGCCAACTATCGTCCAAAAATCTGTTGAGGGAAGGCAACGAGGCGGACTTGAAAGCGAGGCAGAATAGCAGGAAACAGATTTCAAGAGGTACGTTGGAATCGCCTGTAAAGCACAGGAAGAAGGGCACAACTTCGACAATGATGCACTTGGCCAAAAAGGGCGTATGCGTTTTCTCCTGAATATATTCAGGAGAAAACGCATACGCCCTTTTTGGCCAAGCAAGCAAGCGGGCAATGCAAATCTGCACTACAAAGAAGTATCACTTCCCACCGGTCAAAAGGGACATCCACAAAATGTGTAAAAAACCAGAAAGGCAAGACAGGCCCTGGAGAACAGGGAGCCCTGTTATGCTGATGGGCGGGATGTAAGTTGCCAACTGCCTCACTGGAGGAGTGCATTGTGTTCCCTAAAACAAGTAAACAACAGAGCTACAGAGCCAAGGGCACTTCCAGTCTAGGGAATATACCTTGGGAAAACTGAAAATCCATAAGACAGAGCCACCCCCAAATTGAGGGCTGCACTGCTTACAAGAACCTCAACCTGGGTACACCTGAAATATCCCAGGAAATATAAAAATGGTTCCAAACATTGTGGAACTTACGTACGATGGAATATCCCTCAGCCACGAAATCAATGTCATAAGACCAGTAGTAGCAAAATGAGTGGATTCAGGTACGATGATTCTAAGTGAAAGAAGTCACACAGGAAAAGAAACTTATCATAAGATATCACTTAGGAAGATCCTGTAAACATGGCTACACATGAACTGAGTTAGGCAAGAGAACAGAGACTCACATTTAGAAAACACTCTTATGCCTGCTTAAGGGGGAAGGAGAGGTGGGGTGATGCATCAAACCCGAGTTTGATATAAGCACAGGTACCGTTCCAAAAACCAACTATGGAATAGACAAGACCTACACCTTCCTCAGTGAAAGGGACTCAAAACCCCATATTTCCCGCAGAGGAATAGATCTGACTAGTAAGAATCTTAAAACCTATGTATTGATATGTCTCCGTAAGGGAATCAAGTGTGTCTAGACTGGCATAAACATGGCAGCGAGAATCAGCTCAAACCCACTCTAAAAAGGAATTTCAAAAACAGAACAAAGAAACAGGGAAATTCTTCACAATTCCTTCAGGGTCTCTGATGCAACCTGGAATGACCCTATCTACAATGACAGCTGGATGTGGCATAAGGCTGGACACTTGGGACTGAGAGGATTGGTGAGATTGGGTGAGCAAATGCAGACCCTTTAAAGCAATAATGCATGGCACCCATTCCATGGGTCCCAGCTCTCCAGGTTGAAGGGAATATTACTACAGCTATAACGTGTACGGGAAACCTAGAGAATGGACACACTGTGAATACGACAGGTTTCTAAAACTCAACGAAGAGCCCCTCTCCTGGTGCTCCGGTTTGACTTTCCAACTGCTTTCCTATCAATCTCCCAACTTGGAGAGACAGCCCCTTTAAGCTCCTGGTTCGCACAGGTTGCCAATTTGGCAGAGGATGAAAGGGAAGAGGGAGAACCAATGAGAGAGTAGCTGCTAGGCATTTGGATGGGCACATGTCACTCTAATTTCCTGGCAGGAAGAAGAATTAACCAAAGTCTCAGCCACCCACCGGGAACCAGTATAAGTCCTGAACCAAAAGTTTGGACTTGCGTTCAGCTCACAAGAAACGAGTTGAAAAATGGAGCTCAGGGGCACAGCAATTCACAAACTGGCAGAGTAATCAAGGCCAACTATCGTCCAAAAATCTGTTGAGGGAAGGCAACGAGGCGGACTTGAAAGCGAGGCAGAATAGCAGGAAACAGATTTCAAGAGGTACGTTGGAATCGCCTGTAAAGCACAGGAAGAAGGGCACAACTTCGACAATGATGCACTTGGCCAAAAAGGGCGTATGCGTTTTCTCCTGAATATATTCAGGAGAAAACGCATACGCCCTTTTTGGCCAAGCAAGCAAGCGGGCAATGCAAATCTGCACTACAAAGAAGTATCACTTCCCACCGGTCAAAAGGGACATCCGCAAAATGTGTAAAAAACCAGAAAGGCAAGACAGGCCCTGGAGAACAGGGAGCCCTGTTATGCTGATGGGCGGGATGTAAGTTGCCAACTGCCTCACTGGAGGAGTGCATTGTGTTCCCTAAAACAAGTAAACAACAGAGCTACAGAGCCAAGGGCACTTCCAGTCTAGGGAATATACCTTGGGAAAACTGAAAATCCATAAGACAGAGCCACCCCCAAATTGAGGGCTGCACTGCTTACAAGAACCTCAACCTGGGTACACCTGAAATATCCCAGGAAATATAAAAATGGTTCCAAACATTGTGGAACTTACGTACGATGGAATATCCCTCAGCCACGAAATCAATGTCATAAGACCAGTAGTAGCAAAATGAGTGGATTCAGGTACGATGATTCTAAGTGAAAGAAGTCACACAGGAAAAGAAACTTATCATAAGATATCACTTAGGAAGATCCTGTAAACATGGCTACACATGAACTGAGTTAGGCAAGAGAACAGAGACTCACATTTAGAAAACACTCTTATGCCTGCTTAAGGGGGAAGGAGAGGTGGGGTGATGCATCAAACCCGAGTTTGATATAAGCACAGGTACCGTTCCAAAAACCAACTATGGAATAGACAAGACCTACACCTTCCTCAGTGAAAGGGACTCAAAACCCCATATTTCCCGCAGAGGAATAGATCTGACTAGTAAGAATCTTAAAACCTATGTATTGATATGTCTCCGTAAGGGAATCAAGTGTGTCTAGACTGGCATAAACATGGCAGCGAGAATCAGCTCAAACCCACTCTAAAAAGGAATTTCAAAAACAGAACAAAGAAACAGGGAAATTCTTCACAATTCCTTCATGGTCTCTGATGCAACCTGGAATGACCCTATCTACAATGACAGCTGGATGTGGCATAAGGCTGGACACTTGGGACTGAGAGGATTGGTGAGATTGGGTGAGCAAATGCAGACCCTTTAAAGCAATAATGCATGGCACCCATTCCATGGGTCCCAGCTCTCCAGGTTGAAGGGAATATTACTACAGCTATAACGTGTACGGGAAACCTAGAGAATGGACACACTGTGAATACGACAGGTTTCTAAAACTCAACGAAGAGCCCCTCTCCTGGTGCTCCGATTTGACTTTCCAACTGCTTTCCTATCAATCTCCCAACTTGGAGAGACAGCCCCTTTAAGCTCCTGGTTCTCACAGGTTGCCAGTTTGGCAGAGGATGAAAGGGAAGAGGGAGAACCAATGAGAGAGTAGCTGCTAGGCATTTGGATGGGCACATGTCACTCTAATTTCCCGGCAGGAAGAAGAATTAACCAAAGTCTCAGCCACCCACCGGGAACCAGTATAGGTCCTGAACCAAAAGTTTGGACTTGCGTTCAGCTCACAAGAAACGAGTTGAAAAATGGAGCTCAGGGGCACAGCAATTCACAAACTGGCAGAGTAATCAAGGCCAACTATCGTCCAAAAATCTGTTGAGGGAAGGCAACGAGGCGGACTTGAAAGCGAGGCAGAATAGCAGGAAACAGATTTCAAGAGGTACGTTGGAATCCCCTGTAAAGCACAGGAAGAGGGGCACAACTTCGACAATGATGCACTTGGCCAAAAAGGGCGTATGCGTTTTCTCCTGAATATATTCAGGAGAAAACGCATACGCCCTTTTTGGCCAAGCAAGCAAGCGGGCAATGCAAATCTGCACTACAAAGAAGTATCACTTCCCACCGGTCAAAAGGGACATCCGCAAAATGTGTAAAAAACCAGAAAGGCAAGACAGGCCCTGGAGAACAGGGAGCCCTGTTATGCTGATGGGCGGGATGTAAGTTGCCAACTGCCTCACTGGAGGAGTGCATTGTGTTCCCTAAAACAAGTAAACAACAGAGCTACAGAGCCAAGGGCACTTCCAGTCTAGGGAATATACCTTGGGAAAACTGAAAATCCATAAGACAGAGCCACCCCCAAATTGAGGGCTGCACTGCTTACAAGAACCTCAACCTGGGTACACCTGAAATATCCCAGGAAATATAAAAATGGTTCCAAACATTGTGGAACTTACGTACGATGGAATATCCCTCAGCCACGAAATCAATGTCATAAGACCAGTAGCAGCAAAATGAGTGGATTCAGGTACGATGATTCTAAGTGAAAGAAGTCACACAGGAAAAGAAACTTATCATAAGATATCACTTAGGAAGATCCTGTAAACATGGCTACACATGAACTGAGTTAGGCAAGAGAACAGAGTCTCACATTTAGAAAACACTCTTATGCCTGCTTAAGGGGGAAGAAGAGGTGGGGTGATGCATCAAACCCGAGTTTGATATAAGCACAGGTACCGTTCCAAAAACCAACTATGGAATAGACAAGACCTACACCTTCCTCAGTGAAAGGGACTCAAAACCCCATATTTCCCGCAGAGGAATAGATCTGACTAGTAAGAATCTTAAAACCTATGTATTGATATGTCTCCGTAAGGGAATCAAGTGTGTCTAGACTGGCATAAACATGGCAGCGAGAATCAGCTCAAACCCACTCTAAAAAGGAATTTCAAAAACAGAACAAAGAAACAGGGAAATTCTTCACAATTCCTTCAGGGTCTCTGATGCAACCTGGAATGACCCTATCTACAATGACAGCTGGATGTGGCATAAGGCTGGACACTTGGGACTGAGAGGATTGGTGAGATTGGGTGAGCAAATGCAGACCCTTTAAAGCAATAATGCATGGCACCCATTCCATGGGTCCCAGCTCTCCAGGTTGAAGGGAATATTACTACAGCTATAACGTGTACGGGAAACCTAGAGAATGGACACACTGTGAATACGACAGGTTTCTAAAACTCAACGAAGAGCCCCTCTCCTGGTGCTCCGGTTTGACTTTCCAACTGCTTTCCTATCAATCTCCCAACTTGGAGAGACAGCCCCTTTAAGCTCCTGGTTCGCACAGGTTGCCAATTTGGCAGAGGATGAAAGGGAAGAGGGAGAACCAATGAGAGAGTAGCTGCTAGGCATTTGGATGGGCACATGTCACTCTAATTTCCCGGCAGGAAGAAGAATTAACCAAAGTCTCAGCCACCCACCGGGAACCAGTATAAGTCCTGAACCAAAAGTTTGGACTTGCGTTCAGCTCACAAGAAACGAGTTGAAAAATGGAGCTCAGGGGCACAGCAATTCACAAACTGGCAGAGTAATCAAGGCCAACTATCGTCCAAAAATCTGTTGAGGGAAGGCAACGAGGCGGACTTGAAAGCGAGGCAGAATAGCAGGAAACAGATTTCAAGAGGTATGTTGGAATCGCCTGTAAAGCACAGGAAGAGGGGCACAACTTCGACAATGATGCACTTGGCCAAAAAGGGCGTATGCGTTTTCTCCTGAATATATTCAGGAGAAAACGCATACGCCCTTTTTGGCCAAGCAAGCAAGCGGGCAATGCAAATCTGCACTACAAAGAAGTATCACTTCCCACCGGTCAAAAGGGACATCCGCAAAATGTGTAAAAAACCAGAAAGGCAAGACAGGCCCTGGAGAACAGGGAGCCCTGTTATGCTGATGGGCGGGATGTAAGTTGCCAACTGCCTCACTGGAGGAGTGCATTGTGTTCCCTAAAACAAGTAAACAACAGAGCTACAGAGCCAAGGGCACTTCCAGTCTAGGGAATATACCTTGGGAAAACTGAAAATCCATAAGACAGAGCCACCCCCAAATTGAGGGCTGCACTGCTTACAAGAACCTCAACCTGGGTACACCTGAAATATCCCAGGAAATATAAAAATGGTTCCAAACATTGTGGAACTTACGTACGATGGAATATCCCTCAGCCACGAAATCAATGTCATAAGACCAGTAGTAGCAAAATGAGTGGATTCAGGTACGATGATTCTAAGTGAAAGAAGTCACACAGGAAAAGAAACTTATCATAAGATATCACTTAGGAAGATCCTGTAAACATGGCTACACATGAACTGAGTTAGGCAAGAGAACAGAGACTCACATTTAGAAAACACTCTTATGCCTGCTTAAGGGGGAAGGAGAGGTGGGGTGATGCATCAAACCCGAGTTTGATATAAGCACAGGTACCGTTCCAAAAACCAACTATGGAATAGACAAGACCTACACCTTCCTCAGTGAAAGGGACTCAAAACCCCATATTTCCCGCAGAGGAATAGATCTGACTAGTAAGAATCTTAAAACCTATGTATTGATATGTCTCCGTAAGGGAATCAAGTGTGTCTAGACTGGCATAAACATGGCAGCGAGAATCAGCTCAAACCCACTCTAAAAAGGAATTTCAAAAACAGAACAAAGAAACAGGGAAATTCTTCACAATTCCTTCAGGGTCTCTGATGCAACCTGGAATGACCCTATCTACAATGACAGCTGGATGTGGCATAAGGCTGGACACTTGGGACTGAGAGGATTGGTGAGATTGGGTGAGCAAATGCAGACCCTTTAAAGCAATAATGCATGGCACCCATTCCATGGGTCCCAGCTCTCCAGGTTGAAGGGAATATTACTACAGCTATAACGTGTACGGGAAACCTAGAGAATGGACACACTGTGAATACGACAGGTTTCTAAAACTCAACGAAGAGCCCCTCTCCTGGTGCTCCGGTTTGACTTTCCAACTGCTTTCCTATCAATCTCCCAACTTGGAGAGACAGCCCCTTTAAGCTCCTGGTTCGCACAGGTTGCCAATTTGGCAGAGGATGAAAGGGAAGAGGGAGAACCAATGAGAGAGTAGCTGCTAGGCATTTGGATGGGCACATGTCACTCTAATTTCCCGGCAGGAAGAAGAATTAACCAAAGTCTCAGCCACCCACCGGGAACCAGTATAGGTCCTGAACCAAAAGTTTGGACTTGCGTTCAGCTCACAAGAAACGAGTTGAAAAATGGAGCTCAGGGGCACAGCAATTCACAAACTGGCAGAGTAATCAAGGCCAACTATCGTCCAAAAATCTGTTGAGGGAAGGCAACGAGGCGGACTTGAAAGCGAGGCAGAATAGCAGGAAACAGATTTCAAGAGGTACGTTGGAATCGCCTGTAAAGCACAGGAAGAGGGGCACAACTTCGACAATGATGCACTTGGCCAAAAAGGGCGTATGCGTTTTCTCCTGAATATATTCAGGAGAAAACGCATACGCCCTTTTTGGCCAAGCAAGCAAGCGGGCAATGCAAATCTGCACTACAAAGAAGTATCACTTCCCACCGGTCAAAAGGGACATCCACAAAATGTGTAAAAAACCAGAAAGGCAAGACAGGCCCTGGAGAACAGGGAGCCCTGTTATGCTGATGGGCGGGATGTAAGTTGCCAACTGCCTCACTGGAGGAGTGCATTGTGTTCCCTAAAACAAGTAAACAACAGAGCTACAGAGCCAAGGGCACTTCCAGTCTAGGGAATATACCTTGGGAAAACTGAAAATCCATAAGACAGAGCCACCCCCAAATTGAGGGCTGCACTGCTTACAAGAACCTCAACCTGGGTACACCTGAAATATCCCAGGAAATATAAAAATGGTTCCAAACATTGTGGAACTTACGTACGATGGAATATCCCTCAGCCACGAAATCAATGTCATAAGACCAGTAGCAGCAAAATGAGTGGATTCAGGTACGATGATTCTAAGTGAAAGAAGTCACACAGGAAAAGAAACTTATCATAAGATATCACTTAGGAAGATCCTGTAAACATGGCTACACATGAACTGAGTTAGGCAAGAGAACAGAGTCTCACATTTAGAAAACACTCTTATGCCTGCTTAAGGGGGAAGGAGAGGTGGGGTGATGCATCAAACCCGAGTTTGATATAAGCACAGGTACCGTTCCAAAAACCAACTATGGAATAGACAAGACCTACACCTTCCTCAGTGAAAGGGACTCAAAACCCCATATTTCCCGCAGAGGAATAGATCTGACTAGTAAGAATCTTAAAACCTATGTATTGATATGTCTCCGTAAGGGAATCAAGTGTGTCTAGACTGGCATAAACAGGGCAGCGAGAATCAGCTCAAACCCACTCTAAAAAGGAATTTCAAAAACAGAACAAAGAAACAGGGAAATTCTTCACAATTCCTTCAGGGTCTCTGATGCAACCTGGAATGACCCTATCTACAATGACAGCTGGATGTGGCATAAGGCTGGACACTTGGGACTGAGAGGATTGGTGAGATTGGGTGAGCAAATGCAGACCCTTTAAAGCAATAATGGATGGCACCCATTCCATGGGTCCCAGCTCTCCAGGTTGAAGGGAATATTACTACAGCTATAACGTGTACGGGAAACCTAGAGAATGGACACACTGTGAATACGACAGGTTTCTAAAACTCAACGAAGAGCCCCTCTCCTGGTGCTCCGGTTTGACTTTCCAACTGCTTTCCTATCAATCTCCCAACTTGGAGAGACAGCCCCTTTAAGCTCCTGGTTCGCACAGGTTGCCAATTTGGCAGAGGATGAAAGGGAAGAGGGAGAACCAATGAGAGAGTAGCTGCTAGGCATTTGGATGGGCACATGTCACTCTAATTTCCCGGCAGGAAGAAGAATTAACCAAAGTCTCAGCCACCCACCGGGAACCAGTATAAGTCCTGAACCAAAAGTTTGGACTTGCGTTCAGCTCACAAGAAACGAGTTGAAAAATGGAGCTCAGGGGCACAGCAATTCACAAACTGGCAGAGTAATCAAGGCCAACTATCGTCCAAAAATCTGTTGAGGGAAGGCAACGAGGCGGACTTGAAAGCGAGGCAGAATAGCAGGAAACAGATTTCAAGATGTATGTTGGAATCGCCTGTAAAGCACAGGAAGAGGGGCACAACTTCGACAATGATGCACTTGGCCAAAAAGGGCGTATGCGTTTTCTCCTGAATATATTCAGGAGAAAACGCATACGCCCTTTTTGGCCAAGCAAGCAAGCGGGCAATGCAAATCTGCACTACAAAGAAGTATCACTTCCCACCGGTCAAAAGGGACATCCGCAAAATGTGTAAAAAACCAGAAAGGCAAGACAGGCCCTGGAGAACAGGGAGCCCTGTTATGCTGATGGGCGGGATGTAAGTTGCCAACTGCCTCACTGGAGGAGTGCATTGTGTTCCCTAAAACAAGTAAACAACAGAGCTACAGAGCCAAGGGCACTTCCAGTCTAGGGAATATACCTTGGGAAAACTGAAAATCCATAAGACAGAGCCACCCCCAAATTGAGGGCTGCACTGCTTACAAGAACCTCAACCTGGGTACACCTGAAATATCCCAGGAAATATAAAAATGGTTCCAAACATTGTGGAACTTACGTACGATGGAATATCCCTCAGCCACGAAATCAATGTCATAAGACCAGTAGTAGCAAAATGAGTGGATTCAGGTACGATGATTCTAAGTGAAAGAAGTCACACAGGAAAAGAAACTTATCATAAGATATCACTTAGGAAGATCCTGTAAACATGGCTACACATGAACTGAGTTAGGCAAGAGAACAGAGACTCACATTTAGAAAACACTCTTATGCCTGCTTAAGGGGGAAGGAGAGGTGGGGTGATGCATCAAACCCGAGTTTGATATAAGCACAGGTACCGTTCCAAAAACCAACTATGGAATAGACAAGACCTACACCTTCCTCAGTGAAAGGGACTCAAAACCCCATATTTCCCGCAGAGGAATAGATCTGACTAGTAAGAATCTTAAAACCTATGTATTGATATGTCTCCGTAAGGGAATCAAGTGTGTCTAGACTGGCATAAACATGGCAGCGAGAATCAGCTCAAACCCACTCTAAAAAGGAATTTCAAAAACAGAACAAAGAAACAGGGAAATTCTTCACAATTCCTTCAGGGTCTCTGATGCAACCTGGAATGACCCTATCTACAATGACAGCTGGATGTGGCATAAGGCTGGACACTTGGGACTGAGAGGATTGGTGAGATTGGGTGAGCAAATGCAGACCCTTTAAAGCAATAATGCATGGCACCCATTCCATGGGTCCCAGCTCTCCAGGTTGAAGGGAATATTACTACAGCTATAACGTGTACGGGAAACCTAGAGAATGGACACACTGTGAATACGACAGGTTTCTAAAACTCAACGAAGAGCCCCTCTCCTGGTGCTCCGGTTTGACTTTCCAACTGCTTTCCTATCAATCTCCCAACTTGGAGAGACAGCCCCTTTAAGCTCCTGGTTCGCACAGGTTGCCAATTTGGCAGAGGATGAAAGGGAAGAGGGAGAACCAATGAGAGAGTAGCTGCTAGGCATTTGGATGGGCACATGTCACTCTAATTTCCCGGCAGGAAGAAGAATTAACCAAAGTCTCAGCCACCCACCGGGAACCAGTATAGGTCCTGAACCAAAAGTTTGGACTTGCGTTCAGCTCACAAGAAACGAGTTGAAAAATGGAGCTCAGGGGCACAGCAATTCACAAACTGGCAGAGTAATCAAGGCCAACTATCGTCCAAAAATCTGTTGAGGGAAGGCAACGAGGCGGACTTGAAAGCGAGGCAGAATAGCAGGAAACAGATTTCAAGAGGTACGTTGGAATCGCCTGTAAAGCACAGGAAGAGGGGCACAACTTCGACAATGATGCACTTGGCCAAAAAGGGCGTATGCGTTTTCTCCTGAATATATTCAGGAGAAAACGCATACGCCCTTTTTGGCCAAGCAAGCAAGCGGGCAATGCAAATCTGCACTACAAAGAAGTATCACTTCCCACCGGTCAAAAGGGACATCCACAAAATGTGTAAAAAACCAGAAAGGCAAGACAGGCCCTGGAGAACAGGGAGCCCTGTTATGCTGATGGGCGGGATGTAAGTTGCCAACTGCCTCACTGGAGGAGTGCATTGTGTTCCCTAAAACAAGTAAACAACAGAGCTACAGAGCCAAGGGCACTTCCAGTCTAGGGAATATACCTTGGGAAAACTGAAAATCCATAAGACAGAGCCACCCCCAAATTGAGGGCTGCACTGCTTACAAGAACCTCAACCTGGGTACACCTGAAATATCCCAGGAAATATAAAAATGGTTCCAAACATTGTGGAACTTACGTACGATGGAATATCCCTCAGCCACGAAATCAATGTCATAAGACCAGTAGCAGCAAAATGAGTGGATTCAGGTACGATGATTCTAAGTGAAAGAAGTCACACAGGAAAAGAAACTTATCATAAGATATCACTTAGGAAGATCCTGTAAACATGGCTACACATGAACTGAGTTAGGCAAGAGAACAGAGTCTCACATTTAGAAAACACTCTTATGCCTGCTTAAGGGGGAAGGAGAGGTGGGGTGATGCATCAAACCCGAGTTTGATATAAGCACAGGTACCGTTCCAAAAACCAACTATGGAATAGACAAGACCTACACCTTCCTCAGTGAAAGGGACTCAAAACCCCATATTTCCCGCAGAGGAATAGATCTGACTAGTAAGAATCTTAAAACCTATGTATTGATATGTCTCCGTAAGGGAATCAAGTGTGTCTAGACTGGCATAAACAGGGCAGCGAGAATCAGCTCAAACCCACTCTAAAAAGGAATTTCAAAAACAGAACAAAGAAACAGGGAAATTCTTCACAATTCCTTCAGGGTCTCTGATGCAACCTGGAATGACCCTATCTACAATGACAGCTGGATGTGGCATAAGGCTGGACACTTGGGACTGAGATGATTGGTGAGATTGGGTGAGCAAATGCAGACCCTTTAAAGCAATAATGGATGGCACCCATTCCATGGGTCCCAGCTCTCCAGGTTGAAGGGAATATTACTACAGCTATAACGTGTACGGGAAACCTAGAGAATGGACACACTGTGAATACGACAGGTTTCTAAAACTCAACGAAGAGCCCCTCTCCTGGTGCTCCGGTTTGACTTTCCAACTGCTTTCCTATCAATCTCCCAACTTGGAGAGACAGCCCCTTTAAGCTCCTGGTTCGCACAGGTTGCCAATTTGGCAGAGGATGAAAGGGAAGAGGGAGAACCATGAGAGAGTAGCTGCTACGCATTTGGATGGGCACATGTCACTCTAATTTCCCGGCAGGAAGAAGAATTAACCAAAGTCTCAGCCACCCACCGGGAACCAGTATAGGTCCTGAACCAAAAGTTTGGACTTGCGTTCAGCTCACAAGAAACGAGTTGAATAATGGAGCTCAGGGGCACAGCAATTCACAAACTGGCAGAGTAATCAAGGCCAACTATCGTCCAAAAATCTGTTGAGGGAAGGCAACGAGGCGGACTTGAATGCGAGGCAGAATAGCAGGAAACAGATTTCAAGAGGTACGTTGGAATCGCCTGTAAAGCACAGGAAGAGGGGCACAACTTCGACAATGATGCACTTGGCCAAAAAGGGCGTATGCGTTTTCTCCTGAATATATTCAGGAGAAAACGCATACGCCCTTTTTGGCCAAGCAAGCAAGCGGGCAATGCAAATCTGCACTACAAAGAAGTATCACTTCCCACCGGTCAAAAGGGACATCCACAAAATGTGTAAAAAACCAGAAAGGCAAGACAGGCCCTGGAGAACAGGGAGCCCTGTTATGCTGATGGGCGGGATGTAAGTTGCCAACTGCCTCACTGGAGGAGTGCATTGTGTTCCCTAAAACAAGTAAACAACAGAGCTACAGAGCCAAGGGCACTTCCAGTCTAGGGAATATACCTTGGGAAAACTGAAAATCCATAAGACAGAGCCACCCCCAAATTGAGGGCTGCACTGCTTACAAGAACCTCAACCTGGGTACACCTGAAATATCCCAGGAAATATAAAAATGGTTCCAAACATTGTGGAACTTACGTACGATGGAATATCCCTCAGCCACGAAATCAATGTCATAAGACCAGTAGCAGCAAAATGAGTGGATTCAGGTACGATGATTCTAAGTGAAAGAAGTCACACAGGAAAAGAAACTTATCATAAGATATCACTTAGGAAGATCCTGTAAACATGGCTACACATGAACTGAGTTAGGCAAGAGAACAGAGACTCACATTTAGAAAACACTCTTATGCCTGCTTAAGGGGGAAGGAGAGGTGGGGTGATGCATCAAACCCGAGTTTGATATAAGCACAGGTACCGTTCCAAAAACCAACTATGGAATAGACAAGACCTACACCTTCCTCAGTGAAAGGGACTCAAAACCCCATATTTCCCGCAGAGGAATAGATCTGACTAGTAAGAATCTTAAAACCTATGTATTGATATGTCTCCGTAAGGGAATCAAGTGTGTCTAGACTGGCATAAACATGGCAGCGAGAATCAGCTCAAACCCACTCTAAAAAGGAATTTCAAAAACAGAACAAAGAAACAGGGAAATTCTTCACAATTCCTTCAGGGTCTCTGATGCAACCTGGAATGACCCTATCTACAATGACAGCTGGATGTGGCATAAGGCTGGACACTTGGGACTGAGAGGATTGGTGAGATTGGGTGAGCAAATGCAGACCCTTTAAAGCAATAATGCATGGCACCCATTCCATGGGTCCCAGCTCTCCAGGTTGAAGGGAATATTACTACAGCTATAACGTGTACGGGAAACCTAGAGAATGGACACACTGTGAATACGACAGGTTTCTAAAACTCAACGAAGAGCCCCTCTCCTGGTGCTCCGGTTTGACTTTCCAACTGCTTTCCTATCAATCTCCCAACTTGGAGAGACAGCCCCTTTAAGCTCCTGGTTCGCACAGGTTGCCAATTTGGCAGAGGATGAAAGGGAAGAGGGAGAACCAATGAGAGAGTAGCTGCTAGGCATTTGGATGGGCACATGTCACTCTAATTTCCCGGCAGGAAGAAGAATTAACCAAAGTCTCAGCCACCCACCGGGAACCAGTATAGGTCCTGAACCAAAAGTTTGGACTTGCGTTCAGCTCACAAGAAACGAGTTGAAAAATGGAGCTCAGGGGCACAGCAATTCACAAACTGGCAGAGTAATCAAGGCCAACTATCGTCCAAAAATCTGTTGAGGGAAGGCAACGAGGCGGACTTGAAAGCGAGGCAGAATAGCAGGAAACAGATTTCAAGAGGTACGTTGGAATCGCCTGTAAAGCACAGGAAGAGGGGCACAACTTCGACAATGATGCACTTGGCCAAAAAGGGCGTATGCGTTTTCTCCTGAATATATTCAGGAGAAAACGCATACGCCCTTTTTGGCCAAGCAAGCAAGCGGGCAATGCAAATCTGCACTACAAAGAAGTATCACTTCCCACCGGTCAAAAGGGACATCCACAAAATGTGTAAAAAACCAGAAAGGCAAGACAGGCCCTGGAGAACAGGGAGCCCTGTTATGCTGATGGGCGGGATGTAAGTTGCCAACTGCCTCACTGGAGGAGTGCATTGTGTTCCCTAAAACAAGTAAACAACAGAGCTACAGAGCCAAGGGCACTTCCAGTCTAGGGAATATACCTTGGGAAAACTGAAAATCCATAAGACAGAGCCACCCCCAAATTGAGGGCTGTACTGCTTACAAGAACCTCAACCTGGGTACACCTGAAATATCCCAGGCAATATAAAAATGGTTCCAAACATTGTGGAACTTACGTACGATGGAATATCCCTCAGCCACGAAATCAATGTCATAAGACCAGTAGCAGCAAAATGAGTGGATTCAGGTACGATGATTCTAAGTGAAAGAAGTCACACAGGAAAAGAAACTTATCATAAGATATCACTTAGGATGATCCTGTAAACATGGCTACACATGAACTGAGTTAGGCAAGAGAACAGAGTCTCACATTTAGAAAACACTCTTATGCCTGCTTAAGGGGGAAGGAGAGGTGGGGTGATGCATCAAACCCGAGTTTGATATAAGCACAGGTACCGTTCCAAAAACCAACTATGGAATAGACAAGACCTACACCTTCCTCAGTGAAAGGGACTCAAAACCCCATATTTCCCGCAGAGGAATAGATCTGACTAGTAAGAATCTTAAAACCTATGTATTGATATGTCTCCGTAAGGGAATCAAGTGTGTCTAGACTGGCATAAACATGGCAGCGAGAATCAGCTCAAACCCACTCTAAAAAGGAATTTCAAAAACAGAACAAAGAAACAGGGAAATTCTTCACAATTCCTTCAGGGTCTCTGATGCAACCTGGAATGACCCTATCTACAATGACAGCTGGATGTGGCATAAGGCTGGACACTTGGGACTGAGAGGATTGGTGAGATTGGGTGAGCAAATGCAGACCCTTTAAAGCAATAATGGATGGCACGCATTCCATGGGTCCCAGCTCTCCAGGTTGAAGGGAATATTACTACAGCTATAACGTGTACGGGAAACCTAGAGAATGGACACACTGTGAATACGACAGGTTTCTAAAACTCAACGAAGAGCCCCTCTCCTGGTGCTCCGGTTTGACTTTCCAACTGCTTTCCTATCAATCTCCCAACTTGGAGAGACAGCCCCTTTAAGCTCCTGGTTCGCACAGGTTGCCAATTTGGCAGAGGATGAAAGGGAAGAGGGAGAACCAATGAGAGAGTAGCTGCTAGGCATTTGGATGGGCACATGTCACTCTAATTTCCCGGCAGGAAGAAGAATTAACCAAAGTCTCAGCCACCCACCGGGAACCAGTATAGGTCCTGAACCAAAAGTTTGGACTTGCGTTCAGCTCACAAGAAACGAGTTGAAAAATGGAGCTCAGGGGCACAGCAATTCACAAACTGGCAGAGTAATCAAGGCCAACTATCGTCCAAAAATCTGTTGAGGGAAGGCAACGAGGCGGACTTGAAAGCGAGGCAGAATAGCAGGAAACAGATTTCAAGAGGTACGTTGGAATCGCCTGTAAAGCACAGGAAGAGGGGCACAACTTCGACAATGATGCACTTGGCCAAAAAGGGCGTATGCGTTTTCTCCTGAATATATTCAGGAGAAAACGCATACGCCCTTTTTGGCCAAGCAAGCAAGCGGGCAATGCAAATCTGCACTACAAAGAAGTATCACTTCCCACCGGTCAAAAGGGACATCCACAAAATGTGTAAAAACCAGAAAGGCAAGACAGGCCCTGGAGAACAGGGAGCCCTGTTATGCTGATGGGCGGGATGTAAGTTGCCAACTGCCTCACTGGAGGAGTGCATTGTGTTCCCTAAAACAAGTAAACAACAGAGCTACAGAGCCAAGGGCACTTCCAGTCTAGGGAATATACCTTGGGAAAACTGAAAATCCATAAGACAGAGCCACCCCCAAATTGAGGGCTGCACTGCTTACAAGAACCTCAACCTGGGTACACCTGAAATATCCCAGGAAATATAAAAATGGTTCCAAACATTGTGGAACTTACGTACGATGGAATATCCCTCAGCCACGAAATCAATGTCATAAGACCAGTAGCAGCAAAATGAGTGGATTCAGGTACGATGATTCTAAGTGAAAGAAGTCACACAGGAAAAGAAACTTATCATAAGATATCACTTAGGATGATCCTGTAAACATGGCTACACATGAACTGAGTTAGGCAAGAGAACAGAGTCTCACATTTAGAAAACACTCTTATGCCTGCTTAAGGGGGAAGGAGAGGTGGGGTGATGCATCAAACCCGAGTTTGATATAAGCACAGGTACCGTTCCAAAAACCAACTATGGAATAGACAAGACCTACACCTTCCTCAGTGAAAGGGACTCAAAACCCCATATTTCCCGCAGAGGAATAGATCTGACTAGTAAGAATCTTAAAACCTATATATTGATATGTCTCCGTAAGGGAATCAAGTGTGTCTAGACTGGCATAAACATGGCAGCGAGAATCAGCTCAAACCCACTCTAAAAAGGAATTTCAAAAACAGAACAAAGAAACAGGGAAATTCTTCAAAATTCCTTCAGGGTCTCTGATGCAACCTGGAATGACCCTATCTACAATGACAGCTGGATGTGGCATAAGGCTGGACACTTGGGACTGAGAGGATTGGTGAGATTGGGTGAGCAAATGCAGACCCTTTAAAGCAATAATGCATGGCACCCATTCCATGGGTCCCAGCTCTCCAGGTTGAAGGGAATATTACTACAGCTATAACGTGTACGGGAAACCTAGAGAATGGACACACTGTGAATACGACAGGTTTCTAAAACTCAACGAAGAGCCCCTCTCCTGGTGCTCCGGTTTGACTTTCCAACAGCTTTACTATCAATCTCCCAACTTGGAGAGACAGCCCCTTTAAGCTCCTGGTTCACACAGGTTGCCCATTTGGCAGAGGAGGAAAGGGAAGAGGGAGAACCAATGAGAGAGTAGCTGCTAGGCATTTGGATGGGCACATGTCACTCTAATTTCCCGGCAGGAAGAAGAATTAACCAAAGTCTCAGCCACCCACCGGGAACCAGTATAGGTCCTGAACCAAAAGTTTGGACTTGCGTTCAGCTCACAAGAAACGAGTTAAATAATGGAGCTCAGGGGCACAGCAATTCACAAACTGGCAGAGTAATCAAGGCCAACTATCGTCCAAAAATCTGTTGAGGGAAGGCAACGAGGCGGACTTGAAAGCGAGGCAGAATAGCAGGAAACAGATTTCAAGAGGTACGTTGGAATCGCCTGTAAAGCACAGGAAGAGGGGCACAACTTCGACAATGATGCACTTGGCCAAAAAGGGCGTATGTGTTTTCTCCTGAATATATTCAGGAGAAAACGCATACGCCCTTTTTGGCCAAGCAAGCAAGCGGGCAATGCAAATCTGCACTACAAAGAAGTATCACTTCCCACCGGTCAAAAGGGACATCCACAAAATGTGTAAAAGCCAGAAAGGCGAGACTGGCCCTGGAGAACAGGGAGCCTTGTTATGCTGATGGGCGGGATGTAAGTTGCCAACTGCCTCACTGGAGGAGTGCATTGTGTTCCCTAAAACAAGTAAACAACAGAGCTACAGAGCCAAGGGCACTTCCAGTCTAGGGAATATACCTTGGGAAAACTGAAAATCCATAAGACAGAGCCACCTCCAAATTGAGGGCTGCACTGCTTACAAGAACCTCAACCTGGGTACACCTGAAATATCCCAAGAAATATAAAAATGGTTCCAAACATTGTGGAACTTACGTACGATGGAATATCCCTCAGCCACGAAATCAATGTCATAAGACCAGTAGCAGCAAAATGAGTGGATTCAGGTACGATGATTCTAAGTGAAAGAAGTCACACAGGAAAAGAAACTTATCATAAGATATCACTTAGGAAGATCCTGTAAACATGGCTACACATGAACTGAGTTAGGCAAGAGAACAGAGTCTCACATTTAGAAAACACTCTTATGCCTGCTTAAGGGGGAAGGAGAGGTGGGGTGATGCATCAAACCCGAGTTTGATATAAGCACAGGTACCGTTCCAAAAACCAACTATGGAATAGACAAGACCTACACCTTCCTCAGTGAAAGGGACTCAAAACCCCATATTTCCTGCAGAGGAATAGATCTGACTAATAAGAATCTTAAAACCTATGTATTGATATGTCTCCGTAAGGGAATCAAGTGTGTCTAGACTGGCATAAACAGGGCAGCGAGAATCAGCTCAAACCCACTCTAAAAAGGAATTTCAAAAACAGAACAAAGAAACAGGGAAATTCTTTACAATTCCTTCAGGGTCTCTGATGCAACCTGGAATGACCCTATCTACAATGACATCTGGATGTGGCATAAGGCTGGACACATGGGATTGAGAGGATTGGTGAGATTGGGTGAGCAATTGCAGACCCTTTAAAGCAATAATGCATGGCACACATTCCATGGGTCCCAGTTCTCCATGTTGAAGGGAATATTACTACAGCTATAACGTGTACGGGAAACCTAGAGAATGGACACACTGTGAATACGACAGGTTTCTAAAACTCAACGAAGAGCCCCTCTCCTGGTGCTCCGGTTTGACTTTCCAACTGCTTTCCTATCAATCTCCCAACTTGGAGAGACAGCCCCTTTAAGCTCCTGGTTCGCACAGGTTGCCAATTTGGCAGAGGATGAAAGGGAAGAGGGAGAACCAATGAGAGAGTAGCCGCTAGGCATTTGGATGGGCACATGTCACTCTAATTTCCCGGCAGGAAGAAGAATTAACCAAAGTCTCAGCCACCCGCCGGGAACCAGTATAGGTCCTGAACCAAAAGTTTGGACTTGCGTTCAGCTCACAAACAACGAGTTGAAAAATGGAGCTCAGGGGCACAGCAATTCACAAACTGGCAGAGTAATCAAGGCCAACTATCGTCCAAAAATCTGTTGAGGGAAGGCAACGAGGCGGACTTGAAAGCGAGGCAGAATAGCAGGAAACAGATTTCAAGAGGTACGTTGGAATCGCCTGTAAAGCACAGGAAGAGGGGCACAACTTCGACAATGATGCACTTGGCCAAAAAGGGCGTATGCGTTTTCTCCTGAATATATTCAGGAGAAAACGCATACGCCCTTTTTGGCCAAGCAAGCAAGCGGGCAATGCAAATCTGCACTACAAAGAAGTATCACTTCCCACCGGTCAAAAGGGACATCCACAAAATGTGTAAAAAACCAGAAAGGCAAGACAGGCCCTGGAGAACAGGGAGCCCTGTTATGCTGATGGGCGGGATGTAAGTTGCCAACTGCCTCACTGGAGGAGTGCATTGTGTTCCCTAAAACAAGTAAACAACAGAGCTACAGAGCCAAGGGCACTTCCAGTCTAGGGAATATACCTTGGGAAAACTGAAAATCCATAAGACAGAGCCACCCCCAAATTGAGGGCTGCACTGCTTACAAGAACCTCAACCTGGGTACACCTGAAATATCCCAGGCAATATAAAAATGGTTCCAAACATTGTGGAACTTACGTACGATGGAATATCCCTCAGCCACGAAATCAATGTCATAAGACCAGTAGCAGCAAAATGAGTGGATTCAGGTACGATGATTCTAAGTGAAAGAAGTCACACAGGAAAAGAAACTTATCATAAGATATCACTTAGGAAGATCCTGTAAACATGGCTACACATGAACTGAGTTAGGCAAGAGAACAGAGTCTCACATTTAGAAAACACTCTTATGCCTGCTTAAGGGGGAAGGAGAGGTGGGGTGATGCATCAAACCCGAGTTTGATATAAGCACAGGTACCGTTCCAAAAACCAACTATGGAATAGACAAGACCTACACCTTCCTCAGTGAAAGGGACTCAAAACCCCATATTTCCTGCAGAGGAATAGATCTGACTAATAAGAATCTTAAAACCTATGTATTGATATGTCTCCGTAAGGGAATCAAGTGTGTCTAGACTGGCATAAACAGGGCAGCGAGAATCAGCTCAAACCCACTCTAAAAAGGAATTTCAAAAACAGAACAAAGAAACAGGGAAATTCTTTACAATTCCTTCAGGGTCTCTGATGCAACCTGGAATGACCCTATCTACAATGACATCTGGATGTGGCATAAGGCTGGACACATGGGATTGAGAGGATTGGTGAGATTGGGTGAGCAATTGCAGACCCTTTAAAGCAATAATGCATGGCACACATTCCATGGGTCCCAGTTCTCCATGTTGAAGGGAATATTACTACAGCTATAACGTGTACGGGAAACCTAGAGAATGGACACACTGTGAATACGACAGGTTTCTAAAACTCAACGAAGAGCCCCTCTCCTGGTGCTCCGGTTTGACTTTCCAACTGCTTTCCTATCAATCTCCCAACTTGGAGAGACAGCCCCTTTAAGCTCCTGGTTCGCACAGGTTGCCAATTTGGCAGAGGATGAAAGGGAAGAGGGAGAACCAATGAGAGAGTAGCCGCTAGGCATTTGGATGGGCACATGTCACTCTAATTTCCCGGCAGGAAGAAGAATTAACCAAAGTCTCAGCCACCCGCCGGGAACCAGTATAGGTCCTGAACCAAAAGTTTGGACTTGCGTTCAGCTCACAAACAACGAGTTGAAAAATGGAGCTCAGGGGCACAGCAATTCACAAACTGGCAGAGTAATCAAGGCCAACTATCGTCCAAAAATCTGTTGAGGGAAGGCAACGAGGCGGACTTGAAAGCGAGGCAGAATAGCAGGAAACAGATTTCAAGAGGTACGTTGGAATCGCCTGTAAAGCACAGGAAGAGGGGCACAACTTCGACAATGATGCACTTGGCCAAAAAGGGCGTATGCGTTTTCTCCTGAATATATTCAGGAGAAAACGCATACGCCCTTTTTGGCCAAGCAAGCAAGCGGGCAATGCAAATCTGCACTACAAAGAAGTATCACTTCCCACCGGTCAAAAGGGACATCCACAAAATGTGTAAAAAACCAGAAAGGCAAGACAGGCCCTGGAGAACAGGGAGCCCTGTTATGCTGATGGGCGGGATGTAAGTTGCCAACTGCCTCACTGGAGGAGTGCATTGTGTTCCCTAAAACAAGTAAACAACAGAGCTACAGAGCCAAGGGCACTTCCAGTCTAGGGAATATACCTTGGGAAAACTGAAAATCCATAAGACAGAGCCACCCCCAAATTGAGGGCTGCACTGCTTACAAGAACCTCAACCTGGGTACACCTGAAATATCCCAGGCAATATAAAAATGGTTCCAAACATTGTGGAACTTACGTACGATGGAATATCCCTCAGCCACGAAATCAATGTCATAAGACCAGTAGCAGCAAAATGAGTGGATTCAGGTACGATGATTCTAAGTGAAAGAAGTCACACAGGAAAAGAAACTTATCATAAGATATCACTTAGGAAGATCCTGTAAACATGGCTACACATGAACTGAGTTAGGCAAGAGAACAGAGTCTCACATTTAGAAAACACTCTTATGCCTGCTTAAGGGGGAAGGAGAGGTGGGGTGATGCATCAAACCCGAGTTTGATATAAGCACAGGTACCGTTCCAAAAACCAACTATGGAATAGACAAGACCTACACCTTCCTCAGTGAAAGGGACTCAAAACCCCATATTTCCCGCAGAGGAATAGATCTGACTAGTAAGAATCTTAAAACCTATGTATTGATATGTCTCCGTAAGGGAATCAAGTGTGTCTAGACTGGCATAAACATGGCAGCGAGAATCAGCTCAAACCCACTCTAAAAAGGAATTTCAAAAACAGAACAAAGAAACAGGGAAATTCTTCACAATTCCTTCAGGGTCTCTGATGCAACCTGGAATGACCCTATCTACAATGACAGCTGGATGTGGCATAAGGCTGGACACTTGGGACTGAGAGGATTGGTGAGATTGGGTGAGCAAATGCAGACCCTTTAAAGCAATAATGGATGGCACCCATTCCATGGGTCCCAGCTCTCCAGGTTGAAGGGAATATTACTACAGCTATAACGTGTACGGGAAACCTAGAGAATGGACACACTGTGAATACGACAGGTTTCTAAAACTCAACGAAGAGCCCCTCTCCTGGTGCTCCGGTTTGACTTTCCAACTGCTTTCCTATCAATCTCCCAACTTGGAGAGACAGCCCCTTTAAGCTCCTCGTTCGCACAGGTTGCCAATTTGGCAGAGGATGAAAGGGAAGAGGGAGAACCAATGAGAGAGTAGCTGCTAGGCATTTGGATGGGCACATGTCACTCTAATTTCCCGGCAGGAAGAAGAATTAACCAAAGTCTCAGCCACCCACCGGGAACCAGTATAGGTCCTGAACCAAAAGTTTGGACTTGCGTTCAGCTCACAAGAAACGAGTTGAAAAATGGAGCTCAGGGGCACAGCAATTCACAAACTGGCAGAGTAATCAAGGCCAACTATCGTCCAAAAATCTGTTGAGGGAAGGCAACGAGGCGGACTTGAAAGCGAGGCAGAATAGCAGGAAACAGATTTCAAGAGGTACGTTGGAATCACCTGTAAAGCACAGGAAGAGGGGCACAACATCGACAATGATGCACTTGGCCAAAAAGGGCGTATGCGTTTTCTCCTGAATATATTCAGGAGAAAACGCATACGCCCTTTTTGGCCAAGCAAGCAAGCGGGCAATGCAAATCTGCACTACAAAGAAGTATCACTTCCCACCGGTCAAAAGGGATATCCACAAAATGTGTAAAAACCAGAAAGGCAAGACAGGCCCTGGAGAACAGGGAGCCTTGTTATGCTGATGGGGGGGATGTAAGTTGCCAACTGCCTCACTGGAGGAGTGCATTGTGTTCCCTAAAACAAGTAAACAACAGAGCTACAGAGCCAAGGGCACTTCCAGTCTAGGGAATATACCTTGGGAAAACTGAAAATCCATAAGACAGAGCCACCCCCAAATTGAGGGCTGCACTGCTTACAAGAACCTCAACCTGGGTACACCTGAAATATCCCAGGAAATATAAAAATGGTTCCAAACATTGTGGAACTTACGTACGATGGAATATCCCTCAGCCACGAAATCAATGTCATAAGACCAGTAGCAGCAAAATGAGTGGATTCAGGTACGATGATTCTAAGTGAAAGAAGTCACACAGGAAAAGAAACTTATCATAAGATATCACTTAGGAAGATCCTGTAAACATGGCTACACATGAACTGAGTTAGGCAAGAGAACAGAGTCTCACATTTAGAAAACACTCTTATGCCTGCTTAAGGGGGAAGGAGAGGTGGGGTGATGCATCAAACCCGAGTTTGATATAAGCACAGGTACCGTTCCAAAAACCAACTATGGAATAGACAAGACCTACACCTTCCTCAGTGAAAGGGACTCAAAACCCCATATTTCCTGCCGAGGAATACATCTGACTAATAAGAATCTTAAAACCTATGTATTGATATGTCTCCGTAAGGGAATCAAGTGTGTCTAGACTGGCATAAACATGGCAGCGAGAATCAGCTCAAACCCACTCTAAAAAGGAATTTCAAAAACAGAACAAAGAAACAGGGAAATTCTTTACAATTCCTTCAGGGTCTCTGATGCAACCTGGAATGACCCTATCTACAATGACATCTGGATGTGGCATAAGGCTGGACACATGGGACTGAGAGGATTGGTGAGATTGGGTGAGCAATTGCAGACCCTTTAAAGCAATAATGCATGGCACACATTCCATGGGTCCCAGTTCTCCAGGTTGAAGGGAATATTACTACAGCTATAACGTGTACGGGAAACCTAGAGAATGGACACACTGTGAATACGACAGGTTTCTAAAACTCAACGAAGAGCCCCTCTCCTGGTGCTCCGGTTTGACTTTCCAACTGCTTTCCTATCAATCTCCCAACTTGGAGAGACAGCCCCTTTAAGCTCCTGGTTCGCACAGGTTGCCAATTTGGCAGAGGATGAAAGGGAAGAGGGAGAACCAATGAGAGAGTAGCTGCTAGGCATTTGGATGGGCACATGTCACTCTAATTTCCCGGCAGGAAGAAGAATTAACCAAAGTCTCAGCCACCCACCGGGAACCAGTATAGGTCCTGAACCAAAAGTTTGGACTTGCGTTCAGCTCACAAGAAACGAGTTGAAAAATGGAGCTCAGGGGCACAGCAATTCACAAACTGGCAGAGTAATCAAGGCCAACTATCGTCCAAAAATCTGTTGAGGGAAGGCAACGAGGCGGACTTGAAAGCGAGGCAGAATAGCAGGAAACAGATTTCAAGAGGTACGTTGGAATCACCTGTAAAGCACAGGAAGAGGGGCACAACATCGACAATGATGCACTTGGCCAAAAAGGGCGTATGCGTTTTCTCCTGAATATATTCAGGAGAAAACGCATACGCCCTTTTTGGCCAAGCAAGCAAGCGGGCAATGCAAATCTGCACTACAAAGAAGTATCACTTCCCACCGGTCAAAAGGGATATCCACAAAATGTGTAAAAACCAGAAAGGCAAGACAGGCCCTGGAGAACAGGGAGCCTTGTTATGCTGATGGGGGGGATGTAAGTTGCCAACTGCCTCACTGGAGGAGTGCATTGTGTTCCCTAAAACAAGTAAACAACAGAGCTACAGAGCCAAGGGCACTTCCAGTCTAGGGAATATACCTTGGGAAAACTGAAAATCCATAAGACAGAGCCACCCCCAAATTGAGGGCTGCACTGCTTACAAGAACCTCAACCTGGGTACACCTGAAATATCCCAGGAAATATAAAAATGGTTCCAAACATTGTGGAACTTACGTACGATGGAATATCCCTCAGCCACGAAATCAATGTCATAAGACCAGTAGCAGCAAAATGAGTGGATTCAGGTACGATGATTCTAAGTGAAAGAAGTCACACAGGAAAAGAAACTTATCATAAGATATCACTTAGGAAGATCCTGTAAACATGGCTACACATGAACTGAGTTAGGCAAGAGAACAGAGTCTCACATTTAGAAAACACTCTTATGCCTGCTTAAGGGGGAAGGAGAGGTGGGGTGATGCATCAAACCCGAGTTTGATATAAGCACAGGTACCGTTCCAAAAACCAACTATGGAATAGACAAGACCTACACCTTCCTCAGTGAAAGGGACTCAAAACCCCATATTTCCTGCAGAGGAATACATCTGACTAATAAGAATCTTAAAACCTATGTATTGATATGTCTCCGTAAGGGAATCAAGTGTGTCTAGACTGGCATAAACATGGCAGCGAGAATCAGCTCAAACCCACTCTAAAAAGGAATTTCAAAAACAGAACAAAGAAACAGGGAAATTCTTTACAATTCCTTCAGGGTCTCTGATGCAACCTGGAATGACCCTATCTACAATGACATCTGGATGTGGCATAAGGCTGGACACATGGGACTGAGAGGATTGGTGAGATTGGGTGAGCAATTGCAGACCCTTTAAAGCAATAATGCATGGCACACATTCCATGGGTCCCAGTTCTCCAGGTTGAAGGGAATATTACTACAGCTATAACGTGTACGGGAAACCTAGAGAATGGACACACTGTGAATACGACAGGTTTCTAAAACTCAACGAAGAGCCCCTCTCCTGGTGCTCCGGTTTGACTTTCCAACTGCTTTCCTATCAATCTCCCAACTTGGAGAGACAGCCCCTTTAAGCTCCTGGTTCGCACAGGTTGCCAATTTGGCAGAGGATGAAAGGGAAGAGGGAGAACCAATGAGAGAGTAGCTGCTAGGTATTTGGATGGGCACATCTCACTCTAATTTCCCGGCAGGAAGAAGAATTAACCAAAGTCTCAGCCACCCACCGGGAACCAGTATAGGACCTGAACCAAAAGTTTGGACTTGCGTTCAGCTCACAAAAAAAGAGTTGAAAAATGGAGCTCAGGGGCACAGCAATTCACAAACTGGCAGAGTAATCAAGGCCAACTATCGTCCAAAAATCTGTTGAGGGAAGGCAACGAGGCGGACTTGAAAGCGAGGCAGAATAGCAGGAAACAGATTTCAAGAGGTACGTTGGAATGGCCTGTAAAGCACAGGAAGAGGGGCACAACTTCGACAATGATGCACTTGGCCAAAAAGGGAGTATGCGTTTTCTCCTGAATATATTCAGGAGAAAACGCATACGCCCTTTTTGGCCAAGCAAGCAAGCGGGCAATGCAAATCTGCACTACAAAGAAGTATCACTTCCCACCGGTCAAAAGGGACATCCACAAAATGTGTAAAAAACCAGAAAGGCAAGACAGGCCCTGGAGAACAGGGAGCCCTGTTATGCTGATGGGCGGGATGTAAGTTGCCAACTGCCTCACTGGAGGAGTGCATTGTGTTCCCTAAAACAAGTAAACAACAGAGCTACAGAGCCAAGGGCACTTCCAGTCTAGGGAATATACCTTGGGAAAACTGAAAATCCATAAGACAGAGCCACCCCCAAATTGAGGGCTGCACTGCTTACAAGAACCTCAACCTGGGTACACCTGAAATATCCCAGGAAATATAAAAATGGTTCCAAACATTGTGGAACTTACGTACGATGGAATATCCCTCAGCCACGAAATCAATGTCATAAGACCAGTAGCAGCAAAATGAGTGGATTCAGGTACGATGATTCTAAGTGAAAGAAGTCACACAGGAAAAGAAACTTATCATAAGATATCACTTAGGAAGATCCTGTAAACATGGCTACACATGAACAGAGTTAGGCAAGAGAAAAGAGTCTCACATTTAGAAAACACTCTTATGCCTGCTTAAGGGGGAAGGAGAGGTGGGGTGATGCATCAAACCCGAGTTTGATATAAGCACAGGTACCGTTCCAAAAACCAACTATGGAATAGACAAGACCTAAACCTTCCTCAGTGAAAGGGACTCAAAACCCCATATTTCCCGCAGAGGAATAGATCTGACTAGTAAGAATCTTAAAACCTATGTATTGATATGTCTCCGTAAGGGAATCAAGTGTGTCTAGACTGGCATAAACATGGCAGCGAGAATCAGCTCAAAACCACTCTAAAAAGGAATTTCAAAAACAGAACAAAGAAACAGGGAAATTCTTTACAATTCCTTCAGGGTCTCTGATGCAACCTGGAATGACCCTATCTACAATGACAGCTGGATGTGGCATAAGGCTGGACACTTGGGACTGAGAGGATTGGTGAGATTGGGTGAGCAAATGCAGACCCTTTAAAGCAATAATGCATGGCACACATTCCATGGGTCCCAGCTCTCCAGGTTGAAGGGAATATTACTACAGCTATAACGTGTACGGGAAACCTAGAGAATGGACACAAGGTGAATACGACAGGTTTCTAAAACTCAACGAAGAGCCCCTCTCCTGGTGCTCCGGTTTGACTTTCCAACTGCTTTCCTATCAATCTCCCAACTTGGAGAGACAGCCCCTTTAAGCTCCTGGTTCGCACAGGTTGCCAAATTGGCAGAGGATGAAAGGGAAGAGGGAGAACCAATGAGAGAGTAGCTGCTAGGCATTTGGATGGGCACATCTCACTCTAATTTCCCGGCAGGAAGAAGAATTAACAAAAGTCTCAGCCACCCACCGGGAACCAGTAGAGGTCCTGAACCAAAAGTTTGGACTTGCGTTCAGCTCACAAACAACGAGTTGAAAAATGGAGCTCAGGGGCACAGCAATTCACAAACTGGCAGAGTAATCAAGGCCAACTATCGTCCAAAAATCTGTTGAGGGAAGGCAACGAGGCGGACTTGAAAGCGAGGCAGAATAGCAGGAAACAGATTTCAAGAGGTACTTTGGAATCGCCTGTAAAGCACAGGAAGAGGGGCACAACTTCGACAATGATGCACTTGGCCAAAAAGGGCGTATGCATTTTCTCCTGAATATATTCAGGAGAAAACTCATACGCCCTTTTTGGCCAAGCAAGCAAGCGGGCAATGCAAATCTGCACTACAAAGAAGTATCACTTCCCACCGGTCAAAAGGGACATCCACAAAATGTGTAAAAAACCAGAAAGGCAAGACAGGCCCTGGAGAACAGGGAGCCTTGTTATGCTGATGGGGGGGATGTAAGTTGCCAACTGCCTCACTGGAGGAGTGCATTGTGTTCCCTAAAACAAGTAAACAACAGAGCTACAGAGCCAAGGGCACTTCCAGTCTAGGGAATATACCTTGGGAAAACTGAAAATCCATAAGACAGAGCCACCCCCAAATTGAGGGCTGCACTGCTTACAAGAACCTCAACCTGGGTACACCTGAAATATCCCAGGAAATATAAAAATGGTTCCAAACATTGTGGAACTTACGTACGATGGAATATCCCTCAGCCACGAAATCAATGTCATAAGACCAGTAGCAGCAAAATGAGTGGATTCAGGTACGATGATTCTAAGTGAAAGAAGTCACACAGGAAAAGAAACTTATCATAAGATATCACTTAGGAAGATCCTGTAAACATGGCTACACATGAACTGAGTTAGGCAAGAGAACAGAGTCTCACATTTAGAAAACACTCTTATGCCTGCTTAAGGGGGAAGGAGAGGTGGGGTGATGCATCAAACCCGAGTTTGATATAAGCACAGGTACCGTTCCAAAAACCAACTATGGAATAGACAAGACCTAAACCTTCCTCAGTGAAAGGGACTCAAAACCCCATATTTCCCGCAGAGGAATAGATCTGACTAGTAAGAATCTTAAAACCTATGTATTGATATGTCTCCGTAAGGGAATCAAGTGTGTCTAGACTGGCATAAACATGGCAGCGAGAATCAGCTCAAAACCACTCTAAAAAGGAATTTCAAAAACAGAACAAAGAAACAGGGAAATTCTTTACAATTCCTTCAGGGTCTCTGATGCAACCTGGAATGACCCTATCTACAATGACAGCTGGATGTGGCATAAGGCTGGACACTTGGGACTGAGAGGATTGGTGAGATTGGGTGAGCAAATGCAGACCCTTTAAAGCAATAATGCATGGCACACATTCCATGGGTCCCAGCTCTCCAGGTTGAAGGGAATATTACTACAGCTATAACGTGTACGGGAAACCTAGAGAATGGACACAAGGTGAATACGACAGGTTTCTAAAACTCAACGAAGAGCCCCTCTCCTGGTGCTCCGGTTTGACTTTCCAACTGCTTTCCTATCAATCTCCCAACTTGGAGAGACAGCCCCTTTAAGCTCCTGGTTCGCACAGGTTGCCAAATTGGCAGAGGATGAAAGGGAAGAGGGAGAACCAATGAGAGAGTAGCTGCTAGGCATTTGGATGGGCACATCTCACTCTAATTTCCCGGCAGGAAGAAGAATTAACAAAAGTCTCAGCCACCCACCGGGAACCAGTAGAGGTCCTGAACCAAAAGTTTGGACTTGCGTTCAGCTCACAAACAACGAGTTGAAAAATGGAGTTCAGGGGCACAGCAATTCACAAACTGGCAGAGTAATCAAGGCCAACTATCGTCCAAAAATCTGTTGAGGGAAGGCAACGAGGCGGACTTGAAAGCGAGGCAGAATAGCAGGAAACAGATTTCAAGAGGTACTTTGGAATCGCCTGTAAAGCACAGGAAGAGGGGCACAACTTCGACAATGATGCACTTGGCCAAAAAGGGCGTATGCATTTTCTCCTGAATATATTCAGGAGAAAACTCATACGCCCTTTTTGGCCAAGCAAGCAAGCGGGCAATGCAAATCTGCACTACAAAGAAGTATCACTTCCCACCGGTCAAAAGGGACATCCACAAAATGTGTAAAAAACCAGAAAGGCAAGACAGGCCCTGGAGAACAGGGAGCCCTGTTATGCTGATGAGCGGGATGTAAGTTGCCAACTGCCTCACTGGAGGAGTGCATTGTGTTCCCTAAAACAAGTAAACAACAGAGCTACAGAGCCAAGGGCACTTCCAGTCTAGGGAATATACCTTGGGAAAACTGAAAATCCATAAGACAGAGCCACCCCCAAATTCAGGGCTGCACTGCTTACAAGAACCTCAACCTGGATACACCTGAAATATCCCAGGAAATATAAAAATGGTTCCAAACATTGTGGAACTTACGTACGATGGAATATCCCTCAGCCACGAAATCAATGTCATAAGACCAGTAGCAGCAAACTGAGTGGATTCAGGTACGATGATTCTAAGTGAAAGAAGTCACACAGGAAAAGAAACTTATCATAAGATATCACTTAGGAAGATCCTGTAAACATGGCTACACATGAACTGAGTTAGGCAAGAGAACAGAGTCTCACATTTAGAAAACACTCTTATGCCTGCTTAAGGGGGAAGGAGAGGTGGGGTGATGCATCAAACCCGAGTTTGATATAAGCACAGGTACCGTTCCAAAAACCAACTATGGAATAGAAAAGACCTACACCTTCCTCAGTGAAAGGGACTCAAAACCCCATATTTCCCGCAGAGGAATAGATCTGACTAGTAAGAATCTTAAAACCTATGTACTGATATGTCTCCGTAAGGGAATCAAGTGTGTCTAGACTGGCATAAACATGGCAGCGAGAATCAGCTCAAACCCACTCTAAAAAGGAATTTCAAAAACAGAACAAAGAAACAGGGAAATTCTACACAATTCCTTCAGGGTCTCTGATGCAACCTGGAATGACCCTATCTACAATGACAGCTGGATGTGGCATAAGGCTGGACACTTGCGACTGAGAGGATTGGTGAGATTGGGTGAGCAATTGCAGACCCTTTAAAGCAATAATGCATGGCACCCATTCCATGGGTCCCAGCTCTCCAGGTTGAAGGGAATATTACTACAGCTATAACGTGTACGGGAAACCTAGAGAATGGACACACTGTGAATACGACAGGTTTCTAAAACTCAACGAAGAGGCCCTCTCCTGGTGCTCCGGTTTGATTTTCCAACTGCTTTCCTATCAATCTCCCAACTTGGAGAGACAGCCCCTTTAAGCTCCTGGTTCACACAGGTTGCCAATTTGGCAGAGGATGAAAGTGAAGAGGGAGAACCAATGAGAGAGTAGCTGCTAGGCATTTGGATGGGCACATGTCACTCTAATTTCCCGGCAGGAAGAAGAATTAACCAAAGTCTCAGCCACCCACCGGGAACCAGTATAGGTCCTGAACCAAAAGTTTGGACTTGCGTTCAGCTCACAAAAACGAGTTGAAAAATGGAGCTCAGGGGCACAGCAATTCACAAACTGGCAGAGTAATCAAGGCCAACTATCATCCAAAAATCTGTTGAGGGAAGGCAACGAGGCGGACTTGAAAGCGAGGCAGAATAGCAGGAAACAGATTTCAAGAGGTACGTTGGAATGGCCTGTAAAGCACAGGAAGAGGGGCACAATTTCGACAATGATGCACTTGGCCAAAAAGGGCGTATGCGTTTTCTCCTGAATATATTCAGGAGAAAACGCATACGCCCTTTTTGGCCAAGCAAGCAAGCGGGCAATGCAAATCTGCACTACAAAGAAGTATCACTTCCCACCGGTCAAAAGGGACATCCACAAAATGTGTAAAATCCAGAAAGGCAAGACAGGCCCTGGAGAACAGGGAGCCCTGTTATGCTGATGGGCGGGATGTAAGTTGCCAACTGCCTCACTGGAGGAGTGCATTGTGTTCCCTAAAACAAGTAAACAACAGAGCTACAGAGCCAAGGGCACTTCCAGTCTAGGGAATATACCTTGGGAAAACTGAAAATCCATAAGACAGAGCCACCCCCAAATTGAGGGCTGCACTGCTTACAAGAACCTCAACCTGGGTACACCTGAAATATCCCAGGAAATATAAAAATGGTTCCAAACATTGTGGAACTTACGTACGATGGAATATCCCTCAGCCACGAAACCAATGTCATAAGACCAGTAGCAGCAAAATGAGTGGATTCAGGTACGATGATTCTAAGGGAAAGAAGTCACACAGGAAAAGAAACTTATCATAAGATATCACTTAGGAAGATCCTGTAAACATGGCTACACATGAACTGAGTTAGGCAAGAGAACAGAGTCTCACATTTAGAAAACACTCTTATGCCTGCTTAAGGGGGAAGGAGAGGTGGGGTGATGCATCAAACCCGAGTTTGATATAAGCACAGGTACCGTTCCAAAAACCAACTATGGAATAGACAAGACCTACACCTTCCTCAGTGAAAGGGACTCAAAACCCCATATTTCCCGCAGAGGAATAGATCTGACTAGTAAGAATCTTAAAACCTATGTACTGATATGTCTCCGTAAGGGAATCAAGTGTGTCTAGACTGGCATAAACATGGCAGCGAGAATCACCTCAAACCCACTCTAAAAAGGAATTTCAAAAACAGAACAAAGAAACAGGGAAATTCTTTACAATTCCTTCAGGGTCTCTGATGCAACCTGGAATGACCCTATCTACAATGACAGCTGGATGTGGCATAAGGCTGGACACTTGCGACTGAGAGGATTGGTGAGATTGGGTGAGCAATTGCAGACCCTTTAAAGCAATAATGCATGACACCCATTCCATGGGTCCCAGCTCTCCAGTTTGAAGGGAATATTACTACAGCTATAACGTGTACGGGAAACCTAGAGAATGGACACACTGTGAATACGACAGGTTTCTAAAACTCAACGAAGAGCCCCTCTCCTGGTGCTCCGGTTTGACTTTCCAACTGCTTTCCTATCAATCTCCCAACTTGGAGAGACAGCCCCTTTAAGCTCCTGGTTCGCACAGGTTGCCAATTTGGCAGAGGATGAAAGGGAAGAGGGAAAACCAATGAGAGAGTAGCCGCTAGGCATTTGGATGGGCACATGTCACTCTAATTTCCCGGCAGGAAGAAGAATGAACCAAAGTCTCAGCCACCCACCGGGAACCAGTATAGGTCCTGAACCAAAAGTTTGGACTTGCGTTCAGCTCACAAAAACGAGTTGAAAAATGGAGCTCAGGGGCACAGCAATTCACAAACAGGCAGAGTAATCAAGGCCAACTATCGTCCAAAAATCTGTTGAGGGAAGGCAACGAGGCGGACTTGAAAGCGAGGCAGAATAGCAGGAAACAGATTTCAAGAGGTACGTTGGAATCGCCTGTAAAGCACAGGAAGAGGGGCATAACTTCGACAATGATGCACTTGGCCAAAAAGGGCGTATGCGTTTTCTCCTGAATATATTCAGGAGAAAACGCATACGCCCTTTTTGGCCAAGCAAGCAAGCGGGCAATGCAAATCTGCACTACAAAGAAGTATCACTTCCCACCGGTCAAAAGGGACATCCACAAAATGTGTAAAAAACCAGAAAGGCAAGACAGGCCCTGGAGAACAGGGAGCCCTGTTATGCTGATGGGCGGGATGTAAGTTGCCAACTGCCTCACTGGAGGAGTGCATTGTGTTCCCTAAAACAAGTAAACAACAGAGCTACAGAGCCAAGGGCACTTCCAGTCTAGGGAATATACCTTGGGAAAACTGAAAATCCATAAGACGGAGCCACCCCCAAATTGAGGGTTGCACTGCTTACAAGAACCTCAACCTGGGTACACCTGAAATATCCCAGGAAATATAAAAATGGTTCCAAACATTGTGGAACTTACGTACGATGGAATATCCCTCAGCCACGAAATCAATGTCATAAGACCTGTAGCAGCAAAATGAGTGGATTCAGGTACGATGATTCTAAGTGCAAGAAGTCACACAGGAAAAGAAACTTATCATAAGATATCACTTAGGAAGATCCTGTAAACATGGCTACACATGAACTGAGTTAGGCAAGAGAACAGAGTCTCACATTTAGAAAACACTCTTATGCCTGCTTAAGGGGGAAGGAGAGGTGGGGTGATGCATCAAACCCGAGTTTGATATAAGCACAGGTACCGTTCCAAAAACCAACTATGGATTAGACAAGACCTACACCTTCCTCAGTGAAAGGGACTCAAAACCCCATATTTCCCGCAGAGGAATAGATCTGACTAGTAAGAATCTTAAAACCTATGTACTGATATGTCTCCGTAAGGGAATCAAGTGTGTCTAGACTGGCATAAACAGGGCAGCGAGAATCAGCTCAAACCCACTCTAAAAAGGAATTTCAAAAACAGAACAAAGAAACAGGGAAATTCTTTACAATTCCTTCAGGGTCTCTGATGCAACCTGGAATGACCCTATCTACAATGACAGCTGGATGTGGCATAAGGCTGGACACTTGCGACTGAGAGGATTGGTGAGATTGGGTGAGCAATTGCAGACCCTTTAAAGCAATAATGCATGGCACCCATTCCATGGGTCCCAGCTCTCCAGGTTGAAGGGAATATTACTACAGCTATAACGTGTACGGGAAACCTAGAGAATGGACACACTGTGAATATGACAGGTTTCTAAAACTCAACGAAGTGCCCCTCTCCTGGTGCTCCGGTTTGACTTTCCAACTGCTTTCCTATCAATCTCCCAACTTGGAGAGACAGCCCCTTTAAGCTCCTGGTTCGAACAGGTTGCCAATTTGGCAGAGGATGAAAGGGAAGAGGGAGAACCAATGAGAGAGTAGCTGCTAGGCATTTGGATGGGCACATGTCACTCTAATTTCCCGGCAGGAAGAAGAATGAACCAAAGTCTCAGCCACCCACCGGGAACCAGTATAGGTCCTGAACCTAAAGTTTGGACTTGCGTTCAGCTCACAAGAAACGAGTTGAAAAATGGAGCTCAGGGGCACAGCAATTCACAAACTGGCAGAGTAATCAAGGCCAACTATCGTCCAAAAATCTGTTGAGGGAAGGCAACGAGGCGGACTTGAAAGCGAGGCAGAATAGCAGGAAACAGATTTCAAGAGGTACGTTGGAATGGCCTGTAAAGCACAGGAAGAGGGGCACAATTTCGACAATGATGCACTTGGCCAAAAAGGGCGTATGCGTTTTCTCCTGAATATATTCAGGAGAAAACGCATACGCCCTTTTTGGCCAAGCAAGCAAGCCGGCAATGCAAATCTGCACTACAAAGAAGTATCACTTCCCACCGGTCAAAAGGGACATCCACAAAATGTGTAAAAACCAGAAAGGCAAGACAGGCCCTGGAGAACAGGGAGCCCTGTTATGCTGATGGGCGGGATGTAAGTTGCCAACTGCCTCACTGGAGGAGTGCATTGTGTTCCCTAAAACAAGTAAACAACAGAGCTACAGAGCCAAGGGCACTTCCAGTCTAGGGAATATACCTTGGGAAAACTGAAAATCCATAAGACAGAGCCACCCCCAAATTGAGGGCTGCACTGCTTACAAGAACCTCAACCTGGGTACACCTGAAATATCCCAGGAAATATAAAAATGGTTCCAAACATTGTGGAACTTACGTACGATGGAATATCCCTCAGCCACGAAATCAATGTCATAAGACCAGTAGCAGCAAAATGAGTGGATTCAGGTACGATGATTCTAAGTGAAAGAAGTCACACAGGAAAAGAAACTTATCATAAGATATCACTTAGGAAGATCCTGTAAACATGGCTACACATGAACTGAGTTAGGCAAGAGAACAGAGTCTCACATTTAGAAAACACTCTTATGCCTGCTTAAGGGGGAAGGAGAGGTGGGGTGATGCATCAAACCCGAGTTTGATATAAGCACAGGTACCGTTCCAAAAACCAACTATGGAATAGACAAGACCTACACCTTCCTCAGTGAAAGGGACTCAAAACCCCATATTTCCTGCAGAGGAATACATCTGACTAATAAGAATCTTAAAACCTATGTATTGATATGTCTCCGTAAGGGAATCAAGTGTGTCTAGACTGGCATAAACATGGCAGCGAGAATCAGCTCAAACCCACTCTAAAAAGGAATTTCAAAAACAGAACAAAGAAACAGGGAAATTCTTTACAATTCCTTCAGGGTCTCTGATGCAACCTGGAATGACCCTATCTACAATGACATCTGGATGTGGCATAAGGCTGGACACATGGGACTGAGAGGATTGGTGAGATTGGGTGAGCAATTGCAGACCCTTTAAAGCAATAATGCATGGCACACATTCCATGGGTCCCAGTTCTCCAGGTTGAAGGGAATATTACTACAGCTATAACGTGTACGGGAAACCTAGAGAATGGACACACTGTGAATACGACAGGTTTCTAAAACTCAACGAAGAGCCCCTCTCCTGGTGCTCCGGTTTGACTTTCCAACTGCTTTCCTATCAATCTCCCAACTTGGAGAGACAGCCCCTTTAAGCTCCTGGTTCGCACAGGTTGCCAATTTGGCAGAGGATGAAAGGGAAGAGGGAGAACCAATGAGAGAGTAGCTGCTAGGTATTTGGATGGGCACATCTCACTCTAATTTCCCGGCAGGAAGAAGAATTAACCAAAGTCTCAGCCACCCACCGGGAACCAGTATAGGACCTGAACCAAAAGTTTGGACTTGCGTTCAGCTCACAAAAAAAGAGTTGAAAAATGGAGCTCAGGGGCACAGCAATTCACAAACTGGCAGAGTAATCAAGGCCAACTATCGTCCAAAAATCTGTTGAGGGAAGGCAACGAGGCGGACTTGAAAGCGAGGCAGAATAGCAGGAAACAGATTTCAAGAGGTACGTTGGAATGGCCTGTAAAGCACAGGAAGAGGGGCACAACTTCGACAATGATGCACTTGGCCAAAAAGGGAGTATGCGTTTTCTCCTGAATATATTCAGGAGAAAACGCATACGCCCTTTTTGGCCAAGCAAGCAAGCGGGCAATGCAAATCTGCACTACAAAGAAGTATCACTTCCCACCGGTCAAAAGGGACATCCACAAAATGTGTAAAAAACCAGAAAGGCAAGACAGGCCCTGGAGAACAGGGAGCCCTGTTATGCTGATGGGCGGGATGTAAGTTGCCAACTGCCTCACTGGAGGAGTGCATTGTGTTCCCTAAAACAAGTAAACAACAGAGCTACAGAGCCAAGGGCACTTCCAGTCTAGGGAATATACCTTGGGAAAACTGAAAATCCATAAGACAGAGCCACCCCCAAATTGAGGGCTGCACTGCTTACAAGAACCTCAACCTGGGTACACCTGAAATATCCCAGGAAATATAAAAATGGTTCCAAACATTGTGGAACTTACGTACGATGGAATATCCCTCAGCCACGAAATCAATGTCATAAGACCAGTAGCAGCAAAATGAGTGGATTCAGGTACGATGATTCTAAGTGAAAGAAGTCACACAGGAAAAGAAACTTATCATAAGATATCACTTAGGAAGATCCTGTAAACATGGCTACACATGAACAGAGTTAGGCAAGAGAAAAGAGTCTCACATTTAGAAAACACTCTTATGCCTGCTTAAGGGGGAAGGAGAGGTGGGGTGATGCATCAAACCCGAGTTTGATATAAGCACAGGTACCGTTCCAAAAACCAACTATGGAATAGACAAGACCTAAACCTTCCTCAGTGAAAGGGACTCAAAACCCCATATTTCCCGCAGAGGAATAGATCTGACTAGTAAGAATCTTAAAACCTATGTATTGATATGTCTCCGTAAGGGAATCAAGTGTGTCTAGACTGGCATAAACATGGCAGCGAGAATCAGCTCAAAACCACTCTAAAAAGGAATTTCAAAAACAGAACAAAGAAACAGGGAAATTCTTTACAATTCCTTCAGGGTCTCTGATGCAACCTGGAATGACCCTATCTACAATGACAGCTGGATGTGGCATAAGGCTGGACACTTGGGACTGAGAGGATTGGTGAGATTGGGTGAGCAAATGCAGACCCTTTAAAGCAATAATGCATGGCACACATTCCATGGGTCCCAGCTCTCCAGGTTGAAGGGAATATTACTACAGCTATAACGTGTACGGGAAACCTAGAGAATGGACACAAGGTGAATACGACAGGTTTCTAAAACTCAACGAAGAGCCCCTCTCCTGGTGCTCCGGTTTGACTTTCCAACTGCTTTCCTATCAATCTCCCAACTTGGAGAGACAGCCCCTTTAAGCTCCTGGTTCGCACAGGTTGCCAAATTGGCAGAGGATGAAAGGGAAGAGGGAGAACCAATGAGAGAGTAGCTGCTAGGCATTTGGATGGGCACATCTCACTCTAATTTCCCGGCAGGAAGAAGAATTAACAAAAGTCTCAGCCACCCACCGGGAACCAGTAGAGGTCCTGAACCAAAAGTTTGGACTTGCGTTCAGCTCACAAACAACGAGTTGAAAAATGGAGTTCAGGGGCACAGCAATTCACAAACTGGCAGAGTAATCAAGGCCAACTATCGTCCAAAAATCTGTTGAGGGAAGGCAACGAGGCGGACTTGAAAGCGAGGCAGAATAGCAGGAAACAGATTTCAAGAGGTACTTTGGAATCGCCTGTAAAGCACAGGAAGAGGGGCACAACTTCGACAATGATGCACTTGGCCAAAAAGGGCGTATGCATTTTCTCCTGAATATATTCAGGAGAAAACTCATACGCCCTTTTTGGCCAAGCAAGCAAGCGGGCAATGCAAATCTGCACTACAAAGAAGTATCACTTCCCACCGGTCAAAAGGGACATCCACAAAATGTGTAAAAAACCAGAAAGGCAAGACAGGCCCTGGAGAACAGGGAGCCCTGTTATGCTGATGAGCGGGATGTAAGTTGCCAACTGCCTCACTGGAGGAGTGCATTGTGTTCCCTAAAACAAGTAAACAACAGAGCTACAGAGCCAAGGGCACTTCCAGTCTAGGGAATATACCTTGGGAAAACTGAAAATCCATAAGACAGAGCCACCCCCAAATTCAGGGCTGCACTGCTTACAAGAACCTCAACCTGGATACACCTGAAATATCCCAGGAAATATAAAAATGGTTCCAAACATTGTGGAACTTACGTACGATGGAATATCCCTCAGCCACGAAATCAATGTCATAAGACCAGTAGCAGCAAACTGAGTGGATTCAGGTACGATGATTCTAAGTGAAAGAAGTCACACAGGAAAAGAAACTTATCATAAGATATCACTTAGGAAGATCCTGTAAACATGGCTACACATGAACTGAGTTAGGCAAGAGAACAGAGTCTCACATTTAGAAAACACTCTTATGCCTGCTTAAGGGGGAAGGAGAGGTGGGGTGATGCATCAAACCCGAGTTTGATATAAGCACAGGTACCGTTCCAAAAACCAACTATGGAATAGAAAAGACCTACACCTTCCTCAGTGAAAGGGACTCAAAACCCCATATTTCCCGCAGAGGAATAGATCTGACTAGTAAGAATCTTAAAACCTATGTACTGATATGTCTCCGTAAGGGAATCAAGTGTGTCTAGACTGGCATAAACATGGCAGCGAGAATCAGCTCAAACCCACTCTAAAAAGGAATTTCAAAAACAGAACAAAGAAACAGGGAAATTCTACACAATTCCTTCAGGGTCTCTGATGCAACCTGGAATGACCCTATCTACAATGACAGCTGGATGTGGCATAAGGCTGGACACTTGCGACTGAGAGGATTGGTGAGATTGGGTGAGCAATTGCAGACCCTTTAAAGCAATAATGCATGGCACCCATTCCATGGGTCCCAGCTCTCCAGGTTGAAGGGAATATTACTACAGCTATAACGTGTACGGGAAACCTAGAGAATGGACACACTGTGAATACGACAGGTTTCTAAAACTCAACGAAGAGGCCCTCTCCTGGTGCTCCGGTTTGACTTTCCAACTGCTTTCCTATCAATCTCCCAACTTGGAGAGACAGCCCCTTTAAGCTCCTGGTTCACACAGGTTGCCAATTTGGCAGAGGATGAAAGTGAAGAGGGAGAACCAATGAGAGAGTAGCTGCTAGGCATTTGGATGGGCACATGTCACTCTAATTTCCCGGCAGGAAGAAGAATTAACCAAAGTCTCAGCCACCCACCGGGAACCAGTATAGGTCCTGAACCAAAAGTTTGGACTTGCGTTCAGCTCACAAAAACGAGTTGAAAAATGGAGCTCAGGGGCACAGCAATTCACAAACTGGCAGAGTAATCAAGGCCAACTATCATCCAAAAATCTGTTGAGGGAAGGCAACGAGGCGGACTTGAAAGCGAGGCAGAATAGCAGGAAACAGATTTCAAGAGGTACGTTGGAATGGCCTGTAAAGCACAGGAAGAGGGGCACAATTTCGACAATGATGCACTTGGCCAAAAAGGGCGTATGCGTTTTCTCCTGAATATATTCAGGAGAAAACGCATACGCCCTTTTTGGCCAAGCAAGCAAGCGGGCAATGCAAATCTGCACTACAAAGAAGTATCACTTCCCACCGGTCAAAAGGGACATCCACAAAATGTGTAAAATCCAGAAAGGCAAGACAGGCCCTGGAGAACAGGGAGCCCTGTTATGCTGATGGGCGGGATGTAAGTTGCCAACTGCCTCACTGGAGGAGTGCATTGTGTTCCCTAAAACAAGTAAACAACAGAGCTACAGAGCCAAGGGCACTTCCAGTCTAGGGAATATACCTTGGGAAAACTGAAAATCCATAAGACAGAGCCACCCCCAAATTGAGGGCTGCACTGCTTACAAGAACCTCAACCTGGGTACACCTGAAATATCCCAGGAAATATAAAAATGGTTCCAAACATTGTGGAACTTACGTACGATGGAATATCCCTCAGCCACGAAACCAATGTCATAAGACCAGTAGCAGCAAAATGAGTGGATTCAGGTACGATGATTCTAAGGGAAAGAAGTCACACAGGAAAAGAAACTTATCATAAGATATCACTTAGGAAGATCCTGTAAACATGGCTACACATGAACTGAGTTAGGCAAGAGAACAGAGTCTCACATTTAGAAAAAACTCTTATGCCTGCTTAAGGGGGAAGGAGAGGTGGGGTGATGCATCAAACCCGAGTTTGATATAAGCACAGGTACCGTTCCAAAAACCAACTATGGAATAGACAAGACCTACACCTTCCTCAGTGAAAGGGACTCAAAACCCCATATTTCCCGCAGAGGAATAGATCTGACTAGTAAGAATCTTAAAACCTATGTACTGATATGTCTCCGTAAGGGAATCAAGTGTGTCTAGACTGGCATAAACATGGCAGCGAGAATCACCTCAAACCCACTCTAAAAAGGAATTTCAAAAACAGAACAAAGAAACAGGGAAATTCTTTACAATTCCTTCAGGGTCTCTGATGCAACCTGGAATGACCCTATCTACAATGACAGCTGGATGTGGCATAAGGCTGGACACTTGCGACTGAGAGGATTGGTGAGATTGGGTGAGCAATTGCAGACCCTTTAAAGCAATAATGCATGACACCCATTCCATGGGTCCCAGCTCTCCAGTTTGAAGGGAATATTACTACAGCTATAACGTGTACGGGAAACCTAGAGAATGGACACACTGTGAATACGACAGGTTTCTAAAACTCAACGAAGAGCCCCTCTCCTGGTGCTCCGGTTTGACTTTCCAACTGCTTTCCTATCAATCTCCCAACTTGGAGAGACAGCCCCTTTAAGCTCCTGGTTCGCACAGGTTGCCAATTTGGCAGAGGATGAAAGGGAAGAGGGAAAACCAATGAGAGAGTAGCTGCTAGGCATTTGGATGGGCACATGTCACTCTAATTTCCCGGCAGGAAGAAGAATTAACCAAAGTCTCAGCCACCCACCGGGAACCAGTATAAGTCCTGAACCAAAAGTTTGGACTTGCGTTCAGCTCACAAAAAACGAGTTGAAAAATGGAGCTCAGGGGCACAGCAATTCACAAACAGGCAGAGTAATCAAGGCCAACTATCGTCCAAAAATCTGTTGAGGGAAGGCAACGAGGCGGACTTGAAAGCGAGGCAGAATAGCAGGAAACAGATTTCAAGAGGTACGTTGGAATCGCCTGTAAAGCACAGGAAGAGGGGCACAACTTCGACAATGATGCACTTGGCCAAAAAGGGCGTATGCGTTTTCTCCTGAATATATTCAGGAGAAAACGCATACGCCCTTTTTGGCCAAGCAAGCAAGCGGGCAATGCAAATCTGCACTACAAAGAAGTATCACTTCCCACCGGTCAAAAGGGACATCCACAAAATGTGTAAAAAACCAGAAAGGCAAGACAGGCCCTGGAGAACAGGGAGCCCTGTTATGCTGATGGGCGGGATGTAAGTTGCCAACTGCCTCACTGGAGGAGTGCATTGTGTTCCCTAAAACAAGTAAACAACAGAGCTACAGAGCCAAGGGCACTTCCAGTCTAGGGAATATACCTTGGGAAAACTGAAAATCCATAAGACGGAGCCACCCCCAAATTGAGGGTTGCACTGCTTACAAGAACCTCAACCTGGGTACACCTGAAATATCCCAGGAAATATAAAAATGGTTCCAAACATTGTGGAACTTACGTACGATGGAATATCCCTCAGCCACGAAATCAATGTCATAAGACCTGTAGCAGCAAAATGAGTGGATTCAGGTACGATGATTCTAAGTGCAAGAAGTCACACAGGAAAAGAAACTTATCATAAGATATCACTTAGGAAGATCCTGTAAACATGGCTACACATGAACTGAGTTAGGCAAGAGAACAGAGTCTCACATTTAGAAAACACTCTTATGCCTGCTTAAGGGGGAAGGAGAGGTGGGGTGATGCATCAAACCCGAGTTTGATATAAGCACAGGTACCGTTCCAAAAACCAACTATGGAATAGACAAGACCTACACCTTCCTCAGTGAAAGGGACTCAAAACCCCATATTTCCCGCAGAGGAATAGATCTGACTAGTAAGAATCTTAAAACCTATGTACTGATATGTCTCCGTAAGGGAATCAAGTGTGTCTAGACTGGCATAAACAGGGCAGCGAGAATCAGCTCAAACCCACTCTAAAAAGGAATTTCAAAAACAGAACAAAGAAACAGGGAAATTCTTTACAATTCCTTCAGGGTCTCTGATGCAACCTGGAATGACCCTATCTACAATGACAGCTGGATGTGGCATAAGGCTGGACACTTGCGACTGAGAGGATTGGTGAGATTGGGTGAGCAATTGCAGACCCTTTAAAGCAATAATGCATGGCACCCATTCCATGGGTCCCAGCTCTCCAGGTTGAAGGGAATATTACTACAGCTATAACGTGTACGGGAAACCTAGAGAATGGACACACTGTGAATATGACAGGTTTCTAAAACTCAACGAAGAGCCCCTCTCCTGGTGCTCCGGTTTGACTTTCCAACTGCTTTCCTATCAATCTCCCAACTTGGAGAGACAGCCCCTTTAAGCTCCTGGTTCGAACAGGTTGCCAATTTGGCAGAGGATGAAAGGGAAGAGGGAGAACCAATGAGAGAGTAGCTGCTAGGCATTTGGATGGGCACATGTCACTCTAATTTCCCGGCAGGAAGAAGAATGAACCAAAGTCTCAGCCACCCACCGGGAACCAGTATAGGTCCTGAACCTAAAGTTTGGACTTGCGTTCAGCTCACAAGAAACGAGTTGAAAAATGGAGCTCAGGGGCACAGCAATTCACAAACTGGCAGAGTAATCAAGGCCAACTATCGTCCAAAAATCTGTTGAGGGAAGGCAACGAGGCGGACTTGAAAGCGAGGCAGAATAGCAGGAAACAGATTTCAAGAGGTACGTTGGAATGGCCTGTAAAGCACAGGAAGAGGGGCACAATTTCGACAATGATGCACTTGGCCAAAAAGGGCGTATGCGTTTTCTCCTGAATATATTCAGGAGAAAACGCATACGCCCTTTTTGGCCAAGCAAGCAAGCCGGCAATGCAAATCTGCACTACAAAGAAGTATCACTTCCCACCGGTCAAAAGGGACATCCACAAAATGTGTAAAAACCAGAAAGGCAAGACAGGCCCTGGAGAACAGGGAGCCCTGTTATGCTGATGGGCGGGATGTAAGTTGCCAACTGCCTCACTGGAGGAGTGCATTGTGTTCCCTAAAACAAGTAAACAACAGAGCTACAGAGCCAAGGGCACTTCCAGTCTAGGGAATATACCTTGGGAAAACTGAAAATCCATAAGACAGAGCCACCCCCAAATTGAGGGCTGCACTGCTTACAAGAACCTCAACCTGGGTACACCTGAAATATCCCAGGAAATATAAAAATGGTTCCAAACATTGTGGAACTTACGTACGATGGAATATCCCTCAGCCACGAAATCTATGTCATAAGACCAGTAGCAGCAAAATGAGTGGATTCAGGTATGATGATTCTAAGTGAAAGAAGTCACACAGGAAAAGAAACTTATCATAAGATATCACTTAGGAAGATCCTGTAAACATGGCTACACATGAACTGAGTTAGGCAAGAGAACAGAGTCTCACATTTAGAAAACACTCTTATGCCTGCTTAAGGGGGAAGGAGAGGTGGGGTGATGCATCAAACCCGAGTTTGATATAAGCACAGGTACCGTTCCAAAAACCAACTATGGAATAGACAAGACCTACACCTTCCTCAGTGAAAGGGACTCAAAACCCCATATTTCCCGCAGAGGAATAGATCTGACTAGTAAGAATCTTAAAACCTATGTACTGATATGTCTCCGTAAGGGAATCAAGTGTGTCTAGACTGGCATAAACATGGCAGCGAGAATCAGCTCAAACCCACTCTAAAAAGGAATTTCAAAAACAGAACAAAGAAACAGGGAAATTCTTCACAATTCCTTCAGGGTCTCTGATGCAACCTGGAATGACCCTATCTACAATGACAGCTGGATGTGGCATAAGGCTGGACACTTGGGACTGAGAGGATTGGTGAGATTGGGTGAGCAAATGCAGACCCTTTAAAGCAATAATGGATGGCACCCATTCCATGGGTCCCAGCTCTCCAGGTTGAAGGGAATATTACTACAGCTATAACGTGTACGGGAAACCTAGAGAATGGACACACTGTGAATACGACAGGTTTCTAAAACTCAACGAAGAGCCCCTCTCCTGGTGCTCCGGTTTGACTTTCCAACTGCTTTCCTATCAATCTCCCAACTTGGAGAGACAGCCCCTTTAAGCTCCTGGTTCGCACAGGTTGCCAATTTGGCAGAGGATGAAAGGGAAGAGGGAGAACCAATGAGAGAGTAGCTGCTAGGCATTTGGATGGGCACATGTCACTCTAATTTCCCGGCAGGAAGAAGAATTAACCAAAGTCTCAGCCACCCACCGGGAACCAGTATAGGTCCTGAACCAAAAGTTTGGACTTGCGTTCAGCTCACAAAAAACGAGTTGAAAAATGGAGCTCAGGGGCACAGCAATTCACAAACTGGCAGAGTAATCAAGGCCAACTATCGTCCAAAAATCTGTTGAGGGAAGGCAACGAGGCGGACTTGAAAGCGAGGCAGAATAGCAGGAAACAGATTTCAAGAGGTACGTTGGAATGGCCTGTAAAGCACAGGAAGAGGGGCACAATTTCGACAATGATGCACTTGGCCAAAAAGGGCGTATGCGTTTTCTCCTGAATATATTCAGGAGAAAACGCATACGCCCTTTTTGGCCAAGCAAGCAAGCGGGCAATGCAAATCTTCACTACAAAGAAGTATCACTTCCCACCGGTCAAAAGGGACATCCACAAAATGTGTAAAAACCAGAAAGGCAAGACAGGCCCTGGAGAACAGGGAGCCCTGTTATGCTGATGGGCGTGATGTAAGTTGCCAACTGCCTCACTGGAGGAGTGCATTGTGTTCCCTAAAACAAGTAAACAACAGAGCTACAGAGCCAAGGGCACTTCCAGTCTAGGGAATATACCTTGGGAAAACTGAAAATCCATAAGACAGAGCCACCCCCAAATTGAGGGCTGCACTGCTTACAAGAACCTCAACCTGGGTACACCTGAAATATCCCAGGAAATATAAAAATGGTTCCAAACATTGTGGAACTTACGTACGATGGAATATCCCTCAGCCACGAAATCAATGTCATAAGACCAGTAGCAGCAAAATGAGTGGATTCAGGTACGATGATTCTAAGTGAAAGAAGTCACACAGGAAAAGAAACTTATCATAAGATATCACTTAGGAAGATCCTGTAAACATGGCTACACATGAACTGAGTTAGGCAAGAGAACAGAGTCTCACATTTAGAATAAACTCTTATGCCTGCTTAAGGGGGAAGGAGAGGTGGGGTGATGCATCAAACCCGAGTTTGATATAAGCACAGGTACCGTTCCAAAAACCAACTATGGAATAGACAAGACCTACACCTTCCTCAGTGAAAGGGACTCAAAACCCCATATTTCCCGCAGAGGAATAGATCTGACTAGTAAGAATCTTAAAACCTATGTACTGATATGTCTCCGTAAGGGAATCAAGTGTGTCTAGACTGGCATAAACATGGCAGCGAGAATCAGCTCAAACCCACTCTAAAAAGGAATTTCAAAAACAGAACAAAGAAACAGGGAAATTCTTCACAATTCCTTCAGGGTCTCTGATGCAACCTGGAATGACCCTATCTACAATGACAGCTGGATGTGGCATAAGGCTGGACACTTGGGACTGAGAGGATTGGTGAGATTGGGTGAGCAATTGCAGACCCTTTAAAGCAATAATGCATGACACCCATTCCATTGGTCCCAGCTCTCCAGGTTGAAGGGAATATTACTACAGCTATAACGTGTACGGGAAACCTAGAGAATGGACACACTGTGAATACGACAGGTTTCTAAAACTCAACGAAGAGCCCCTCTCCTGGTGCTCCGGTTTGACTTTCCAACTGCTTTCCTATCAATCTCCCAACTTGGAGAGACAGCCCCTTTAAGCTCCTGGTTCGCACAGGTTGCCAATTTGGCAGAGGATGAAAGGGAAGAGGGAAAACCAATGAGAGAGTAGCTGCTAGGCATTTGGATGGGCACATGTCACTCTAATTTCCCGGCAGGAAGAAGAATTAACCAAAGTCTCAGCCACCCACCGGGAACCAGTATAGGTCCTGAACCAAAAGTTTGGACTTGCGTTCAGCTCACAAAAAACGAGTTGAAAAATGGAGCTCAGGGGCACAGCAATTCACAAACTGGCAGAGTAATCAAGGCCAACTATCGTCCAAAAATCTGTTGAGGGAAGGCAACGAGGCGGACTTGAAAGCGAGGCAGAATAGCAGGAAACAGATTTCAAGAGGTACGTTGGAATCGCCTGTAAAGCACAGGAAGAGGGGCACAACTTCGACAATGATGCACTTGGCCAAAAAGGGCGTATGCGTTTTCTCCTGAATATATTCAGGAGAAAACGCATACGCCCTTTTTGGCCAAGCAAGCAAGCGGGCAATGCAAATCTGCACTACAAAGAAGTATCACTTCCCACCGGTCAAAAGGGACATCCGCAAAATGTGTAAAAAACCAGAAAGGCAAGACAGGCCCTGGAGAACAGGGAGCCCTGTTATGCTGATGGGCGGGATGTAAGTTGCCAACTGCCTCACTGGAGGAGTGCATTGTTTTCCCTAAAACAAGTAAACAACAGAGCTACAGAGCCAAGGGAACTTCCAGTCTAGGGAATATACCTTGGGAAAACTCAAAATCCATAAGACGGAGCCACCCCCAAATTGAGGGTTGCACTGCTTACAAGAACCTCAACCTGGGTACACCTGAAATATCCCAGGAAATATAAAAATGGTTCCAAACATTGTGGAACTTACGTATGATGGAATATCCCTCAGCCACGAAATCAATGTCATAAGACCTGTAGCAGCAAAATGAGTGGATTCAGGTACGATGATTCTAAGTGAAAGAAGTCACACAGGAAAAGAAACTTATCATAAGATATCACTTAGGAAGATCCTGTAAACATGGCTACACATGAACTGAGTTAGGCAAGAGAACAGAGTCTCACATTTAGAAAACACTCTTATGCCTGCTTAAGGGGGAAGGAGAGGTGGGGTGATGCATCAAACCCGAGTTTGATATAAGCACAGGTACCGTTCCAAAAACCAACTATGGAATAGACAAGACCTACACCTTCCTCAGTGAAAGGGACTCAAAACCCCATATTTCCCGCAGAGGAATAGATCTGACTAGTAAGAATCTTAAAACCTATGTACTGATATGTCTCCGTAAGGGAATCAAGTGTGTCTAGACTGGCATAAACACGGCAGCGAGAATCAGCTCAAACCCACTCTAAAAAGAAATTTCAAAAACAGAACAAAGAAACAGGGAAATTCTTTACAATTCCTTCAGGGTCTCTGATGCAACCTGGAATGACCCTATCTACAATGACAGCTGGATGTGGCATAAGGCTGGACACTTGCGACTGAGAGGATTGGTGAGATTGGGTGAGCAATTGCAGACCCTTTAAAGCAATAATGCATGGCACCCATTCCATGGGTCCCAGCTCTCCAGGTTGAAGGGAATATTACTACAGCTATAACGTGTACGGGAAACCTAGAGAATGGACACACTGTGAATACGACAGGTTTCTAAAACTCAACGAAGAGCCCCTCTCCTGGTGCTCCGGTTTGACTTTCCAACTGCTTTCCTATCAATCTCCCAACTTGGAGAGACAGCCCCTTTAAGCTCCTGGTTCGCACAGGTTGCCAATTTGGCAGAGGATGAAAGGGAAGAGGGAGAACCAATGAGAGAGTAGCTGCTAGGCATTTGGATGGGCACATGTCACTCTAATTTCCCGGCAGGAAGAAGAATTAACCAAAGTCTCAGCCACCCACCGGGAACCAGTATAGGTCCTGAACCAAAAGTTTGGACTTGCGTTCAGCTCACAAAAAACGAGTTGAAAAATGGAGCTCAGGGGCACAGCAATTCACAAACTGGCAGAGTAATCAAGGCCAACTATCATCCAAAAATCTGTTGAGGGAAGGCAACGAGGCGGACTTGAAAGCGAGGCAGAATAGCAGGAAACAGATTTCAAGAGGTACGTTGGAATGGCCTGTAAAGCACAGGAAGAGGGGCACAATTTCGACAATGATGCACTTGGCCAAAAAGGGCGTATGCGTTTTCTCCTGAATATATTCAGGAGAAAACGCATACGCCCTTTTTGGCCAAGCAAGCAAGCGGGCAATGCAAATCTGCACTACAAAGAAGTATCACTTCCCACTGGTCAAAAGGGACATCCACAAAATGTGTAAAAAACCAGAAAGGCAAGACAGGCCCTGGAGAACAGGGAGCCCTGTTATGCTGATGGGCGGGATGTAAGTTGCCAACTGCCTCACTGGAGGAGTGCATTGTTTTCCCTAAAACAAGTAAACAACAGAGCTACAGAGCCAAGGGAACTTCCAGTCTAGGGAATATACCTTGGGAAAACTGAAAATCCATAAGACGGAGCCACCCCCAAATTGAGGGTTGCACTGCTTACAAGAACCTCAACCTGGGTACACCTGAAATATCCCAGGAAATATAAAACTGGTTCCAAACATTGTGGAACTTACGTACGATGGAATATCCCTCAGCCACGAAATCAATGTCATAAGACCTGTAGCAGCAAAATGAGTGGATTCAGGTACGATGATTCTAAGTGCAAGAAGTCACACAGGAAAAGAAACTTATCATAAGATATCACTTAGGAAGATCCTGTAAACATGGCTACACATGAACTGAGTTAGGCAAGAGAACAGAGTCTCACATTTAGAAAACACTCTTATGCCTGCTTAAGGGGGAAGGAGAGGTGGGGTGATGCATCAAACCCGAGTTTGATATAAGCACAGGTACCGTTCCAAAAACCAACTATGGAATAGACAAGACCTACACCTTCCTCAGTGAAAGGGACTCAAAACCCCATATTTCCCGCAGAGGAATAGATCTGACTAGTAAGAAACTTAAAACCTATGTACTGATATGTCTCCGTAAGGGAATCAAGTGTGTCTAGACTGGCATAAACATGGCAGCGAGAATCAGCTCAAACCCACTCTAAAAAGGAATTTCAAAAACAGAACAAAGAAACAGGGAAATTCTTCACAATTCCTTCAGGGTCTCTGATGCAACCTGGAATGACCCTATCTACAATGACAGCTGGATGTGGCATAAGGCTGGACACTTGGGACTGAGAGGATTGGTGAGATTGGGTGAGCAATTGCAGACCCTTTAAAGCAATAATGCATGGCACCCATTCCATGGGTCCCAGCTCTCCAGGTTGAAGGGAATATTACTACAGCTATAACGTGTACGGGAAACCTAGAGAATGGACACACTGTGAATACGACAGGTTTCTAAAACTCAACGAAGAGCCCCTCTCCTGGTGCTCCGGTTTGACTTTCCAACTGCTTTCCTATCAATCTCCCAACTTGGAGAGACAGCCCCTTTAAGCTCCTGGTTCGCACAGGTTGCCAATTTGGCAGAGGATGAAAGGGAAGAGGGAGAACCAATGAGAGAGTAGCTGCTAGGCATTTGGATGGGCACATGTCACTCTAATTTCCCGGCAGGAAGAAGAATTAACCAAAGTCTCAGCCACCCACCGGGAACCAGTATAGGTCCTGAACCAAAAGTTTGGCCTTGCGTTCAGCTCAGAAAAAACGAGTTGAAAATGGGGCTCAGGGGCACAGCAATTCACAAACTGGCAGAGTAATCAAGGCCAACTATCGTCCAAAAATCTGTTGAGGGAAGGCAACGAGGCGGACTTGAAAGCGAGGCAGAATAGCAGGAAACAGATTTCAAGAGGTACGTTGGAATCGCCTGTAAAGCACAGGAAGAGGGGCACAACTTCGACAATGATGCACTTGGCCAAAAAGGGCATATGCGTTTTCTCCTGAATATATTCAGGAGAAAACGCATACGCCCTTTTTGGCCAAGCAAGCAAGCGGGCAATGCAAATCTGCACTACAAAGAAGTATCACTTCCCACCGGTCAAAAGGGACATCCGCAAAATGTGTAAAAAACCAGAAAGGCAAGACAGGCCCTGGAGAACAGGGAGCCCTGTTATGCTGATGGGCGGGATGTAAGTTGCCAACTGCCTCACTGGAGGAGTGCATTGTGTTCCCTAAAACAAGTAAACAACAGAGCTACAGAGCCAAGTGCACTTCCAGTCTAGGGAATATACCTTGGGAAAAATGAAAATCCATAAGACAGAGCCACCTCCAAATTGAGGGCTGCACTGCTTACAAGAACCTCAACCTGGGTACACCTGAAATATCCCAGGCAATATAAAAATGGTTCCAAACATTGTGGAACTTACGTACGATGGAATATCCCTCAGCCACGAAATCAATGTCATAAGACCTGTAGCAGCAAAATGAGTGGATTCAGGTACGATGATTCTAAGTGAAAGAAGTCACACAGGAAAAGAAACTTATCATAAGATATCACTTAGGAAGATCCTGTAAACATGGCTACACATGAACTGAGTTAGGCAAGAGAACAGAGTCTCACATTTAGAAAAAACTCTTATGCCTGCTTAAGGGGGAAGGAGAGGTGGGGTGATGCATCAAACCCGAGTTTGATATAAGCACAGGTACCGTTCCAAAAACCAACTATGGAATAGACAAGACCTACACCTTCCTCAGTGAAAGGGACTCAAAACCCCATATTTCCCGCAGAGGAATAGATCTGACTAGTAAGAATCTTAAAACCTATGTACTGATATGTCTCCGTAAGGGAATCAAGTGTGTCTAGACTGGCATAAACATGGCAGCGAGAATCAGCTCAAACCCACTCTAAAAAGGAATTTCAAAAACAGAACAAAGAAACAGGGAAATTCTTTACAATTCCTTCAGGGTCTCTGATGCAACCTGGAATGACCCTATCTACAATGACAGCTGGATGTGGCATAAGGCTGGACACTTGGGACTGAGAGGATTGGTGAGATTGGGTGAGCAATTGCAGACCCTTTAAAGCAATAATGCATGGCACCCATTCCATGGGTCCCAGCTCTCCAGGTTGAAGGGAATATTACTACAGCTATAACGTGTACGGGAAACCTAGAGAATGGACACACTGTGAATACGACAGGTTTCTAAAACTCAACGAAGAGCCCCTCTCCTGGTGCTCCGGTTTGACTTTCCAACTGCTTTCCTATCAATCTCCCAACTTGGAGAGACAGCCCCTTTAAGCTCCTGGTTCGCACAGGTTGCCAATTTGGCAGAGGATGAAAGGGAAGAGGGAGAACCAATGAGAGAGTAGCTGCTAGGCATTTGGATGGGCACATGTCTCTCTAATTTCCCGGCAGGAAGAAGAATTAACCAAAGTCTCAGCCACCCACCGGGAACCAGTATAGGTCCTGAACCAAAAGTTTGGCCTTGCGTTCAGCTCAGGAAAAACGAGTTGAAAAATGGAGCTCAGGGGCACAGCAATTCACAAACTGGCAGAGTAATCAAGGCCAACTATCGTCCAAAAATCTGTTGAGGGAAGGCAACGAGGCGGAATTGAAAGCGAGGCAGAATAGCAGGAAACAGATTTCAAGAGGTACATTGGAATCGCCTGTAAAGCACAGGAAGAGGGGCACAACTTCGACAATGATGCACTTGGCCAAAAAGGGCGTATGCGTTTTCTCCTGAATATATTCAGGAGAAAACGCATACGCCCTTTTTGGCCAAGCAAGCAAGCGGGCAATGCAAATCTGCACTACAAAGAAGTATCACTTCCCACCGGTCAAAAGGGACATCCGCAAAATGTGTAAAAAACCAGAAAGGCAAGACAGGCCCTGGAGAACAGGGAGCCCTGTTATGCTGATGGGCGGTATGTAAGTTGCCAACTGCCTCACTGGAGGAGTGCATTGTGTTCCCTAAAACAAGTAAACAACAGAGCTACAGAGCCAAGTGCACTTCCAGTCTAGGGAATATACCTTGGGAAAACTGAAAATCCATAAGACAGAGCCACCCCCAAATTGAGGGCTGCACTGCTTACAAGAACCTCAACCTGGGTACACCTGAAATATCCCAGGCAATATAAAAATGGTTCCAAACATTGTGGAACTTACGTACGATGGAATATCCCTCAGCCACGAAATCAATGTCATAAGACCAGTAGCAGCAAAATGAGTGGATTCAGGTACGATGATTCTAAGTGAAAGAAGTCACACAGGAAAAGAAACTTATCATAAGATATCACTTAGGAAGATCCTGTAAACATGGCTACACATGAACTGAGTTAGGCAAGAGAACAGAGTCTCACATTTAGAAAACACTCTTATGCCTGCTTAAGGGGGAAGGAGAGGTGGGGTGATGCATCAAACCCGAGTTTGATATAAGCACAGGTACCGTTCCAAAAACCAACTATGGAATAGACAAGACCTACACCTTCCTCAGTGAAAGGGACTCAAAACCAAATATTTCCCGCAGAGGAATAGATCTGACTAGTAAGAATCTTAAAACCTATGTACTGATATGTCTCCGTAAGGGAATCAAGTGTGTCTAGACTGGCATAAGCATGGCAGCGAGAATCAGCTCAAACCCACTCTAAAAAGGAATTTCAAAAACAGAACAAAGAAACAGGGAAATTCTTTACAATTCCTTCAGGGTCTCTGATGCAACCTGGAATGACCCTATCTACAATGACAGCTGGATGTGGCATGAGGCTGGACACTTGCGACTGAGAGGATTGGTGAGATTGGGTGAGCAATTGCAGACCCTTTAAAGCAATAATGCATGGCACCCATTCCATGGGTCCCAGCTCTCCAGGTTGAAGGGAATATTACTACAGCTATAACGTGTACGGGAAACCTAGAGAATGGACACACTGTGAATATGACAGGTTTCTAAAACTCAACGAAGAGCCCCTCTCCTGGTGCTCCGGTTTGACTTTCCAACTGCTTTCCTATCAATCTCCCAACTTGGAGAGACAGCCCCTTTAAGCTCCTGGTTCGCACAGGTTGCCAATTTGGCAGAGGATGAAAGGGAAGAGGGAGAACCAATGAGAGAGTAGCTGCTAGGCATTTGGATGGGCACATGTCACTCTAATTTCCCGGCAGGAAGAAGAATTAACCAAAGTCTCAGCCACCCACCGGGAACCAGTATAGGTCCTGAACCAAAAGTTTGGCCTTGCGTTCAGCTCACAAAAAACGAGTTGAAAAATGGAGCTCAGGGGCACAGCAATTCACAAACTGGCAGAGTAATCAAGGCCAACTATCGTCCAAAAATCTGTTGAGGGAAGGCAACGAGGCGGACTTGAAAGCGAGGCAGAATAGCAGGAAACAGATTTCAAGAGGTACGTTGGAATCGCCTGTAAAGCACAGGAAGAGGGGCACAACTTCGACAATGATGCACTTGGCCAAAAAGGGCGTATGCGTTTTCTCCTGAATATATTCAGGAGAAAACGCATACACCCTTTTTGGCCAAGCAAGCAAGCGGGCAATGCAAATCTGCACTACAAAGAAGTATCACTTCCCACCGGTCAAAAGGGACATCCGCAAAATGTGTAAAAAACCAGAAAGGCAAGACAGGCCCTGGAGAACAGGGAGCCCTGTTATGCTGATGGGCGGGATGTAAGTTGCCAACTGCCTCACTGGAGGAGTGCATTGTGTTCCCTAAAACAAGTAAACAACAGAGCTACAGAGCCAAGGGCACTTCCAGTCTAGGGAATATACCTTGGGAAAACTGAAAATCCATAAGACAGAGCCACCCCCAAATTGAGGGCTGCACTGCTTACAAGAACCTCAACCTGGGTACACCTGAAATATCCCAGGCAATATAAAAATGGTTCCAAACATTGTGGAACTTACGTACGATGGAATATCCCTCAGCCACGAAATCAATGTCATAAGACCAGTAGCAGCAAAATGAGTGGATTCAGGTACGATGATTCTAAGTGAAAGAAGTCACACAGGAAAAGAAACTTATCATAAGATATCACTTAGGAAGATCCTGTAAACATGGCTACACATGAACTCAGTTAGGCAAGAGAACAGAGTCTCACATTTAGAAAAAACTCTTATGCCTGCTTAAGGGGGAAGGAGAGGTGGGGTGATGCATCAAACCCGAGTTTGATATAAGCACAGGTACCGTTCCAAAAACCAACTATGGAATAGACAAGACCTACACCTTCCTCAGTGAAAGGGACTCAAAACCCCATATTTCCCGCAGAGGAATAGATCTGAGTAGTAAGAACCTTAAAACCTATGTACTGATATGTCTCCGTAAGGGAATCAAGTGTGTCTAGACTGGCATAAACATGGCAGCGAGAATCAGCTCAAACCCACTCTAAAAAGGAATTTCAAAAACAGAACAAAGAAACAGGGAAATTCTTCACAATTCCTTCAGGGTCTCTGATGCAACCTGGAATGACCCTATCTACAATGACAGCTGGATGTGGCATAAGGCTGGACACTTGCGACTGAGAGGATTGGTGAGATTGGGTGAGCAATTGCAGACCCTTTAAAGCAATAATGCATGACACCCATTCCATGGGTCCCAGCTCTCCAGGTTGAAGGGAATATTACTACAGCTATAACGTGTACGGGAAACCTAGAGAATGGACACACTGTGAATACGACAGGTTTCTAAAACTCAACGAAGAGCCCCTCTCCTGGTGCTCCGGTTTGACTTTCCAACTGCTTTCCTATCAATCTCCCAACTTGGAGAGACAGCCCCTTTAAGCTCCTGGTTCGCACAGGTTGCCAATTTGGCAGAGGATGAAAGGGAAGAGGGAAAACCAATGAGAGAGTAGCTGCTAGGCATTTAGATGGACACATGTCACTCTAATTTCCCGGCAGGAAGAAGAATTAACCAAAGTCTCAGCCACCCACCGGGAACCAGTATAGGTCCTGAACCAAAAGTTTGGCCTTGCGTTCAGCTCAGAAAAAACGAGTTGAAAAATGGAGCTCAGGGGCACAGCAATTCACAAACTGGCAGAGTAATCAAGGCCAACTATCGTCCAAAAATCTGTTGAGGGAAGGCAACGAGGCGGACTTGAAAGCGAGGCAGAATAGCAGGAAACAGATTTCAAGAGGTACGTTGGAATCGCCTGTAAAGCACAGGAAGAGGGGCACAACTTCGACAATGATGCACTTGGCCAAAAAGGGCGTATGCGTTTTCTCCTGAATATATTCAGGAGAAAACGCATACGCCCTTTTTGGCCAAGCAAGCAAGCGGGCAATGCAAATCTGCACTACAAAGAAGTATCACTTCCCACCGGTCAAAAGGGACATCCGCAAAATGTGTAAAAAACCAGAAAGGCAAGACAGGCCCTGGAGAACAGGGAGCCCTGTTATGCTGATGGGCGGGATGTAAGTTGCCAACTGCCTCACTGGAGGAGTGCATTGTTTTCCCTAAAACAAGTAAACAACAGAGCTACAGAGCCAAGGGAACTTCCAGTCTAGGGAATATACCTTGGGAAAACTCAAAATCCATAAGACGGAGCCACCCCCAAATTGAGGGTTGCACTGCTTACAAGAACCTCAACCTGGGTACACCTGAAATATCCCAGGAAATATAAAAATGGTTCCAAACATTGTGGAACTTACGTACGATGGAATATCCCTCAGCCACGAAATCAATGTCATAAGACCTGTAGCAGCAAAATGAGTGGATTCAGGTACGATGATTCTAAGTTCAAGAAGTCACACAGGAAAAGAAACTTATCATAAGATATCACTTAGGAAGATCCTGTAAACATGGCTACACATGAACTGAGTTAGGCAAGAGAACAGAGTCTCACATTTAGAAAACACTCTTATGCCTGCTTAAGGGGGAAGGAGAGGTGGGGTGATGCATCAAACCAGAGTTTGATATAAGCACAGGTACCGTTCCAAAAACCAACTATGGAATAGACAAGACCTACACCTTCCTCAGTGAAAGGGACACAAAACCCCATATTTCCCGCAGAGGAATAGATCTGACTAGTAAGAACCTTAAAACCTATGTACTGATATGTCTCCGTAAGGGAATCAAGTGTTTCTAGACTGGCATAAACATGGCAGCGAGAATCAGCTCAAACCCACTCTAAAAAGGAATTTCAAAAACAGAACAAAGAAACAGGGAAATTCTTCACAATTCCTTCAGGGTCTCTGATGCAACCTGGAATGACCCTATCTACAATGACAGCTGGATGTGGCATAAGGCTGGACACTTGGGACTGAGAGGATTGGTGAGATTGGGTGAGCAATTGCAGACCCTTTAAAGCAATAATGCATGGCACCCATTCCATGGGTCCCAGCTCTCCAGGTTGAAGGGAATATTACTACAGCTATAACGTGTACCGGAAACCTAGAGAATGGACACACTGTGAATACGACAGGTTTCTAAAACTCAACGAAGAGCCCCTCTCCTGGTGCTCCGGTTTGACTTTCCAACTGCTTTCCTATCAATCTCCCAACTTGGAGAGACAGCCCCTTTAAGCTCCTGGTTCGCACAGGTTGCCAATTTGGCAGAGGATGAAAGGGAAGAGGGAGAACCAATGAGAGAGTAGCTGCTAGGCATTTGGATGGGCACATGTCACTCTAATTTCCCGGCAGGAAGAAGAATGAACCAAAGTCTCAGCCACCCACCGGGAACCAGTATAGGTCCTGAACCAAAAGTTTGGCCTTGCGTTCAGCTCAGAAAAAACGAGTTGAAAAATGGAGCTCAGGGGCACAGCAATTCACAAACTGGCAGAGTAATCAAGGCCAACTATCGTCCAAAAATCTGTTGAGGGAAGGCAACGAGGCGGACTTGAAAGCGAGGCAGAATAGCAGGAAACAGATTTCAAGAGGTACGTTGGAATCGCCTGTAAAGCACAGGAAGAGGGGCACAACTTCGACAATGATGCACTTGGCCAAAAAGGGCGTATGCGTTTTCTCCTGAATATATTCAGGAGAAAACGCATACGCCCTTTTTGGCCAAGCAAGCAAGCGGGCAATGCAAATCTGCACTACAAAGAAGTATCACTTCCCACCGGTCAAAAGGGACATCCGCAAAATGTGTAAAAAACCAGAAAGGCAAGACAGGCCCTGGAGAACAGGGAGCCCTGTTATGCTGATGGGCGGGATGTAAGTTGCCAACTGCCTCACTGGAGGAGTGAATTGTGTTCCCTAAAACAAGTAAACAACAGAGCTACAGAGCCAAGGGCACTTCCAGTCTAGGGAATATACCTTGGGAAAATTGAAAATCCATAAGACAGAGCCACCCCCAAATTGAGGGCTGCACTGCTTACAAGAACCTCAACCTGGGTACACCTGAAATATCCCAGGAAATATAAAAATGGATCCAAACATTGTGGAACTTACGTACGATGGAATATCCCTCAGCCACGAAATCAATGTCATAAGACCAGTAGCAGCAAAATGAGTGGATTCAGGTACGATGATTCTAAGTGAAAGAAGTCACACAGGAAAAGAAACTTATCATAAGATATCACTTAGGAAGATCCTGTAAACATGGCTACACATGAACTGAGTTAGGCAAGAGAACAGAGTCTCACATTTAGAAAAAACTCTTATGCCTGCTTAAGGGGGAAGGAGAGGTGGGGTGATGCATCAAACCCGAGTTTGATATAAGCACAGGTACCGTTCCAAAAACCAACTATGGAATAGACAAGACCTCCACCTTCCTCAGTGAAAGGGACTCAAAACCCCATATTTCCCGCAGAGGAATAGATCTGACTAGTAAGAATCTTAAAACCTATGTACTGATATGTCTCCGTAAGGGAATCAAGTGTGTCTAGACTGGCATAAACATGGCAGCGAGAATCAGCTCAAACCCACTCTAAAAAGAAATTTCAAAAACAGAACAAAGAAACAGGGAAATTCTTTTCAATTCCTTCAGGGTCTCTGATGCAACCTGGAATGACCCTATCTACAATGACAGCTGGATGTGGCATAAGGCTGGACACTTGCGACTGAGAGGATTGGTGAGATTGGGTGAGCAATTGCAGACCCTTTAAAGCAATAATGCATGGCACCCATTCCATGGGTCCCAGCTCTCCAGGTTGAAGGGAATATTACTACAGCTATAACGTGTATGGGAAACCTAGAGAATGGACACACTGTGAATACGACAGGTTTCTAAAACTCAACGAAGAGCCCCTCTCCTGGTGCTCCGGTTTGACTTTCCAACTGCTTTCCTATCAATCTCCCAACTTGGAGAGACAGCCCCTTTAAGCTCCTGGTTCGCACAGGTTGCCAATTTGGCAGAGGATGAAAGGGAAGAGGGAGAACCAATGAGAGAGTAGCTGCTAGGCATTTGGATGGGCACATGTCACTCTAATTTCCCGGCAGGAAGAAGAATTAACCAAAGTCTCAGCCACCCACCGGGAACCAGTATAGGTCCTGAACCAAAAGTTTGGACTTGCGTTCAGCTCACAAAAAACGAGTTGAAAAATGGAGCTCAGGGGCACAGCAATTCACAAACTGGCAGAGTAATCAAGGCCAACTATCGTCCAAAAATCTGTTGAGGGAAGGCAACGAGGCGGACTTGAAAGCGAGGCAGAATAGCAGGAAACAGATTTCAAGAGGTACGTAGGAATGGCCTGTAAAGCACAGGAAGAGGGGCACAATTTCGACAATGATGCACTTGGCCAAAAAGGGCGTATGCGTTTTCTCCTGAATATATTCAGGAGAAAACGCATACGCCCTTTTTGGCCAAGCAAGCAAGCGGGCAATGCAAATCTGCACTACAAAGAAGTATCACTTCCCACCGGTCAAAAGGGACATCCACAAAATGTGTAAAAAACCAGAAAGGCAAGAAAGGCCCTGGAGAACAGGGAGCCCTGTTATGCTGATGGGCGGGATGTAAGTTGCCAACTGCCTCACTGGAGGAGTGCATTGTGTTCCCTAAAACAAGTAAACAACAGAGCTACAGAGCCAAGGGCACTTCCAGTCTAGGGAATATACCTTGGGAAAACTGAAAATCCATAAGACGGAGCCACCCCCAAATTGAGGGCTGCACTGCTTACAAGAACCTCAACCTGGGTACACCTGAAATATCCCAGGAAATATAAAAATGGTTCCAAACATTGTGGAACTTACGTACGATGGAATATCCCTCAGCCACGAAATCAATGTCATAAGACCAGTAGCAGCAAAATGAGTGGATTCAGGTACGATGATTCTAAGTGAAAGAAGTCACACAGGAAAAGAAACTTATCATAAGATATCACTTAGGAAGATCCTGTAAACATGGCTACACATGAACTCAGTTAGGCAAGAGAACAGAGTCTCACATTTAGAAAAAACTCTTATGCCTGCTTAAGGGGGAAGGAGAGGTGGGGTGATGCATCAAACCCGAGTTTGATATAAGCACAGGTACCGTTCCAAAAACCAACTATGGAATAGACAAGACCTACACCTTCCTCAGTGAAAGGGACTCAAAACCCCATATTTCCCGCAGAGGAATAGATCTGAGTAGTAAGAACCTTAAAACCTATGTACTGATATGTCTCCGTAAGGGAATCAAGTGTGTCTAGACTGGCATAAACATGGCAGCGAGAATCAGCTCAAACCCACTCTAAAAAGGAATTTCAAAAACAGAACAAAGAAACAGGGAAATTCTTCACAATTCCTTCAGGGTCTCTGATGCAACCTGGAATGACCCTATCTACAATGACAGCTGGATGTGGCATAAGGCTGGACACTTGCGACTGAGAGGATTGGTGAGATTGGGTGAGCAATTGCAGACCCTTTAAAGCAATAATGCATGACACCCATTCCATGGGTCCCAGCTCTCCAGGTTGAAGGGAATATTACTACAGCTATAACGTGTACGGGAAACCTAGAGAATGGACACACTGTGAATACGACAGGTTTCTAAAACTCAACGAAGAGCCCCTCTCCTGGTGCTCCGGTTTGACTTTCCAACTGCTTTCCTATCAATCTCCCAACTTGGAGAGACAGCCCCTTTAAGCTCCTGGTTCGCACAGGTTGCCAATTTGGCAGAGGATGAAAGGGAAGAGGGAAAACCAAGGAGAGAGTAGCTGCTAGGCATTTGGATGGACACATGTCACTCTAATTTCCCGGCAGGAAGAAGAATTAACCAAAGTCTCAGCCACCCACCGGGAACCAGTATAGTTCCTGAACCAAAAGTTTGGCCTTGCGTTCAGCTCAGAAAAAACGAGTTGAAAAATGGAGCTCAGGGGCACAGCAATTCACAAACTGGCAGAGTAATCAAGGCCAACTATCGTCCAAAAATCTGTTGAGGGAAGGCAACGAGGCGGACTTGAAAGCGAGGCAGAATAGCAGGAAACAGATTTCAAGAGGTACGTTGGAATCGCCTGTAAAGCACAGGAAGAGGGGCACAACTTCGACAATGATGCACTTGGCCAAAAAGGGCGTATGCGTTTTCTCCTGAATATATTCAGGAGAAAACGCATACGCCCTTTTTGGCCAAGCAAGCAAGCGGGCAATGCAAATCTGCACTACAAAGAAGTATCACTTCCCACCGGTCAAAAGGGACATCCGCAAAATGTGTAAAAAACCAGAAAGGCAAGACAGGCCCTGGAGAACAGGGAGCCCTGTTATGCTGATGGGCGGGATGTAAGTTGCCAACTGCCTCACTGGAGGAGTGCATTGTTTTCCCTAAAACAAGTAAACAACAGAGCTACAGAGCCAAGGGAACTTCCAGTCTAGGGAATATACCTTGGGAAAACTCAAAATCCATAAGACGGAGCCACCCCCAAATTGAGGGTTGCACTGCTTACAAGAACCTCAACCTGGGTACACCTGAAATATCCCAGGAAATATAAAAATGGTTCCAAACATTGTGGAACTTACGTACGATGGAATATCCCTCAGCCACGAAATCAATGTCATAAGACCTGTAGCAGCAAAATGAGTGGATTCAGGTACGATGATTCTAAGTTCAAGAAGTCACACAGGAAAAGAAACTTATCATAAGATATCACTTAGGAAGATCCTGTAAACATGGCTACACATGAACTGAGTTAGGCAAGAGAACAGAGTCTCACATTTAGAAAACACTCTTATGCCTGCTTAAGGGGGAAGGAGAGGTGGGGTGATGCATCAAACCAGAGTTTGATATAAGCACAGGTACCGTTCCAAAAACCAACTATGGAATAGACAAGACCTACACCTTCCTCAGTGAAAGGGACACAAAACCCCATATTTCCCGCAGAGGAATAGATCTGACTAGTAAGAACCTTAAAACCTATGTACTGATATGTCTCCGTAAGGGAATCAAGTGTTTCTAGACTGGCATAAACATGGCAGCGAGAATCAGCTCAAACCCACTCTAAAAAGGAATTTCAAAAACAGAACAAAGAAACAGGGAAATTCTTCACAATTCCTTCAGGGTCTCTGATGCAACCTGGAATGACCCTATCTACAATGACAGCTGGATGTGGCATAAGGCTGGACACTTGGGACTGAGAGGATTGGTGAGATTGGGTGAGCAATTGCAGACCCTTTAAAGCAATAATGCATGGCACCCATTCCATGGGTCCCAGCTCTCCAGGTTGAAGGGAATATTACTACAGCTATAACGTGTACCGGAAACCTAGAGAATGGACACACTGTGAATACGACAGGTTTCTAAAACTCAACGAAGAGCCCCTCTCCTGGTGCTCCGGTTTGACTTTCCAACTGCTTTCCTATCAATCTCCCAACTTGGAGAGACAGCCCCTTTAAGCTCCTGGTTCGCACAGGTTGCCAATTTGGCAGAGGATGAAAGGGAAGAGGGAGAACCAATGAGAGAGTAGCTGCTAGGCATTTGGATGGGCACATGTCACTCTAATTTCCCGGCAGGAAGAAGAATTAACCAAAGTCTCAGCCACCCACCGGGAACCAGTATAGGTCCTGAACCAAAAGTTTGGACTTGCGTTCAGCTCACAAAAAACGAGTTGAAAAATGGAGCTCAGGGGCACAGCAATTCACAAACTGGCAGAGTAATCAAGGCCAACTATCGTCCAAAAATCTGTTGAGGGAAGGCAACGAGGCGGACTTGAAAGCGAGGCAGAATAGCAGGAAACAGATTTCAAGAGGTACGTAGGAATGGCCTGTAAAGCACAGGAAGAGGGGCACAATTTCGACAATGATGCACTTGGCCAAAAAGGGCGTATGCGTTTTCTCCTGAATATATTCAGGAGAAAACGCATACGCCCTTTTTGGCCAAGCAAGCAAGCGGGCAATGCAAATCTGCACTACAAAGAAGTATCACTTCCCACCGGTCAAAAGGGACATCCACAAAATGTGTAAAAAACCAGAAAGGCAAGACAGGCCCTGGAGAACAGGGAGCCCTGTTATGCTGATGGGCGGGATGTAAGTTGCCAACTGCCTCACTGGAGGAGTGAATTGTGTTCCCTAAAACAAGTAAACAACAGAGCTACAGAGCCAAGGGCACTTCCAGTCTAGGGAATATACCTTGGGAAAATTGAAAATCCATAAGACAGAGCCACCCCCAAATTGAGGGCTGCACTGCTTACAAGAACCTCAACCTGGGTACACCTGAAATATCCCAGGAAATATAAAAATGGATCCAAACATTGTGGAACTTACGTACGATGGAATATCCCTCAGCCACGAAATCAATGTCATAAGACCAGTAGCAGCAAAATGAGTGGATTCAGGTACGATGATTCTAAGTGAAAGAAGTCACACAGGAAAAGAAACTTATCATAAGATATCACTTAGGAAGATCCTGTAAACATGGCTACACATGAACTGAGTTAGGCAAGAGAACAGAGTCTCACATTTAGAAAAAACTCTTATGCCTGCTTAAGGGGGAAGGAGAGGTGGGGTGATGCATCAAACCCGAGTTTGATATAAGCACAGGTACCGTTCCAAAAACCAACTATGGAATAGACAAGACCTCCACCTTCCTCAGTGAAAGGGACTCAAAACCCCATATTTCCCGCAGAGGAATAGATCTGACTAGTAAGAATCTTAAAACCTATGTACTGATATGTCTCCGTAAGGGAATCAAGTGTGTCTAGACTGGCATAAACATGGCAGCGAGAATCAGCTCAAACCCACTCTAAAAAGAAATTTCAAAAACAGAACAAAGAAACAGGGAAATTCTTTTCAATTCCTTCAGGGTCTCTGATGCAACCTGGAATGACCCTATCTACAATGACAGCTGGATGTGGCATAAGGCTGGACACTTGCGACTGAGAGGATTGGTGAGATTGGGTGAGCAATTGCAGACCCTTTAAAGCAATAATGCATGGCACCCATTCCATGGGTCCCAGCTCTCCAGGTTGAAGGGAATATTACTACAGCTATAACGTGTATGGGAAACCTAGAGAATGGACACACTGTGAATACGACAGGTTTCTAAAACTCAACGAAGAGCCCCTCTCCTGGTGCTCCGGTTTGACTTTCCAACTGCTTTCCTATCAATCTCCCAACTTGGAGAGACAGCCCCTTTAAGCTCCTGGTTCGCACAGGTTGCCAATTTGGCAGAGGATGAAAGGGAAGAGGGAGAACCAATGAGAGAGTAGCTGCTAGGCATTTGGATGGGCACATGTCACTCTAATTTCCCGGCAGGAAGAAGAATTAACCAAAGTCTCAGCCACCCACCGGGAACCAGTATAGGTCCTGAACCAAAAGTTTGGACTTGCGTTCAGCTCACAAAAAACGAGTTGAAAAATGGAGCTCAGGGGCACAGCAATTCACAAACTGGCAGAGTAATCAAGGCCAACTATCGTCCAAAAATCTGTTGAGGGAAGGCAACGAGGCGGACTTGAAAGCGAGGCAGAATAGCAGGAAACAGATTTCAAGAGGTACGTAGGAATGGCCTGTAAAGCACAGGAAGAGGGGCACAATTTCGACAATGATGCACTTGGCCAAAAAGGGCGTATGCGTTTTCTCCTGAATATATTCAGGAGAAAACGCATACGCCCTTTTTGGCCAAGCAAGCAAGCGGGCAATGCAAATCTGCACTACAAAGAAGTATCACTTCCCACCGGTCAAAAGGGACATCCACAAAATGTGTAAAAAACCAGAAAGGCAAGAAAGGCCCTGGAGAACAGGGAGCCCTGTTATGCTGATGGGCGGGATGTAAGTTGCCAACTGCCTCACTGGAGGAGTGCATTGTGTTCCCTAAAACAAGTAAACAACAGAGCTACAGAGCCAAGGGCACTTCCAGTCTAGGGAATATACCTTGGGAAAACTGAAAATCCATAAGACGGAGCCACCCCCAAATTGAGGGCTGCACTGCTTACAAGAACCTCAACCTGGGTACACCTGAAATATCCCAGGAAATATAAAAATGGTTCCAAACATTGTGGAACTTACGTACGATGGAATATCCCTCAGCCACGAAATCAATGTCATAAGACCAGTAGCAGCAAAATGAGTGGATTCAGGTACGATGATTCTAAGTGAAAGAAGTCACACAGGAAAAGAAACTTATCATAAGATATCACTTAGGAAGATCCTGTAAACATGGCTACACATGAACTCAGTTAGGCAAGAGAACAGAGTCTCACATTTAGAAAAAACTCTTATGCCTGCTTAAGGGGGAAGGAGAGGTGGGGTGATGCATCAAACCCGAGTTTGATATAAGCACAGGTACCGTTCCAAAAACCAACTATGGAATAGACAAGACCTACACCTTCCTCAGTGAAAGGGACTCAAAACCCCATATTTCCCGCAGAGGAATAGATCTGAGTAGTAAGAACCTTAAAACCTATGTACTGATATGTCTCCGTAAGGGAATCAAGTGTGTCTAGACTGGCATAAACATGGCAGCGAGAATCAGCTCAAACCCACTCTAAAAAGGAATTTCAAAAACAGAACAAAGAAACAGGGAAATTCTTCACAATTCCTTCAGGGTCTCTGATGCAACCTGGAATGACCCTATCTACAATGACAGCTGGATGTGGCATAAGGCTGGACACTTGCGACTGAGAGGATTGGTGAGATTGGGTGAGCAATTGCAGACCCTTTAAAGCAATAATGCATGACACCCATTCCATGGGTCCCAGCTCTCCAGGTTGAAGGGAATATTACTACAGCTATAACGTGTACGGGAAACCTAGAGAATGGACACACTGTGAATACGACAGGTTTCTAAAACTCAACGAAGAGCCCCTCTCCTGGTGCTCCGGTTTGACTTTCCAACTGCTTTCCTATCAATCTCCCAACTTGGAGAGACAGCCCCTTTAAGCTCCTGGTTCGCACAGGTTGCCAATTTGGCAGAGGATGAAAGGGAAGAGGGAAAACCAAGGAGAGAGTAGCTGCTAGGCATTTGGATGGACACATGTCACTCTAATTTCCCGGCAGGAAGAAGAATTAACCAAAGTCTCAGCCACCCACCGGGAACCAGTATAGTTCCTGAACCAAAAGTTTGGCCTTGCGTTCAGCTCAGAAAAAACGAGTTGAAAAATGGAGCTCAGGGGCACAGCAATTCACAAACTGGCAGAGTAATCAAGGCCAACTATCGTCCAAAAATCTGTTGAGGGAAGGCAACGAGGCGGACTTGAAAGCGAGGCAGAATAGCAGGAAACAGATTTCAAGAGGTACGTTGGAATCGCCTGTAAAGCACAGGAAGAGGGGCACAACTTCGACAATGATGCACTTGGCCAAAAAGGGCGTATGCGTTTTCTCCTGAATATATTCAGGAGAAAACGCATACGCCCTTTTTGGCCAAGCAAGCAAGCGGGCAATGCAAATCTGCACTACAAAGAAGTATCACTTCCCACCGGTCAAAAGGGACATCCGCAAAATGTGTAAAAAACCAGAAAGGCAAGACAGGCCCTGGAGAACAGGGAGCCCTGTTATGCTGATGGGCGGGATGTAAGTTGCCAACTGCCTCACTGGAGGAGTGCATTGTTTTCCCTAAAACAAGTAAACAACAGAGCTACAGAGCCAAGGGAACTTCCAGTCTAGGGAATATACCTTGGGAAAACTCAAAATCCATAAGACGGAGCCACCCCCAAATTGAGGGTTGCACTGCTTACAAGAACCTCAACCTGGGTACACCTGAAATATCCCAGGAAATATAAAAATGGTTCCAAACATTGTGGAACTTACGTACGATGGAATATCCCTCAGCCACGAAATCAATGTCATAAGACCTGTAGCAGCAAAATGAGTGGATTCAGGTACGATGATTCTAAGTTCAAGAAGTCACACAGGAAAAGAAACTTATCATAAGATATCACTTAGGAAGATCCTGTAAACATGGCTACACATGAACTGAGTTAGGCAAGAGAACAGAGTCTCACATTTAGAAAACACTCTTATGCCTGCTTAAGGGGGAAGGAGAGGTGGGGTGATGCATCAAACCAGAGTTTGATATAAGCACAGGTACCGTTCCAAAAACCAACTATGGAATAGACAAGACCTACACCTTCCTCAGTGAAAGGGACACAAAACCCCATATTTCCCGCAGAGGAATAGATCTGACTAGTAAGAACCTTAAAACCTATGTACTGATATGTCTCCGTAAGGGAATCAAGTGTTTCTAGACTGGCATAAACATGGCAGCGAGAATCAGCTCAAACCCACTCTAAAAAGGAATTTCAAAAACAGAACAAAGAAACAGGGAAATTCTTCACAATTCCTTCAGGGTCTCTGATGCAACCTGGAATGACCCTATCTACAATGACAGCTGGATGTGGCATAAGGCTGGACACTTGGGACTGAGAGGATTGGTGAGATTGGGTGAGCAATTGCAGACCCTTTAAAGCAATAATGCATGGCACCCATTCCATGGGTCCCAGCTCTCCAGGTTGAAGGGAATATTACTACAGCTATAACGTGTACCGGAAACCTAGAGAATGGACACACTGTGAATACGACAGGTTTCTAAAACTCAACGAAGAGCCCCTCTCCTGGTGCTCCGGTTTGACTTTCCAACTGCTTTCCTATCAATCTCCCAACTTGGAGAGACAGCCCCTTTAAGCTCCTGGTTCGCACAGGTTGCCAATTTGGCAGAGGATGAAAGGGAAGAGGGAGAACCAATGAGAGAGTAGCTGCTAGGCATTTGGATGGGCACATGTCACTCTAATTTCCCGGCAGGAAGAAGAATTAACCAAAGTCTCAGCCACCCACCGGGAACCAGTATAGGTCCTGAACCAAAAGTTTGGACTTGCGTTCAGCTCACAAAAAACGAGTTGAAAAATGGAGCTCAGGGGCACAGCAATTCACAAACTGGCAGAGTAATCAAGGCCAACTATCGTCCAAAAATCTGTTGAGGGAAGGCAACGAGGCGGACTTGAAAGCGAGGCAGAATAGCAGGAAACAGATTTCAAGAGGTACGTAGGAATGGCCTGTAAAGCACAGGAAGAGGGGCACAATTTCGACAATGATGCACTTGGCCAAAAAGGGCGTATGCGTTTTCTCCTGAATATATTCAGGAGAAAACGCATACGCCCTTTTTGGCCAAGCAAGCAAGCGGGCAATGCAAATCTGCACTACAAAGAAGTATCACTTCCCACCGGTCAAAAGGGACATCCACAAAATGTGTAAAAAACCAGAAAGGCAAGAAAGGCCCTGGAGAACAGGGAGCCCTGTTATGCTGATGGGCGGGATGTAAGTTGCCAAGTGCCTCACTGGAGGAGTGCATTGTGTTCCCTAAAACAAGTAAACAACAGAGCTACAGAGCCAAGGGCACTTCCAGTCTAGGGAATATACCTTGGGAAAACTGAAAATCCATAAGACGGAGCCACCCCCAAATTGAGGGTTGCACTGCTTACAAGAACCTCAACCTGGGTACACCTGAAATATCCCAGGAAATATAAAAATGGTTCCAAACATTGTGGAACTTACGTACGATGGAATATCCCTCAGCCACGAAATCAATGTCATAAGACCTGTAGCAGCAAAATGAGTGGATTCAGGTACGATGATTCTAAGTGCAAGAAGTCACACAGGAAAAGAAACTTATCATAAGATATCACTTAGGAAGATCCTGTAAACATGGCTACACATGAACTGAGTTAGGCAAGAGAACAGAGTCTCACATTTAGAAAAAACTCTTACGCCTGCTTAAGGGGGAAGGAGAGGTGGGGTGATGCATCAAACCCGAGTTTGATATAAGCACAGGTACCGTTCCAAAAACCAACTATGGAATAGACAAGACCTACACATTCCTCAGTGAAAGGGACTCAAAACCCCATATTTCCCGCAGAGGAATAGATCTGACTAGTAAGAATCTTAAAACCTATGTACTGATATGTCTCCGTAAGGGAATCAAGTGTGTCTAGACTGGCATAAACATGGCAGCGAGAATCAGCTCAAACCCACTCTAAAAAGGAATTTCAAAAACAGAACAAAGAAACAGGGAAATTCTTCACAATTCCTTCAGGGTCTCTGATGCAACCTGGAATGACCCTATCTACAATGACAGCTGGATGTGGCATAAGGCTGGACACTTGGGACTGAGAGGATTGGTGAGATTGGGTGAGCAATTGCAGACCCTTTAAAGCAATAATGCATGGCACCCATTCCATGGGTCCCAGCTCTCCAGGTTGAAGGGAATATTACTACAGCTATAACGTGTACGGGAAACCTAGAGAATGGACACACTGTGAATACGACAGGTTTCTAAAACTCAACGAAGAGCCCCTCTCCTGGTGCTCCGGTTTGACTTTCCAACTGCTTTCCTATCAATCTCCCAACTTGGAGAGACAGCCCCTTTAAGCTCCTGGTTCGCACAGGTTGCCAATTTGGCAGAGGATGAAAGGGAAGAGGGAGAACCAATGAGAGAGTAGCTGCTAGGCATTTGGATGGGCACATGTCACTCTAATTTCCCGGCAGGAAAAAGAATTAACCAAAGTCTCAGCCACCCACCGGGAACCAGTATAGGTCCTGAACCAAAAGTTTGGCCTTGCGTTCAGCTCAGGAAAAACGAGTTGAAAAATGGAGCTCAGGGGCACAGCAATTCACAAACTGGCAGAGTAATCAAGGCCAACTATCGTCCAAAAATCTGTTGAGGGAAGGCAACGAGGCGGAATTGAAAGCGAGGCAGAATAGCAGGAAACAGATTTCAAGAGGTACATTGGAATCGCCTGTAAAGCACAGGAAGAGGGGCACAACTTCGACAATGATGCACTTGGCCAAAAAGGGCGTATGCGTTTTCTCCTGAATATATTCAGGAGAAAACGCATACGCCCTTTTTGGCCAAGCAAGCAAGCGGGCAATGCAAATCTGCACTACAAAGAAGTATCACTTCCCACCGGTCAAAAGGGACATCCGCAAAATGTGTAAAAAACCAGAAAGGCAAGACAGGCCCTGGAGAACAGGGAGCCCTGTTATGCTGATGGGCGGGATGTAAGTTGCCAACTGCCTCACTGGAGGAGTGCATTGTGTTCCCTAAAACAAGTAAACAACAGAGCTACAGAGCCAAGGGCACTTCCAGTCTAGGGAATATACCTTGGGAAAACTGAAAATCCATAAGACAGAGCCACCCCCAAATTGAGGGCTGCACTGCTTACAAGAACCTCAACCTGGGTACACCTGAAATATCCCAGGCAATATAAAAATGGTTCCAAACATTGTGGAACTTACGTACGATGGAATATCCCTCAGCCACGAAATCAATGTCATAAGACCAGTAGCAGCAAAATGAGTGGATTCAGGTACGATGATTCTAAGTGAAAGAAGTCACACAGGAAAAGAAACTTATCATAAGATATCACTTAGGAAGATCCTGTAAACATGGCTACACATGAACTGAGTTAGGCAAGAGAACAGAGTCTCACATTTAGAAAAAACTCTTATGCCTGCTTAAGGGGGAAGGAGAGGTGGGGTGATGCATCAAACCCGAGTTTGATATAAGCACAGGTACCGTTCCAAAAACCAACTATGGAATATACAAGACCTACACCTTCCTCAGTGAAAGGGACTCAAAACCCCATATTTCCCGCAGAAGAATCGATCTGACTAGTAAGAATCTTAAAACCTATGTACTGATATGTCTCCGTAAGGGAATCAAGTGTGTCTAGACTGGCATAAACAGGGCAGCGAGAATCAGCTCAAAACCACTCTAAAATGGAATTTCAAAAACAGAACAAAGAAACAGGGAAATTCTTTACAATTCCTTCAGGGTCTCTGATGCAACCTGGAATGACCCTATCTACAATGACAGCTGGATGTGGCATAAGGCTGGACACTTGCGACTGAGAGGATTGGTGAGATTGGGTGAGCAATTGCAGACCCTTTAAAGCAATAATGCATGGCACCCATTCCATGGGTCCCAGCTCTCCAGGTTGAAGGGAATATTACTACAGCTATAACGTGTACGGGAAACCTAGAGAATGGACACACTGTGAATACGACAGGTTTCTAAAACTCAACGAAGAGCCCCTCTCCTGGTGCTCCGGTTTGACTTTCCAACTGCTTTCCTATCAATCTCCCAACTTGGAGAGACAGCCCCTTTAAGCTCCTGGTTCGCACAGGTTGCCAATTTGGCAGAGGATGAAAGGGAAGAGGGAGAACCAATGAGAGAGTAGCTGCTAGGCATTTGGATGGGCACATGTTACTCTAATTTCCCGGCAGGAAGAAGAATTAACCAAAGTCTCAGCCACCCACCGGGAACCAGTATAGGTCCTGAACCAAAAGTTTGGACTTGCGTTCAGCTCACAAAAAACGAGTTGAAAAATGGAGCTCAGGGGCACAGCAATTCACAAACTGGCAGAGTAATCAAGGCCAACTATCGTCCAAAAATCTGTTGAGGGAAGGCAACGAGGCGGACTTGAAAGCGAGGCAGAATAGCAGGAAACAGATTTCAAGAGGTACGTGGGAATCGCCTGTAAAGCACAGGAAGAGGGGCACAACTTCGACAATGATGCACTTGGCCAAAAAGGGCGTATGCGTTTTCTCCTGAATATATTCAGGGGAAAACGCATACGCCCTTTTTGGCCAAGCAAGCAAGCGGGCAATGCAAATCTGCACTACAAAGAAGTATCACTTCCCACCGGTCAAAAGGGACATCCACAAAATGTGTAAAAACCAGAAAGGCAAGAGAGGCCCTGGGGAACAGGGAGCCCTGTTATGCTGATGGGCGGGATGTAAGTTGCCAACTGCCTCACTGGAGGAGTGAATTCTGTTCCCTAAAACAAGTAAACAACAGAGCTACAGAGCCAAGGGCACTTCCAGTCTAGGGAATATACCTTGGGAAAATTGAAAATCCATAAGACAGAGCCACCCCCAAATTGAGGGCTGCACTGCTTACAAGAACCTCAACCTGGGTACACCTGAAATATCCCAGGAAATATAAAAATGGTTCCAAACATTGTGGAACTTACGTACGATGGAATATCCCTCAGCCACGAAATCAATGTCTTAAGACCAGTAGCAGCAAAATGAGTGGATTCAGGTACGATGATTCTAAGTGAAAGAAGTCACACAGGAAAAGAAACTTATCATAAGATATCACTTAGGAAGATCCTGTAAACATGGCTACACATGAACTGAGTTAGGCAAGAGAACAGAGTCTCACATTTAGAAAACACTCTTATGCCTGCTTAAGGGGGAAGGAGAGGTGGGGTGATGCATCAAACCCGAGTTTGATATAAGCACAGGTACCGTTCCAAAAACCAACTATGGAATAGACAAGACCTCCACCTTCCTCAGTGAAAGGGACTCAAAACCCCATATTTCCCGCAGAGGAATAGATCTGACTAGTAAGAATCTTAAAACCTATGTACTGATATGTCTCCGTAAGGGAATCAAGTGTGTCTAGACTGGCATAAACATGGCAGCGAGAATCAGCTCAAACCCACTCTAAAAAGAAATTTCAAAAACAGAACACAGAAACAGGGAAATTCTTTACAATTCCTTCAGGGTCTCTGATGCAACCTGGAATGACCCTATCTACAATGACAGCTGGATGTGGCATAAGGCTGGACACTTGCGACTGAGAGGATTGGTGAGATTGGGTGAGCAATTGCAGACCCTTTAAAGCAATAATGCATGGCACCCATTCCATGGGTCCCAGCTCTCCAGGTTGAAGGGAATATTACTACAGCTATAACGTGTACGGGAAACCTAGAGAATGGACACACTGTGAATACGACAGGTTTCTAAAACTCAACGAAGAGCCCCTCTCCTGGTGCTCCGGTTTGACTTTCCAACTGCTTTCCTATCAATCTCCCAACTTGGAGAGACAGCCCCTTTAAGCTCCTGGTTCTCACAGGTTGCCAATTTGGCAGAGGATGAAAGGGAAGAGGGAGAACCAATGAGAGAGTAGCTGCTAGGCATTTGGATGGGCACATGTCACTCTAATTTCCCGGCAGGAAGAAGAATTAACCAAAGTCTCAGCCACCCACCGGGAACCAGTATAGGTCCTGAACCAAAAGTTTGGACTTGCGTTCAGCTCACAAAAAACGAGTTGAAAAATGGAGCTCAGGGGCACAGCAATTCACAAACTGGCAGAGTAATCAAGGCCAACTATCGTCCAAAAATCTGTTGAGGGAAGGCAACGAGGCGGAATTGAAAGCGAGGCAGAATAGCAGGAAACAGATTTCAAGAGGTACATTGGAATCGCCTGTAAAGCACAGGAAGAGGGGCACAACTTCGACAATGATGCACTTGGCCAAAAAGGGCGTATGCGTTTTCTCCTGAATATATTCAGGAGAAAACGCATACGCTCTTTTTGGCTCAGCAAGCAAGCGGGCAATGCAAATCTGCACTACAAAGAAGTATCACTTCCCACCGGTCAAAAGGGACATCCACAAAATATGTAAAAACCAGAAAGGCAAGACAAGCCCTGGAGAACAGGGATCCCTGTTATGCTGATGGGCAGGATGTAAGTTGCCAACTGCCTCACTGGAGGAGTGCATTGTGTTCCCTAAAACAAGTAAACAACAGAGCTACAGAGCCAAGGGCACTTCCAGTCTAGGGAATATACCTTGGGAAAACTGAAAATCCATAAGACAGAGCCACCCCCAAATTGAGGGATGCACTGCTTACAAGAACCTCAACCTGGGTACACCTGAAATATCCCAGGAAATATAAAAATGGTTCCAAACATTGTGGAAATTACGTACGATGGAATATCCCTCAGCCACGAAATCAATGTCATAAGACGTGTAGCAGCAAAATGAGTGGATTCAGGTACGATGATTCTAAGTGAAAGAAGTCACACAGGAAAAGAATCTTATCATAAGATATCACTTAGGAAGATCCTGTAAACATGGCTACACATGAACTGAGTTAGGCAAGAGAACAGAGTCTCACAAATTTGAAAACTCTCTTATGCCTGCTTAAGGGGGAAGGAGAGGTGGGGTGATGCATCAAACCCGAGTTTGATATAAGCACAGGTACCGTTCCAAAAACCAACTATGGAATAGACAAGACCTCCACCTTCCACAGTGAAAGGGACTCAAAACCCCATATTTCCCGCAGAGGAATAGATCTGACTAGTAAGAATCTTAAAACCTATGTATTGATATGTCTCCGTAAGGGAATCAAGTGTGTCTAGACTGGCATAAACATGGCAGCGAGAAACAGCTCAAACCCACTCTAAAAAGGAATTTCAAAAACAGAACAAAGAAACCGGTAAATTCTTTACAATTCCTTCAGGGTCTCTGATGCAACCTGGAATGACCCTATCTACAATGACAGCTGGAAGTGGCATAAGGCTGGACACTTGCAACTGAGAGGATTGGTGAGATTGGGTGAGCAATTGCAGACCCTTTAAAGCAATAATGCATGGCACCCATTCCATGGGTCCCAGCTCTCCAGGTTGAAGGGAATATTACTACAGCTATAACGTGTACGGGAAACCCAGAGAATGGACACACTGTGAATACGACAGGTTTCTAAAACTCAACGAAGAGCCCCTCTCCTGGTGCTCCGGTTTGACTTTCCAACTGCTTTCCTATCAATCTCCCAACTTGGAGAGACAGCCCCTTTAAGCTCCTGGTTCGCACATGTTGCCAATTTGGCAGAGGATGAAAGGGAAGAGGGAGAACCAATGAGAGAGTAGCTGCTAGGCATTTGGATGGGCACATGTCACTCTAATTTCCTGGCAGGAAGAAGAATTAACCAAAGTCTCAGCCACCCACCGGGAACCAGTATAGGTCCTGAACCAAAAGTTTGGACTTGCGTTCAGCTCACAAAAAACGAGTTGAAAAATGAGCTCAGGGGCACAGCAATTCACAAACTGGCAGAGTAATCAAGGCCAACTATCGTCCAAAAATCTGTTGAGGGAAGGCAACGAGGCGCACTTGAAAGCGAGGCAGAATAGCAGGAAACAGATTTCAAGAGGTACGTTGGAATCGCCTGTAAAGCACAGGAAGAGGGGCACAACTTCGACAATGATGCACTTGGCCAAAAAGGGCGTATGCTTTTTCTCCTGAATATATTCAGGAGAAAACGCATACGCCCTTTTTGGCCAAGCAAGCAAGCGGGCAATGCAAATCTGCACTACAAAGAAGTATCACTTCCCACCGGTCAAAAGGGACATCCACAAATTGTGTAAAAACCAGAAAGGAAAGAGAGGCCCTGGAGAACAGGGAGCCCTGTTATGCTGATGGGCGGGATGTAAGTTGCCAACTGCCTCACTGGAGGAGTGAATTGTGTTCCCTAAAACAAGTAAACAACAGAGCTACAGAGCCAAGGGCACTTCCAGTCTAGGGAATATACCTTGGGAAAACTGAAAATCCATAAGACAGAGCCACCCCCAAATTGAGGGCTGCACTGCTTACAAGAACCTCAACCTGGGTACACCTGAAATATCCCAGGAAATATAAAAATGGTTCCAAACATTGTGGAACTTACGTACGATGGAATATCCCTCAGCCACGAAATCAATGTCATAAGACCAGTAGCAGCAAAATGAGTGGATTCAGGTACGATGATTCTAAGTGCAAGAAGTCACACAGGAAAAGAAACTTATCATAAGATATCACTTAGGAAGATCCTGTAAACATGGCTACACATGAACTGAGTTAGGCAAGAGAACAGAGTCTCACATTTAGAAAAAACTCTTACGCCTGCTTAAGGGGGAAGGAGAGGTGGGGTGATGCATCAAACCCGAGTTTGATATAAGCACAGGTACCGTTCCAAAAACCAACTATGGAATAGACAAGACCTACACATTCCTCAGTGAAAGGGACTCAAAACCCCATATTTCCCGCAGAGGAATAGATCTGACTAGTAAGAATCTTAAAACCTATGTACTGATATGTCTCCGTAAGGGAATCAAGTGTGTCTAGACTGGCATAAACATGGCAGCGAGAATCAGCTCAAACCCACTCTAAAAAGGAATTTCAAAAACAGAACAAAGAAACAGGGAAATTCTACACAATTCCTTCAGGGTCTCTGATGCAACCTGGAATGACCCTATCTACAATGACAGCTGGATGTGGCATAAGGCTGGACACTTGGGACTGAGAGGATTGGTGAGATTGGGTGAGCAATTGCAGACCCTTTAAAGCAATAATGCATGGCACCCATTCCATGGGTCCCAGCTCTCCAGGTTGAAGGGAATATTACTACAGCTATAACGTGTACGGGAAACCTAGAGAATGGACACACTGTGAATACGACAGGTTTCTAAAACTCAACGAAGAGCCCCTCTCCTGGTGCTCCGGTTTGACTTTCCAACTGCTTTCCTATCAATCTCCCAACTTGGAGAGACAGCCCCTTTAATCTCCTGGTTCGCACAGGTTGCCAATTTGGCAGAGGATGAAAGGGAAGAGGGAGAACCAATGAGAGAGTAGCTGCTAGGCATTTGGATGGGCACATGTCACTCTAATTTCCCGGCAGGAAGAAGAATTAACCAAAGTCTCAGCCACCCACCGGGAACCAGTATAGGTCCTGAACCAAAAGTTTGGCCTTGCGTTCAGCTCAGGAAAAACGAGTTGAAAAATGGAGCTCAGGGGCACAGCAATTCACAAACTGGCAGAGTAATCAAGGCCAACTATCGTCCAAAAATCTGTTGAGGGAAGGCAACGAGGCGGAATTGAAAGCGAGGCAGAATAGCAGGAAACAGATTTCAAGAGGTACATTGGAATCGCCTGTAAAGCACAGGAAGAGGGGCACAACTTCGACAATGATGCACTTGGCCAAAAAGGGTGTATGCGTTTTCTCCTGAATATATTCAGGAGAAAACGCATACGCCCTTTTTGGCCAAGCAAGCAAGCGGGCAATGCAAATCTGCACTACAAAGAAGTATCACTTCCCACCGGTCAAAAGGGACATCCGCAAAATGTGTAAAAAACCAGAAAGGCAAGACAGGCCCTGGAGAACAGGGAGCCCTGTTATGCTGATGGGCGGGATGTAAGTTGCCAACTGCCTCACTGGAGGAGTGCATTGTGTTCCCTAAAACAAGTAAACAACAGAGCTACAGAGCCAAGTGCACTTCCAGTCTAGGGAATATACCTTGGGAAAACTGAAAATCCATAAGACAGAGCCACCCCCAAATTGAGGGCTGCACTGCTTACAAGAACCTCAACCTGGGTACACCTGAAATATCCCAGGCAATATAAAAATGGTTCCAAACATTGTGGAACTTACGTACGATGGAATATCCCTCAGCCACGAAATCAATGTCATAAGACCAGTAGGAGCAAAATGAGTGGATTCAGGTACGATGATTCTAAGTGAAAGAAGTCACACAGGAAAAGAAACTTATCATAAGATATCACTTAGGAAGATCCTGTAAACATGGCTACACATGAACTGAGTTAGGCAAGAGAACAGAGTCTCACATTTAGAAAAAACTCTTATGCCTGCTTAAGGGGGAAGGAGAGGTGGGGTGATGCATCAAACCCGAGTTTGATATAAGCACAGGTACCGTTCCAAAAACCAACTATGGAATAGACAAGACCTACACCTTCCTCAGTGAAAGGGACTCAAAACCCCATATTTCCCGCAGAAGAATCGATCTGACTAGTAAGAATCTTAAAACCTATGTACTGATATGTCTCCGTAAGGGAATCAAGTGTGTCTAGACTGGCATAAACAGGGCAGCGAGAATCAGCTCAAAACCACTCTAAAAAGGAATTTCAAAAACAGAACAAAGAAACAGGGAAATTCTTTACAATTCCTTCAGGGTCTCTGATGCAACCTGGAATGACCCTATCTACAATGACAGCTGGATGTGGCATAAGGCTGGACACTTGCGACTGAGAGGATTGGTGAGATTGGGTGAGCAATTGCAGACCCTTTAAAGCAATAATGCATGGCACCCATTCCATGGGTCCCAGCTCTCCAGGTTGAAGGGAATATTACTACAGCTATAACGTGTACGGGAAACCTAGAGAATGGACACACTGTGAATACGACAGGTTTCTAAAACTCAACGAAGAGCCCCTCTCCTGGTGCTCCGGTTTGACTTTCCAACTGCTTTCCTATCAATCTCCCAACTTGGAGAGACAGCCCCTTTAATCTCCTGGTTCGCACAGGTTGCCAATTTGGCAGAGGATGAAAGGGAAGAGGGAGAACCAATGAGAGAGTAGCTGCTAGGCATTTGGATGGGCACATGTCACTCTAATTTCCCGGCAGGAAGAAGAATTAACCAAAGTCTCAGCCACCCACCGGGAACCAGTATAGGTCCTGAACCAAAAGTTTGGACTTGCGTTCAGCTCACAAAAAACGAGTTGAAAAATGGAGCTCAGGGGCACAGCAATTCACAAACTGGCAGAGTAATCAAGGCCAACTATCGTCCAAAAATCTGTTGAGGGAAGGCAACGAGGCGGACTTGAAAGCGAGGCAGAATAGCAGGAAACAGATTTCAAGAGGTACGTTGGAATCGCCTGTAAAGCACAGGAAGAGGGGCACAACTTCGACAATGATGCACTTGGCCAAAAAGGGCGTATGCGTTTTCTCCTGAATATATTCAGGAGAAAACGCATACGCCCTTTTTGGCCAAGCAAGCAAGCGGGCAATGCAAATCTGCACTACAAAGAAGTATCACTTCCCACCGGTCAAAAGGGACATCCACAAAATGTGTAAAAACCAGAAAGGCAAGAGAGGCCCTGGGGAACAGGGAGCCCTGTTATGCTGATGGGCGGGATGTAAGTTGCCAACTGCCTCACTGGAGGAGTGAATTCTGTTCCCTAAAACAAGTAAACAACAGAGCTACAGAGCCAAGGGCACTTCCAGTCTAGGGAATATACCTTGGGAAAATTGAAAATCCATAAGACAGAGCCACCCCCAAATTGAGGGCTGCACTGCTTACAAGAACCTCAACCTGGGTACACCTGAAATATCCCAGGAAATATAAAAATGGTTCCAAACATTGTGGAACTTACGTACGATGGAATATCCCTCAGCCACGAAATCAATGTCATAAGACCAGTAGCAGCAAAATGAGTGGATTCAGGTACGATGATTCTAAGTGAAAGAAGTCACACAGGAAAAGAAACTTATCATAAGATATCACTTAGGAAGATCCTGTAAACATGGCTACACATGAACTGAGTTAGGCAAGAGAACAGAGTCTCACATTTAGAAAAAACTCTTATGCCTGCTTAAGGGGGAAGGAGAGGTGGGGTGATGCATCAAACCCGAGTTTGATATAAGCACAGGTACCGTTCCAAAAACCAACTATGGAATAGACAAGACCTCCACCTTCCTCAGTGAAAGGGACTCAAAACCCCATATTTCCCGCAGAGGAATAGATCTGACTAGTAAGTATCTTAAAACCTATGTACTGATATGTCTCCGTAAGGGAATCAAGTGTGTCTAGACTGGCATAAACATGGCAGCGAGAATCAGCTCAAACCCACTCTAAAAAGAAATTTCAAAAACAGAACAATGAAACAGGGAAATTCTTTACAATTCCTTCAGGGTCTCTGATGCAACCTGGAATGACCCTATCTACAATGACAGCTGGATGTGGCATAAGGCTGGACTCTTGCGACTGAGAGGATTGGTGAGATTGGGTGAGCAATTGCAGACCCTTTAAAGCAATAATGCATGGCACACATTCCATGGGTCCCAGCTCTCCAGGTTGAAGGGAATATTACTACAGCTATAACGTGTACGGGAAACCTAGAGAATGGACACACTGTGAATACGACAGGTTTCTAAAACTCAACGAAGAGCCCCTCTCCTGGTGCTCCGGTTTGACTTTCCAACTGCTTTCCTATCAATCTCCCAACTTGGAGAGACAGCCCCTTTAAGCTCCTGGTTCTCACAGGTTGCCAATTTGGCAGAGGATGAAAGGGAAGAGGGAGAACCAATGAGAGAGTAGCTGCTAGGCATTTGGATGGGCACATGTCACTCTAATTTCCAGGCAGGAAGAAGAATTAACCAAAATCTCAGCCACCCACCGGGAACAAGTATAGGTCTTGAACGAAAAGTTTGGACTTGCGTTCAGCTCACAAAAAACGAGTTGAAAAATGGAGCTCAGGGGCACAGCAATTCACAAACTGGCAGAGTAATCAAGGCCAACTATCGTCCAAAAATCTGTTGAGGGAAGGCAACGAGGCGGACTTGAAAGCGAGGCAGAATAGCAGGAAACAGATTTCAAGAGGTACGTTGGAATCACCTGTAAAGCACAGGAAGAGGGGCACAACTTCGACAATGATGCACTTGGCCAAAAAGGGCGTATGCGTTTTCTCCTGAATATATTCAGGAGAAAACGCATACGCCCTTTTTGGCTCAGCAAGCAAGCGGGCAATGCAAATCTGCACTACAAAGAAGTATCACTTCCCACCGGTCAAAAGGGACATCCACAAAATGTGTAAAAACCAGAAAGGCAAGACAGGCCCTGGAGAACAGGGATCCCTGTTATGCTGATGGGCAGGATGTAAGTTGCCAACTGCCTCACTGGAGGAGTGCATTGTGTTCCCTAAAACAAGTAAACAACAGAGCTACAGAGCCAAGGGCACTTCCAGTCTAGGGAATATACCTTGGGAAAACTGAAAATCCATAAGACAGAGCCACCCCCAAATTGAGGGATGCACTGCTTACAAGAACCTCAACCTGGGTACACCTGAAATATCCCAGGAAATATAAAAATGGTTCCAAACATTGTGGAAATTACGTACGATGGAATATCCCTCAGCCACGAAATCAATGTCATAAGACCTGTAGCAGCAAAATGAGTGGATTCAGGTACGATGATTCTAAGTGAAAGAAGTCACACAGGAAAAGAAACTTATCATAAGATATCACTTAGGAAGATCCTGTAAACATGGCTACACATGAACTGAGTTAGGCAAGAGAACAGAGTCTCACATTTAGAAAACACTCTTATGCCTGCTTAAGGGGGAAGGAGAGGTGGGGTGATGCATCAAACCCGAGTTTGATATAAGCACAGGTACCGTTCCAAAAACCAACTATGGAATAGACAAGACCTCCATCTTCCTCAGTGAAAGGGACTCAAAACCCCATATTTCCCACAGAGGAATAGATCTGACTAGTAAGAATCTTAAAACCTATGTATTGATATGTCTCCGTAAGGGAATCAAGTGTGTCTAGACTGGCATAAACATGGCAGCGAGAAACAGCTCAAACCCACTCTAAAAAGGAATTTGAAAAACAGAACAAAGAAACAGGTAAATTCTTTACAATTCCTTCAGGGTCTCTGATGCAACCTGGAATGACCCTATCTACAATGACAGCTGGAAGTGGCATAAGGCTGGACACTTGCGACTGAGAGGATTGGTGAGATTGGGTGAGCAATTGCAGACCCTTTAAAGCAATAATGCATGGCACCCATTCCATGGGTCCCAGCTCTCCAGGTTGAAGGGAATATTACTACAGCTATAACGTGTACAGGAAACCTAGAGAATGGACACACTGTGAATACGACAGGTTTCTAAAACTCAACGAAGAGCCCCTCTCCTGGTGCTCCGGTTTGACTTTCCAACTGCTTTCCTATCAATCTCCCAACTTGGAGAGACAGCCCCTTTAAGCTCCTGGTTCGCACAGGTTGCCAATTTGGCAGAGGATGAAAGGGAAGAGGGAGAACCAATGAGAGAGTAGCTGCTAGGCATTTGGATGGGCACATGTCACTCTAATTTCCTGGCAGGAAGAAGAATTAACCAAAGTCTCAGCCACCCACCGGGAACCAGTATAGGTCCTGAACCAAAAGTTTGGACTTGCGTTCAGCTCACAAAAAACGAGTTGAAAAATGGAGCTCAGGGGCACAGCAATTCACAAACTGGCAGAGTAATCAAGGCCAACTATCGTCCAAAAATCTGTTGAGGGAAGGCAACGAGGCGCACTTGAAAGCGAGGCAGAATAGCAGGAAACAGATTTCAAGAGGTACGTTGGAATCGCCTGTAAAGCACAGGAAGAGGGGCACAACTTCGACAATGATGCACTTGGCCAAAAAGGGCGTATGCGTTTTCTCCTGAATATATTCAGGAGAAAACGCATACGCCCTTTTTGGCCAAGCAAGCAAGCGGGCAATGCAAATCTGCACTACAAAGAAGTATCACTTCCCACCGGTCAAAAGGGACATCCACAAAATGTGTAAAAACCAGAAAGGAAAGAGAGGCCCTGGAGAACAGGGAGCCCTGTTATGCTGATGGGCGGGATGTAAGTTGCCAACTGCCTCACTGGAGGAGTGAATTGTGTTCCCTAAAACAAGTAAACAACAGAGCTACAGAGCCAAGGGCACTTCCAGTCTAGGGAATATACCTTGGGAAAACTGAAAATCCATAAGACAGAGCCACCCCCAAATTGAGGGCTGCACTGCTTACAAGAACCTCAACCTGGGTACACCTGAAATATCCCAGGAAATATAAAAATGGTTCCAAACATTGTGGAACTTACGTACAATGGAATATCCCTCAGCCACGAAATCAATGTCATAAGACCAGTAGCAGCAAAATGAGTGGATTCAGGTACGATGATTCTAAGTGAAAGAAGTCACACAGGAAAAGAAACTTATCATAAGATATCACTTAGGAAGATCCTGTAAACATGGCTACACATGAACTGAGTTAGGCAAGAGAACAGAGTCTCACATTTAGAAAAAACTCTTATGCCTGCTTAAGGGGGAAGGAGAGGTGGGGTGATGCATCAAACCCGAGTTTGATATAAGCACAGGTACCGTTCCAAAAACCAACTATGGAATAGACAAGACCTCCACCTTCCTCAGTGAAAGGGACTCAAAACCCCATATTTCCTGCAGAGGAATAGATCTGACTAGTAAGAATCTTAAAACCTATGTACCGATATGTCTCCGTAAGGGAATCAAGTGTGTCTAGACTGGCATAAACATGGCAGCGAGAATCAGCTCAAACCCACTCTAAAAAGGAATTTCAAATACAGAACAAAGAAACAGGGAAATTCTTTACAATTCCTTCAGGGTCTCTGATGCAACCTGGAATGACCCTATCTACAATGACAGCTTGATGTGGCATAAGGCTGGACACTTGCGACTGAGAGGACTGGTGAGATAGGGTGAGCAATTGCAGACCCTTTAAAGCAATAATGCATGGCACCCATTCCATGGGTCCCAGCTCTCCAGGTTGAAGGGAATATTACTACAGCTATAACGTGTACGGGAAACCTAGAGAATGGACACACTGTGAATACGACAGGTTTCTAAAACTCAACAAAGAACCCCTCTCCTGGTGCTCCGGTTTGACTTTCCAACTGCTTTCCTATCAATCTCCCAACTTGGAGAGACAGCCCCTTTAAGCTCCTGGTTCGCACAGGTTGCCAATTTGGCAGAGGATGAAAGGGAAGAGGGAGAACCAATGAGAGAGTAGCTGCTAGGCATTTGGATGGGCACATGTCACTCTAATTTTCTGGCAGGAAGAAGAATTAACCAAAGTCTCAGCCACCCACCGGGAACCAGTATAGGTCCTGAACCAAAAGTTTGGACTTGCGTTCAGCTCACAAAAAACGAGTTGAAAAATGGAGCTCAGGGGCACAGCAATTCACAAACTGGCAGAGTAATCAAGGCCAACTATCGTCCAAAAATCTGTTGAGGGAAGGCAACGAGGCGCACTTGAAAGCGAGGCAGAATAGCAGGAAACAGATTTCAAGAGGTACGTTGGAATCGCCTGTAAAGCACAGGAAGAGGGGCACAACTTCGACAATGATGCACTTGGCCAAAAAGGGCGTATGCGTTTTCTCCTGAATATATTCAGGAGAAAACGCATACGCCCTTTTTGGCCAAGCAAGCAAGCGGGCAATGCAAATCTGCACTACAAAGAAGTATCACTTCCCACCGGTCAAAAGGGACATCCACAAAATGTGTAAAAACCAGAAAGGCAAGACAGGCCCTGGAGAACAGGGAGCCTTGTTATGCTGATGGGCGGGATGTAAGTTGCCAACTGCCTCACTGGAGGAGTGCATTGTGTTCCCTAAAACAAGTAAACAACAGAGCTACAGAGCCAAGGGCACTTCCGGTCTAGGGAATATACCTTGGGAAAACTGAAAATCCATAAGACAGAGCCACCCCCAAATTGAGGGCTGCACTGCTTACAAGAACCTCAACCTGGGTACACCTGGAATATCCCAGGAAATACAAAAATGGTTCGAAACATTGTGGAGCTTACGTACGATGGAATATCCCTCAGCCATGAAATCAATGTCATAAGACCAGTAGCAGCAAAATTAGTGGATTCAGGTACGATGATTCTAAGTGAAAGAAGTCACACAGAAAAAGAAACTTATCATAAGATATCACTTAGGAAGATCCTGTAAACATGGCTACACATGAACTGAGTTAGGCAAGAGAACAGAGTCTCACATTTAGAAAACACTCTTATGCCTGCTTAAGGGGGAAGGAGAGGTGGGGTGATGCATCAAACCCGAGTTTGATATAAGCACAGGTACCGTTCCAAAAACCAACTATGGAATAGACAAGACCTACACCTTCCTCAGTGAAAGGGACTCAAAACCCCATATTTCCCGCAGAGGAATAGATCTGACTAGTAAGAATCTTAAAACCTATGTACTGATATGTCTCCGTAAGGGAATCAAGTGTGTCTAGACTGGCATAAACATGGCAGCGAGAATCAGCTCAAACCCACTCTAAAAAGGAATTTCAAAAACAGAACAAAGAAACAGGGAAATTCTTTACAATTCCTTCAGGGTCTCTGATGCAACCTGGAATGACCCTATCTACAATGACAGCTGGATGTGGCATAAGGCTGGACACTTGGGACTGAGAGGATTGGTGAGATTGGGTGAGCAAATGCAGACCCTTTAAAGCAATAATGCATGGCACCCATTCCATGGGTCCCAGCTCTCCAGGTTGAAGGGAATATTACTACAGCTATAACGTGTACGGGAAACCTAGAGCATGGACACACTGTGAATACGACAGGTTTCTAAAACTCAACGAAGAGCCCCTCTCCTGGTGCTCCGGTTTGACTTTCCAACTGCTTTCCTATCAATCTCCCAACTTGGAGAGACAGCCCCTTTAAGCTCCTGGTTCGCACAGGTTGCCAATTTGGCAGAGGATGTAAGGGAAGAGGGAGAACCAATGAGAGAGTAGCTGCTAGGCATTTGGATGGGCACATGTCACTCTAATTTCCCGGCAGGAAGAAGAATTAACCAAAGTCTCAGCCACCCACCGGGAACCAGTATAGGTCCTGAACCAAAAGTTTGGACTTGCGTTCAGCTCACAAAAAACGAGTTGAAAAATGGAGCTCAGGGGCACAGCAATTCACAAACTGGCAGAGTAATCAAGGCCAACTATCGTCCAAAAATCTGTTGAGGGAAGGCAACGAGGCGCACTTGAAAGCGAGGCAGAATAGCAGGAAACAGATTTCAAGAGGTACGTTGGAATCGCCTGTAAAGCACAGGAAGAGGGGCACAACTTCGACAATGATGCACTTGGCCAAAAAGGGCGTATGCGTTTTCTCCTGAATATATTCAGGAGAAAACGCATACGCTCTTTTTGGCTCAGCAAGCAAGCGGGCAATGCAAATCTGCACTACAAAGAAGTATCACTTCCCACCGGTCAAAAGGGACATCCACAAAATGTGTAAAAACCAGAAAGGCAAGACAGGCCCTGGAGAACAGGGATCCCTGTTATGCTGATGGGAAGGATGTAAGTTGCCAACTGCCTCACTGGAGGAGTGCATTGTGTTCCCTAAAACAAGTAAACAACAGAGCTACAGAGCCAAGGGCACTTCCAGTCTAGGGAATATACCTTGGGAAAACTGAAAATCCATAAGACAGAGCCACCCCCAAATTGAGGGATGCACTGCTTACAAGAACCTCAACCTGGGTACACCTGAAATATCCCAGGAAATATAAAAATGGTTCCAAACATTGTGGAAATTACGTACGATAGAATATCCCTCAGCCACGAAATCAATGTCATAAGACCAGTAGCAGCAAAATGAGTGGATTCAGGTACGATGATTCTAAGTGAAAGAAGTCACACAGGAAAAGAAACTTATCATAAGATATCACTTAGGAAGATCCTGTAAACATGGCTACACATGAACTGAGTTAGGCAAGAGAACAGAGTCTCACATTTAGAAAACACTCTTATGCCTGCTTAAGGGGGAAGGAGAGGTGGGGTGATGCATCAAACCCGAGTTTGATATAAGCACAGGTACCGTTCCAAAAACCAACTATGGAATAGACAAGACCTCCACCTTCCTCAGTGAAAGGGACTCAAAACCCCATATTTCCCGCAGAGGAATAGATCTGACTAGTAAGAATCTTAAAACCTATGTATTGATATGTCTCCGTAAGGGAATCAAGTGTGTCTAGACTGGCATAAACATGGCAGCGAGAAACAGCTCAAACCCACTCTAAAAAGGAATTTCAAAAACAGAACAAAGAAACAGGTAAATTCTTTACAATTCCATCAGGGTCTCTGATGCAACCTGGAATGACCCTATCTACAATGACAGCTGGAAGTGGCATAAGGCTGGACACTTGCGACTGAGAGGATTGGTGAGATTGGGTGAGCAATTGCAGACCCTTTAAAGCAATAATGCATGGCACCCATTCCATGGGTCCCAGCTCTCCAGGTTGAAGGGAATATTACTACAGCTATAACGTGTACGGGAAACCTAGAGAATGGACACACTGTGAATACGACAGGTTTCTAAAACTCAACGAAGAGCCCCTCTCCTGGTGCTCCGGTTTGACTTTCCAACTGCTTTCCTATCAATCTCCCAACTTGGAGAGACAGCCCCTTTAAGCTCCTGGTTCGCACAGGTTGCCAATTTGGCAGAGGATGAAAGGGAAGAGGGAGAACCAATGAGAGAGTAGCTGCTAGGCATTTGGATGGGCACATGTCACTCTAATTTCCTGGCAGGAAGAAGAAGTAACCAAAGTCTCAGCCGCCCACCGGGAACCAGTAGAGGTCCTGAACCAAAAGTTTGGACTTGCGTTCAGCTCACAAAAAACGAGTTGAAAAATGGAGCTCAGGGGCACAGCAATTCACAAACTGGCAGAGTAATCAAGGCCAACTATCGTCCAAAAATCTGTTGAGGGAAGGCAACGAGGCGGACTTGAAAGCGAGGCAGAATAGCAGGAAACAGATTTCAAGAGGTACGTTGGAATCGCCTGTAAAGCACAGGAAGAGGGCCACAACTTCGACAATGATGCACTTGGCCAAAAAGGGCGTATGCGTTTTCTCCTGAATATATTCAGGAGAAAACGCATACGCCCTTTTTGGCCAAGCAAGCAAGCGGGCAATGCAAATCTGCACTACAAAGAAGAATCACTTCCCACCGGTCAAAAGGGACATCCACAAAATGTGTAAAAACCAGAAAGGCAAGACAGGCCCTGGAGAACAGGGATCCCTGTTATGCTGATGGGCAGGATGTAAGTTGCCAACTGCCTCACTGGAGGAGTGCATTGTGTTCCCTAAAACAAGTAAACAACAGAGCTACAGAGCCAAGGGCACTTCCAGTCTAGGGAATATACCTTGGGAAAACTGAAAATCCATAAGACAGAGCCACCCCCAAATTGAGGGCTGCACTGCTTACAAGAACCTCAACCTGGGTACACCTGAAATATCCCAGGAAATATAAAAATGGTTCCAAACATTGTGGAAATTACGTACGATGGAATATCCCTCAGCCATGAAATCAATGTCATAAGACCAGTAGCAGCAAAATGAGTGGATTCAGGTACGATGATTCTACGTGAAAGAAGTCACACAGGAAAAGAAACTTATCATAAGATATCACTTAGGAAGATCCTGTAAACATGGCTACACATGAACTGAGTTAGGCAAGAGAACAGAGTCTCACATTTAGAAAACACTCTTATGCCTGCTTAAGGTGGAAGGAGAGGTGGGGTGATGCATCAAACCCGAGTTTGATATAAGCACAGGTACCGTTCCAAAAACCAACTATGGAATAGACAAGACCTACACCTTCCTCAGTGAAAGGGACTCAAAACCCCATATTTCCCGCAGAGGAATAGATCTGACTAGTAAGAATCTTAAAACCTATGTATTGATATGTCTCCGTAAGGGAATCAAGTGTGTCTAGACTGGCATAAACAGGGCAGCGAGAATCAGCTCAAACCCACTCTAAAAAGGAATTTCAAAAACAGAACAAAGAAACAGGGAAATTCTTTACAATTCCTTCAGGGTCTCTGATGCAACCTGGAATGACCCTATCTACAATGACAGCTGGATGTGGCATAATGCTGGACACTTGGGACTGAGAGGATTGGTGAGATTGGGTGAGCAAATGCAGACCCTTTAAAGCAATAATGCATGGCACCCATTCCATGGGTCCCAGCTCTCCAGGTTGAAGGGAATATTACTACAGCTATAAAGTGTACGGGAAACCTAGAGAATGGACACACTGTGAATACGACAGGTTTCTAAAACTCAACGAAGAGCCCCTCTCCTGGTGCTCCGGTTTGACTTTCCAACTGCTTTCCTATCAATCTCCCAACTTGGAGAGACAGCCCCTTTAAGCTCCTGGATCGCACAGGTTGCCAATTTGGCAGAGGATGAAAGGGAAGAGGGAGAACCAATGAGAGAGTAGCTGCTAGGCATTTGGATGGGCACATGTCACTCTAATTTCCTGGCAGGAAGAAGAATTAACCAAAGTCTCAGCCACCCACTGGGAACCAGTATAGGTCCTGAACCAAAAGTTTGGACTTGCGTTCAGCTCACAAAAAACGAGTTGAAAAATGGAGCTCAGGGGCACAGCAATTCACAAACTGGCAGAGTAATCAAGGCCAACTATCGTCCAAAAATCTGTTGAGGGAAGGCAACGAGGCGCACTTGAAAGCGAGGCAGAATAGCAGGAAACAGATTTCAAGAGGTACGTTGGAATCGCCTGTAAAGCACAGGAAGAGGGGCACAACTTCGACAATGATGCACTTGGCCAAAAAGGGCGTATGCGTTTTCTCCTGAATATATTCAGGAGAAAACGCATACGCCCTTTTTGGCCAAGCAAGCAAGCGGGCAATGCAAATCTGCACTACAAAGAAGTATCACTTCCCACCGGTCAAAAGGGACATCCACAAAATGTGAAAAAACCAGAAAGGCAAGACAGGCCCTGGAGAACAGGGAGCCTTGTTATGCTGATGGGCGGGATGTAAGTTGCCAACTGCCTCACTGGAGGAGTGCATTGTTTTCCCTAAAACAAGTAAACAACAGAGCTACAGAGCCAAGGGCACTTCCGGTATAGGGAATATACCTTGGGAAAACTGAAAATCCATAAGACAGAGCCACCCCCAAATTGAGGGCTGCACTGCTTACAAGAACCTCAACCTGGGTACACCTGGAATATCCCAGGAAATATAAAAATGGTTCCAAACATTGTGGAACTTACGTACGATGGAATATCCCTCAGCCACGAAATCAATGTCATAAGACCAGTAGCAGCAAAATGAGTGGATTCAGGTACGATGATTCTAAGTGAAAGAAGTCACACAGGAAAAGAAACTTATCATAAGATATCACTTAGGAAGATCCTGTAAACATGGCTACACATGAACTGAGTTAGGCAAGAGAACAGAGTCTCACATTTAGAAAAAACCCTTATGCCTGCTTAAGGGGGAAGGAGAGGTGGGGTGATGCATCAAACCCGAGTTTGATATAAGCACAGGTACCGTTCCAAAAACAAACTATGGAATAGACAAGACCTACACCTTCCTCAGTGAAAGGGACTCAAAACCCCATATTTCCCGCAGAGGAATAGATCTGACTAGTAAGAATCTTAAAACCTATGTACTGATATGTCTCCGTAAGGGAATCAAGTGTGTCTAGACTGGCATAAACATGGCAGCGAGAATCAGCTCAAACCCACTCTAAAAAGGAATTTCAAATACAGAACAAAGAAACAGGGAAATTCTTTACAATTCCTTCAGGGTCTCTGATGCAACCTGGAATGACCCTATCTACAATGACACCTGGATGTGGCATAAGGCTGGACACTTGCGACTGAGAGGATTGGTGAGATTGGGTGAGCAATTGCAGACCCTTTAAAGCAATAATGCATGGCACCCATTCCATGGGTCCCAGCTCTCCAGGTTGAAGGGAATATTACTACAGCTATAACGTGTACGGGAAACCTAGAGAATGGACACACTGTGAATACGACAGGTTTCTAAAACTCAACGAAGAGCCCCTCTCCTGGTGCTCTGGTTTGACTTTCCAACTGCTTTCCTATCAGTCTCCCAACTTGGAGAGACAGCCCCTTTAAGCTCCTGGTTCGCACAGGTTGCCAATTTGGCAGAGGATGAAAGGGAAGAGGGAGAACCAATGAGAGAGTAGCTGCTAGGCATTTGGATGGGCACATGTCACTCTAATTTCCCGGCAGGAAGAAGAATTAACCAAAGTCTCAGCCACCCACCGGGAACCAGTATAGGTCCTGAACCAAAAGTTTGGACTTGTGTTCAGCTCACAAAAAACGAGTTGAAAAATGGAGCTCAGGGGCACAGCAATTCACAAACTGGCAGAGTAATCAAGGCCAACTATCGTCCAAAAATCTGTTGAGGGAAGGCAACGAGGCGGACTTGAAAGCGAGGCAGAATAGCAGGAAACAGATTTCAAGAGGTACGTTGGACTCGCCTGTAAAGCACAGGAAGAGGGGCACAACATCGACAATGATGCACTTGGCCAAAAAGGGCGTATGCTTTTTCTCCTGAATATATTCAGGAGAAAACGCATACGCCCTTTTTGGCCAAGCAAGCAAGCGGGCAATGCAAATCTGCACTACAAAGAAGTATCACTTCCCACCGGTCAAAAGGGACATCCGCAAAATGTGTAAAAAACCAGAAAGGCAAGACAGGCCCTGGAGAACAGGGAGCCCTGTTATGCTGATGGGCGGGATGTAAGTTGCCAACTGCCTCACTGGAGGAGTGCATTGTGTTCCCTAAAACAAGTAAACAACAGAGCTACAGAGCCAAGGGCACTTCCAGTCTAGGGAATATACCTTGGGAAAACTGAAAATCCATAAGACAGAGCCACCCCCAAATTGAGGGCTGCACTGCTTACAAGAACCTCAACCTGGGTACACCTGAAATATCCCAGGAAATATAAAAATGGTTCCAAACATTGTGGAACTTACGTACGATGGAATACCCCTCAGCCACGAAATCAATGTCATAAGACCAGTAGCAGCAAAATGAGTGGATTCAGGTACGGTGATTCTAAGTGAAAGAAGTCACACAGGAAAAGAAACTTATCATAAGATATCACTTAGGAAGATCCTGTAAACATGGCTACACATGAACTGAGTTAGGCAAGAGAACAGAGTCTCACATTTAGAAAACACTCTTATGCCTGCTTAAGGGGGAAGGAGAGGTGGGGTGATGCATCAAACCCGAGTTTGATATAAGCACAGGTACCGTTCCAAAAACCAACTATGGAATAGACAAGACCTACACCTTCCTCAGTGAAAGGGACTCAAAACCCCATATTTCCCGCAGAGGAATAGATCTGACTAGTAAGAATCTTAAAACCTATGTATTGATATGTCTCCGTAAGGGAATCAAGTGTGTCTAGACTGGCATAAACATGGCAGCGAGAATCAGCTGAAACCCACTCTAAAAAGGAATTTCAAAAACAGAACAAAGAAACAGGGAAATTCTTTACAATTCCTTCAGGGTCTCTGATGCAACCTGGAATGACCCTATCTACAATGACAGCTGGATGTGGCATAAGGCTGGACACTTGGGACTGAGAGGATTGGTGAGATTGGGTGAGCAAATGCAGACCCTTTAAAGCAATAATGCATGGCACCCATTCCATGGGTCCCAGCTCTCCAGGTTGAAGGGAATATTACTACAGCTATAACGTGTACGGGAAACCTAGAGAATGGACACACTGTGAATACGACAGGTTTCTAAAACTCAACGAAGAGCCCCACTCCTGGTGCTCCGGTTTGACTTTCCAACTGCTTTCCTATCAATCTCCCAACTTGGAGAGACAGCCCCTTTAAGCTCCTGGTTCGCACAGGTTGCCAATTTGGCAGAGGATGAAAGGGAAGAGGGAGAACGAATGAGAGAGTAGCTGCTAGGCATTTGGATGGGCACATGTCACTCTAATTTCCCGGCAGGAAGAAGAATTAACCAAAATCTCAGCCACCCACCGGGAACCAGTATAGGTCATGAACCAAAAGTTTCGACTTGCGTTCAGCTCACAAAAAACGAGTTGAAAAATGGAGCTCAGGGGCACAGCAATTCACAAACTGGCAGAGTAATCAAGGCCAACTATCGTCCAAAAATCTGTTGAGGGAAGGCAACGAGGCGGACTTGAAAGCGAGGCAGAATAGCAGGAAACAGATTTCAAGAGGTACGTTGGAATCGCCTGTAAAGCACAGGAAGAGGGCCACAACTTCGACAATGATGCACTTGGCCAAAAAGGGCGTATGCGTTTTCTCCTGAATATATTCAGGAGAAAACGCATACGCTCTTTTTGGCTCAGCAAGCAAGCGGGCAATGCAAATCTGCACTACAAAGAAGAATCACTTCCCACCGGTCAAAAGGGACATCCACAAAATGTGTAAAAACCAGAAAGGCAAGACAGGCCCTGGAGAACAGGGATCCCTGTTATGCTGATGGGCAGGATGTAAGTTGCCAACTGCCTCACTGGAGGAGTGCATTGTGTTCCCTAAAACAAGTAAACAACAGAGCTACAGAGCCAAGGGCACTTCCAGTCTAGGGAATATACCTTGGGAAAACTGAAAATCCATAAGACAGAGCCACCCCCAAATTGAGGGCTGCACTGCTTACAAGAACCTCAACCTGGGTACACCTGAAATATCCCAGGAAATATAAAAATGGTTCCAAACATTGTGGAAATTACGTACGATGGAATATCCCTCAGCCATGAAATCAATGTCATAAGACCAGTAGCAGCAAAATGAGTGGATTCAGGTACGATGATTCTACGTGAAAGAAGTCACACAGGAAAAGAAACTTATCATAAGATATCACTTAGGAAGATCCTGTAAACATGGCTACACATGAACTGAGTTAGGCAAGAGAACAGAGTCTCACATTTAGAAAACACTCTTATGCCTGCTTAAGGTGGAAGGAGAGGTGGGGTGATGCATCAAACCCGAGTTTGATATAAGCACAGGTACCGTTCCAAAAACCAACTATGGAATAGACAAGACCTACACCTTCCTCAGTGAAAGGGACTCAAACCCCATATTTCCCGCAGAGGAATAGATCTGACTAGTAAGAATCTTAAAACCTATGTATTGATATGTCTCCGTAAGGGAATCAAGTGTGTCTAGACTGGCATAAACAGGGCAGCGAGAATCAGCTCAAACCCACTCTAAAAAGGAATTTCAAAAACAGAACAAAGAAACAGGGAAATTCTTTACAATTCCTTCAGGGTCTCTGATGCAACCTGGAATGACCCTATCTACAATGACAGCTGGATGTGGCATAACGCTGGACACTTGGGACTGAGAGGATTGGTGAGATTGGGTGAGCAAATGCAGACCCTTTAAAGCAATAATGCATGGCACCCATTCCATGGGTCCCAGCTCTCCAGGTTGAAGGGAATATTACTACAGCTATAAAGTGTACGGGAAACCTAGAGAATGGACACACTGTGAATACGACAGGTTTCTAAAACTCAACGAAGAGCCCCTCTCCTGGTGCTCCGGTTTGACTTTCCAACTGCTTTCCTATCAATCTCCCAACTTGGAGAGACAGCCCCTTTAAGCTCCTGGATCGCACAGGTTGCCAATTTGGCAGAGGATGAAAGGGAAGAGGGAGAACCAATGAGAGAGTAGCTGCTAGGCATTTGGATTGGCACATGTCACTCTAATTTCCTGGCAGGAAGAAGAATTAACCAAAGTCTCAGCCACCCACCGGGAACCAGTATAGGTCCTGAACCAAAAGTTTGGACTTGCGTTCAGCTCACAAAAAACGAGTTGAAAAATGGAGCTCAGGGGCACAGCAATTCACAAACTGGCAGAGTAATCAAGGCCAACTATCGTCCAAAAATCTGTTGAGGGAAGGCAACGAGGCGCACTTGAAAGCGAGGCAGAATAGCAGGAAACAGATTTCAAGAGGTACGTTGGAATCGCCTGTAAAGCACAGGAAGAGGGGCATAACTTCGACAATGATGCACTTGGCCAAAAAGGGCGTATGCGTTTTCTCCTGAATATATTCAGGAGAAAACGCATACGCCCTTTTTGGCCAAGCAAGCAAGCGGGCAATGCAAATCTGCACTACAAAGAAGTATCACTTCCCACCGGTCAAAAGGGACATCCACAAAATGTGAAAAAACCAGAAAGGCAAGACAGGCCCTGGAGAACAGGGAGCCTTGTTATGCTGATGGGCGGGATGAAAGTTGCCAACTGCCTCACTGGAGGAGTGCATTGTTTTCCCTAAAACAAGTAAACAACAGAGCTACAGAGCCAAGGGCACTTCCGGTCTAGGGAATATACCTTGGGAAAACTGAAAATCCATAAGACAGAGCCACCCCCAAATTGAGGGCTGCACTGCTTACAAGAACCTCAACCTGGGTACACCTGGAATATCCCAGGAAATATAAAAATGGTTCCAAACATTGTGGAACTTACGTACGATGGAATATCCCTCAGCCACGAAATCAATGTCATAAGACCAGTAGCAGCAAAATGAGTGGATTCAGGTACGATGATTCTAAGTGAAAGAAGTCACACAGGAAAAGAAACTTATCATAAGATATCACTTAGGAAGATCCTGTAAACATGGCTACACATGAACTGAGTTAGGCAAGAGAACAGAGTCTCACATTTAGAAAAAACCCTTATGCCTGCTTAAGGGGGAAGGAGAGGTGGGGTGATGCATCAAACCCGAGTTTGATATAAGCACAGGTACCGTTCCAAAAACCAACTATGGAATAGACAAGACCTACACCTTCCTCAGTGAAAGGGACTCAAAACCCCATATTTCCCGCAGAGGAATAGATCTGACTAGTAAGAATCTTAAAACCTATGTACTGATATGTCCCCGTAAGGGAATCAAGTGTGTCTAGACTGGCATAAACATGGCAGCGAGAATCAGCTCAAACCCACTCTAAAAAGGAATTTCAAATACAGAACAAAGAAACAGGGAAATTCTTTACAATTCCTTCAGGGTCTCTGATGCAACCTGGAATGACCCTATCTACAATGACAGCTGGATGTGGCATAAGGCTGGACACTTGCGACTGAGAGGATTGGTGAGATTGGGTGAGCAATTGCAGACCCTTTAAAGCAATAATGCATGGCACCCATTCCATGGGTCCCAGCTCTCCAGGTTGAAGGGAATATTACTACAGCTATAACGTGTACGGGAAACCTAGAGAATGGACACACTGTGAATACGACAGGTTTCTAAAACTCAACGAAGAGCCCCTCTCCTGGTGCTCTGGTTTGACTTTCCAACTGCTTTCCTATCAATCTCCCAACTTGGAGAGACAGCCCCTTTAAGCTCCTGGTTCGCACAGGTTGCCAATTTGGCAGAGGATGAAAGGGAAGAGGGAGAACCAATGAGAGAGTAGCTGCTAGGCATTTGGATGGGCACATGTCACTCTAATTTCCCGGCAGGAAGAAGAATTAACCAAAGTCTCAGCCAACCACCGGGAACCAGTATAGGTCCTGAACCAAAAGTTTGGACTTGTGTTCAGCTCACAAAAAACGAGTTGAAAAATGGAGCTCAGGGGCACAGCAATTCACAAACTGGCAGAGTAATCAAGGCCAACTATCGTCCAAAAATCTGTTGAGGGAAGGCAACGAGGCGGACTTGAAAGCGAGGCAGAATAGCAGGAAACAGATTTCAAGAGGTACGTTGGACTCGCCTGTAAAGCACAGGAAGAGGGGCACAACATCGACAATGATGCACTTGGCCAAAAAGGGCGTATGCGTTTTCTCCTGAATATATTCAGGAGAAAACGCATACGCCCTTTTTGGCCAAGCAAGCAAGCGGGCAATGCAAATCTGCACTACAAAGAAGTATCACTTCCCACCGGTCAAAAGGGACATCCACAAAATGTGTAAAAAACCAGAAAGGCAAGACAGGCCCTGGAGAACAGGGAGCCCTGTTATGCTGATGGGCGGGATGTAAGTTGCCAACTGCCTCACTGGAGGAGTGCATTGTGTTCCCTAAAACAAGTAAACAACAGAGCTACAGAGCCAAGGGCACTTCCAGTCTAGGGAATATACCTTGGGAAAACTGAAAATCCATAAGACAGAGCCACCCCCAAATTGAGGGCTGCACTGCTTACAAGAACCTCAACCTGGGTACACCTGAAATATCCCAGGAAATATAAAAATGGTTCCAAACATTGTGGAACTTACGTACGATGGAATACCCCTCAGCCACGAAATCAATGTCATAAGACCAGTAGCAGCAAAATGAGTGGATTCAGGTACGGTGATTCTAAGTGAAAGAAGTCACACAGGAAAAGAAACTTATCATAAGATATCACTTAGGAAGATCCTGTAAACATGGCTACACATGAACTGAGTTAGGCAAGAGAACAGAGTCTCACATTTAGAAAACACTCTTATGCCTGCTTAAGGGGGAAGGAGAGGTGGGGTGATGCATCAAACCCGAGTTTGATATAAGCACAGGTACCGTTCCAAAAACCAACTATGGAATAGACAAGACCTACACCTTCCTCAGTGAAAGGGACTCAAAACCCCATATTTCCCGCAGAGGAATAGATCTGACTAGTAAGAATCTTAAAACCTATGTATTGATATGTCTCCGTAAGGGAATCAAGTGTGTCTAGACTGGCATAAACATGGCAGCGAGAATCAGCTCAAACCCACTCTAAAAAGGAATTTCAAAAACAGAACAAAGAAACAGGGAAATTCTTTACAATTCCTTCAGGGTCTCTGATGCAACCTGGAATGACCCTATCTACAATGACAGCTGGATGTGGCATAAGGCTGGACACTTGGGACTGAGAGGATTGGTGAGATTGGGTGAGCAAATGCAGACCCTTTAAAGCAATAATGCATGGCACCCATTCCATGGGTCCCAGCTCTCCAGGTTGAAGGGAATATTACTACAGCTATAACGTGTACGGGAAACCTAGAGCATGGACACACTGTGAATACGACAGGTTTCTAAAACTCAACGAAGAGCCCCTCTCCTGGTGCTCTGGTTTGACTTTCCAACTGCTTTCCTATCAATCTCCCAACTTGGAGAGACAGCCCCTTTAAGCTCCTGGTTCGCACAGGTTGCCAATTTGGCAGAGGATGTAAGGGAAGAGGGAGAACCAATGAGAGAGTAGCTGCTAGGCATTTGGATGGGCACATGTCACTCTAATTTCCCGGCAGGAAGAAGAATTAACCAAAGTCTCAGCCACCCTCCTGGAACCAGTATAGGTCCTGAACCAAAAGTTTGGACTTGCGTTCAGCTCACAAAAAACGAGTTGAAAAATGGAGCTCAGGGGCACAGCAATTCACAAACTGGCAGAGTAATCAAGGCCAACTATCGTCCAAAAATCTGTTGAGGGAAGGCAACGAGGCGGACTTGAAAGCGAGGCAGAATAGCAGGAAACAGATTTCAAGAGGTACGTTGGAATGGCATGTAAAGCAAAGGATGAGGGGCACAACTTCGACAATGATGCACTTGGCCAAAAAGGGCGTATGCGTTTTCTCCTGAATATATTCAGGAGAAAACGCATACGCCCTTTTTGGCCAAGCAAGCAAGCGGGCAATGCAAATCTGCACTACAAAGAAGTATCACTTCCCACCGGTCAAAAGGGACATCCACAAAATGTGTAAAAACCAGAAAGGCAAGACAGGCCCTGGAGAACAGGGAGCCCTGTTATGCTGATGGGCGGGATGTAAGTTGCCAACTGCCTCACTGGAGGAGTGCATTGTGTTCCCTAAAACAAGTAAACAACAGAGCTACAGAGCCAAGGGCACTTCCAGTCTAGGGAATATACCTTGGGAAAACTGAAAATCCATAAGACAGAGCCACCCCCAAATTGAGGGCTGCACTGCTTACAAGAACCTCAACCTGGGTACACCTGAAATATCCCAGGAAATATAAAAATGGTTCCAAACATTGTGGAACTTACGTACGATGGAATATCCCTCAGCCACGAAATCAATGTCATAAGACCAGTAGCAGCAAAATGAGTGGATTCAGGTACGATGATTCTAAGTGAAAGAAGTCACACAGGAAAAGAAACTTATCATAAGATATCACTTAGGAAGATCCTGTAAACATGGCTACACATGAACTGAGTTAGGAAAGAGAACAGAGTCTCACATTTAGAAAACACTCTTATGCCTGCTTAAGGGGGAAGGAGAGGTGGGGTGATGCATCAAACCCGAGTTTGATATAAGCACAGGTACCGTTCCAAAAACCAACTATGGAATAGACAAGACCTACACCTTCCTCAGTGAAAGGGACTCAAAACCCCATATTTCCCGCAGAGGAATAGATCTGACTAGTAAGAATCTTAAAACCTATGTAATGATATGTTTCCGTAAGGGAATCAAGTGTGTCTAGACTGGCATAAACATGGCAGCGAGAATCAGCTCAAACCCACTCTAAAAAGGAATTTCAAAAACAGAACAAAGAAACAGGGAAATTCTTCACAATTCCTTCAGGGTCTCTGATGCAACCTGGAATGACCCTATCTACAATGACAGCTGGATGTGGCATAAGGCTGGACACTTGGGACTGAGAGGATTGGTGAGATTGGGTGAGCAATTGCAGACCCTTTAAAGCAATAATGCATGGCACCCATTCCATGGGTCCCAGCTCTCCAGGTTGAAGGGAATATTACTACAGCTATAACGTGTACGGGAAACCTAGAGAATGGACACACTGTGAATACGACAGGTTTCTAAAACTCAACAAAGAGCCCCTCTCCTGGTGCTCCGGTTTGACTTTCCAACTGCTTTCCTATCAATCTCCCAACTTGGAGAGACAGCTCCTTTAAGCTCCTGGTTCGCACAGGTTGCCAATTTGGCAGAGGATGAAAGGGAAGAGGGAGAACCAATGAGAGAGTAGCTGCTAGGCATTTGGATGGGCACATGTCACTCTAATTTCCCGGCAGGAAGAAGAATTAACCAAAGTCTCAGCCACCCACCGGGAACCAGTATAGGTCCTGAACCAAAAGTTTGGACTTGCGTTCAGCTCACAAAAAACGAGTTGAAAAATGGAGCTCAGGGGCACAGCAATTCACAAACTGGCAGAGTAATCAAGGCCAACTATCGTCCAAAAATCTGTTGAGGGAAGGCAACGAGGCGGACTTGAAAGCGAGGCAGAATAGCAGGAAAGAGATTTCAAGAGGTACATTGGAATGGCCTGTAAAGCACAGGAAGAGGGGCACAATTTCGACAATAATGCACTTGGCCAAAAAGGGCATATGCGTTTTCTCCTGAATATATTCAGGAGAAAACGCATACGCACTTTTTGGCCAAGCAAGCAAGCGGGCAATGCAAATCTGCACTACAAAGAAGTATCACTTCCCACCGGTCAAAAGGGACATCCACAAAATGTGTAAAAAACCAGAAAGGCAAGACAGGCCCTGGAGAACAGGGAGCCCTGTTATGCTGATGGGCGGGATGTAAGTTGCCAACTGCCTCACTGGAGGAGTGCATTGTGTTCCCTAAAACAAGTAAACAACAGAGCTACAGAGCCAAGGGCACTTCCAGTCTAGGGAATATACCTTGGGAAAACTGAAAATCCATAAGACAGAGCCACCCCCAAATTGAGGGCTGCACTGCTTACAAGAACCTCAACCTGGGTACACCTGAAATATCCCAGGAAATATAAAAATGGTTCCAAACATTGTGGAACTTACGTACGATGGAATATCCCTCAGCCACGAAAACAATGTCATAAGACCTGTAGCAGCAAAATGAGTGGATTCAGGTACGATGATTCTAAGTGAAAGAAGTCACACAGGAAAAGAAACTTATCATAAGATATCACTTAGGAAGATCCTGTAAACATGGCTACACATGAACTGATTTAGGCAAGAGAACAGAGTCTCACATTTAGAAAACACTCTTATGCCTGCTTAAGGGGGATGGAGAGGTGGGGTGATGCATCAAACCAGAGTTTGATATAAGCACAGGTACCGTTCCAAAAACCAACTATGGAATAGACAAGACCTACACCTTCCTCAGTGAAAGGGACTCAAAACCCCATATTTCCCGCAGAGGAATAGATCTGACTAGTAAGAATCTTAAAACCTATGTATTGATATGTTTCCGTAAGGGAATCAAGTGTGTCTAGACTGGCATAAACATGGCAGCGAGAATCAGCTCAAACCCACTCTAAAAAGGAATTTCAAAAACAGAACAAAGAAACAGGGAAATTCTTCACAATTCCTTCAGGGTCTCTGATGCAACCTGGAATGACCCTATCTACAACGACAGCTGGATGTGGCATAAGGCTGGACACTTGGGACTGAGAGGATTGGTGAGATTGGGTGAGCAAATGCAGACCCTTTAAAGCAATAATGCATGGCACCCATTCCATGGGTCCCAGCTCTCCAGGTTGAAGGGAATATTACTACAGCTATAACGTGTACGGGAAACCTAGAGAATGGACACACTGTGAATACGACAGGTTTCTAAAACTCAACGAAGAGCCCCACTCCTGGTGCTCCGGTTTGACTTTCCAACTGCTTTCCTATCAATCTCCCAACTTGGAGAGACAGCCCCTTTAAGCTCCTGGTTCGCACAGGTTGCCAATTTGGCAGAGGATGAAAGGGAAGAGGGAGAACCAATGAGAGAGTAGCTGCTACGCATTTGGATGGGCACATGTCACTCTAATTTCCCGGCAGGAAGAAGAATTAACCAAAGTCTCAGCCACCCACTGGGAACCAGTATAGGTCCTGAACCAAAAGTTTGGACTTGCGTTCAGCTCACAAAAAACGAGTTGAAAAATGGAGCTCAGGGGCACAGCAATTCACAAACTGACAGAGTAATCAAGGCCAACTATCGTCCAAAAATCTGTTGAGGGAAGGCAACGAGGCGGACTTGAAAGCGAGGCAGAATAGCAGGAAACAGATTTCAAGAGGTACGTTGGAATCGCCTGTAAAGCACAGGAAGAGGGGCACAACTTCGACAATGATGCACTTGGCCAAAAAGGGCGTATGCGTTTTCTCCTGAATATATTCAGGAGAAAACGCATACGCCCTTTTTGGCCAAGCAAGCAAGCGGGCAATGCAAATCTGCACTACAAAGAAGTATCACTTCCCACCGGTCAAAAGGGACATCCACAAAATGTGTAAAAACCAGAAAGGCAAGACAGGCCCTGGAGAACAGGGAGCCCTGTTATGCTGATGGGCGGGATGTAAGTTGCCAACTGCCTCACTGTAGGAGTGCATTGTGTTCCCTAAAACAAGTAAACAACAGAGCTACAGAGCCAAGGGTACTTCCAGTCTAGGGAATATACCTTGGGAAAACTGAAAATCCATAAGACAGAGCCACCCCCAAATTGAGGGCTGCACTGCTTACAAGAACCTCAACCTGGGTACACCTGAAATATCCCAGGAAATATAAAAATGGTTCCAAACATTGTGGAACTTACGTACGATGGAATATCCCTCAGCCACGAAATCAATGTCATAAGACCAGTAGCAGCAAAATGAGTGGATTCAGGTACGATGATTCTAAGTGAAAGAAGTCACACAGGAAAAGAAACTTATCATAAGATATCACTTAGAAAGATCCTGTAAACATGGCTACACATGAACTGAGTTAGGCAAGAGAACAGAGTCTCACATTTAGAAAAAACTCTTATGCCTGCTTAAGGGGGAAGGAGAGGTGGGGTGATGCATCAAACCCGAGTTTGATATAAGCACAGGTACCGTTCCAAAAACCAACTATGGAATAGACAAGACCTACACCTTCCTCAGTGAAAGGGACTCAAAACCCCATATTTCCCGCAGAGGAATAGATCTGACTAGTAAGAATCTTAAAACCTATGTACTGATATGTCTCCGTAAGGGAATCAAGTGTGTCTAGACTGGCATAAACAGGGCAGCGAGAATCAGCTCAAACCCACTCTAAAAAGGAATTTCAAAAACAGAACAAAGAAACAGGGAAATTCTTCACAATTCCTTCAGGGTCTCTGATGCAACCTGGAATGACCCTATCTACAATGACAGCTGGATGTGGCATAAGGCTGGACACTTGGGACTGAGAGGATTGGTGAGATTGGGTGAGCAATTGCAGACCCTTTAAAGCAATAATGCATGGCACCCATTCCATGGGTCCCAGCTCTCCAGGTTGAAGGGAATATTACTACAGCTATAACGTGTACGGGAAACCTAGAGAATGGACACACTGTGAATACGACAGGTTTCTAAAACTCAACAAGGAGACCCTCCCCTGGTGCTCCGGTTTGACTTTCCAACTGCTTTCCTATCAATCTCCCAACTTGGAGAGACAGCCCCTTTAAGCTCCTGGTTCGCACAGGTTGCCAATTTGGCAGAGGATGAAAGGGAAGAGGGAGAACCAATGAGAGAGTAGCTGCTAGGCATTTGGATGGGCACATGTCACTCTAATTTCCCGGCAGGAAGAAGAATTAACCAAAGTCTCAGCCACCCACCGGGAACCAGTATAGGTCCTGAACCAAAAGTTTGGACTTGCGTTCAGCTCACAAAAAACGAGTTGAAAAATGGAGCTCAGGGGCACAGCAATTCACAAACTGACAGAGTAATCAAGGCCAACTATCGTCCAAAAATCTGTTGAGGGAAGGCAACGAGGCGGACTTGAAAGCGAGGCAGAATAGCAGGAAACAGATTTCAAGAGGTACGTTGGAATCGCCTGTAAAGCACAGGAAGAGGGGCACAACTTCGACAATGATGCACTTGGCCAAAAAGGGCGTATGCGTTTTCTCCTGAATATATTAAGGAGAAAACGCATACGCCCTTTTTGGCCAAGCAAGCAAGCGGGCAATGCAAATCTGCACTACAAAGAAGTATCACTTCCCACCGGTCAAAAGGGACATCCACAAAATGTGTAAAAACCAGAAAGGCAAGACAGGCCCTGGAGAACAGGGAGCCCTGTTATGCTGATGGGCGGGATGTAAGTTGCCAACTGCCTCACTGGAGGAGTGCATTGTGTTCCCTAAAACAAGTAAACAACAGAGCTACAGAGCCAAGGGTACTTCCAGTCTAGGGAATATACCTTGGGAAAACTGAAAATCCATAAGACAGAGCCACCCCCAAATTGAGGGCTGCACTGCTTACAAGAACCTCAACCTGGGTACACCTGAAATATCCCAGGAAATATAAAAATGGTTCCAAACATTGTGGAACTTACGTACGATGGAATATCCCTCAGCCACGAAATCAATGTCATAAGACCAGTAGCAGCAAAATGAGTGGATTCAGGTACGATGATTCTAAGTGAAAGAAGTCACACAGGAAAAGAAACTTATCATAAGATATCACTTAGAAAGATCCTGTAAACATGGCTACACATGAACTGAGTTAGGCAAGAGAACAGAGTCTCACATTTAGAAAAAACTCTTATGCCTGCTTAAGGGGGAAGGAGAGGTGGGGTGATGCATCAAACCCGAGTTTGATATAAGCACAGGTACCGTTCCAAAAACCAACTATGGAATAGACAAGACCTACACCTTCCTCAGTGAAAGGGACTCAAAACCCCATATTTCCCGCAGAGAAATAGATCTGACTAGTAAGAATCTTAAAACCTATGTACTGATATGTCTCCGTAAGGGAATCAAGTGTGTCTAGACTGGCATAAACAGGGCAGCGAGAATCAGCTCAAACCCACTCTAAAAAGGAATTTCAAAAACAGAACAAAGAAACAGGGAAATTCTTCACAATTCCTTCAGGGTCTCTGATGCAACCTGGAATGACCCTATCTACAATGACAGCTGGATGTGGCATAAGGCTGGACACTTGGGACTGAGAGGATTGGTGAGATTGGGTGAGCAATTGCAGACCCTTTAAAGCAATAATGCATGGCACCCATTCCATGGGTCCCAGCTCTCCAGGTTGAAGGGAATATTACTACAGCTATAACGTGTACGGGAAACCTAGAGAATGGACACACTGTGAATACGACAGGTTTCTAAAACTCAACAAGGAGACCCTCCCCTGGTGCTCCGGTTTGACTTTCCAACTGCTTTCCTATCAATCTCCCAACTTGGAGAGGCAGCCCCTTTAAGCTCCTGGTTCGCACAGGTTGCCAATTTGGCAGAGGATGAAAGGGAAGAGGGAGAACCAATGAGAGAGTAGCTGCTACGCATTTGGATGGGCACATGTCACTCTAATTTCCCGGCAGGAAGAAGAATTAACCAAAGTCTCAGCCACCCACCGGGAACCAGTATAGGTCCTGAACCAAAAGTTTGGACTTGCGTTCAGCTCACAAAAAACGAGTTGAAAAATGGAGCTCAGGGGCACAGCAATTCACAAACTGGCAGAGTAATCAAGGCCAACTATCGTCCAAAAATCTGTTGAGGGAAGGCAACGAGGCGGACTTGAAAGCGAGGCAGAATAGCAGGAAACAGATTTCAAGAGGTACGTTGGAATCGCCTGTAAAGCACAGGAAGAGGGGCACAACTTCGACAATGATGCACTTGGCCAAAAAGGGCGTATGCGTTTTCTCCTGAATATATTCAGGAGAAAACGCATACGCCCTTTTTGGCCAAGCAAGCAAGCGGGCAATGCAAATCTGCACTACAAAGAAGTATCACTTCCCACCGGTCAAAAGGGACATCCACAAAATGTGTAAAAACCAGAAAGGCAAGACAGGCCCTGGAGAACAGGGAGCCCTGTTATGCTGATGGGCGGGATGTAAGTTGCCAACAGCCTCACTGGAGAAGTGCATTGTGTTCCCTAAAACAAGTAAACAACAGAGCTACAGAGCCAAGGGCACTTCCAGTCTAGGGAATATACCTTGGGAAAACTGAAAATCCATAAGACAGAGCCACCCCCAAATTGAGGGCTGCACTGCTTACAAGAACCTCAACCTGGGTACACCTGAAATATCCCAGGAAATATAAAAATGGTTCCAAACATTGTGGAACTTACGTACGATGGAATACCCCTCAGCCACGAAATCAATGTCATAAGACCAGTAGCAGCAAAATGAGTGGATTCAGGTACGGTGATTCTAAGTGAAAGAAGTCACACAGGAAAAGAACCTTATCATAAGGTATCACTTAGGAAGATCCTGTAAACATGGCTACACATGAACTGAGTTAGGCAAGAGAACAGAGTCTCACATTTAGAAAACACTCTTATGCCTGCTTAAGGGGGAAGGAGAGGTGGGGTGATGCATCAAACCCGAGTTTGATATAAGCACAGGTACCGTTCCAAAAACCCACTATGGAATAGACAAGACCTACACCTTCCTCAGTGAAAGGGACTCAAAACCCCATATTTCCCGCAGAGGAATAGATCTGACTAGTAAGAATCTTAAAACCTATGTATTGGTATGTCTCCGAAAGGGAATCATGTGTGTCTAGACTGGCATAAACAGGGCAGCGAGAATCAGCTCAAACCCACTCTAAAAAGGAATTTCAAAAACAGAACAAAGAAACAGGGAAATTCTTTACAATTCCTTCAGGGTCTCGGATGCAACCTGGAATGACCCTATCTACAATGACAGCTGGATGTGGCATGAGGCTGGACACTTGGGACTGAGAGGATTGGTGAGATTGGGTGAGCAAATGCAGACCCTTTAAAGCAATAATGCATGGCACCCATTCCATGGGTCCCAGCCCTCCAGGTTGAAGGGAATATTACTACAGCTATAACATGTACGGGAAACCTAGAGAATGGACACACTGTGAATACGAAAGGTTTCTAAAACTCAACGAAGAGTCCCTCTCCTGGTGCTCCGGTTTGACTTTCCAACTGCTTTCCTATCAATCTCCCAACTTGGAGAGACAGCCCCTTTAAGCTCCTGGTTCGCACAGGTTGCCAATTTCGCAGAGGATCAAAGGGAAGAGGGAGAACCAATGAGAGACTAGCTGCTAGGCATTTGGATGGGCACATGTCACTCTAATTTCCTGGTAGGAAGAAGAATTAACCAAAGTCTCAGCCAGCTACCGGGAACCAGTATAGGTCCTGAACCAAAAGTTTGGACTTGCGTTCAGCTCACAAAACAACGAGTTGAAAAATGGAGCTCAGGGGCACAGCAATTCACAAACTGGCAGAGTAATCAAGGCCAACTATCGTCCAAAAATCTGTTGAGGGAAGGCAACGAGGCAGACTTGAAAGCGAGGCAGAATAGCAGGAAACAGATTTCAAGTGGTACGTTGGAATCGCCTGTAAAGCACAGGAAGAGGGGCACAACTTCGACAATGATGCACTTGGCCAAAAAGCGCGTACGTGTTTTCTCCTGAATATATTCAGGAGAACACGCATAAGCCCTTTTTGGCCAAGCAAGCAAGCGGGCAATGCAAATCTGCAGTACAAAGAAGTATCACTTCCCACCGGTCAAAAGGGACATCCACAAAATGTGTAAAAGCCAGAAAGGCAAGACAGGCCCTGGAGAACAGGGAGCCTTGTTATGCTGATGGGCGGGATGTAAGTTGCCAACTGCCTCACTGGAGGAGTGCATTGTGTTCCCAAAAGCAAGTAAACAACAGAGCTCCAGAGCCAAGGGCACTTCCGGTCTAGGGAATATACCTTGGGAAAACTGAAAATCCATAAGACAGAGCCACCCCCAAATTGAGGGCTGCACTGCTTACAAGAACCTCAACCTGGGTACACCTGAAATATCCCAGGAAATATAAAAATGGTTCCAAACATTGTGGAACTTACGTATGATGGAATATCCCTCAGCCATGAAATCAATGTCATAAGTCCAGTAGCAGCAAAATGAGTGGATTCAGGTACGATGATTCTAAGTGAAAGAAGTCACACAGAAAAAGAAACTTATCATAAAATATCACTTAGAAAGATCCTGTAAACATGGCTACACATGAACTGAGTTAGGCAAGAGAACAGAGTCTCACATTAAGAAAACACTCTTATGCCTGCTTAAGGGGGAAGGAGAGGTGGGGTGATGCATCAAACCAGAGTTTGATATAAGCTAAGGTACCGTTCCAAAAACCAACTATGGAGTAGACAAGACCTCCACCTTCCTCAGTGAAAGGGACTCAAAACCCCATATTTCCCGCAGAGGAATAGATCTGACTAGTAAGAATCTTAAAACCTATGTATTGATATGTCTCCATAAGGGAATCAAGTCTGTCTAGACTGGCATAAACATGGCAGCAAGAATAAGCTCAAACCCACTCTAAAAAGGAATTTCAAAAACAGAACAAAGAAACAGGTAAATTCTTTACAATTCCTTCAGGGTCTCTGATGCAACCTGGAATGACCCTATCTACAATGACAGATGGATGTGGCATGAGGCTGGACACTTGGGACTGAGAGGATTGGTGAGATTGGGTGAGCAAATGCAGACCCTTTAAAGCAATAATGCATGACACCCATTCCATGGGTCCCAACTCTCCAGGTTGAAGGGAATATTACTACAGCTATAACATGTACGGGAAACCTAGAGAATGGACACACTGTGAATACGAAAGGTTTCTAAAACTCAACGAAGAGTCCCTCTCCTGGTGCTCCGGTTTGACTTTCCAACTGCTTTCCTATCAATCTCCCAACTTGGAGAGACAGCCCCTTTTAGCTCCTGGTTCGCACAGGTTGCCAATTTGGCAGAGGATGAAAGGGAAGAGGGAGAACCAATGAGAGAGTAGCTGTTAGGCATTTGGATGGGCACATGTCACTCTAATTTCCCGGCAGGAAGAAGAATTAACCAAAGTCTCAGCCACCCACCTGGATCCAGTATAGGTCCTGAACCAAAAGTTTGGACTTGCGTTCAGCTCACAAAACAACGAGTTGAAAAATGGAGCTCAGGGGCCCAGCAATTCACAAACTGGCAGAGTAATCAAGGCCAACTATCGTCCAAAAATCTGTTGAGGGAAGGCAACGAGGCGGACTTGAAAGCGAGGCAGAATAGCAGGAAACAGATTTCAAGAGGTACATTGGAATCGCCTGTAAAGCACAGGAAGAGGGGCACAACTTCGACAATGATGCACTTCGCCAAAAAGGGCGTATGCGTTTTCCCCTGAATATATTCAGGAGAAAACGCATACGCCCTTTTTGGCCAAGCAAGCAAGCGGGCAATGCAAATCTGCACTACAAAGAAGTATCACTTCCCACCGGTCAAAAGGGACATCCACAAAATGTGTAAAAACCAGAAAGGCAAGACAGGCCCTGGAGAACAGGGAGCCTTGTTATGCTGATGGGCAGGATGTAAGTTGCCAACTGCCTCACTGGAGGAGTGCATTGTGTTCCCTAAAACAAGTAAACAACAGAGCTACAGAGCCAAGGACACTTCCGGTCTAGGGAATATACCTTGGGAAAACTGAAAATCCATAAGACAGAGCCACCCCCAAATTGAGGGCTGCACTGCTTACAAGAACCTCAACCTGGGTACACCTGAAATATCCCAGGAAATATAAAAATGGTTCCAAACATTGTGGAACTTACGTACGATGGAATATCCCTCAGCCATGAAATCAATGTCATAAGACCAGTAGCAGCAAAATGAGTGGATTCAGGTACGATGATTCTAAGTGAAAGAAGTCACACAGAAAAAGAAACTTATCATAAGATATCACTTAGGAAGATCCTGTAAACATGGCTACACATGAACTGAGTTAGGCAAGAGAACAGAGTCTCACATTTAGAAAACACTCTTATGCCTGCTTAAGGGGGAAGGAGAGGTGGGGTGATGCATCAAACCCGAGTTTGATATAAGCACAGGTACCGTTCCAAAAACCAACTATGGAATAGACAAGACCTACACCTTCCTCAGTGAAAGGGACTCAAAACCCCATATTTCCTGCAGAGGAATAGATCTGACTAGTAAGAATCTTAAAACCTATGTATTGATATGTCTCCGTAAGGGAATCAAGTGTGTATAGACTGGCATAAACATGGCAGCGAGAATCAGCTCAAACACACAATAAGAGACGTTCCTTCCTAGACGGCACAGTGATAGACAAAACGCACAGTCAAACCTGCTCAACATCACTAATAATTAAAGAAATGCAAATCAATACATCAATGAGGTATCACCTCACACCTGTTAGAATCGGCATCATCAGAAAATCTGCAAAAACAAATTCTGGGGAAGGTGTGGAAAAATGAGCCCTCTTCCAGTATTGGTGGGAATGTAAATTGATACAGTCACTATGGAGAACAGTATGGAGTTTCCTTAAAAAAACTAGAAATAGAATTACCATCTGATACAGCAATCCCACTTCTGGGCATATACCCAGAGAAAACCACAAATCAAAATGGCACATTCACCACAATATTCATTGCAGCACTATTTGCAATAGCGAGGTAATGGAAGCAACCTAAATGCCCACAGACAGATGAATGGATAAAGATGTGGTACATATATAAAATGGAATATTCCTCGGCCATAAAAAGGAATGAAACTGGGTCATTTGTAGTGACATCGATGGATCGAGGGACTGTCATACAGAATGAAGTAAGTCAGAAAGAGGAAAACAAATATTGTATATTAACGCATATATGTGGAGCCTAAAAATGGTACAGATGAACTGATTTGCAGGGAAGAAATAGAGACACAGAGGTAGAGAACAAACGTATGGACACCAAGTGTGGGAAGCCATGGGGTGGTGGTGGTGGGATGAGTTGGGAGTTTGGGATTGACCTGTATACATGTATATGCATAAAATACATAACTAATAATAACGTGCTGTAGAAAAAAATAAATAAAATTAAATTTCAACATTTTAAAAAATAAAATTTAAAAATAAAACAGAAAAAAGTTCTTCCCGTCACACAGATGTATTTATAGCAATGAATTATTTCCATGCTTATATCTATAAATACATAAAAGAGGAATAAAATCTAACTTGAACCATAAAAGAAAAAAAAACCTGAACCCACGAGTTATACAGAGGAAAACCCTATCAGGGCACTTGCTCCAGTGGTAAACAATTCTGAAATTGGTCAGAGGTGGGGAATCATCTCCCATACAGCCAGCAACCCACCCCCCATGCAAGGAGCGTCCTCATTGCCAAGCTGGGGGACTGTGCCGAGGCATCTGTGAGTAAACGTGAACTGAGCCCCAGGCCAGCTGCTGCTGAACTGTTCCCACCCTTTCCAGGTAAAACACCTGAATATGTACAAGGGCTTGAAAGCCTAGAGGAAGGTCCGTGGAGCCACACCAGCGACAGCACGCAGGCCAACTTGGTGCCTGCAGGCCAGCCAGGATGGTCCTGGCCCCGGGCGCTCTTCCAGAAGCTTTCCATTGCCCTGCCTGAGATACCCCTCCTGTCCCGGCCCCCACTGCTTTTTTCCTTCCTCACCTCTGTCCGGAGAGAAATTCCAGTGGAAGTTATGGGTGACACAACCTCTTCTTTACAGACGGCAGCCTGGCAAGTCCTGCAGAAAGGCCAGCAGAACCCCACTCACACCGGGCCACCCACAAAGCTGTGGCCCCTCACTCCCTCCCACCAGCACAGCCCCGAGACTGCTGACGGGGCAGAGAATATGGAGTCAGGCACAGCTTCAGGGGCTATTGCTGCCTGGAGCGCTGTTTATATTGAACTCAACGAGGCACACCTGGGGAGGGCGGGCTGGCAGGGTAAGGCTGCCCAGGTCAGCTAATCCACAACCCTCAGGGAATCACATTGTTGAAAATGGACCCCGCTAAGGCAGAAGAGAAGCCAAGGGAAAAAAGGACACAATGCCATTTGCAGCACCGTAGATGAGTCCAGAAGTAATCACGTGACTTGTAGTAAGTCAGAAATTGAAAGACACATATCATATCATATCACTTATAGGTGTTACGTAGAAATGGATACCAGGACAGATATTTCCACGGAGAAGGGCAATCACAGATTCATTAAACAAACTTATGGTTCACCAATGGAAAGGTGTGAGGATTGGTTTCATTACGATATCGGGGTTAACAGACATATACAAACACAGGTGACATATATAATCACCAAAGACCTACAGAATACCAAGAGAGGACTACTCAACATTCTGTCATAACGTACATGGGAAAAGGATCCCAGGAAGAACAGACATCTGTATATGTGTAAAAGAACCACATCTTCCACACCTACAACAAGCCAAACATTGTAATCAAACTTGCTGTAATAAAAAATAAAAAAAATTAAATTAAAAACACGAACAAGATGTAGTGAGACAAACGTGAGGGGCTTTCTCCTGGCACATTCCATTCTAAATTCCAATCTAGAACACCACTTCCACTGAGGCTCTCTTGCCCTAGTAACCAGATTTGGTAAGGGTGAACTGCTGCCACCTTGTGGCCGTTTCACACAACAGCAGCTTTAGTCCCAGCGCTAACGGTCAGTTGATATTCAAAATCATTGCAGGCCTGTAAATGACACCTGCCCTGAAAACAAATCCTGGGGTCACATATCGACCAAAAAATTCAAAGGACGTCCATATTTGAAAACGACCGTTTCAAAAGGCATATTTTACGCACATTAGTGTTCTGCTTCTTTTCCTTTCTTTACTTTTTTGTTAAAAAAAACGGTAATGGAAAAAGGCATCCCTCAGAATGGGCGAAAATCGTTGCAGACTAATCAATGGACAGAGGTTTAATCTCCAATATATATAAACAGCTCATGCAGCTTAATATTAAAAAAACAAACAACCCCCAAAAAATGGGCAGAAGATCTAAAGAGACGTTTCTTCAAAGGAGACACAGAGATGGCCAAGACGCACATGAAAAGCTGCTCAACAGCACTAATTATTAGAGAAATGCAAATCAAAACTACAATGAGGTATCACCTCACACCTGTTAGAATCAGCATCATCAGAAAATCTACAAACAACCAATTCTGGGGAGGGTGTGGACAAAAGGAGCCCTCTTCCACTATTGGTGGGAATGTAAATTGATACAGTCACTATGGAGAACAGTATGGAGTTTCCTTAAAAAAATTAGAAATAGAATTACCATCTGATCCAGCAATCCCACTTCTGGGCATATACCCAGATAATACCGTATTTCAAAAAGGCACATTCACCACAATGTTCGTTGCAGCACTATTTACAATAGCCAGGTAATGGAAGCAACCTAAATGCCCACAGACAGATGAATGGATAAAGATGTGGTACATATATAAAATGGAATATTACTCGGCCATTAAAAGGAATGAAACTGGGTCATTTGTAGAGACATCGATGGATCGAGAGACTGTCATACAGAATGATGTAAGTCAGAAAGAGGAAAACAAATATTGTATATTAATGCATATATGTGGAGCCTAAAAATGGTACAGATGAACTTGTTTGCAGGGAAGAAATAGAGACACAGAGGTAGAGAACAAACGTATGGACACCAAGTGTGGGAAGCCATGGGGTGGTGGTGGTGGGATGAGTTGGGAGTTTGGGATTGACCTGTATACATGTATATGCATAAAATACATAACTAATAATAACGTGCTGTATAAAAAAAATAAATAAAATTAAATTTCAAAATTTTAAAAAATAAAACAGAAAAAATTCTTCCCGTCACACAGATGTATTTATAGGAATGAATTATTTCCATGCTTATATCTATAAATACATAAAAGAGGAATAAAATATAACTTAAACCATAAAAGAAAAAAAAACCTGAACCCACGAGTTATACAGAGGAAAACCCTATCAGGGCACTTGCTCCAGTGGTAAACAATTCTGAAATTGGTCAGAGGTGGGGAATCATCTCCCATACAGCCAGCAACCCACCCCACACGCAAGGAGCGTCCTCATTGCAAAGCTGGGGGACTGTGCCGAGGCATCTGTGAGTAAACGTGAGCTGAGCCCCAGGCCAGCTGCTGCTGAACTGTTCCCACCCTTTCCAGGTAAAACACCTGAATATGTACAAGGGCTTGAAAGCCTAGAGGAAGGTCCATGGAGCCACACCAGCGACAGCACACAGGCCAACTTGGTGCCTGCAGGCCAGCCAGGGTGGTCCTGGCCCCGGGCGCTCTTCCAGAAGCTTTCCATTGCCCTGCCTGAGATACCCCTCCTGTCCCGGCCCCCACTGCTTTTTTCCTTCCTCACCTCTGTCCGGAGAGAAATTCCAGCGGAAGGTATGGGTGACACAACCTCTTCTTTACAGGCGGCAGCCTGGCAACTCCTGCAGAAAGGCCAGCAGAACCCCACTCACACCGGGCCACCCACAAAGCTGTGGCCCCTCACTCCCTCCCACCTGCACAGCCCCGAGACTGCTGACGGGGCAGAGGATATGGAGTCAGGCACAGCTTCAGCGGCTATTGCTGCCTGGAGCGCTGTTTATATTGACCTCAATGAGGCACACCTGGGGAGGGCGGGACTGCAGGGTAAGGCTGCCCAGTTCAGCTAATCCACAACCCTCAGGGAATCACATTGTTGAAAATGGACCCCGCTAAGGCAGAAGAGAAGCCAAGGGAAAAAAGGACACAATGCCATTTGCAGCACCGTAGATGAGTCTAGAAGTAATCACGTGACTTGTAGTAAGTCAGAAAGTGAAAGACACATATCATATCATATCACTTATAGGTGTTACCTAAAAATGGATACCAGGGCAGATATTTCCACGGAGAAGGGCAATCACAGATTCATTAAACAAACTTATGGTTCACTAATGGAAAGGAGTGAGGATTGGTTTCATTACGATATGGGGGTTAACAGACATATACAAACACAGGTGACATATATAATCACCAAAGACCTACAGAATACCAAGAGAGGACTACTCAACATTCTGTCATAACGTACATGGGAAAAGGATCCCAGGAAGAACAGTCATCTGTATATGTGTAAAAGAACCACATCTTCCACACCTACAACAAGCCAAACATTGTAATCAAACTTGCTGTAATAAAAAATAAAAAATTAAATTAAAAACACGAACAAGAAATAGTGAGACAAACGTGAGGGGCTTTCTCCTGGCACATTCCATTCTAAACTCCAATCTAGAACACCACTTCCACTGAGGCTCTCTTGCCCTAGTAACCAGATTTGGTAAGGGTGAACTGCTGCCTCCTTGTGGCCATTTCACCCAACAGCAGCTTTAATCCCAACGCTAATGGTCAGTTGATATTCAAAATCATTGCAGGCCTGTAAATGACACCTGCCCTGAAAACAAATCCTGGGGTCACATATCGACCAAAATATTCAAAGGACGTCCATATTTCAAAACGACCGTTTCAAAAGGCATATTTTACGCACATTAGTGTTCTGCTTCTTTACCTTTCTTTTCTTTTGTGTTAAAAAACACGGGAATGGAAAAAGGCATCCCTCAGAATGGGCGAAAATCGTTGCAGACGAATCAATGGACAGAAGTTTAATCTCCAATATATATATAAACAGCTCATGCAGCTTAATATTAAAAAAACAAACAACCCAAAAAAAATGGGCAGAAGATCTAAAGAGACGTTTCTTCAAAGGAGACACAGAGATGGCCAAGACGCACATGAAAAGCTGCTCAACAGCACTAATTATTAGAGAAATGCAAATCAAAACTAAATGAGGTATCACCTCACACCTGTTAGAATCGGCATCATCAGAAAATCTACAAACAACCAATTCTGGGGAGGGTGTGGACAAAAGGAGCCCTCTTCCACTATTGGTGGGAATGTAAATTGATACAGTCACTATGGAGAACAGTATGGAGTTTCCTTAAAAAAATTAGAAATAGAATTACCATCTGATCCAGCAATCCCACTTCTGGGCATATACCCAGAGAAAACCGTATTTCAAAAAGGCACATTCACCACAATGTTCGTTGCAGCACTATTTACAATAGCCAGGTAATGGAAGCAACCTAAATGCCCACAGACAGATGAATGGATAAAGATGTGGTACATATATAAAATGGAATATGACTCGGCCATAAAAAGGAATGAAACTGGGTCATTTGTAGAGACATCGATGGATCGAGAGACTGTCATACAGAATGAAGTAAGTCAGAAAGAGGAAAACAAATATTGTATATTAATGCATATATGTGGAGCCTAAAAATGGTACAGATGAACTGGTTTGCAGGGAAGAAATAGAGACACAGAGGTAGAGAACAAACGTATGGACACCAAGTGTGGGAAGCCATGGGGTGGTGGTGGTGGGATGAGTTGGGAGTTTGGGATTGACCTGTATACATGTATATGCATAAAATACATAACTAATAATAACGTGCTGTATAAAAAAATAAATAAAATTAAATTTCAAAATTTTGAAAAATAATATTTAAAAATAAAACAGAAAAAATTCTTCCCATCACACAGATGTATTTATAGGAATGAATTATTTCCATGCTTATATCTATAAATACATAAAAGAGGAATAAAATCTAACTTGAACCATAAAAGAAAAAAAAAAAAACCTGAACCCACGAGTTATACAGAGGAAAACCCTATCACGGCACTTGCTCCAGTGGTAAACAATTCTGAAATTGGTCAGAGGTGGGGAACCATCTCCCATACAGCCAGCAACCCACCCCCCACGCAAGGAGCATCCTCATTGCAAAGCTGGGGGACCGTGCCGTGGCATCTGTGAGTAAACGTGAGCTGAGCCCCAGGCCAGCTGCTGCTGAACTGTTCCCACCCTTTCCAGGTAAAACACCTGAATATGTACAAGGGCTTGAAAGCCTAGAGGAAGGACCGTGGAGCCACACCAGCGACAGCACGAAGGCCAACTTGGTGCCTGCAGGCCAGGCAGCCCACTGGTCCTGGACCCTGGCGCTCTTCCAGAAGCTTTCCATTGCCCTGCCTGAGATACCCCTCCTGTCCCGGCCCCCACTGCTTTTTTCCTTCCTCACCTCTGTCCGGAGAGAAATTCCAGCGGAAGGTATGGGTGACACAACCTCTTCTTTACAGGCGGCAGCCTGGCAACTCCTGCAGAAAGGCCAGCAGAACCCCACTCGCACCGGGCCACCCACAAAGCTGTGGCCACTCACTCCCTCCCACCAGCACAGCCCCGAGACTGCTGACGGGGCAGAGAATATGGAGTCAGGCACAGCTTCAGGGGCTATTGCTGCCTGTTGCTCTCTTTATATTGACCTCAACGAGGCACACCTGGGGAGGGCGGGCCGGCAGGGTAAGGCTGCCCAGGTCAGCTAATCCACAACCCTCAGTGAATCACATTGTTGAAAATGGACCCCGCTAAGGCAGGGGTCATATATCTAATAAGAATCTTTATATATTATATAATAAAGAATATTTATAGGTAAAAAATAAAAAGAATATTTATAGGTAAACAATAAAAAGAGAAGTAACTCAATTTTAAAATAAGACAAAGGCAGAAGAGAAGCCAAGGGAAAAAAGGACACAATGCCATTTGCAGCACCGTAGATGAGTCTAGTAGTAATCACGTGATTTGTAGTAAGTCAGAAAGTGAAAGACACATATCATATCATATCACTTATAGGTGTTTCCTAAAAATGGATACCAGGGCAGATATTTCCACGGAGAAGGGCAATCACAGATTCAATAAACAAACTTATGGTTCACCAATGGAAAGGTGTGAGGATTGGTTTCATTACGATATCGGGGTTAACAGACATATACAAACACGGGTGACATATATAATCACCAAACACCTACAGAATACCAAGAGAGGGCTACTCAATATTCTGTCTAACGTACATGGGAAAAGGATCCCAGGAAGAACAGACATGTGTATATGTGTAAAAGAACTATATCTTCCACACCTACAACAAGCCAAACATTGTAATCAAACTTGCTGTAATAAAAAATAAAAAATTAAATTAGAAACACGAACAAGAAGTAGTGAGACAAACGTGAGTGGCTTTCTCCTGGCACATTCCATTCTAAACTCCAATCTAGAACACCACTTCCACTGAGGCTCTCTTGCCCTAGTAACCAGATTTGGTAAGGGTGAACTGCTGCCACCTTGTGGCCTTTTCACACAACAGCAGCTTTAATCCCAACGCTAATGGTCAGTTGATATTCCAAATCATTGCAGGCCTGTAAATGACACCTGCCCTGAAAACAAATCCTGGGGTCACATATCGACCAAATATTTCAAAGGACGTCCATATTTCAAAACGACTGTTTCAAAAGGCATATTTTACGCACATTAGTGTTCTGCTCCTTTTCCTTTCTTTCCTTTTTTTGTTAAAAAAACGGGAATGGAAAAAGGCATCCCTCAGAATGGGCGAAAATCATTGCAGACGAATCAATGAACAGAGGTTTAATCTCCAATATATATAAACAGCTCATGCAGCTTAATATTAAAAAAACAAACAACCCAAAAAAAATGAGCAGAAGATCTAAAGAGACGTTTCTTCAAAGGAGACACAGATGGCCAAGACGCACATGAAAAGCTGCTCAACACCACTAATTATTAGAGAAATGCAAATCAAAACCACAATGAGGGGCCTCCCTGGTGGCGCAGTGGTTGAGAGTCCGCCTGCCGATGCAGGGGATACGGGTTCGTGCCCCGGTCTGGGAGGATCCCATATGCCGCGGAGCGGCTGGGCCCGTGAGCCATGGCCGCTGGGCCTGCGCATCCGGAGCCTGTGCTCCACAACGGAAGAGGCCACAACAGTGAGAGGCACGCATACCGCAAAAAGATTAAAAAAAAAAAAAAAAAAAAAACCACAATGAGGTATCACTTCACACCTGTTAGAATCGGCATCATCAGAAAATCTACAAACAACCAATTCTGGGGAGGGTGTGGACAAAAGGAGCCCTCTTCCACTATTGGTGGGAATGTAAATTGATACAGTCACTATGGAGAACAGTATGGAGTTTCCTTAAAAAAACTAGAAATAGAATTACCATCTGATCCAGCAATCCCACTTCTGGGCATATACCCAGAGAAAACCGTAAATCAAAAAGTCACATTCACCACAATGTTCATTGCAGCAGTATTTACAATAGCCAGGTAATGGAAGCAACCTAAATGCCCACAGACAGATGAATATATAAAGATGTGGTACATATATGAAATGGAATATTACTCGGCCATAAAAAGGAATGAAACTGGGTCATTTGTAGAGACATCGATGGATCGAGACACTGTCATACAGAATGAAGTAAGTCAGAAAGAGGAAAACAAATATTGTATATTAATGCATATATGTGGAGCCTAAAAATGGTACAGATGAACTGGTTTGCAGGGAAGAAATAGAGACACAGAGGTAGAGAACAAACGTATGGACACCAAGTGTGGGAAGCCATGGGGTAGTGGTGGTGGGATGAGTTGGGAGTTTGGGATTGACCTGTATACATGTATATGCATAAAATACATAACTAATAATAACGTGCTGTATAAAAAAATAAATAAAATTAAATTTCAACATTTTAAAAAATAAAATTTAAAAATAAAACAGAAAAAAGTTCTTCCCGTCACACAGATGTATTTATAGCAATGAATTATTTCCATGCTTATATCTATAAATACATAAAAGAGGAATAAAATCTAACTTGAACCATAAAAGAAAAAAAAAATCCTGAACCCACGAGTTATACAGAGGAAAACCCTATCAGGGCACTTGCTCCAGTGGTAAACAATTCTGAAATTGGTCAGAGGTGGGGAATCATCTCCCATAGAGCCAACAACACAACCCCCACGCAAGGAGTGTCCTCATTGCAAAGCTGGGGGACCGTGCCGAGGCATCTGTGAGTAAACGTGAGCTGAGCCCCAGGCAGGCTGCTGCTGAACTGTTCCCACTCTTTCCAGGTAAAACACCTGAATATGTACAAGGGCTTGAAAGCCTAGAGGAAGGACCGTGGAGTCACACCAGCGACAGCACGCAGGCCAACTTGGTGCCTGCAAGCCAGCCAGGGTGGTCTTGGACCCTGGCGCTCTTCCAGAAGCTTTCCATTGCCCTGCCTGAGATACCCCTCCTGTCCCGGCCCCCACTGCTTTTTTCCTTCCTCACCTCTGTCCGGAGAGAAATTCCAGCGGAAGGTATGGGTGACACATCTTCTTCTTTACAGGCGGCAGCCTGGCAACTCCTGCAGAAAGGCCAGCAGAACCCCACTCACACCGGGCCACCCACAAAGCTGTGGCCCCTCACTCCCTCCCACCAGCACAGCCCCGAGACTGCTGACGGGGCAGAGAATATGGAGTCAGGCACAGCTTCAGGGGCTATTGCTGCCTGGAGCGCTGTTTATATTGACCTCAATGAGGCACACCTGGGGAGGGCGGGCTGGCAGGGTAAGGCTGCCCAGGTCAGCTAATCCACAACCCTCAGGGAATCACATTGTTGAAAATGGACACCGCTAAGGCAGAAGAGAAGCCAAGGGAAAAAAGGACACAATGCCATTTGCAGCACCGTAGATGAATCTAGAAGTAATCACGTGACTTGTAGTAAGTCAGAAAGTGAAAGACACATATCCTTTCATATCACTTATAGGTGTTACCTAAAAATGGATACCAGGGCAGATATTTCCACGGAGAAGGGCAATCACAGATTCATTAAACAAACTTATGGTTCACCAATGGAAAGGTGTGAGGATTGGTTTCATTATGATATCGCGGTTAACAGACATATACAAACACCGGTGACATATATAATCACCAAAGACCTACAGAATACCAAGAGAGGACTACTCAACATTCTGTCATAACGTACATGGGAAAAGGATCCCAGGAAGAACAGACATCTGGATATGTGTAAAAGAACCACATCTTCCACACCTACAACAAGCCAAACATTGTAATCAAACTTGCTGTAATAAAAAATAAAAAAATAAATTAAAAACACGAACAAGAAGTAGTGAGACAAACGTGAGGGGCTTTCTCCTGGCACATTCCATATTAAACTGCAATCTAGAACACCACTTCCACTGAGGCTCTCTTGCCCTAGTAAGCAGATTTGGTAAGGGTGAACTGCTGCCACCTTGTGGCCGTTTCACACAACAGCAGCTTTAATCCCAAAGCTAATGGTCAGTTGATATTCAAAATCATTGCAGGCCTGTAAATGACACCTGCCCTGAAAACAAATCCTGGGGTCACATATCGACCAAAAAATTCAAAGGACGTCCATATTTCAAAACGACCGTTTCAAAAGGCATATTTTACGCACATTAGTGTACTGCTTCTTTTCCTTTCTTCCCTTTTTTGTTAAAAAAACGGGAATGGAAAAAGAAATCCCTCACAATGGGCAAAAATCGTTGCAGACGAATCAATGGACAGAGGTTTAATCTCAAATATATAAAAACAGCTCATGCAGCTTAATATTAAAAAAACAAACAACCCCCCAAAAAATGGGCAGAAGATCTAAAGAGACGTTTCTTCAAAGGAGACACAGAGATGGCCAAGACGCACATGAAAAGCTGCTCAACAGCACTAATTATTAGAGAAATGCAAATCAAAACTACAATGAGGTTTCACCTCACACCTGTTAGAATCGGCATCATCAGAAAATCTACAAACAACCAATTCTGGGGAGGGTGTGGACAAAAGGAGCCCTCTTCCACTATTGGTGGGAATGTAAATTGATACAGTCACTATGGAGAACAGTATGGAGTTTCCTTAAAAAAACTAGAAATAGAAATACCATCTGATCCAGCAATCCCACTTTTGGGCATATACCCAGAGAAAACCGTATTTCAAAAAGGCACATTCACCACAATGTTCGTTGCAGCACTATTTACAATACCCAGGTAATGGAAGCAACCTAAATGCCCACAGACAGATGAATCGATAAAGATGTGGTACATATATGAAATGGAATATTCCTCTGCCATAAAAAGGAATGAAACTGGGTCAATTGTAGAGACATCGATGGATCAAGAGACTGTCATACAGAATGAAGTAAGTCAGAAACAGGAAAACAAATATTGTATATTAATGCATATATGTGGAGCCTAAAAATGGTACAGATGAACTGGTTTTCAGGGAAGAAATAGAGACACAGAGGTAGAGAACAAACGTATGGACACCAAGTGTGGGAAGCCATGGGGTGGTGGTGGTGGGATGATTTGGGAGTTTGGGATTGACCTGTGTACATGTATATGCATAAAATACATAACTAATAATAACCTGCTGTATAAAAACATAAATAAAATAAAATTTCAAAATTTTAAAAAATAAAATTTAAAAATAAAACAGAAAATATTCTTCCCGTCACACAGATGTATTTATAGGAATGAATTATTTCCATGCTTATATTTATAAATACATAAAAGAGGAATAAAATCTAACTTGAACCATAAAAGAAAAAAAAAGTGAACCCACGAGTTATACAGAGGAAAACCCTATCACGGCACTTGCTCCAGCGGTAAACAATTCTGAAATTGGTCAGAGGTGGGGAACCATCTCCCATACAGCCAGCAACCCACCCCCCACGCAAGGAGCGTCCTCATTGCAAAGCTGGCGGACCGTGCCGAGGCATCTGTGAGTAAACGTGAGCTGAGCCCCAGGCCAGCTGCTGCTGAACTGTTCCCACCCTTTCCAGGTAAAACACCTGAATATGTACAAGGGCTTGAAAGCCTAGAGGAAGGACCGTGGAGCCACACCAGCGACAGCACGCAGGCCAACTTGGTGCCTGCAGGCCAGCCAGGGTGGTCCTGGACCCTGGCGCTCTTCCAGAAGCTTTCCATTGCCCTGCCTGAGATACCCCTCCTGTCCCGGCCCCCACTGCTTTTTTCCTTCCTCACCTCTGTCCGGAGAGAAATTCCAGCGGAAGGTATGGGTGACACATCCTCTTCTTTACAGGCGGCAGCCTGGCAACTCCTGCAGAAAGGCCAGCAGAACCCCACTCACACCGGGCCACCCACAAAGCTGTGGCCCCTCACTCCCTCCCACCAGCACAGCCCCGAGACTGCTGACGGGGCAGAGAATATGGAGTCAGGCACAGCTTCAGGGGCTATTGCTGCCTGGAGCGCTGTTTATATTGACCTCATTGAGGCACACCTGTGGAGGGCGGGCTGGCAGGGTAAGGCTGCCCAGGTCAGCTAATCCACAACCCTCAGGGAATCACATTGTTGAAAATGGACCCCGCTAAGGCAGAAGAGAAGCCAAGGGAAAAAAGGACACAATGCCATTTGCAGCACCGTAGATGAGTCTAGAAGTAATCACGTGACTTGTAGTAAGTCAGAAAGTGAAAGACACATATCCTATCATATCACTTATAGGTGTTACCTAAAAATGGATACCAGGGCAGATATTTCCACGGAGAAGGGCAATCACAGATTCATTAAACAAACTTATGGTTCACCAATGGAAAGGTGTGAGGATTGGTTTCATTATGATATCGGGGTTAACAGACATATACAAACACAGGTGACATATATAATCACCAAAGACCTACAGAATACCAAGAGAGGACTACTCAACATTCTGTCATAACATACATGGGAAAAGGATCCCAGGAAGAACAGACATCTGGATATGTGTAAAAGAACCACATCTTCCACACCTACAACAAGCCAAACATTGTAATCAAACTTGCTGTAATAAAAAATAAAAAATTAAATTAAAAACACGAACAAGAAGTAGTGAGACAAACGTGAGGGGCTTTCTCCTGGCACATTCCATATTAAACTCCAATCTAGAACACCACTTCCACTGAGGCTCTCTTGCCCTAGTAAGCAGATTTGGTAAGGTTGAACTGCTGGCACCTTGTGGCCGTTTCACACAACAGCAGCTTTAATCCCAAAGCTAATGGTCAGTTGATATTCAAAATCATTGCAGGCCTGTAAATGACACCTGCCCTGAAAACAAATCCTGGGGTCACATATCGACCAAAAAATTCAAAAGACGTCCATATTTCAAAACGACCGTTTCAAAAGGCATATCTTACGCACATTAGTGTTCTGCTTCTTTTCCTTTCTTCCCTTTTTTGTTAAAAAACCGGGAATGGAAAAAGAAATCCCTCACAATGGGCGAAAATCGTTGCAGACCAATCAATGGACAGAGGTTTAATCTCAAATATATAAAAACAGCTCATGCAGCTTAATATTAAAAAAACAAACAACCCCCCAAAAAATGGGCAGAAGATCTAAAGAGACGTTTCTTCAAAGGAGACACAGAGATGGCCAAGACGCACATGAAAAGCTGCTCAACAGCACTAATTATTAGAGAAATGCAAATCAAAACTACAATGAGGTTTCACCTCACACCTGTTAGAATCGGCATCATCAGAAAATCTACAAACAACCAATTCTGGGGAGGGTGTGGACAAAAGGAGCCCTCTTCCACTATTGGTGGGAATGTAAATTGATACAGTCACTATGGAGAACAGTATGGAGTTTCCTTAAAAAAACTAGAAATAGAATTACCATCTGATCCAGCAATCCCACTTTTGGGCATATACACAGAGAAAACCGTATTTCAAAAAGGCACATTCACCACAATGTTCGTTGCAGCACTATTTAAAATAGCCAGGTAATGGAAGCAACCTAAATGCCCACAGACAGATGAATCGATAAAGATGTGGTACATATATGAAATGGAATATTCCTCGGCCATAAAAAGAAATGAAACTGGGTCATTTGTAGAGACATCGATGGATCGAGAGACTGTCATACAGAATGGAGTAAGTCAGAAACAGGAAAACAAATATTGTATATTAATGCATATATGTGGAGCCTAAAAATGGTACAGATGAACTGGTTTGCAGGGAAGAAATAGAGACACAGAGGTAGAGAACAAACGTATGGACACCAAGTGTGGGAAGCCATGGGGTGGTGGTGGTGGGATGATTTGGGAGTTTGGGATTGACCTGTGTACATGTATATGCATAAAATACATAACTAATGATAACCTGCTGTATAAAAACATAAATAAAATTAAATTTCTAAATTTTAAAAAATAAAAATTAAAAATAAAACAGAAAATATTCTTCCCGTCACACTGATGTATTTATAAGAATGAATTATTTCCATGCTTATATTTATAAATACATAAAAGAGGAATAAAATCTAACTTGAACCATAAAAGAAAAAAAAAGTTAACCCACGAGTTATACAGAGGAAAACCCTATCACGGCACTTGCTCCAGCGGTAAACAATTCTGAAATTGGTCAGAAGTGGGGAACCATCTCCCATACAGCCAGCAACCCACCCCCCACGCAAGGAGCGTCCTCATTGCAAAGCTGGGGGACCGTGCCGAGGCATCTGTGAGTAAACGTGAGCTGAGCCTCAGGCCAGCTGCTGCTGAACTGTTCCCACCCTTTCCAGGTAAAACACCTGAATATGTACAAGGGCTTGAAAGCCTAGAGGAAGGACCGTGGAGCCACACCAGCGACAGCACGCAGGCCAACTTGGTGCCTGCAGGCCAGCCAGGGTGGTCCTGGGCCCTGGCGCTCTTCCAGAAGCTTTCCATTGCCCTGCCTGAGATACCCCTCCTGTCCCGGCCCCCACTGCTTTTTTCCTTCCTCACCTCTGTCCGGAGAGAAATTCCAGCGGAAGGTATGGGTGACACACCCTCTTCTTTACAGGCGGCAGCCTGGCAACTCCTGCAGAAAGGCCAGCAGAACCCCACTCACACCGGGCCACCCACAAAGCTGTGGCCCCTCACTCCCTCCCACCAGCACAGCCCCGAGACTGCTGACGGGGCAGAGAATATGGTGTCAGGCACAGCTTCAGGGGCTATTGCTGCCTGGAGCGCTGTTTATATTGACCTCAACGAGGCACACCTGGGGAGGGCGGGCCGGCAGTGTAAGGCTGCCCAGGTCAGCTAATCCACAACCCTCAGGGAATCACATTGTTGAAAATGGACCCCGCTAAGGCAGAAGAGAAGCCAAGGGAAAAAAGGACACAATGCCATTTGCAGCACCGTAGATGAGTCTAGAAGTAATCACGTGACTTGTAGTAAGTCAGCAAGTGAAAGACACATATCATATCATATCACTTATAGGTGTTACCTAAAAATGGATACCAGGGCAGATATTTCCACGGAGAAGAGCAAACACAGATTCATTAAACAAACTTATGGTTCACCAATGGAAAGGTGTGAGGATTGGTTTCATTACGATATCGGGGTTAACAGACATATACAAACACAGGTGACATATATAATCACCAAAGGCCTACAGAATACCAAGAGAGGACTACTCAACATTCTGTCATAACATACATGGGAAAAGGATCCCAGGAAGAACAGACATCTGTATATGTGTAAAAGAACCACATCTTCCACACCTACAACAAGCCAAACATTGTAATCAAACTTGCTGTAAGAAAAAATAAAAAATTAAATTAAAAACACGAACAAGAAGTAGTGAGACAAACGTGAGGGGCTTTCTCCTGGCACATTCCATTCTAAACTCCAATCTAGAACACCACTTCCACTGAGGCTCTCTTGCCCAGGTAACCAGATTTGGTAAGGGTGAACTGCTGCCACCTTGTGGCCGTTTCACACAACAGCAGGTTTAATCCCAACGCTAAAGGTCAGTTGATATTCAAAATCATTGCAGGCCTGTAAATGACACCTGCCCTGAAAACAAATCCTGGGGTCACATATCGACCAAAATATTCAAAGGACGTCCATATTTCAAAACGACCGTTTCAAAAGGCATATTTTACGCACATTAGTGTTCTGCTTCTTTTCCTTTCTTTCCTTTTTTGTTAAAAAACACGGGAATGGAAAAAGGCATCCCTCAGAATGGGCGAAAATCGTTGCAGACGAATCAATGGACAGAGGTTTAATCTCCAATATATATAAACAGCTCATGCAGCTTAATATTAAAAAAACAAACAACCCAAAAAAAATGGGCAGAAGATCTAAAGAGACGTTTCTTCAAAGGAGACACAGAGATGGCTAAGACGCACATGAAAAGCTGCTCAACAGCACTAATTATCAGAGAAATGCAAATCAAAACTACAATGAGGTTTCACCTCACACCTGTTAGAATCGGCATCATCAGAAAATCTACAAACAACCAATTCTGGGGAGGGTGTGGACAAAAGGAGCCCTCTTCCACTATTGGTGGGAATGTAAATTGATACAGTCACTATGGAGAACAGTATGGAGTTTCCTTAAAAAAACTAGAAATAGAATTACCATCTGATCCAGCAATCCCACTTCTGGGCATATACCCAGAGAAAACCGTATTTCAAAAAGGCACATTCACCACAATGTTCGTTGCAGCACTATTTACAATAGCCAGGTAATGGAAGCAACCTAAATGCCCACAGACAGATGAGTGGATAAAGATGTGGTACATATATAAAATGGAATATTACTCGGCCATAAAAAGGAATGAAACTGGGTCATTTGTAGAGACATCGATGGATCGAGAGACTGTCATACAGAATGAAGTAAGTCAGAAAGAGGAAAACAAATATTGTATATTAATGCATATATGTGGAGCCTAAAAATGGTACAGATGAACTGGTTTGCAGGGAAGAAATAGAGACACAGACGTAGAGAACAAACGTATGGACACCAAGTGTGGGAAGCCATGGGGTGGTGGTGGTGGGATGAGTTGGGAGATTGGGATTGACCTGTATACAGGTATATGCATAAAATACATAACTAATAATAACCTGCTGTATAAAAACATAAATGAAATTAAATTTCAAAATTTTAAAAAATAAAATTTAAAAATAAAACAGAAAAAAGTTCTTCCCGTCACACAGATGTATTTATAGGAATGAATTATTTCCATGCTTATATCTATGAATACATAAAAGAGGAATAAAATCTAACTTGAACCATAAAAGAAAAAAAAATCCTGAACCCACGAGTTATACAGGGGAAAACCCTATCACGACACTTGCTCCAGCGGTAAACAATTCTGAAATTGGTCAGAGGTGGGGAATCATCTCCCATACAGCCAGCAACCCAACCGCCACGCAAGGAGCGTCCTCATTGCAAAGCTGGGGGACCGTGCCGAGGCATCTGTGAGTAAACGTGAGCTGAGCCCCAGGCCAGCTGCTGCTGAACTGTTCCCACCCTTTCCAGGTAAAACACCTGAATATGTACAAGGGCTTGAAAGCCTAGAGGAAGGACCGTGGAGCCACACCAGCGACAGCACGCAGGCCAACTTGGTGCCTGCAGGCCATCCAGGTTGGTCCTGGCCCCGGGAGCTCTTCCAGAAGCTTTCCATTGCCCTGCCTGAGATACCCCTCCTGTCCCGGCCCCCACTGCTTTTTTCCTTCCTCACCTCTGTCCGGAGAGAAATTCCAGCGGAATGTATGGGTCACACATCCTCTTCTTTACAGGCGGCAGCCTGGCAACTCCTGCAGAAAGGCCAGCAGAACCCCACTCACACCGGGCCACCCACAAAGCTGTGGCCCCTCACTCCCTCCCACCAGCACAGCCCCGAGACTGCTGACGGGGCCGAGAATATGGAAGCAGGCACAGCTTCAGGGGCTATTGCTGCCTGCAGCTCTGTTTATATTGACCTCAACGAGGCACACCTGGGGAGGGCGGGCCGGCAGGGTAAGGCTGCCCAGGTCAGCTAATCCACAACCCTCAGGGAATCACATTGTTGAAAATGGACCCCGCTAAGGCAGAAGAGAAGCCAAGGGAAAAAAGGACACAATGCCATTTGCAGCACCGTAGATGAGTCTAGAAGTAATCACGTGACTTGTAGTAAGTCAGAAAGTGAAAGACACATATCATATCATATCACTTATAGGTGTTACCTAAAAATGGATACCAGGGCAGATATTTCCACGGAGAAGGGCAATCACAGATTCATGAAACAAACTTATGGTTCACCAATGGAAAGGTGTGAGGATTGGTTTCATTACGATATCGGGGTTAACAGACATATACAAACACAGGTGACATATATAATCACCAAAGACCTACAGAATACCAAGAGAGGACTACTCAACATTCTGTCATAACGTACATGGGAAAAGGATCCCAGGAAGAACAGACATCTGTATATGTGTAAAAGAACCACATCTTCCACACCTACAACAAGCCAAACATTGTAATCAAACTTGCTGTAATAAAAAATAAAAAATTAAATTAAAAACACGAACAAGAAGTAGTGAGACAAACGTGAGCGGCTTTCTCCTGGCACATTCCATTCTAAACTCCAATCTAGAACACCACTTCCACTGAGGCTCTCTTGCCCTAGTAACCAGATTTGGTAAGGGTGAACTGCTGCCACTTGTGGCCGTTTCACACAACAGCAGCTTTAATCCCAACGCTAATGGTCAGTTGATATTCAAAATCATTGCAGGCCTGTAAATGACACCTGCCCTGAAAACAAATCCTGGGGTCACATATCGACCAAAAAATTCAAAGGACGTCCATATTCCAAAACGACCGTTTCAAAAGGCATATTTTACGCACATTAGTGTTCTGCTTCTTTTCCTTTCTTTCCTTTTTTGTTAAAAAAAACGGGAATGGAAAAAGGCATCCCACAGGATGGGTGAAAATCGTTGCAAACGAATCAATGGACACAGGTTTAATCTCCAATATATATAAACAGCTCATGCAGCTTAATATTAAAAAAACAAACAACCCAAAAAAAATGGGCAGAAGATCTAAAGAGACGTTTCTTCAAAGGAGACACAGAGATGGCCAAGACGCAAAGAAAAGCTGCTCAACAGAACTAATTATTAGAGAAATGCAAATCAAAACTACAATGAGGTATCACCTCACACCTGTTAGAATCGGCATCATCAGAAAATCTACAAACAACCAATTCTGGGGAGGGTGTGGACAAAAGGAGTCCTCTTCCACTCTTAGTGGGAATGTAAATTGATGCAGTCACTATGGAGAACAGTATATAGTTTCCTTAAAAAAATTAGAAATAGAATTACCATCTGATCCAGCAATCCCACTTCTGGACATATACCCAGAGAAAACCGTATTTCAAAAAGGCACATTCAGCACAATGTTCGTTGCAGCACTATTTACAATAGCCAGGTAATGGAAGCAACCTAAATGCCCACAGACAGATGAGTGGATAAAGATGTGGTACATATATAAAATGGAATATTACTCGGCCATAAAAAGGAATGAAACTGGGTCATTTGTAGAGACATCGATGGATCGAGAGACTGTCATACAGAATGAAGTAAGTCAGAAAGAGGAAAACAAATATTGTATATTAATGCATATATGTGGAGCCTAAAAATGGTACAGATGAACTGGTTTGCAGGGAAGAAATAGAGACACAGAGGTAGAGAACAAACGTATGGACACCAAGTGTGGGAAGCCATGGGGTTGTGGTGGTGGGATGAGTTGGGAGATTGGGATTGACCTGTATACAGGTATATGCATAAAATACATAACTAATAATAACCTGCTGTATAAAAACATAAATGAAATTAAATTTCAAAATTTTAAAAAATAAAATTTAAAAATAAAACAATAAAAATTCTTCCCGTCACACAGATGTATTTATAGGAATGAATTATTTCCATGCTTATATTTATAAATACATAAAAGAGGAATAAAATGTAACTTGAACTATAAAAGAAAAAAAATTGAACCCACGAGTTATACAGAGGAAAATCATATCACGACACTTGCTCCAGCGGTAAACAATTCTGAAATTGGTCAGAGGTGGGAAACCATCTCCCATACAGCCAGCCACCCACCCCCAACGCAAGGAGCGTCCACATTGCAAAGCTGCGGGACAGTGCCGAGGCATCTGTTAGTAAACGTGAGCTGAGCCCCAGGCCAGCTGCTGCTGAACTGTTCCCACCCTTTCCAGGTAAAACACCTGAATATGTACAAGGGCTTGAAAGCCTAGAGGAAGGACCGTGGAGCCACACCAGCGACAGCATGCAGGCCAACTTGGTGCCTGCAGGCCATCCAGCCCACTGGTCCTGGATCCTGGCACTCTTCCAGAAGCTTTTCATTGCCCTGCCTGAGATACGCCTCCTGTCCCGGCCCCCACTGCTTTTTTCCTTCCTCACCTCTGTCCGGACAGAAATTCCAGCGGAAGGTATGGGTGACACATCCTCTTCTTTACAGGCGGCAGCCTGGCAACTCCTGCAGAAAGGCCAGCAGAACCCCACTCACACCGGGCCACCCACAAAGCTGTGGCCCCTCACTCCCTCCCACCAGCACAGCCCCGAGACTGCTGACGGGGCAGAGAATATGGAGTCAGGCACAGCTTCAGGGGCTATTGCTGCCTGGAGCTCTGTTTATATTGACCTCAACGAGGCACACCTGGGTAGGGCGGGCCGGCAGGGTAAGGCTGCCCAGGTCAGCTAATCCACAACCCTCAGGGAATCACATTGTTGAAAATGGACCCCGCTAAGGCAGAAGAGAAGCCAAGAGAAAAAAGGACACAATGCCATTTGCAGCACCGTAGATGAGTCTAGAAGTAATCACATGACTTGTAGTAAATCAGAAAGTGAAAGACACATATCATATCATATCACTTATAGGTGTTCCCTAGAAATGGATACCAGGGCAGATATTTCCACGGAGAAGGGCAATCACAGATTCATGAAACAAACTTATGGTTCACCAATGGAAAGGTGTGAGGAATGGTTTCATTATGATATCGGGGTTAACAGACATATACAAACACAGGTGACATATATAATCACCAAAAACCTACAGAATACCAAGAGAGGACTACTCAACATTCTGTCATAACGTACATGGGAAAAGGATCCCAGGAAGAACAGTCATCTGTATATGTGTAAAAGAACCACATCTTCCACACCTACAACAAGCCAAACATTGTAATCAAACTTGCTGTAATAAAAAATAAAAAATTAAATTAAAAACACGAACAAGAAGTAGTGAGACAAACGTGAGGGGCTTTCTCCTGGCACATTCCATTCTAAACTCCAATCTAGAACACCACTTCCACTGAGGCTCTCTTGCCCTAGTAACCAGATTTGGTAAGGGTGAACTGCTGCCACTTGTGGCCGTTTCACACAACAGCAGCTTTAATCCCAACGCTAATGGTCAGTTGATATTCAAAATCATTGCAGGCCTGTAAATGACACCTGCCCTGAAAACATATCCTGGGGTCACATATCGACCAAAAAATTCAAAGGACGTCCATATTTCAAAACGACCGTTTCAAAAGGCATATTTTACGCACATTAGTGTTCTGCTTCTTTTCCTTTCTTTCCTTTTTTGTTAAAAAAAACGGGAATGGAAAAAGGCATCCCTCAGGATGGGTGAAAATCGTTGCAAATGAATCAATGGACACAGGTTTAATCCCCAATATATATAAACAGCTCATGCAGCTTAATATTAAAAAAACAAACAACCCCCCAAAAATGGGCAGAAGATCTAAAGAGACGTTTCTTCAAAGGAGACACAGAGATGGCCAAGACGCAAAGAAAAGCTGCTCAACAGCACTAATTATTAGAGAAATGCAAATCAAAACTACAATGAGGTATCACCTCACACCTGTTAGAATCGGCATCATCAGAAAATCTACAAACAACCAATTCTGGGGAGTGTGTGGACAAAAGGAGACCTCTTCCACTATTGGTGGGAATGAAAATTGATACATTCACTATGGAGAACAGTATGGAGTTCCTTAAAAAATCTAGAAATAGAATTACCATCTGATCCAGCAATCCCACTTCTGGGCATATACCCAGAGAAAACCGTATTTCAAAAAGGCACATTCACCACAATGTTCGTTGCAGCACTATTTACAATAGCCAGGTAATGGAAGCAACCTAAATGCCCACAGACAGATGAGTGGATAAAGATGTGGTACATATATAAAATGGAATATTACTCGGCCATATAAAGGAATGAAACTGGGTCATTTGTAGAGACATCGATGGATCGAGAGACTGTCATACAGAATGAAGTAAGTCAGAAAGAGGAAAACAAATATTGTATATTAACGCATATATGTGGAGCCTAAAAATGGTACAGATGAACTGGTTTGCAGGGAAGAAATAGAGACACAGACGTAGAGAACAAACGTATGGACACCAAGTGTGGGAAGCCATGGGGTGGTGGTGTTGGGATGAGTTGGGAGATTGGGATTGACCTGTATACATGTATATGCATAAAATACATAACTAATAATAACGTGCTGTATAAAAAAAATAAATAAAATTAAATTTCAAAAGTTTCAAAAATAAAATTTAAAAATAAAACAGAAAAAAGTTCTTCCCGTCACACAGATGTATTTATAGGAATGAATGATTTTCATGCTTATATCTATAAATACATAAAAGAGGAATAAAATCTAACTTGAACCATAAAAGAAAAAAAAATTGAACCCACGAGTTATACAGAGGAAAACCCTATCACGACACTTGCTCCAGCGGTAAACAATTCTGAAATTGGTCAGAGGTGGGGAACCATCTCCCATACAGCCAGCCACCCACCCCCGACGCAAGGAGCGTCCTCATTGCAAAGCTGGGGGACAGTGCCGAGGCATCTGTGAGTAAACGTGAGCTGAGCCCCAGGCCAGCTGCTGCTGAACTGTTCCCACCCTTTCCAGGTAAAACACCTGAATATGTACAAGGGCTTGAAAGCCTAGAGGAAGGACCGTGGAGCCACACCAGCGACAGCACGCAGGCCAACTTGGTGCCTGCAGGCCAGCCAGGTTGTTCCTGGCCCCCGGCGCTCTTCCAGAAGCTTTCCATTGCCCTGCCTGAGATACCCCTCCTGTCTCGGCCCCCACTGCTTTATTCCTTCCTCACCTCTGTCCGGAGAGAAATTCCAGCGGAAGGTATGGGTGACACATCCTCTTCTTTACAGGCGGCAGCCTGGCTACTCCTGCAGAAAGGCCAGCAGAACCCCACTCACACCGGGCCACCCACAAAGCTGTGGGCCCTCACTCCCTCCCACCAGCACAGCCCCGAGACTGCTGACGGGGCAGAGAATATGGAGTCAGGCACAGCTTCAGGGGCTATTGCTGCCTGGAGCTCTGTTTATATTGACTTCAACAAGGCACACTTGGGGAGGGCGGGCCGGCAGTGTAAGGCTGCCCAGGTCAGCTTATCCACAACCCTCAGGGAATCACATTGTTGAAAATGGACCCCGCTAAGGCAGAAGAGAAGCCAAGGGATAAAAGGACACAATGCCATTTGCAGCACCGTAGATGAGTCTAGAAGTAATCACGTGACTTGTAGTAAGTCAGAAAGTGAAAGACACATATCATATCATATCACTTATAGGTGTTACCTAAAAATGGATACCAGGGCAGATATTTCCACGGAGAAGGGCAATCACAGATTCATGAAACAAACTTATGGTTCACCAATGGAAAGGTGTGAGGATTGGTTTCATTACGATATCGGGGTTAACAGACATATACAAACACAGGTGACATATATAATCACCAAAGACCTACAGAATACCAAGAGAGGACTACTCAACATTCTGTCATAACGTACATGGGAAAAGGATCCCAGGAAGAACAGACATCTGTATATGTGTAAAAGAACCACATCTTCCACACCTACAACAAGCCAAACATTGTAATCAAACTTGCTGTAATAAAAAATAAAAAATTAAATTAAAAACACGAACAAGAAGTAGTGAGACAAACGTGAGCGGCTTTCTCCTGGCACATTCCATTCTAAACTCCAATCTAGAACACCACTTCCACTGAGGCTCTCTTGCCCTAGTAACCAGATTTGGTAAGGGTGAACTGCTGCCACTTGTGGCCGTTTCACACAACAGCAGCTTTAATCCCAACGCTAATGGTCAGTTGATATTCAAAATCATTGCAGGCCTGTAAATGACACCTGCCCTGAAAACAAATCCTGGGGTCACATATCGACCAAAAAATTCAAAGGACGTCCATATTCCAAAACGACCGTTTCAAAAGGCATATTTTACGCACATTAGTGTTCTGCTTCTTTTCCTTTCTTTCCTTTTTTGTTAAAAAAAACGGGAATGGAAAAAGGCATCCCACAGGATGGGTGAAAATCGTTGCAAACGAATCAATGGACACAGGTTTAATCTCCAATATATATAAACAGCTCATGCAGCTTAATATTAAAAAAACAAACAACCCAAAAAAAATGGGCAGAAGATCTAAAGAGACGTTTCTTCAAAGGAGACACAGAGATGGCCAAGACGCACATGAAAAGCTGCTCAACAGAACTAATTATTAGAGAAATGCAAATCAAAACTACAATGAGGTATCACCTCACACCTGTTAGAATCGGCATCATCAGAAAATCTACAAACAACCAATTCTGGGGAGGGTGTGGACAAAAGGAGTCCTCTTCCACTCTTAGTGGGAATGTAAATTGATGCAGTCACTATGGAGAACAGTATATAGTTTCCTTAAAAAAATTAGAAATAGAATTACCATCTGATCCAGCAATCCCACTTCTGGACATATACCCAGAGAAAACCGTATTTCAAAAAGGCACATTCAGCACAATGTTCGTTGCAGCACTATTTACAATAGCCAGGTAATGGAAGCAACCTAAATGCCCACAGACAGATGAGTGGATAAAGATGTGGTACATATATAAAATGGAATATTACTCGGCCATAAAAAGGAATGAAACTGGGTCATTTGTAGAGACATCGATGGATCGAGAGACTGTCATACAGAATGAAGTAAGTCAGAAAGAGGAAAACAAATATTGTATATTAATGCATATATGTGGAGCCTAAAAATGGTACAGATGAACTGGTTTGCAGGGAAGAAATAGAGACACAGACGTAGAGAACAAACGTATGGACACCAAGTGTGGGAAGCCATGGGGTGGTGGTGGTGGGATGAGTTGGGAGATTGGGATTGACCTGTATACAGGTATATGCATAAAATACATAACTAATAATAACCTGCTGTATAAAAACATAAATGAAATTAAATTTCAAAATTTTAAAAAATAAAATTTAAAAATAAAACAATAAAAATTCTTCCCGTCACACAGATGTATTTATAGGAATGAATTATTTCCATGCTTATATTTATAAATACATAAAAGAGGAATAAAATCTAACTTGAACTATAAAAGAAAAAAAAATTGAACCCACGAGTTATACAGAGGAAAATCATATCACGACACTTGCTCCAGCGGTAAACAATTCTGAAATTGGTCAGAGGTGGGAAACCATCTCCCATACAGCCAGCCACCCACCCCCAACGCAAGGAGCGTCCACATTGCAAAGCTGCGGGACAGTGCCGAGGCATCTGTTAGTAAACGTGAGCTGAGCCCCAGGCCAGCTGCTGCTGAACTGTTCCCACCCTTTCCAGGTAAAACACCTGAATATGTACAAGGGCTTGAAAGCCTAGAGGAAGGACCGTGGAGCCACACCAGCGACAGCATGCAGGCCAACTTGGTGCCTGCAGGCCATCCAGCCCACTGGTCCTGGATCCTGGCACTCTTCCAGAAGCTTTTCATTGCCCTGCCTGAGATACGCCTCCTGTCCCGGCCCCCACTGCTTTTTTCCTTCCTCACCTCTGTCCGGACAGAAATTCCAGCGGAAGGTATGGGTGACACATCCTCTTCTTTACAGGCGGCAGCCTGGCAACTCCTGCAGAAAGGCCAGCAGAACCCCACTCACACCGGGCCACCCACAAAGCTGTGGCCCCTCACTCCCTCCCACCAGCACAGCCCCGAGACTGCTGACGGGGCAGAGAATATGGAGTCAGGCACAGCTTCAGGGGCTATTGCTGCCTGGAGCTCTGTTTATATTGACCTCAACGAGGCACACCTGGGTAGGGCGGGCCGGCAGGGTAAGGCTGCCCAGGTCAGCTAATCCACAACCCTCAGGGAATCACATTGTTGAAAATGGACCCCGCTAAGGCAGAAGAGAAGCCAAGAGAAAAAAGGACACAATGCCATTTGCAGCACCGTAGATGAGTCTAGAAGTAATCACATGACTTGTAGTAAATCAGAAAGTGAAAGACACATATCATATCATATCACTTATAGGTGTTCCCTAAAAATGGATACCAGGGCAGATATTTCCACGGAGAAGGGCAATCACAGATTCATGAAACAAACTTATGGTTCACCAATGGAAAGGTGTGAGGAATGGTTTCATTATGATATCGGGGTTAACAGACATATACAAACACAGGTGACATATATAATCACCAAAGACCTACAGAATACCAAGAGAGGACTACTCAACATTCTGTCATAACGTACATGGGAAAAGGATCCCAGGAAGAACAGTCATCTGTATATGTGTAAAAGAACCACATCTTCCACACCTACAACAAGCCAAACATTGTAATCAAATTTGCTGTAATAAAAAATAAAAAATTAAATTAAAAACACGAACAAGAAGTAGTGAGACAAACGTGAGGGGCTTTCTCCTGGCACATTCCATTCTAAACTCCAATCTAGAACACCACTTCCACTGAGGCTCTCTTGCCCTAGTAACCAGATTTGGTAAGGGTGAACTGCTGCCACTTGTGGCCGTTTCACACAACAGCAGCTTTAATCCCAACGCTAATGGTCAGTTGATATTCAAAATCATTGCAGGCCTGTAAATGACACCTGCCCTGAAAACATATCCTGGGGTCACATATCGACCAAAAAATTCAAAGGACGTCCATATTTCAAAACGACCGTTTCAAAAGGCATATTTTACGCACATTAGTGTTCTGCTTCTTTTCCTTTCTTTCCTTTTTTGTTAAAAAAAACGGGAATGGAAAAAGGCATCCCTCAGGATGGGTGAAAATCGTTGCAAATGAATCAATGGACACAGGTTTAATCCCCAATATATATAAACAGCTCATGCAGCTTAATATTAAAAAAACAAACAACCCCCCAAAAATGGGCAGAAGATCTAAAGAGACGTTTCTTCAAAGGAGACACAGAGATGGCCAAGACGCAAAGAAAAGCTGCTCAACAGCACTAATTATTAGAGAAATGCAAATCAAAACTACAATGAGGTATCACCTCACACCTGTTAGAATCGGCATCATCAGAAAATCTACAAACAACCAATTCTGGGGAGTGTGTGGACAAAAGGAGACCTCTTCCACTATTGGTGGGAATGAAAATTGATACATTCACTATGGAGAACAGTATGGAGTTCCTTAAAAAATCTAGAAATAGAATTACCATCTGATCCAGCAATCCCACTTCTGGGCATATACCCAGAGAAAACCGTATTTCAAAAAGGCACATTCACCACAATGTTCGTTGCAGCACTATTTACAATAGCCAGGTAATGGAAGCAACCTAAATGCCCACAGACAGATGAGTGGATAAAGATGTGGTACATATATAAAATGGAATATTACTCGGCCATATAAAGGAATGAAACTGGGTCATTTGTAGAGACATCGATGGATCGAGAGACTGTCATACAGAATGAAGTAAGTCAGAAAGAGGAAAACAAATATTGTATATTAACGCATATATGTGGAGCCTAAAAATGGTACAGATGAACTGGTTTGCAGGGAAGAAATAGAGACACAGACGTAGAGAACAAACGTATGGACACCAAGTGTGGGAAGCCATGGGGTGGTGGTGTTGGGATGAGTTGGGAGATTGGGATTGACCTGTATACATGTATATGCATAAAATACATAACTAATAATAACGTGCTGTATAAAAAAAATAAATAAAATTAAATTTCAAAAGTTTCAAAAATAAAATTTAAAAATAAAACAGAAAAAAGTTCTTCCCGTCACACAGATGTATTTATAGGAATGAATGATTTTCATGCTTATATCTATAAATACATAAAAGAGGAATAAAATCTAACTTGAACCATAAAAGAAAAAAAAATTGAACCCACGAGTTATACAGAGGAAAACCCTATCACGACACTTGCTCCAGCGGTAAACAATTCTGAAATTGGTCAGAGGTGGGGAACCATCTCCCATACAGCCAGCCACCCACCCCCGACGCAAGGAGCGTCCTCATTGCAAAGCTGGGGGACAGTGCCGAGGCATCTGTGAGTAAACGTGAGCTGAGCCCCAGGCCAGCTGCTGCTGAACTGTTCCCACCCTTTCCAGGTAAAACACCTGAATATGTACAAGGGCTTGAAAGCCTAGAGGAAGGACCGTGGAGCCACACCAGCGACAGCACGCAGGCCAACTTGGTGCCTGCAGGCCAGCCAGGTTGTTCCTGGCCCCCGGCGCTCTTCCAGAAGCTTTCCATTGCCCTGCCTGAGATACCCCTCCTGTCTCGGCCCCCACTGCTTTTTTCCTTCCTCACCTCTGTCCGGAGAGAAATTCCAGCGGAAGGTATGGGTGACACATCCTCTTCTTTACAGGCGGCAGCCTGGCTACTCCTGCAGAAAGGCCAGCAGAACCCCACTCACACCGGGCCACCCACAAAGCTGTGGGCCCTCACTCCCTCCCACCAGCACAGCCCCGAGACTGCTGACGGGGCAGAGAATATGGAGTCAGGCACAGCTTCAGGGGCTATTGCTGCCTGGAGCTCTGTTTATATTGACTTCAACAAGGCACACTTGGGGAGGGCGGGCCGGCAGTGTAAGGCTGCCCAGGTCAGCTTATCCACAACCCTCAGGGAATCACATTGTTGAAAATGGACCCCGCTAAGGCAGAAGAGAAGCCAAGGGATAAAAGGACACAATGCCATTTGCAGCACCGTAGATTAGTCTAAAAGTAATCACGTGACTTGTAGTAAGTCAGAAAGTGAAAGACACATATCCTATCATATCACTTATAGGTGTTACCTAAAAATGGATACCAGGGCAGATATTTCCACGGAGAAGGGCAATCACAGATTCATTAAACAAACTTATGGTTCACCAATGGAAAGGTGTGAGGATTGGTTTCATTACGATATCGGGGTTAACAGACATATACAAACACAGGTGACATATATAATCACCAAAGACCTACAGAATACCAAGAGAGGACTACTCAACATTCTGTCATAACGTACATGGGAAAAGAATCCCAGGAAGAACAGTCATCTGTATATGTGTAAAAGAACCACATCTTCCACACCTACAACAAGCCAAACATTGTAATCAAACTTGCTGTAATAAAAAATAAAAAATTTAATTAAAAACACGAACAAGAAGTAGTGAGACAAACGTGAGCGGCTTTCTCCTGGTACATTCCATTCTAAACTCCAATCTAGAACACCACTTCCACTGAGGCTCTCTTGCCCTAGTAACCAGATTTGGTAAGGGTGAACTGCTGTCACCTTGTGGCCGTTTCACACAACAGCAGCTTTAATCCCAAAGCTAATGGTCAGTTGATATTCAAAATCATTGCATGCCTGTAAATGACACCTGCCCTGAAAACAAATCCTGGGGTCACATATCGACCAAAAAATTCAAAGGACGTCCATATTTCAAAACGACCATTTCAAAAGGCATATTTTACGCACATTAGTGTTCTGCTTCTTTTCCTTTCTTTCCTTTTTTGTTAAAAAAAACGGGAATGGAAAAAGGCATCCCTCAGGATGGGTGAAAATCGTTGCAAATGAATCAGTGGACACAGGTTTAATCTCCAATATATATAAACAGCTCATGCAGCTTAATATTAAAAAAAACAAACAACCCAAAAAAAATGGGCAGAAGATCTAAAGAGACGTTTCTTCAAAGGAGACACAGAGATGGCCAAGACGCACATGAAAAGCTGCTCAACAGCACTAATTATTGGAGAAATGCAAATCAAAACTACAATGAGGTATCACCTCACACCTGTTAGAATCGGCATCATCAGAAAATCTACAAACAACCAATTCTGGGGAGGGTGTGGACAAAAGGAGCCCTCTTCCACTATTGGTGGGAATGTAAATTGATACAGTCACTATGGAGAACAGTATGGAGTTTCCTTAAAAAAATTAGAAATAGAATTACCATCTGATCCAGCAATCCCACTTCTGGGCATATACCCAGAGAAAACCGTATTTCAAAAAGGCACATTCAGCACAATGTTCGTTGCAGCACTATTTACAATAGCCAGGTAATGGAAGCAACCTAAATGCCCACAGACAGATGAGTGGATAAAGATGTGGTACATATATAAAATGGAATATTACTCGGCCATAAAAAGGAATGAAACTGGGTCATTTGTAGAGACATCGATGGATCGAGAGACTGTCATACAGAATGAAGTAAGTCAGAAAGAGGAAAACAAATATTGTATATTAATGCATATATGTGGAGCCTAAAAATGGTACAGATGAACTGGTTTGCAGGGAAGAAATAGAGACACAGAGGTAGAGAACAAACGTATGGACACCAAGTGTAGGAAGCCATGGGGTGGTGGTGGTGGGAAGAGTTGGGAGTTTGGGATTGACCTGTATACATGTATATGCATAAAATACATAACTAATAATAACCTGCTGTATAAAAACATAAATGAAATTAAATTTCAAAATTTTAAAAAATAAAATTTAAAAATAAAACAATAAAAATTCTTCCCGTCACACAGATGTATTTATAGGAATGAATTATTTCCATGCTTATATTTATAAATACATGAAAGAGGAATAAAATCTAACTTGAACTATAAAAGAAAAAAAAATTGAACCCACGAGTTATACAGAGGAAAACCCTATCACGACACTTGCTCCAGCGGTAAACAATTCTGAAATTGGTCAGAGGTGGGGAACCATCTCCCATACAGCCAGCCACCCACCCCCCACGCAAGGAGCGTCCTCATTGCAAAGCTGGGGGACCGTGCCGAGGCATCTGTGAGTAAACGTGAGCTGAGCCCCAGGCCAGCTGCTGCTGAACTGTTCCCACCCTTTACAGGTAAAACACCTGAATATGTACAAGGGCTTGAAAGCCTAGAGGAAGGACCATGGAGCCACACCAGCGACAGCACGCAGGCCAACTTGGTGCCTGCAGGCCAGCCAGGGTGGTACTGGTCCCTGGCGCTCTTCCAGAAGCTTTCCATTGCCCTGCCTGAGATACCCCTCCTGTCCCAGCCCCCACTGCTTTTCTCCTTCCTCACCTCTGTCCGGAGAGAAATTCCAGCGGAATGTATGGGTGACACATCCTCTTCTTTACAGGCGGCAGCCTGGCAACTCCTGCAGAAAGGCCAGCAGAACCCCACTCACACCGGGCCACCCACAAAGCTGTGGCCCCTCACTCCCTCCCACCAGCACAGCCCCGAGACTGCTGACGGGGCAGAGAATATGGAGTCAGGCACAGCTTCAGGGGCTATTGCTGCCTGGAGCTCTGTTTATATTGACCTCAACGAGGCACATCTGGGGAGGGCGGGCCGGCAGGGTAAGGCTGCCCAGGTCAGCTAATCCGCAACCCTCAGGGAATCACATTGTTGAAAATGGACCCCGCTAAGGCAGAAGAGAAGCCAAGGGAAAAAAGGACACAATGCCATTTGCAGCACCGTAGATGAGTCTAGAAGTAATCACGTGACTTGTAGTAAGTCAGAAAGTGAAAGACACATATCATATCATATCACCTATAGGTGTTACCTATAAATGGATACCAGGGCAGATATTTCCACGGAGAAGGGCAATCACAGATTCATGAAACAAACTTATGGTTCACCAATGGAAAGGTGTGAGGATTGGTTTCATTACGATATCGGGGTTAACAGACATATCCAAACACAGGTGACATATATAATCACCAAAGACCTACAGAATACCAAGAGAGGACTACTCAACATTCTGTCATAACGTACATGGGAAAAGAATCCCAGGAAGAACAGTCATCTGTATATGTGTAAAAGAACCACATCTTCCACACCTACAACAAGCCAAACATTGTAATCAAACTTGCTGTAATAAAAAATAAAAAATTAAATTAAAAACACGAACAAGAAGTAGTGAGACAAACGTGAGCGGCTTTCTCCTGGTACATTCCATTCTAAAGTCCAATCTAGAACACCACTTCCACTGAGGCTCTCTTGCCCTAGTAACCAGATTTGGTAAGGGTGAACTGCTGCCACCTTGTGGCCGTTTCACACAACAGCAGCTTTAATCCCAACGCTAATGGTCAGTTGATATTCAAAATCATTGCAGGCCTGTAAATGACACCTGCCCTGAAAACAAATCCTGGGGTCACATATCGAACAAAAAATTCAAAGGACGTCCATATTTCAAAACGACCGTTTCAAAAGGCATATTTTACGCACATTAGTGTTCTGCTTCTTTTCCTTTCTTTCCTTTTTTGTTAAAAAAAACGGGAATGGAAAAAGGCATCCCTCAGGATGGGTGAAAATCGTTGCAAACGAATCAATGGACACAGGTTTAATCTCCAATATATATAAACAGCTTATGCAGCTTAATATTAAAAAAAACAAACAACCCAAAAAAAATGGGCAGAAGATCTAAAGAGACGTTTCTTCAAAGGAGACACAGAGATGGCCAAGACGCACAGAAAAGCTGCTCAACAGCACTAATTATTAGAGAAATGCAAATCAAAACTACAATGAGGTATCACCTCACACCTGTTAGAATCGGCATCATCAGAAAATATACAAACAACCAATTCTGGGGAGGGTGTGGACAAAAGGAGCCCTCTTCCACTATTGGTGGGAATGTAAATTGATACAGTCACTATGGAGAACAGTATGGAGTTTCCTTAAAAAATCTAAAAATAGAATTACCATCTGATCCAGCAATCCCACTTCTGGGCATATACCCAGAGAAAACCGTATTTCAAAAAGGCACATTCAGCACAATGTTCGTTGCAGCACTATTTACAATAGCCAGGTAATGGAAGCAACCTAAATGCCCACAGACAGATGAGTGGATAAAGATGTGGTACATATATAAAATGGAATATTACTCGGCCATAAAAAGGAATGAAACTGGGTCATTTGTAGAGACATCGATGGATCGAGAGACTGTCATACAGAATGAAGTAAGTCAGAAAGAGGAAAACAAATATTGTATATTAATGCATATATGTGGAGCCTAAAAATGGTACAGATGAACTGGTTTGCAGGGAAGAAATAGAGACACAGACGTAGAGAACAAACGTATGGACACCAAGTGTGGGAAGCCATGGGGTGGTGGTGGTGGGATGAGTTGGGAGATTGGGATTGACCTGTATACATGTATATGCATAAAATACATAACTAATAATAACCTGCTGTATAAAAACATAAATGAAATTAAATTTCAAAATTTTAAAAAATAAAATTTAAAAATAAAACAATAAAAATTCTTCCCGTCACACAGATGTATTTATAGGAATGAATTATTTCCATGCTTATATTTATAAATACATAAAAGAGGAATAAAATCTAACTTGAACCATAAAAGAAAAAAAAATTGAACCCACGAGTTATACAGAGGAAAACCCTATCACGACACTTGCTCCAGCGGTAAACAATTCTGAAATTTGTCAGAGGTGGGGAACCATCTCCCATACAGCCAGCCACCCACACCCGATGCAAGGAGCGTCCTCATTGCAAAGCTGGGGGACCGTGCCGAGGCATCTGTGAGTAAACGTGAGCTGAGCCCCAGGCCAGCTGCTGCTGAACTGTTCCCACCCTTTCCAGGTAAAACACCTGAATATGTACAAGGGCTTGAAAGCCTAGAGGAAGGACCGTGGAGCCACACCAGCGACAGCACGCAGGCCAACTTGGTGCCTGCAGGCCAGCCAGGTTGGTCCTGGCCCCCGGCGCTCTTCCAGAAGCTTTCCATTGCCCTGCCTGAGATACCCCTCCTGTCCCGGCCCCCACTGCTTTTTTCCTTCCTCACCTCTGTACGGAGAGAAATTCCAGCGGAATGTATGGGTGACACATCCTCTTCTTTACAGGCGGCAGCCTGGCAACTCCTGCAGAAAGGCCAGCAGAACCCCACTCACACCGGGCCACCCACAAAGCTGTGGCCCCTCACTCCCTCCCACCAGCACAGCCCCGAGACTGCTGACGGGGCAGAGAATATGGAGTCAGGCACAGCTTCAGGGGCTATTGCTGCCTGGAGCTCTGTTTATATTGACCTCAACGAGGCACACCTGGGGAGGGCGGGCCGGCAGGGTAAGGCTGCCCAGGTCAGCTAATCCACAACCCTCAGGGAATCACATTGTTGAAAATGGACCCCGCTAAGGCAGAAGAGAAGCCAAGGGATAAAAGGACACAATGCCATTTGCAGCACCGTAGATGAGTCTAAAAGTAATCACGTGACTTGTAGTAAGTCAGAAAGTGAAAGACACATATCCTATCATATCACTTATAGGTGTTACCTAAAAATGGATACCAGGGCAGATATTTCCACGGAGAAGGGCAATCACAGATTCATGAAACAAACTTATGGTTCACCAATGGAAAGGTGTGAGGATTGGTTTCATTACGATATCGGGGTTAACAGACATATACAAACACAGGTGACATATATAATCACCAAAGACCTACAGAATACCAAGAGAGGACTACTCAACATTCTGTCATAACGTACATGGGAAAAGAATCCCAGGAAGAACAGTCATCTGTATATGTGTAAAAGAACCACATCTTCCACACCTACAACAAGCCAAACATTGTAATCAAACTTGCTGTAATAAAAAATAAAAAATTAAATTAAAAACACGAACAAGAAGTAGTGAGACAAACGTGAGCGGCTTTCTCCTGGTACATTCCATTCTAAACTCCAATCTAGAACACCACTTCCACTGAGGCTCTCTTGCCCTAGTTACCAGATTTGGTAAGGGTGAACTGCTGCCACCTTGTGGCCGTTTCACACAACAGCAGCTTTAATCCCAAAGCTAATGGTCAGTTGATATTCAAAATCATTGCATGCCTGTAAATGACACCTGCCCTGAAAACAAATCCTGGGGTCACATATCGACCAAAAAATTCAAAGGACGTCCATATTTCAAAACGACCATTTCAAAAGGCATATTTTACGCACATTAGTGTTCTGCTTCTTTTCCTTTCTTTCCTTTTTTGTTAAAAAAAACGGGAATGGAAAAAGGCATCCCTCAGGATGGGTGAAAATCGTTGCAAATGAATCAATGGACACAGGTTTAATCTCCAATATATATAAACAGCTCATGCAGCTTATTATTAAAAAAACAAACAACCCAAAAAAAAATGGGCAGAAGATCTAAAGAGACGTTTCTTCAAAGGAGACACAGAGATGGCCAAGACGCACATGAAAAGCTGCTCAACAGCACTAATTATTGGAGAAATGCAAATCAAAACTACAATGAGGTATCACCTCACACCTGTTAGAATCGGCATCATCAGAAAATCTACAAACAACCAATTCTGGGGAGGGTGTGGACAAAAGGAGCCCTCTTCTACTATTGGTGGGAATGTAAATTGATACAGTCACTATGGAGAACAGTATGGAGTTTCCTTAAAAAAATTAGAAATAGAATTACCATCTGATCCAGCAATCCCACTTCTGGGCATATACCCAGAGAAAACCGTATTTCAAAAAGGCACATTCAGCACAATGTTCGTTGCAGCACTATTTACAATAGCCAGGTAATGGAAGCAACCTAAATGCCCACAGACAGATGAGTGGATAAAGATGTGGTACATATATAAAATGGAATATTACTCGGCCATAAAAAGGAATGAAACTGGGTCATTTGTAGAGACAGCGATGGATCGAGAGACTGTCATACAGAATGAAGTAAGTCAGAAAGAGGAAAACAAATATTGTATATTAATGCATATATGTGGAGCCTAAAAATGGTACAGATGAACTGGTTTGCAGGGAAGAAATAGAGACACAGACGTAGAGAACAAACGTATGGACACCAAGTGTGGGAAGCCATGGGGTGGTGGTGGTGGGATGAGTTGGGAGTTTGGCATTGACCTGTATACATGTATATGCATAAAATACATAACTAATAATAACCTGCTGTATAAAAACATAAATGAAATTAAATTTCAAAATTTTAAAAAATAAAATTTAAAAATAAAACAATAAAAATTCTTCCCGTCACACAGATGTATTTATAGGAATGAATTATTTCCATGCTTATATTTATAAATACATAAAAGAGGAATAAAATCTAACTTGAACCATAAAAGAAAAAAAAAGTGAACCCACGAGTTATACAGAGGAAAACCCTATCACGGCACTTGCTCCAGTGGTAAACAATTCTGAAATTGGTCAGATGTGGGGAACCATCTCCCATACAGCCATCAACCCAACCCCCACGCAAGGAGCGTCCTCATTGCAAAGCTGGGGGACCGTGCCGAGGCATCTGTGAGTAAACTTGAGCTGAGCCCCAGGCCAGCTGCTGCTGAACTGTTCCCACCCTTTCCAGCTAAATCACCTGAATATGTACAAGGGCTTGAAAGCCTAGAGGAAGGACCGTGGAGCCACACCAGCGACAGCACACAGGCCAACTTGGTGCCTGCAGGCCAGCCAGTGTGGTCCTGGCCCCGGGCGCTCTTCCAGAAGCTTGCCATTGCCCTGCCTGATATACCCCTCCTGTCCCGGCCCCCACTGCTTTTTTCCTTCCTCACCTCTGTCCAGAGAGAAATTCCAGCGGAAGGTATGGGTGACACAACCTCTTCTTTACAGGCGGCAGCCTGGCAACTCCTGCAGAAAGGCCAGCAGAACCCCACTCACACCGGGCCACCCACAAAGCTGTGGCCCCTCACTCCCTCCCACCAGCACAGCCCCGAGACTGCTGACGGGGCAGAGAATATGGAGTCAGGCACAGCTTCAGGGGCTATTGCTGCCTGGAGCGCTGTTTATATTGACCTCAACGAGGCACACCTGGGGAGGGCGGGCCGGCAGGGTAAGGCTGCCCAGGTCAGCTAATCCACAACCCTCAGGGAATCACATTGTTGAAAATGGACCCCGCTAAGGCAGAAGAGAAGCCAAGGGAAAAAAGGACACAATGCCATTTGCAGCACCGTAGATGAGTCTAGAAGTAATCACGTGACTTGTAGTAAGTCAGAAAGTGAAAGACACATATCATATCATATCACTTATAGGTGTTACCTAAAAATGGATACCAGGGCAGATATTTCCACGGAGAAGGGCAATCACAGATTCATTAAACAAACTTATGGTTCACCAATGGAAAGGTGTGAGGATTGGTTTCATTACGATATCGGGGTTAACAGACATATACAAACACAGGTGACATATATAATCACCAAAGACCTACAGAATACCGAGAGAGGACTACTCAACATTCTGTCATAACGTACATGGGAAAAGGATCCCAGGAAGAACAGACATGTGTATATGTGTAAAAGAACCACATCTTCCACACCTACAACAAGCCAAACGTTGTAATCAAACTTGCTGTAATAAAAAATAAAAAAAATAAATTAAAAACACGAACAAGAAATAGTGAGACAAACGTGAGGGGCTTTCTCCTGGCACATTCCATTCTAAACTCCAATCTAGAACACCACTTCCACTGAGGCTCTCTTGCCCAGGTAACCTGATTTGGTAAGGGTGAACTGCTGCCACCTTGTGGCCGTTTCACACAACAGCAGCTTTAATCCCAACGCTAATGGTCAGTTGATATTCAAAATCATTGCAGGCCTGTAAATGACACCTGCCCTGAAAACAAATCCTGGGGTCACATATCGACCAAAATATTCAAAGGACGTCCATATTTCAAAACGACCGTTTCAAAAGGCATATTTTACGCACATTAGTGTTCTGCTTCTTTTCCTTTCTTTCCTTTTTTGTTAAAAAAAACGGGAATGGAAAAAGGCATCCCTCAGAATGGGCGAAAATCGTTGCAGACGAATCAATGGACAGAGGTTTAATCTCCAATATATATAAACAACTCTTGCAGCTTAATATTAAAAAAAACAAACAACCCAATACAAAAATGGGCAGAAGATCTAAAGAGACGTTTCTTCAAAGGAGACACAGAGATGGCCAAGACGCACATGAAAAGCTGCTCAACAGCACTAATTATCAGAGAAATGCAAATCAAAACTACAATGAGGTTTCACCTCACACCTGTTAGAATCGGCATCATCAGAAAATCTACAAACAACCAATTCTGGGGAGGGTGTGGACAAAAGGAGCCCTCTTCCACTATTGGTGGGAATGTAAATTGATACAGTCACTATGGAGAACAGTATGGAGTTTCCTTAAAAAAACTAGAAATAGAATTACCATCTGATCCAGCAATCCCACTTCTGGGCATATACCCAGAGAAAACCGAAAAACAAAAAGGCACATTCACCACAATGATCGTTGCAGCACTATTTACAATAGCCAGGTAATGGAAGCAACCTAAATGCCCACAGACAGATGAATGGATAAAGATGTGGTACATATATGAAATGGAATATTACTCGGCCATAAAAAGGAATGAAACTGGGTCATTTGTAGAGACATCGATGGATCGAGAGAGTGTCATACAGAATGAAGAAAGTCAGAAAGAGGAAAACAAATATTGTATATTAATGCATATATGTGGAGCCTAAAAATGGTACAGATGAACTGGTTTGCAGGGCAGAAATAGAGACACAGAGGTAGAGAACAAACGTATGGACACCAAGTGTGGGAAGCCATGGGGTGGTGGTGGTGGGATGAGTTGGGAAATTGGGATTGACCTGTATACATGTATATGCATAAAATACATAACTAATAATAACGTGCTGTATAAAAACATAAATAAAATTAAATTTCAAAATTTTAAAAACTAAAATTTAAAAATAAAACAGAAAAAATTCTTCCCGTCAGACAGATGTATTTATAGGAATGAATTATTTCCATGCTTATATTTATAAATACATAAAAGAGGAATAAAATCTAACTTGAACCATAAAAGAAAAAAAAAGTGAACCCACGAGTTATACAGAGGAAAACCCTATCACGGCACTTGCTCCAGTGGTAAACAATTCTGAAATTGGTCAGATGTGGGGAACCATCTCCCATACAGCCATCAACCTACCCCCCACGCAAGGAGCGTCCTCATTGCAAAGCTGGGGGACCGTGCCGAGGCATCTGTGAGTAAACGTGAGCTGAGCCCCAGGCCAGCTGCTGCTGAACTGTTCCCACCCTTTCCAGCTAAATCACCTGAATATGTACAAGGGCTTGAAAGCCTAGAGGAAGGACCGTGGAGCCACACCAGCGACAGCACACAGGCCAACTTGGTGCCTGCAGGCCAGCCAGGGTGGTCCTGGCCCCGGGCGCTCTTCCAGAAGCTTGCCATTGCCCTGCCTGATATACCCCTCCTGTCCCGGCCCCCACTGCTTTTTTCCTTCCTCACCTCTGTCCAGAGAGAAATTCCAGCGGAAGGTATGGGTGACACAACCTCTTCTTTACAGGCGGCAGCCTGGCAACTCCTGCAGAAAGGCCAGCAGAACCCCACTCACACCGGGCCACCCACAAAGCTGTGGCCCCTCACTCCATCCCACCAGCACAGCCCCGAGACTGCTGACGGGGCAGAGAATATGGAGTCAGGCACAGCTTCAGGGGCTATTGCTGCCTGGAGCGCTGTTTATATTGACCTCAACGAGGCACACCTGGGGAGGGCGGGCCGGCAGGGTAAGGCTGCCCAGGTCAGCTAATCCACAACCCTCAGGGAATCACATTGTTGAAAATGGACCCGGCTAAGGCAGAAGAGAAGCCAAGGGAAAAAAGGACACAATGCCATTTTCAGCACCGTAGATGAGTCTAGAAGTAATCACGTGACTTGTAGTAAGTCAGAAAGTGAAAGACACATATCATATCATATCACTTATAGGTGTTACCTAGAAATGGATACCAGGACAGATATTTCCACGGAGAAGGGCAATCACAGATTCATTAAACAAACTTATGGTTCACCAATGGAAAGGTGTGAGGATTGGTTTCATTACGATATCAGGGTTAACAGACATATACAAACACAGGTGACATATATAATCACCAAAGGCCTACAGAATACCAAGAGAGGACTACTCAACATTCTGTCATAACGTACATGGGAAAAGGATCCCAGGAAGAACAGACATCTGTATATGTGTAAAAGAACCACATCTTCCACACCTACAACACGCCAAACATTGTAATCAAACTTGCTGTAATAAAAAATAAAAAAAAAATTAAATTAAAAACACGAACAAGATGTAGTGAGACAAACCTGAGGGGCTTTCTCCTGGCACATTCCATTTTAAATTCCAATCTAGAACACCACTTCCACTGAGGCTCTCTTGCCCTAGTAACCAGATTTGGTAAGGGTGAACTGCTGCCACCTTGTGGCCGTTTCACACAACAGCAGCTTTAATCCCAACGCTAATGGTCAGTTGATATTCAAAATCATTGCAGGCCTGTAAATGACACCTGCCCTGAAAACAAATCCTGGGTTCACATATCGACCAAAATATTCAAAGGACGTCCATATTTCAAAACGACCGTTTCAAAAGGCATATTTTATGCACATTAGTGTTCTGCTTCTTTTCCTTTCTTTCCTTTTTTGTTAAAAAACACGGGAATGGAAAAAGGCATCCCTCAGAATGGGCGAAAATCGTTGCAGACGAATCAATGGACAGAGGTTTAATCTCCAATATATATAAACAACTCTTGCAGCTTAATATTAAAAAAAACAAACAACCCAATACAAAAATGGGCAGAAGATCTAAAGAGACGTTTCTTCAAAGGAGACACAGAGATGGCCAAGACGCACATGAAAAGCTGCTCAACAGCACTAATTATCAGAGAAATGCAAATCAAAACTACAATGAGGTTTCACCTCACACCTGTTAGAATCGGCATCATCAGAAAATCTACAAACAACCAATTCTGGGGAGGGTGTGGACAAAAGGAGCCCTCTTCCACTATTGGTGGGAATGTAAATTGATACAGTCACTATGGAGAACAGTATGGAGTTTCCTTAAAAAAACTAGAAATAGAATTACCATCTGATCCAGCAATTCCACTTCTGGGCATATACCCAGAGAAAACCGTATTTCAAAAAGGCACATTCACCACAATGTTCGTTGCAGCACTATTTACAATAGCCAGGTAATGGAAGCAACCTAAATGTCCACAGACAGATGAATGGATAAAGATGTGGTACATATATGAAATGGAATATTACTCGGCCATAAAAAGGAATGAAACTGGGTCATTTGTAGAGACATCGATGGATCGAGAGAGTGTCATACAGAATGAAGAAAGTCAGAAAGAGGAAAACAAATATTGTATATTAAGGCATATATGTGGAGACTAAAAATGGTACAGATGAACTGGTTTGCAGGGAAGAAATAGAGACACAGAGGTAGAGAACAAACGTATGGACACCAAGTGTGGGAAGCCATGGGGTGGTGGTGGTGGGATGAGTTGGGAGTTTGGGATTGACCTGTGTACATGTATATGCATAAAATACATAACTAATAATAACGTGCTGTATAAAAAAATAAATAAAATTAAATTTCAAAATTTTAAAAAATAAAATTTAAAAATAAAACAGAAAAAAGTTCTTCATGTCACACAGATGTATTTATAGGAATGAATTATTTCCATGCTTATATCTATAAATACATAAAAGAGGAATAAAATCTAACTTGAACCATAAAAGAAAAAAAAACCTGAACCCACGAGTTATACAGAGGAAAACCCTATCAGGGCACTTGCTGCAGTGGTAAACAATTCTGAAATTGGTCAGAGGTGGGGAACCATATCCCATACAGCCAGCAACCCAGACCCCACGCCAGGAGCGTCCTCATTGTAAAGCTGGGGGACCGTGCCGAGGCATCTGTGAGTAAACGTGAGCTGAGCCCCAGGCCAGCTGCTGCTGAACTGTTCCCACCCTTTCCAGGTAAAACACCTGAATATGTACAAGGGCTTGAAAGCCTAGAGGAAGGACCGTGGAGCCACACCAGCGACAGCACGCAGGCCAACTTGGTACCTGCAGGCCAGCCAGGGTGGTCCTGGCCCCGGGCGCTCTTCCAGAAGCTTGCCATTGCCCTGCCTGAGATACCCCTCCTATCCCGGCCCCCACTGCTTTTTTCCTTCCTCACCTCTGTCCGGAGAGAAATTCCAGCGGAAGGTATGCGTGACACAACCTCTTCTTTACAGGCGGCAGCCTGGCAACTCCTGCAGAAAGGCCAGCAGAACCCCACTCACACCGGGCCACCCACAAAGCTGTGGCCCCTCACTCCCTCCCACCAGCACAGCCCCGAGACTGCTGACGGGGCAGAGAATATGGAGTCAGGCACAGCTTCAGGGGCTATTGCTGCCTGGAGCGCTGTTTATATTGACCTCAAGGAGGCACACCTGGGGAGGGCGGGCCGGCAGGGTAAGGCTGCCCAGGTCAGCTAATCCACAACCCTCAGGGAATCACATTGTTGAAAATGGACCCCGCTAAGGCAGAAGAGAAGCCAAGGGAAAAAAGGACACAATGCCATTTGCAGCACGGTAAATGAGTCTAGAAGTAATCACGTGACTTGTAGTAAGTCAGAAAGTGAAAGACACATATCATATCATATCACTTATAGGTGTTACCTAAAAATGGATACCAGGGCAGATATTTCCACGGAGAAGGGCAATCACAGATTCATTAAACAAACTTATGGTTCACCAATGGAAAGGTGTGAGGATTGGTTTCATTACGATATCGGGGTTAACAGACATATACAAACACAGGTGACATATATAATCACCAAAGACCTACAGAATACCGAGAGAGGACTACTCAACATTCTGTCATAACGTACATGGGAAAAGAATCCCAGGAAGAACAGACATGTGTATATGTGTAAAAGAACCACATCTTCCACACCTACAACAAGCCAAACGTTGTAATGAAACTTGCTGTAATAAAAAATAAAAAAATTAAATTAAAAACACGAACAAGAAATAGTGAGACAAACGTGAGGGGCTTTCTCCTGGCACATTCCATTCTAAACTCCAATCTAGAACACCACTTCCACTGAGGATCTCTTGCCCAGGTAACCAGATTTGGTAAGGGTGAACTGCTGCCAACTTGTGGCCGTTTCACACAACAGCAGCTTTAATCCCAACGCTAATGGTCAGTTGATATTCAAAATCATTGCAGGCCTGTAAATGACACCTGCCCTGAAAACAAATCCTGGGGTCATATATCGACCAAAATATTCAAAGGACGTCCATATTTCAAAACGACCGTTTCAAAAGGCATATTTTACGCACATTAGTGTTCTGCTTCTTTTCCTTTCTTTCCTTTTTTGTTAAAAAACACGGGAATGGAAAAAGGCATCCCTCAGAATGGGCGAAAATTGTTGCACACGAATCAATGGACAGAGGTTTAATCTCCAATATATATAAACAACTCTTGCAGCTTAATATTAAAAAAAACAAACAACCCAATACAAAAATGGGCAGAAGATCTAAAGAGACGTTTCTTCAAAGGAGACACAGAGATGGCCAAGACGCACATGAAAAGCTGCTCAACAGCACTAATTATCAGAGAAATGCAAATCAAAACTACAATGAGGTTTCACCTCACACCTGTTAGAATCGGCATCATCAGAAAATCTACAAACAACCAATTCTGGGGAGGGTGTGGACAAAAGGAGCCCTCTTCCACTATTGGTGGGAATGTAAATTGATACAGTCACTATGGAGAACAGTATGGAGTTTCCTTAAAAAAACTAGAAATAGAATTACCATCTGATCCAGCAATCCCACTTCTGGGCATATACCCAGAGAAAACCGAAAAACAAAAAGGCACATTCACCACAATGTTCGTTGCAGCACTATTTACAATAGCCAGGTAATGGAAGCAACCTAAATGCCCACAGACACATGAATGGATAAAGATGTGATACATATATGAAATGGAATATTACTCGGCCATAAAAAGGAATGAAACTGGGTCATTTGTAGAGACATCGATGGATCGAGAGAGTGTCATACAGAATGAAGAAAGTCAGAAAGAGGAAAACAAATATTGTATATTAATGCATATATGTGGAGCCTAAAAATGGTACAGATGAACTGGTTTGCAGGGCAGAAATAGAGACACAGAGGTAGAGAACAAACGTATGGACACCAAGTGTGGGAAGCCATGGGGTGGTGGTGGTGGGATGAGTTGGGAGTTTGGGATTGACCTGTGTACATGTATATGCATAAAATACATAACTAATAATAACGTGCTGTATAAAAAAATAAATAAAATTAAATTTCAAAATTTTAAAAACTAAAATTTAAAAATAAAACAGAAAAAAGTTCTTCCCGTCACACAGATGTATTTATAGGAATGAATTATTTCCATGCTTATATCTATAAATACATAAAAGAGGAATAAAATCTAACTTGAACCATAAAAGAAAAAAAAAACCTGAACCCATGAGTTATACAGAGGAAAACACTATCACGGCACTTGCTCCAGTGGTAAACAATTCTGAAATTGGTCAGATGTGGGGAACCATCTCCCATAAAGCCATCAACCCACCCCCCACGCAAGGAGCGTCCTCATTGCAAAGCTGGGGGACCGTGCCGAGGCATCTGTGAGTAAACGTGAGCTGAGCCCCAGGCCAGCTGCTGCTGAACTGTTCCCACCCTTTCCAGGTAAAACACCTGAATATGTACAAGGGCTTGAAAGCCTAGAGGAAGGACCGTGGAGCCACACCAGTGACAGCACACAGGCCAACTTGGGGCCTGCAGGCCAGCCAGGGTGGTCCTGGCCCCGGGCGCTCTTCCGGAAGCTTTCCATTGCCCTGCCTGAGATACCCCTCCTGTCCCGGCCACCACTGCTTTTTTCCTTCCTCACCTCTGTCCGGAGCGAAATTCCAGCGGAAGGTATGAGTGACACATCCTCTTCTTTACAGGCGGCAGCCTGGCAACTCCTGCAGAAAGGCCAGCAGAACCCCACTCACACCGGGCCACCCACAAAGCTGTGGCCCCTCACTCCCTCCCACCAGCACAGCCCCGAGACTGCTGACGGGGCAGAGAATATGGAGTCAGGCACAGCTTCAGGGGCTATTGCTGCCTGGAGCGCTGTTTATATTGACCTCAATGAGGCACACCTGGGGAGGGCGGGCCGGCAGGTTAAGGCTGCCCAGGTCAGCTAATCCACAACCCTCAGGGAATCACATTGTTGAAAATGGACCCCGCTAAGGCAGAAGAGAACTCAAGGGAAAAAAGGACACAATGCCATTTGCAGCACCGTAGATGAGTCTAGAAGTAAGCACGTGACTTGTAGTAAGTCAGAAAGTGAAAGACACATATCATATCATATCACTTATAGGTGTTACCTAAAAATGGATACCAGGGCAGATATTTCCACGGAGAAGGGCAATCACAGATACATTAAACAGACTTATGGTTCACCAATGGAAAGGTGTTAGTATTGGTTTCATTACGATATCGGGGTTAACAGACATATACAAACACAGGTGACATATATAATCACCAAAGACCTACAGAATACCAAGAGAGGACTACTCAACATTCTGTCATAACGTACATGGGAAAAGGATCCCAGGAAGAACAGACATGTGTATATGTGTAAAAGAACCACATCTTCCACACCTACAACAAGCCAAACATTGTAATCAAACTTGCTGTAAGAAAAAATAAAAAAATTAAATTAAAAACACGAACAAGAAGTAGTGAGACAAACGTGAGGGGCTTTCTCCTGGCACATTCCATTCTAAACTCCAATCTAGAACACCACTTCCACTGAGGCTCTCTTGCCCAGGTAACCAGATTTGGTAAGGGTGAACTGCTGCCACCTTGTGGCCGTTTCACACAACAGCAGGTTTAATCCCAACGCTAAAGGTCAGTTGATATTCAAAATCATTGCAGGCCTGTAAATGACACCTGCCCTGAAAACAAATCCTGGGGTCACATATCGACCAAAATATTCAAAGGACGTCCATATTTCAAAACGACCGTTTCAAAAGGCATATTTTACGCACATTAGTGTTCTGCTTCTTTTCCTTTCTTTCCTTTTTTGTTAAAAAACACGGGAATGGAAAAAGGCATCCCTCAGAATGGGCGAAAATCGTTGCAGACGAATCAATGGACAGAGGTTTAATCTCCAATATATATAAACAGCTCATGCAGCTTAATATTAAAAAAACAAACAACCCAAAAAAAATGGGCAGAAGATCTAAAGAGACGTTTCTTCAAAGGAGACACAGAGATGGCTAAGACGCACATGAAAAGCTGCTCAACAGCACTAATTATCAGAGAAATGCAAATCAAAACTACAATGAGGTTTCACCTCACACCTGTTAGAATCGGCATCATCAGAAAATCTACAAACAACCAATTCTGGGGAGGGTGTGGACAAAAGGAGCCCTCTTCCACTATTGGTGGGAATGTAAATTGATACAGTCACTATGGAGAACAGTATGGAGTTTCCTTAAAAAAACTAGAAATAGAATTACCATCTGATCCAGCAATCCCACTTCTGGGCATATACCCAGAGAAAACCGTACATCAAAAAGGCACATTCACCACAATGTTCATTGCAGCACTATTTACAATAGCCAGGTAATGGAAGCAACCTAAATGCCCACAGACAGATGAATGGATAAAGATGTGGTACATATATGAAATGGAATATTCCTCGGCCATAAAAAGGAATGAAACTGGGTCATTTGTAGAGACATCGATGGATCGAGAGAGTGTCATACAGAATGAAGAAAGTCAGAAAGAGGAAAACAAATATTGTATATTAATGCATATATGTGGAGCCTAAAAATGGTACAGATGAACTGGTTTGCAGGGCAGAAATAGAGACACAGAGGTAGAGAACAAACGTATGGACACCAAGTGTGGGAAGCCATGGGGTGGTGGTGGTGGGATGAGTTGGGAGTTTGGGATTGACCTGTGTACGTGTATATGCATAAAATACATAACTAATAATAACGTGCTGTATAAAAAAATAAATAAAATTAAATTTCAAAATTTTAAAAACTAAAATTTAAAAATAAAACAGAAAAAAGTTCTTCCCGTCACACAGATGTATTTATAGGAATGAATTATTTCCATGCTTATATCTATAAATACATAAAAGAGGAATAAAATCTAACTTGAACCATAAAAGAAAAAAAAACCTGAACCCATGAGTTATACAGAGGAAAACCCTATCACGGCACTTGCTCCAGTGGTAAACAATTCTGAAATTGGTCAGATGTGGGGAACCATCTCCAATAAAGCCATCAACCCACCCCCCACGCAAGGAGCGTCCTCATTGCAAAGCTGGGGGACCGTGCCGAGGCATCTGTGAGTAAACGTGAGCTGAGCCCCAGGCCAGCTGCTGCTGAACTGTTCCCACCCTTTCCAGGTAAAACACCTGAATATGTACAAGGGCTTGAAAGCCTAGAGGAAGGACCGTGGAGCCACACCAGTGACAGCACACAGGCCAACTTGGGGCCTGCAGGCCAGCCAGGGTGGTCCTGGCCCCGGGCGCTCTTCCGGAAGCTTTCCATTGCCCTGCCTGAGATACCCCTCCTGTCCCGGCCCCCACTGCTTTTTTCCTTCCTCACCTCTGTCCGGAGAGAAATTCCAGCGGAAGGTATGAGTGACACATCCTCTTCTTTACAGGCGGCAGCCTGGCAACTCCTGCAGAAAGGCCAGCAGAACCCCACTCACACCGGGCCACCCACAAAGCTGTGGCCCCTCACTCCCTCCCACCAGCACAGCCCCGAGACTGCTGACGGGGCAGAGAATATGGAGTCAGGCACAGCTTCAGGGGCTATTGCTGCCTGGAGCGCTGTTTATATTGACCTCAATGAGGCACACCTGGGGAGGGAGGGCCGGCAGGTTAAGGCTGCCCAGGTCAGCTAATCCACAACCCTCAGGGAATCACATTGTTGAAAATGGACCCCGCTAAGGCAGAAGAGAAGCCAAGGGAAAAAAGGACACAATGCCATTTGCAGCACCGTAGATGAGTCTAGAAGTAAGCACGTGACTTGTAGTAAGTCAGAAAGTGAAAGACACATATCATATCATATCACTTATAGGTGTTACCTAAAAATGGATACCAGGGCAGATATTTCCACGGAGAAGGGCAATCACAGATACATTAAACAGACTTATGGTTCACCAATGGAAAGGTGTTAGTATTGGTTTCATTACGATATCGGGGTTAACAGACATATACAAACACAGGTGACATATATAATCACCAAAGACCTACAGAATACCAAGAGAGGACTACTCAACATTCTGTCATAACATACATGGGAAAAGGATCCCAGGAAGAACAGACATGTGTATATGTGTAAAAGAACCACATCTTCCACACCTACAACAAGCCAAACATTGTAATCAAACTTGCTGTAAGAAAAAATAAAAAAATTAAATTAAAAACACGAACAAGAAGTAGTGAGACAAACGTGAGGGGCTTTCTCCTGGCACATTCCATTCTAAACTCCAATCTAGAACACCACTTCCACTGAGGCTCTCTTGCCCAGGTAACCAGATTTGGTAAGGGTGAACTGCTGCCACCTTGTGGCCGTTTCACACAACAGCAGGTTTAATCCCAACGCTAAAGGTCAGTTGATATTCAAAATCATTGCAGGCCTGTAAATGACACCTGCCCTGAAAACAAATCCTGGGGTCACATATCGACCAAAATATTCAAAGGACGTCCATATTTCAAAACGACCGTTTCAAAAGGCATATTTTACGCACATTAGTGTTCTGCTTCTTTTCCTTTCTTTCCTTTTTTGTTAAAAAACACGGGAATGGAAAAAGGCATCCCTCAGAATGGGCGAAAATCGTTGCAGACGAATCAATGGACAGAGGTTTAATCTCCAATATATATAAACAGCTCATGCGCTTAATATTAAAAAAACAAACAACCCAAAAAAAATGGGCAGAAGATCTAAAGAGACGTTTCTTCAAAGGAGACACAGAGATGGCTAAGACGCACATGAAAAGCTGCTCAACAGCACTAATTATCAGAGAAATGCAAATCAAAACTACAATGAGGTTTCACCTCACACCTGTTAGAATCGGCATCATCAGAAAATCTACAAACAACCAATTCTGGGGAGGGTGTGGACAAAAGGAGCCCTCTTCCACTATTGGTGGGAATGTAAATTGATACAGTCACTATGGAGAACAGTATGGAGTTTCCTTAAAAAAACTAGAAATAGAATTACCATCTGATCCAGCAATCCCACTTCTGGGCATATACCCAGAGAAAACCGTATTTCAAAAAGGCACATTCACCACAAAGTTCGTTGCAGCACTATTTACAATAGCCAGGTAATGGAAGCAACCTAAATGCCCACAGACAGATGAATGGATAAAGATGTGGTACATATATGAAATGGAATATTCCTCGGCCATAAAAAGGAATGAAACTGGGTCATTTGTAGAGACATCGATGGATCGAGAGAGTGTCATACAGAATGAAGTAAGTCAGAAAGAGGAAAACAAATATTGTATATTAATGCATATATGTGGAGCATAAAAATGGTACAGATGAACTGGTTTGCAGGGAAGAAATAGAGACACAGAGGTAGAGAACAAACGTATGGACACCAAGTGTGGGAAGCCATGGGGTGGTGGTGGTGGGATGAGTTGGGAGTTTGGGATTGACCTGTATACATGTATATGCATAAAATACATAACTAATAATAACGTGCTGTATAAAAAAAAAATAAAATTAAATTTCAAAATTTTAAAAACTAAAATTTAAAAATAAAACAGAAAAAAGTTCTTCCCGTCACACAGATGTATTTATAGGAATGAATTATTTCCATGCTTATATCTATAAATACATAAAAGAGGAATAAAATCTAACTTGAACCATAAAAGAAAAAAAACCTGAACCCACGAGTTATACAGAGGAAAACCCTATCAGGGCACTTGCTGCAGTGGTAAACAATTCTGAAATTGGTCAGAGGTGGGGAACCATCTCCCATACAGCCATCAAACCACACCCCACACAAGGAGCGTCCTCATTGCAAAGCTGGGGGACCGTGCCGAGGCATCTGTGAGTAAACGTGAGCTGAGCCCCAGGCCAGCTGCTGCTGAACTGTTCCCACCCTTTCCAGGTAAAACACCTGAATATGTACAAGGGCTTGAAAGCCTAGAGGAAGGACCGTGGAGCCACACCAGTGACAGCACACAGGCCAACTTGGGGCCTGCAGGCCAGCCAGGGTGGTCCTGGCCCCGGGCGCTCTTCCGGAAGCTTTCCATTGCCCTGCCTGAGATACCCCTCCTGTCCCGGCCCCCACTGCTTTTTTCCTTCCTCACCTCTGTCCGGAGAGAAATTCCAGCGGAAGGTATGAGTGACACATCCTCTTCTTTACAGGCGGCAGCCTGGCAACTCCTGCAGAAAGGCCAGCAGAACCCCACTCACACCGGGCCACCCACAAAGCTGTGGCCCCTCACTCCCTCCCACCAGCACAGCCCCGAGACTGCTGACGGGGCAGAGAATATGGAGTCAGGCACAGCTTCAGGGGCTATTGCTGCCTGGAGCGCTGTTTATATTGACCTCAATGAGGCACACCTGGGGAGGGCGGGCCGGCAGGTTAAGGCTGCCCAGGTCAGCTAATCCACAACCCTCAGGGAATCACATTGTTGAAAATGGACCCCGCTAAGGCAGAAGAGAAGCCAAGGGAAAAAAGGACACAATGCCATTTGCAGCACCGTAGATGAGTCTAGAAGTAAGCACGTGACTTGTAGTAAGTCAGAAAGTGAAAGACACATATCATATCATATCACTTATAGGTGTTACCTAAAAATGGATACCAGGGCAGATATTTCCACGGAGAAGGGCAATCACAGATACATTAAACAGACTTATGGTTCACCAATGGAAAGGTGTTAGTATTGGTTTCATTACGATATCGGGGTTAACAGACATATACAAACACAGGTGACATATATAATCACCAAAGACCTACAGAATACCAAGAGAGGACTACTCAACATTCTGTCATAACGTACATGGGAAAAGGATCCCAGGAAGAACAGACATGTGTATATGTGTAAAAGAACCACATCTTCCACACCTACAACAAGCCAAACATTGTAATCAAACTTGCTGTAAGAAAAAATAAAAAATTAAATTAAAAACACGAACAAGAAGTAGTGAGACAAACGTGAGGGGCTTTCTCCTGGCACATTCCATTCTAAACTCCAATCTAGAACACCACTTCCACTGAGGCTCTCTTGCCCAGGTAACCAGATTTGGTAAGGGTGAACTGCTGCCACCTTGTGGCCGTTTCACACAACAGCAGGTTTAATCCCAACGCTAAAGGTCAGTTGATATTCAAAATCATTGCAGGCCTGTAAATGACACCTGCCCTGAAAACAAATCCTGGGGTCACATATCGACCAAAATATTCAAAGGACGTCCATATTTCAAAACGACCGTTTCAAAAGGCATATTTTACGCACATTAGTGTTCTGCTTCTTTTCCTTTCTTTCCTTTTTTGTTAAAAAACACGGGAATGGAAAAAGGCATCCCTCAGAATGGGCGAAAATCGTTGCAGACGAATCAATGGACAGAGGTTTAATCTCCAATATATATAAACAGCTCATGCAGCTTAATATTAAAAAAACAAACAACCCAAAAAAAATGGGCAGAAGATCTAAAGAGACGTTTCTTCAAAGGAGACACAGAGATGGCTAAGACGCACATGAAAAGCTGCTCAACAGCACTAATTATCAGAGAAATGCAAATCAAAACTACAATGAGGTTTCACCTCACACCTGTTAGAATCGGCATCATCAGAAAATCTACAAACAACCAATTCTGGGGAGGGTGTGGACAAAAGGAGCCCTCTTCCACTATTGGTGGGAATGTAAATTGATACAGTCACTATGGAGAACAGTATGGAGTTTCCTTAAAAAAACTAGAAATAGAATTACCATCTGATCCAGCAATCCCACTTCTGGGCATATACCCAGAGAAAACCGTACATCAAAAAGGCACATTCACCACAATGTTCATTGCAGCACTATTTACAATAGCCAGGTAATGGAAGCAACCTAAATGCCCACAGACAGATGAATGGATAAAGATGTGGTACATATATGAAATGGAATATTCCTCGGCCATAAAAAGGAATGAAACTGGGTCATTTGTAGAGACATCGATGGATCGAGAGAGTGTCATACAGAATGAAGAAAGTCAGAAAGAGGAAAACAAATATTGTATATTAATGCATATATGTGGAGCCTAAAAATGGTACAGATGAACTGGTTTGCAGGGCAGAAATAGAGACACAGAGGTAGAGAACAAACGTATGGACACCAAGTGTGGGAAGCCATGGGGTGGTGGTGGTGGGATGAGTTGGGAGTTTGGGATTGACCTGTGTACATGTATATGCATAAAATACATAACTAATAATAACGTGCTGTATAAAAAAATAAATAAAATTAAATTTCAAAATTTTAAAAACTAAAATTTAAAAATAAAACAGAAAAAAGTTCTTCCCGTCACACAGATGTATTTATAGGAATGAATTATTTCCATGCTTATATCTATAAATACATAAAAGAGGAATAAAATCTAACTTGAACCATAAAAGAAAAAAAAACCTGAACCCATGAGTTATACAGAGGAAAACCCTATCACGGCACTTGCTCCAGTGGTAAACAATTCTGAAATTGGTCAGATGTGGGGAACCATCTCCAATAAAGCCATCAACCCACCCCCCACGCAAGGAGCGTCCTCATTGCAAAGCTGGGGGACCGTGCCGAGGCATCTGTGAGTAAACGTGAGCTGAGCCCCAGGCCAGCTGCTGCTGAACTGTTCCCACCCTTTCCAGGTAAAACACCTGAATATGTACAAGGGCTTGAAAGCCTAGAGGAAGGACCGTGGAGCCACACCAGTGACAGCACACAGGCCAACTTGGGGCCTGCAGGCCAGCCAGGGTGGTCCTGGCCCCGGGCGCTCTTCCGGAAGCTTTCCATTGCCCTGCCTGAGATACCCCTCCTGTCCCGGCCCCCACTGCTTTTTTCCTTCCTCACCTCTGTCCGGAGAGAAATTCCAGCGGAAGGTATGAGTGACACATCCTCTTCTTTACAGGCGGCAGCCTGGCAACTCCTGCAGAAAGGCCAGCAGAACCCCACTCACACCGGGCCACCCACAAAGCTGTGGCCCCTCACTCCCTCCCACCAGCACAGCCCCGAGACTGCTGACGGGGCAGAGAATATGGAGTCAGGCACAGCTTCAGGGGCTATTGCTGCCTGGAGCGCTGTTTATATTGACCTCAATGAGGCACACCTGGGGAGGGAGGGCCGGCAGGTTAAGGCTGCCCAGGTCAGCTAATCCACAACCCTCAGGGAATCACATTGTTGAAAATGGACCCCGCTAAGGCAGAAGAGAAGCCAAGGGAAAAAAGGACACAATGCCATTTGCAGCACCGTAGATGAGTCTAGAAGTAAGCACGTGACTTGTAGTAAGTCAGAAAGTGAAAGACACATATCATATCATATCACTTATAGGTGTTACCTAAAAATGGATACCAGGGCAGATATTTCCACGGAGAAGGGCAATCACAGATACATTAAACAGACTTATGGTTCACCAATGGAAAGGTGTTAGTATTGGTTTCATTACGATATCGGGGTTAACAGACATATACAAACACAGGTGACATATATAATCACCAAAGACCTACAGAATACCAAGAGAGGACTACTCAACATTCTGTCATAACGTACATGGGAAAAGGATCCCAGGAAGAACAGACATGTGTATATGTGTAAAAGAACCACATCTTCCACACCTACAACAAGCCAAACATTGTAATCAAACTTGCTGTAAGAAAAAATAAAAAAATTAAATTAAAAACACGAACAAGAAGTAGTGAGACAAACGTGAGGGGCTTTCTCCTGGCACATTCCATTCTAAACTCCAATCTAGAACACCACTTCCACTGAGGCTCTCTTGCCCAGGTAACCAGATTTGGTAAGGGTGAACTGCTGCCACCTTGTGGCCGTTTCACACAACAGCAGGTTTAATCCCAACGCTAAAGGTCAGTTGATATTCAAAATCATTGCAGGCCTGTAAATGACACCTGCCCTGAAAACAAATCCTGGGGTCACATATCGACCAAAATATTCAAAGGACGTCCATATTTCAAAACGACCGTTTCAAAAGGCATATTTTACGCACATTAGTGTTCTGCTTCTTTTCCTTTCTTTCCTTTTTTGTTAAAAAACACGGGAATGGAAAAAGGCATCCCTCAGAATGGGCGAAAATCGTTGCAGACGAATCAATGGACAGAGGTTTAATCTCCAATATATATAAACAGCTCATGCGCTTAATATTAAAAAAACAAACAACCCAAAAAAAATGGGCAGAAGATCTAAAGAGACGTTTCTTCAAAGGAGACACAGAGATGGCTAAGACGCACATGAAAAGCTGCTCAACAGCACTAATTATCAGAGAAATGCAAATCAAAACTACAATGAGGTTTCACCTCACACCTGTTAGAATCGGCATCATCAGAAAATCTACAAACAACCAATTCTGGGGAGGGTGTGGACAAAAGGAGCCCTCTTCCACTATTGGTGGGAATGTAAATTGATACAGTCACTATGGAGAACAGTATGGAGTTTCCTTAAAAAAACTAGAAATAGAATTACCATCTGATCCAGCAATCCCACTTCTGGGCATATACCCAGAGAAAACCGTATTTCAAAAAGGCACATTCACCACAAAGTTCGTTGCAGCACTATTTACAATAGCCAGGTAATGGAAGCAACCTAAATGCCCACAGACAGATGAATGGATAAAGATGTGGTACATATATGAAATGGAATATTCCTCGGCCATAAAAAGGAATGAAACTGGGTCATTTGTAGAGACATCGATGGATCGAGAGAGTGTCATACAGAATGAAGTAAGTCAGAAAGAGGAAAACAAATATTGTATATTAATGCATATATGTGGAGCATAAAAATGGTACAGATGAACTGGTTTGCAGGGAAGAAATAGAGACACAGAGGTAGAGAACAAACGTATGGACACCAAGTGTGGGAAGCCATGGGGTGGTGGTGGTGGGATGAGTTGGGAGTTTGGGATTGACCTGTATACATGTATATGCATAAAATACATAACTAATAATAACGTGCTGTATAAAAAAAAAATAAAATTAAATTTCAAAATTTTAAAAACTAAAATTTAAAAATAAAACAGAAAAAAGTTCTTCCCGTCACACAGATGTATTTATAGGAATGAATTATTTCCATGCTTATATCTATAAATACATAAAAGAGGAATAAAATCTAACTTGAACCATAAAAGAAAAAAAACCTGAACCCACGAGTTATACAGAGGAAAACCCTATCAGGGCACTTGCTGCAGTGGTAAACAATTCTGAAATTGGTCAGAGGTGGGGAACCATCTCCCATACAGCCATCAAACCACACCCCACACAAGGAGCGTCCTCATTGCAAAGCTGGGGGACCGTGCCGAGGCATCTGTGAGTAAACGTGAGCTGAGCCCCAGGCCAGCTGCTGCTGAACTGTTCCCACCCTTTCCAGGTAAAACACCTGAATATGTACAAGGGCTTGAAAGCCTAGAGGAAGGACCGTGGAGCCACACCAGTGACAGCACACAGGCCAACTTGGGGCCTGCAGGCCAGCCAGGGTGGTCCTGGCCCCGGGCGCTCTTCCGGAAGCTTTCCATTGCCCTGCCTGAGATACCCCTCCTGTCCCGGCCCCCACTGCTTTTTTCCTTCCTCACCTCTGTCCGGAGAGAAATTCCAGCGGAAGGTATGAGTGACACATCCTCTTCTTTACAGGCGGCAGCCTGGCAACTCCTGCAGAAAGGCCAGCAGAACCCCACTCACACCGGGCCACCCACAAAGCTGTGGCCCCTCACTCCCTCCCACCAGCACAGCCCCGAGACTGCTGACGGGGCAGAGAATATGGAGTCAGGCACAGCTTCAGGGGCTATTGCTGCCTGGAGCGCTGTTTATATTGACCTCAATGAGGCACACCTGGGGAGGGCGGGCCGGCAGGTTAAGGCTGCCCAGGTCAGCTAATCCACAACCCTCAGGGAATCACATTGTTGAAAATGGACCCCGCTAAGGCAGAAGAGAAGCCAAGGGAAAAAAGGACACAATGCCATTTGCAGCACCGTAGATGAGTCTAGAAGTAAGCACGTGACTTGTAGTAAGTCAGAAAGTGAAAGACACATATCATATCATATCACTTATAGGTGTTACCTAAAAATGGATACCAGGGCAGATATTTCCACGGAGAAGGGCAATCACAGATACATTAAACAGACTTATGGTTCACCAATGGAAAGGTGTTAGTATTGGTTTCATTACGATATCGGGGTTAACAGACATATACAAACACAGGTGACATATATAATCACCAAAGACCTACAGAATACCAAGAGAGGACTACTCAACATTCTGTCATAACGTACATGGGAAAAGGATCCCAGGAAGAACAGACATGTGTATATGTGTTAAAGAACCACATCTTCCACACCTACAACAAGCCAAACATTGTAATCAAACTTGCTGTAAGAAAAAATAAAAAAAATAAATTAAAAACACGAACAAGAAGTAGTGAGACAAACGTGAGGGGCTTTCTCCTGGCACATTCCATTCTAAACTCCAATCTAGAACACCACTTCCACTGAGGCTCTCTTGCCCAGGTAACCAGATTTGGTAAGGGTGAACTGCTGCCACCTTGTGGCCGTTTCACACAACAGCAGGTTTAATCCCAACGCTAAAGGTCAGTTGATATTCAAAATCATTGCAGGCCTGTAAATGACACCTGCCCTGAAAACAAATCCTGGGGTCACATATCGACCAAAATATTCAAAGGACGTCCATATTTCAAAACGACCGTTTCAAAAGGCATATTTTACGCACATTAGTGTTCTGCTTCTTTTCCTTTCTTTCCTTTTTTGTTAAAAAACACGGGAATGGAAAAAGGCATCCCTCAGAATGGGCGAAAATCGTTGCAGACGAATCAATGGACAGAGGTTTAATCTCCAATATATATAAACAGCTCATGCAGCTTAATATTAAAAAAACAAACAACCCAAAAAAAATGGGCAGAAGATCTAAAGAGACGTTTCTTCAAAGGAGACACAGAGATGGCTAAGACGCACATGAAAAGCTGCTCAACAGCACTAATTATCAGAGAAATGCAAATCAAAACTACAATGAGGTTTCACCTCACACCTGTTAGAATCGGCATCATCAGAAAATCTACAAACAACCAATTCTGGGGAGGGTGTGGACAAAAGGAGCCCTCTTCCACTATTGGTGGGAATGTAAATTGATACAGTCACTATGGAGAACAGTATGGAGTTTCCTTAAAAAAACTAGAAATAGAATTACCATCTGATCCAGCAATCCCACTTCTGGGCATATACCCAGAGAAAACCGTACATCAAAAAGGCACATTCACCACAATGTTCATTGCAGCACTATTTACAATAGCCAGGTAATGGAAGCAACCTAAATGCCCACAGACAGATGAATGGATAAAGATGTGGTACATATATGAAATGGAATATTCCTCGGCCATAAAAAGGAATGAAACTGGGTCATTTGTAGAGACATCGATGGATCGAGAGAGTGTCATACAGAATGAAGAAAGTCAGAAAGAGGAAAACAAATATTGTATATTAATGCATATATGTGGAGCCTAAAAATGGTACAGATGAACTGGTTTGCAGGGCAGAAATAGAGACACAGAGGTAGAGAACAAACGTATGGACACCAAGTGTGGGAAGCCATGGGGTGGTGGTGGTGGGATGAGTTGGGAGTTTGGGATTGACCTGTGTACATGTATATGCATAAAATACATAACTAATAATAACGTGCTGTATAAAAAAATAAATAAAATTAAATTTCAAAATTTTAAAAACTAAAATTTAAAAATAAAACAGAAAAAAGTTCTTCCCGTCACACAGATGTATTTATAGGAATGAATTATTTCCATGCTTATATCTATAAATACATAAAAGAGGAATAAAATCTAACTTGAACCATAAAAGAAAAAAAAACCTGAACCCATGAGTTATACAGAGGAAAACCCTATCACGGCACTTGCTCCAGTGGTAAACAATTCTGAAATTGGTCAGATGTGGGGAACCATCTCCAATAAAGCCATCAACCCACCCCCCACGCAAGGAGCGTCCTCATTGCAAAGCTGGGGGACCGTGCCGAGGCATCTGTGAGTAAACGTGAGCTGAGCCCCAGGCCAGCTGCTGCTGAACTGTTCCCACCCTTTCCAGGTAAAACACCTGAATATGTACAAGGGCTTGAAAGCCTAGAGGAAGGACCGTGGAGCCACACCAGTGACAGCACACAGGCCAACTTGGGGCCTGCAGGCCAGCCAGGGTGGTCCTGGCCCCGGGCGCTCTTCCGGAAGCTTTCCATTGCCCTGCCTGAGATACCCCTCCTGTCCCGGCCCCCACTGCTTTTTTCCTTCCTCACCTCTGTCCGGAGAGAAATTCCAGCGGAAGGTATGAGTGACACATCCTCTTCTTTACAGGCGGCAGCCTGGCAACTCCTGCAGAAAGGCCAGCAGAACCCCACTCACACCGGGCCACCCACAAAGCTGTGGCCCCTCACTCCCTCCCACCAGCACAGCCCCGAGACTGCTGACGGGGCAGAGAATATGGAGTCAGGCACAGCTTCAGGGGCTATTGCTGCCTGGAGCGCTGTTTATATTGACCTCAATGAGGCACACCTGGGGAGGGCGGGCCGGCAGGTTAAGGCTGCCCAGGTCAGCTAATCCACAACCCTCAGGGAATCACATTGTTGAAAATGGACCCCGCTAAGGCAGAAGAGAAGCCAAGGGAAAAAAGGACACAATGCCATTTGCAGCACCGTAGATGAGTCTAGAAGTAAGCACGTGACTTGTAGTAAGTCAGAAAGTGAAAGACACATATCATATCATATCACTTATAGGTGTTACCTAAAAATGGATACCAGGGCAGATATTTCCACGGAGAAGGGCAATCACAGATACATTAAACAGACTTATGGTTCACCAATGGAAAGGTGTTAGTATTGGTTTCATTACGATATCGGGGTTAACAGACATATACAAACACAGGTGACATATATAATCACCAAAGACCTACAGAATACCAAGAGAGGACTACTCAACATTCTGTCATAACGTACATGGGAAAAGGATCCCAGGAAGAACAGACATGTGTATATGTGTAAAAGAACCACATCTTCCACACCTACAACAAGCCAAACATTGTAATCAAACTTGCTGTAAGAAAAAATAAAAAAAATTAAATTAAAAACACGAACAAGAAGTAGTGAGACAAACGTGAGGGGCTTTCTCCTGGCACATTCCATTCTAAACTCCAATCTAGAACACCACTTCCACTGAGGCTCTCTTGCCCAGGTAACCAGATTTGGTAAGGGTGAACTGCTGCCACCTTGTGGCCGTTTCACACAACAGCAGGTTTAATCCCAACGCTAAAGGTCAGTTGATATTCAAAATCATTGCAGGCCTGTAAATGACACCTGCCCTGAAAACAAATCCTGGGGTCACATATCGACCAAAATATTCAAAGGACGTCCATATTTCAAAACGACCGTTTCAAAAGGCATATTTTACGCACATTAGTGTTCTGCTTCTTTTCCTTTCTTTCCTTTTTTGTTAAAAAACACGGGAATGGAAAAAGGCATCCCTCAGAATGGGCGAAAATCGTTGCAGACGAATCAATGGACAGAGGTTTAATCTCCAATATATATAAACAGCTCATGCAGCTTAATATTAAAAAAACAAACAACCCAAAAAAAATGGGCAGAAGATCTAAAGAGACGTTTCTTCAAAGGAGACACAGAGATGGCTAAGACGCACATGAAAAGCTGCTCAACAGCACTAATTATCAGAGAAATGCAAATCAAAACTACAATGAGGTTTCACCTCACACCTGTTAGAATCGGCATCATCAGAAAATCTACAAACAACCAATTCTGGGGAGGGTGTGGACAAAAGGAGCCCTCTTCCACTATTGGTGGGAATGTAAATTGATACAGTCACTATGGAGAACAGTATGGAGTTTCCTTAAAAAAACTAGAAATAGAATTACCATCTGATCCAGCAATCCCACTTCTGGGCATATACCCAGAGAAAACCGTACATCAAAAAGGCACATTCACCACAATGTTCGTTGCAGCACTATTTACAATAGCCAGGTAATGGAAGCAACCTAAATGCCCACAGACAGATGAATGGATAAAGATGTGGTACATATATGAAATGGAATATTCCTCGGCCATAAAAAGGAATGAAACTGGGTCATTTGTAGAGACATCGATGGATCGAGAGAGTGTCATACAGAATGAAGAAAGTCAGAAAGAGGAAAACAAATATTGTATATTAATGCATATATGTGGAGCCTAAAAATGGTACAGATGAACTGGTTTGCAGGGCAGAAATAGAGACACAGAGGTAGAGAACAAACGTATGGACACCAAGTGTGGGAAGCCATGGGGTGGTGGTGGTGGGATGAGTTGGGAGTTTGGGATTGACCTGTGTACGTGTATATGCATAAAATACATAACTAATAATAACGTGCTGTATAAAAAAATAAATAAAATTAAATTTCAAAATTTTAAAAACTAAAATTTAAAAATAAAACAGAAAAAAGTTCTTCCCGTCACACAGATGTATTTATAGGAATGAATTATTTCCATGCTTATATCTATAAATACATAAAAGAGGAATAAAATCTAACTTGAACCATAAAAGAAAAAAAAACCTGAACCCATGAGTTATACAGAGGAAAACCCTATCACGGCACTTGCTCCAGTGGTAAACAATTCTGAAATTGGTCAGATGTGGGGAACCATCTCCAATAAAGCCATCAACCCACCCCCCACGCAAGGAGCGTCCTCATTGCAAAGCTGGGGGACCGTGCCGAGGCATCTGTGAGTAAACGTGAGCTGAGCCCCAGGCCAGCTGCTGCTGAACTGTTCCCACCCTTTCCAGGTAAAACACCTGAATATGTACAAGGGCTTGAAAGCCTAGAGGAAGGACCGTGGAGCCACACCAGTGACAGCACACAGGCCAACTTGGGGCCTGCAGGCCAGCCAGGGTGGTCCTGGCCCCGGGCGCTCTTCCGGAAGCTTTCCATTGCCCTGCCTGAGATACCCCTCCTGTCCCGGCCCCCACTGCTTTTTTCCTTCCTCACCTCTGTCCGGAGAGAAATTCCAGCGGAAGGTATGAGTGACACATCCTCTTCTTTACAGGCGGCAGCCTGGCAACTCCTGCAGAAAGGCCAGCAGAACCCCACTCACACCGGGCCACCCACAAAGCTGTGGCCCCTCACTCCCTCCCACCAGCACAGCCCCGAGACTGCTGACGGGGCAGAGAATATGGAGTCAGGCACAGCTTCAGGGGCTATTGCTGCCTGGAGCGCTGTTTATATTGACCTCAATGAGGCACACCTGGGGAGGGAGGGCCGGCAGGTTAAGGCTGCCCAGGTCAGCTAATCCACAACCCTCAGGGAATCACATTGTTGAAAATGGACCCCGCTAAGGCAGAAGAGAAGCCAAGGGAAAAAAGGACACAATGCCATTTGCAGCACCGTAGATGAGTCTAGAAGTAAGCACGTGACTTGTAGTAAGTCAGAAAGTGAAAGACACATATCATATCATATCACTTATAGGTGTTACCTAAAAATGGATACCAGGGCAGATATTTCCACGGAGAAGGGCAATCACAGATACATTAAACAGACTTATGGTTCACCAATGGAAAGGTGTTAGTATTGGTTTCATTACGATATCGGGGTTAACAGACATATACAAACACAGGTGACATATATAATCACCAAAGACCTACAGAATACCAAGAGAGGACTACTCAACATTCTGTCATAACGTACATGGGAAAAGGATCCCAGGAAGAACAGACATGTGTATATGTGTAAAAGAACCACATCTTCCACACCTACAACAAGCCAAACATTGTAATCAAACTTGCTGTAAGAAAAAATAAAAAAATTAAATTAAAAACACGAACAAGAAGTAGTGAGACAAACGTGAGGGGCTTTCTCCTGGCACATTCCATTCTAAACTCCAATCTAGAACACCACTTCCACTGAGGCTCTCTTGCCCAGGTAACCAGATTTGGTAAGGGTGAACTGCTGCCACCTTGTGGCCGTTTCACACAACAGCAGGTTTAATCCCAACGCTAAAGGTCAGTTGATATTCAAAATCATTGCAGGCCTGTAAATGACACCTGCCCTGAAAACAAATCCTGGGGTCACATATCGACCAAAATATTCAAAGGACGTCCATATTTCAAAACGACCGTTTCAAAAGGCATATTTTACGCACATTAGTGTTCTGCTTCTTTTCCTTTCTTTCCTTTTTTGTTAAAAAACACGGGAATGGAAAAAGGCATCCCTCAGAATGGGCGAAAATCGTTGCAGACGAATCAATGGACAGAGGTTTAATCTCCAATATATATAAACAGCTCATGCAGCTTAATATTAAAAAAACAAACAACCCAAAAAAAATGGGCAGAAGATCTAAAGAGACGTTTCTTCAAAGGAGACACAGAGATGGCTAAGACGCACATGAAAAGCTGCTCAACAGCACTAATTATCAGAGAAATGCAAATCAAAACTACAATGAGGTTTCACCTCACACCTGTTAGAATCGGCATCATCAGAAAATCTACAAACAACCAATTCTGGGGAGGGTGTGGACAAAAGGAGCCCTCTTCCACTATTGGTGGGAATGTAAATTGATACAGTCACTATGGAGAACAGTATGGAGTTTCCTTAAAAAAACTAGAAATAGAATTACCATCTGATCCAGCAATCCCACTTCTGGGCATATACCCAGAGAAAACCGTACATCAAAAAGGCACATTCACCACAATGTTCATTGCAGCACTATTTACAATAGCCAGGTAATGGAAGCAACCTAAATGCCCACAGACAGATGAATGGATAAAGATGTGGTACATATATGAAATGGAATATTCCTCGGCCATAAAAAGGAATGAAACTGGGTCATTTGTAGAGACATCGATGGATCGAGAGAGTGTCATACAGAATGAAGAAAGTCAGAAAGAGGAAAACAAATATTGTATATTAATGCATATATGTGGAGCCTAAAAATGGTACAGATGAACTGGTTTGCAGGGCAGAAATAGAGACACAGAGGTAGAGAACAAACGTATGGACACCAAGTGTGGGAAGCCATGGGGTGGTGGTGGTGGGATGAGTTGGGAGTTTGGGATTGACCTGTGTACGTGTATATGCATAAAATACATAACTAATAATAACGTGCTGTATAAAAAAATAAATAAAATTAAATTTCAAAATTTTAAAAACTAAAATTTAAAAATAAAACAGAAAAAAGTTCTTCCCGTCACACAGATGTATTTATAGGAATGAATTATTTCCATGCTTATATCTATAAATACATAAAAGAGGAATAAAATCTAACTTGAACCATAAAAGAAAAAAAAACCTGAACCCATGAGTTATACAGAGGAAAACCCTATCACGGCACTTGCTCCAGTGGTAAACAATTCTGAAATTGGTCAGATGTGGGGAACCATCTCCAATAAAGCCATCAACCCACCCCCCACGCAAGGAGCGTCCTCATTGCAAAGCTGGGGGACCGTGCCGAGGCATCTGTGAGTAAACGTGAGCTGAGCCCCAGGCCAGCTGCTGCTGAACTGTTCCCACCCTTTCCAGGTAAAACACCTGAATATGTACAAGGGCTTGAAAGCCTAGAGGAAGGACCGTGGAGCCACACCAGTGACAGCACACAGGCCAACTTGGGGCCTGCAGGCCAGCCAGGGTGGTCCTGGCCCCGGGCGCTCTTCCGGAAGCTTTCCATTGCCCTGCCTGAGATACCCCTCCTGTCCCGGCCCCCACTGCTTTTTTCCTTCCTCACCTCTGTCCGGAGAGAAATTCCAGCGGAAGGTATGAGTGACACATCCTCTTCTTTACAGGCGGCAGCCTGGCAACTCCTGCAGAAAGGCCAGCAGAACCCCACTCACACCGGGCCACCCACAAAGCTGTGGCCCCTCACTCCCTCCCACCAGCACAGCCCCGAGACTGCTGACGGGGCAGAGAATATGGAGTCAGGCACAGCTTCAGGGGCTATTGCTGCCTGGAGCGCTGTTTATATTGACCTCAATGAGGCACACCTGGGGAGGGAGGGCCGGCAGGTTAAGGCTGCCCAGGTCAGCTAATCCACAACCCTCAGGGAATCACATTGTTGAAAATGGACCCCGCTAAGGCAGAAGAGAAGCCAAGGGAAAAAAGGACACAATGCCATTTGCAGCACCGTAGATGAGTCTAGAAGTAAGCACGTGACTTGTAGTAAGTCAGAAAGTGAAAGACACATATCATATCATATCACTTATAGGTGTTACCTAAAAATGGATACCAGGGCAGATATTTCCACGGAGAAGGGCAATCACAGATACATTAAACAGACTTATGGTTCACCAATGGAAAGGTGTTAGTATTGGTTTCATTACGATATCGGGGTTAACAGACATATACAAACACAGGTGACATATATAATCACCAAAGACCTACAGAATACCAAGAGAGGACTACTCAACATTCTGTCATAACGTACATGGGAAAAGGATCCCAGGAAGAACAGACATGTGTATATGTGTAAAAGAACCACATCTTCCACACCTACAACAAGCCAAACATTGTAATCAAACTTGCTGTAAGAAAAAATAAAAAAATTAAATTAAAAACACGAACAAGAAGTAGTGAGACAAACGTGAGGGGCTTTCTCCTGGCACATTCCATTCTAAACTCCAATCTAGAACACCACTTCCACTGAGGCTCTCTTGCCCAGGTAACCAGATTTGGTAAGGGTGAACTGCTGCCACCTTGTGGCCGTTTCACACAACAGCAGGTTTAATCCCAACGCTAAAGGTCAGTTGATATTCAAAATCATTGCAGGCCTGTAAATGACACCTGCCCTGAAAACAAATCCTGGGGTCACATATCGACCAAAATATTCAAAGGACGTCCATATTTCAAAACGACCGTTTCAAAAGGCATATTTTACGCACATTAGTGTTCTGCTTCTTTTCCTTTCTTTCCTTTTTTGTTAAAAAACACGGGAATGGAAAAAGGCATCCCTCAGAATGGGCGAAAATCGTTGCAGACGAATCAATGGACAGAGGTTTAATCTCCAATATATATAAACAGCTCATGCGCTTAATATTAAAAAAACAAACAACCCAAAAAAAATGGGCAGAAGATCTAAAGAGACGTTTCTTCAAAGGAGACACAGAGATGGCTAAGACGCACATGAAAAGCTGCTCAACAGCACTAATTATCAGAGAAATGCAAATCAAAACTACAATGAGGTTTCACCTCACACCTGTTAGAATCGGCATCATCAGAAAATCTACAAACAACCAATTCTGGGGAGGGTGTGGACAAAAGGAGCCCTCTTCCACTATTGGTGGGAATGTAAATTGATACAGTCACTATGGAGAACAGTATGGAGTTTCCTTAAAAAAACTAGAAATAGAATTACCATCTGATCCAGCAATCCCACTTCTGGGCATATACCCAGAGAAAACCGTATTTCAAAAAGGCACATTCACCACAAAGTTCGTTGCAGCACTATTTACAATAGCCAGGTAATGGAAGCAACCTAAATGCCCACAGACAGATGAATGGATAAAGATGTGGTACATATATGAAATGGAATATTCCTCGGCCATAAAAAGGAATGAAACTGGGTCATTTGTAGAGACATCGATGGATCGAGAGAGTGTCATACAGAATGAAGTAAGTCAGAAAGAGGAAAACAAATATTGTATATTAATGCATATATGTGGAGCCTAAAAATGGTACAGATGAACTGGTTTGCAGGGCAGAAATAGAGACACAGAGGTAGAGAACAAACGTATGGACACCAAGTGTGGGAAGCCATGGGGTGGTGGTGGTGGGATGAGTTGGGAGTTTGGGATTGACCTGTATACATGTATATGCATAAAATACATAACTAATAATAACGTGCTGTATAAAAAAAAAATAAAATTAAATTTCAAAATTTTAAAAACTAAAATTTAAAAATAAAACAGAAAAAAGTTCTTCCCGTCACACAGATGTATTTATAGGAATGAATTATTTCCATGCTTATATCTATAAATACATAAAAGAGGAATAAAATCTAACTTGAACCATAAAAGAAAAAAAACCTGAACCCACGAGTTATACAGAGGAAAACCCTATCAGGGCACTTGCTGCAGTGGTAAACAATTCTGAAATTGGTCAGAGGTGGGGAACCATCTCCCATACAGCCATCAAACCACACCCCACACAAGGAGCGTCCTCATTGCAAAGCTGGGGGACCGTGCCGAGGCATCTGTGAGTAAACGTGAGCTGAGCCCCAGGCCAGCTGCTGCTGAACTGTTCCCACCCTTTCCAGGTAAAACACCTGAATATGTACAAGGGCTTGAAAGCCTAGAGGAAGGACCGTGGAGCCACACCAGTGACAGCACACAGGCCAACTTGGGGCCTGCAGGCCAGCCAGGGTGGTCCTGGCCCCGGGCGCTCTTCCGGAAGCTTTCCATTGCCCTGCCTGAGATACCCCTCCTGTCCCGGCCCCCACTGCTTTTTTCCTTCCTCACCTCTGTCCGGAGAGAAATTCCAGCGGAAGGTATGAGTGACACATCCTCTTCTTTACAGGCGGCAGCCTGGCAACTCCTGCAGAAAGGCCAGCAGAACCCCACTCACACCGGGCCACCCACAAAGCTGTGGCCCCTCACTCCCTCCCACCAGCACAGCCCCGAGACTGCTGACGGGGCAGAGAATATGGAGTCAGGCACAGCTTCAGGGGCTATTGCTGCCTGGAGCGCTGTTTATATTGACCTCAATGAGGCACACCTGGGGAGGGCGGGCCGGCAGGTTAAGGCTGCCCAGGTCAGCTAATCCACAACCCTCAGGGAATCACATTGTTGAAAATGGACCCCGCTAAGGCAGAAGAGAAGCCAAGGGAAAAAAGGACACAATGCCATTTGCAGCACCGTAGATGAGTCTAGAAGTAAGCACGTGACTTGTAGTAAGTCAGAAAGTGAAAGACACATATCATATCATATCACTTATAGGTGTTACCTAAAAATGGATACCAGGGCAGATATTTCCACGGAGAAGGGCAATCACAGATACATTAAACAGACTTATGGTTCACCAATGGAAAGGTGTTAGTATTGGTTTCATTACGATATCGGGGTTAACAGACATATACAAACACAGGTGACATATATAATCACCAAAGACCTACAGAATACCAAGAGAGGACTACTCAACATTCTGTCATAACGTACATGGGAAAAGGATCCCAGGAAGAACAGACATGTGTATATGTGTAAAAGAACCACATCTTCCACACCTACAACAAGCCAAACATTGTAATCAAACTTGCTGTAAGAAAAAATAAAAAATTAAATTAAAAACACGAACAAGAAGTAGTGAGACAAACGTGAGGGGCTTTCTCCTGGCACATTCCATTCTAAACTCCAATCTAGAACACCACTTCCACTGAGGCTCTCTTGCCCAGGTAACCAGATTTGGTAAGGGTGAACTGCTGCCACCTTGTGGCCGTTTCACACAACAGCAGGTTTAATCCCAACGCTAAAGGTCAGTTGATATTCAAAATCATTGCAGGCCTGTAAATGACACCTGCCCTGAAAACAAATCCTGGGGTCACATATCGACCAAAATATTCAAAGGACGTCCATATTTCAAAACGACCGTTTCAAAAGGCATATTTTACGCACATTAGTGTTCTGCTTCTTTTCCTTTCTTTCCTTTTTTGTTAAAAAACACGGGAATGGAAAAAGGCATCCCTCAGAATGGGCGAAAATCGTTGCAGACGAATCAATGGACAGAGGTTTAATCTCCAATATATATAAACAGCTCATGCAGCTTAATATTAAAAAAACAAACAACCCAAAAAAAATGGGCAGAAGATCTAAAGAGACGTTTCTTCAAAGGAGACACAGAGATGGCTAAGACGCACATGAAAAGCTGCTCAACAGCACTAATTATCAGAGAAATGCAAATCAAAACTACAATGAGGTTTCACCTCACACCTGTTAGAATCGGCATCATCAGAAAATCTACAAACAACCAATTCTGGGGAGGGTGTGGACAAAAGGAGCCCTCTTCCACTATTGGTGGGAATGTAAATTGATACAGTCACTATGGAGAACAGTATGGAGTTTCCTTAAAAAAACTAGAAATAGAATTACCATCTGATCCAGCAATCCCACTTCTGGGCATATACCCAGAGAAAACCGTACATCAAAAAGGCACATTCACCACAATGTTCATTGCAGCACTATTTACAATAGCCAGGTAATGGAAGCAACCTAAATGCCCACAGACAGATGAATGGATAAAGATGTGGTACATATATGAAATGGAATATTCCTCGGCCATAAAAAGGAATGAAACTGGGTCATTTGTAGAGACATCGATGGATCGAGAGAGTGTCATACAGAATGAAGAAAGTCAGAAAGAGGAAAACAAATATTGTATATTAATGCATATATGTGGAGCCTAAAAATGGTACAGATGAACTGGTTTGCAGGGCAGAAATAGAGACACAGAGGTAGAGAACAAACGTATGGACACCAAGTGTGGGAAGCCATGGGGTGGTGGTGGTGGGATGAGTTGGGAGTTTGGGATTGACCTGTGTACATGTATATGCATAAAATACATAACTAATAATAACGTGCTGTATAAAAAAATAAATAAAATTAAATTTCAAAATTTTAAAAACTAAAATTTAAAAATAAAACAGAAAAAAGTTCTTCCCGTCACACAGATGTATTTATAGGAATGAATTATTTCCATGCTTATATCTATAAATACATAAAAGAGGAATAAAATCTAACTTGAACCATAAAAGAAAAAAAAACCTGAACCCATGAGTTATACAGAGGAAAACCCTATCACGGCACTTGCTCCAGTGGTAAACAATTCTGAAATTGGTCAGATGTGGGGAACCATCTCCAATAAAGCCATCAACCCACCCCCCACGCAAGGAGCGTCCTCATTGCAAAGCTGGGGGACCGTGCCGAGGCATCTGTGAGTAAACGTGAGCTGAGCCCCAGGCCAGCTGCTGCTGAACTGTTCCCACCCTTTCCAGGTAAAACACCTGAATATGTACAAGGGCTTGAAAGCCTAGAGGAAGGACCGTGGAGCCACACCAGTGACAGCACACAGGCCAACTTGGGGCCTGCAGGCCAGCCAGGGTGGTCCTGGCCCCGGGCGCTCTTCTGGAAGCTTTCCATTGCCCTGCCTGAGATACCCCTCCTGTCCCGGCCCCCACTGCTTTTTTCCTTCCTCACCTCTGTCCGGAGAGAAATTCCAGCGGAAGGTATGAGTGACACATCCTCTTCTTTACAGGCGGCAGCCTGGCAACTCCTGCAGAAAGGCCAGCAGAACCCCACTCACACCGGCCCACCCACAAAGCTGTGGCCCCTCACTCCCTCCCACCAGCACAGCCCCGAGACTGCTGACGGGGCAGAGAATATGGAGTCAGGCACAGCTTCAGGGGCTATTGCTGCCTGGAGCGCTGTTTATATTGACCTCAATGAGGCACACCTGGGGAGGGCGGGCCGGCAGGTTAAGGCTGCCCAGGTCAGCTAATCCACAACCCTCAGGGAATCACATTGTTGAAAATGGACCCCGCTAAGGCAGAAGAGAAGCCAAGGGAAAAAAGGACACAATGCCATTTGCAGCACCGTAGATGAGTCTAGAAGTAAGCACGTGACTTGTAGTAAGTCAGAAAGTGAAAGACACATATCATATCATATCACTTATAGGTGTTACCTAAAAATGGATACCAGGGCAGATATTTCCACGGAGAAGGGCAATCACAGATACATTAAACAGACTTATGGTTCACCAATGGAAAGGTGTTAGTATTGGTTTCATTACGATATCGGGGTTAACAGACATATACAAACACAGGTGACATATATAATCACCAAAGACCTACAGAATACCAAGAGAGGACTACTCAACATTCTGTCATAACGTACATGGGAAAAGGATCCCAGGAAGAACAGACATGTGTATATGTGTAAAAGAACCACATCTTCCACACCTACAACAAGCCAAACATTGTAATCAAACTTGCTGTAAGAAAAAATAAAAAAATTAAATTAAAAACACGAACAAGAAGTAGTGAGACAAACGTGAGGGGCTTTCTCCTGGCACATTCCATTCTAAACTCCAATCTAGAACACCACTTCCACTGAGGCTCTCTTGCCCAGGTAACCAGATTTGGTAAGGGTGAACTGCTGCCACCTTGTGGCCGTTTCACACAACAGCAGGTTTAATCCCAACGCTAAAGGTCAGTTGATATTCAAAATCATTGCAGGCCTGTAAATGACACCTGCCCTGAAAACAAATCCTGGGGTCACATATCGACCAAAATATTCAAAGGACGTCCATATTTCAAAACGACCGTTTCAAAAGGCATATTTTACGCACATTAGTGTTCTGCTTCTTTTCCTTTCTTTCCTTTTTTGTTAAAAAACACGGGAATGGAAAAAGGCATCCCTCAGAATGGGCGAAAATCGTTGCAGACGAATCAATGGACAGAGGTTTAATCTCCAATATATATAAACAGCTCATGCGCTTAATATTAAAAAAACAAACAACCCAAAAAAAATGGGCAGAAGATCTAAAGAGACGTTTCTTCAAAGGAGACACAGAGATGGCTAAGACGCACATGAAAAGCTGCTCAACAGCACTAATTATCAGAGAAATGCAAATCAAAACTACAATGAGGTTTCACCTCACACCTGTTAGAATCGGCATCATCAGAAATTCTACAAACAACCAATTCTGGGGAGGGTGTGGACAAAAGGAGCCCTCTTCCACTATTGGTGGGAATGTAAATTGATACAGTCACTATGGAGAACAGTATGGAGTTTCCTTAAAAAAACTAGAAATAGAATTACCATCTGATCCAGCAATCCCACTTCTGGGCATATACCCAGAGAAAACCGTATTTCAAAAAGGCACATTCACCACAAAGTTCGTTGCAGCACTATTTACAATAGCCAGGTAATGGAAGCAACCTAAATGCCCACAGACAGATGAATGGATAAAGATGTGGTACATATATGAAATGGAATATTCCTCGGCCATAAAAAGGAATGAAACTGGGTCATTTGTAGAGACATCGATGGATCGAGAGAGTGTCATACAGAATGAAGTAAGTCAGAAAGAGGAAAACAAATATTGTATATTAATGCATATATGTGGAGCATAAAAATGGTACAGATGAACTGGTTTGCAGGGAAGAAATAGAGACACAGAGGTAGAGAACAAACGTATGGACACCAAGTGTGGGAAGCCATGGGGTGGTGGTGGTGGGATGAGTTGGGAGTTTGGGATTGACCTGTATACATGTATATGCATAAAATACATAACTAATAATAACGTGCTGTATAAAAAAAAAATAAAATTAAATTTCAAAATTTTAAAAACTAAAATTTAAAAATAAAACAGAAAAAAGTTCTTCCCGTCACACAGATGTATTTATAGGAATGAATTATTTCCATGCTTATATCTATAAATACATAAAAGAGGAATAAAATCTAACTTGAACCATAAAAGAAAAAAAACCTGAACCCACGAGTTATACAGAGGAAAACCCTATCAGGGCACTTGCTGCAGTGGTAAACAATTCTGAAATTGGTCAGAGGTGGGGAACCATCTCCCATACAGCCATCAAACCACACCCCACACAAGGAGCGTCCTCATTGCAAAGCTGGGGGACCGTGCCGAGGCATCTGTGAGTAAACGTGAGCTGAGCCCCAGGCCAGCTGCTGCTGAACTGTTCCCACCCTTTCCAGGTAAAACACCTGAATATGTACAAGGGCTTGAAAGCCTAGAGGAAGGACCGTGGAGCCACACCAGTGACAGCACACAGGCCAACTTGGGGCCTGCAGGCCAGCCAGGGTGGTCCTGGCCCCGGGCGCTCTTCCGGAAGCTTTCCATTGCCCTGCCTGAGATACCCCTCCTGTCCCGGCCCCCACTGCTTTTTTCCTTCCTCACCTCTGTCCGGAGAGAAATTCCAGCGGAAGGTATGAGTGACACATCCTCTTCTTTACAGGCGGCAGCCTGGCAACTCCTGCAGAAAGGCCAGCAGAACCCCACTCACACCGGGCCACCCACAAAGCTGTGGCCCCTCACTCCCTCCCACCAGCACAGCCCCGAGACTGCTGACGGGGCAGAGAATATGGAGTCAGGCACAGCTTCAGGGGCTATTGCTGCCTGGAGCGCTGTTTATATTGACCTCAATGAGGCACACCTGGGGAGGGCGGGCCGGCAGGTTAAGGCTGCCCAGGTCAGCTAATCCACAACCCTCAGGGAATCACATTGTTGAAAATGGACCCCGCTAAGGCAGAAGAGAAGCCAAGGGAAAAAAGGACACAATGCCATTTGCAGCACCGTAGATGAGTCTAGAAGTAAGCACGTGACTTGTAGTAAGTCAGAAAGTGAAAGACACATATCATATCATATCACTTATAGGTGTTACCTAAAAATGGATACCAGGGCAGATATTTCCACGGAGAAGGGCAATCACAGATACATTAAACAGACTTATGGTTCACCAATGGAAAGGTGTTAGTATTGGTTTCATTACGATATCGGGGTTAACAGACATATACAAACACAGGTGACATATATAATCACCAAAGACCTACAGAATACCAAGAGAGGACTACTCAACATTCTGTCATAACGTACATGGGAAAAGGATCCCAGGAAGAACAGACATGTGTATATGTGTAAAAGAACCACATCTTCCACACCTACAACAAGCCAAACATTGTAATCAAACTTGCTGTAAGAAAAAATAAAAAATTAAATTAAAAACACGAACAAGAAGTAGTGAGACAAACGTGAGGGGCTTTCTCCTGGCACATTCCATTCTAAACTCCAATCTAGAACACCACTTCCACTGAGGCTCTCTTGCCCAGGTAACCAGATTTGGTAAGGGTGAACTGCTGCCACCTTGTGGCCGTTTCACACAACAGCAGGTTTAATCCCAACGCTAAAGGTCAGTTGATATTCAAAATCATTGCAGGCCTGTAAATGACACCTGCCCTGAAAACAAATCCTGGGGTCACATATCGACCAAAATATTCAAAGGACGTCCATATTTCAAAACGACCGTTTCAAAAGGCATATTTTACGCACATTAGTGTTCTGCTTCTTTTCCTTTCTTTCCTTTTTTGTTAAAAAACACGGGAATGGAAAAAGGCATCCCTCAGAATGGGCGAAAATCGTTGCAGACGAATCAATGGACAGAGGTTTAATCTCCAATATATATAAACAGCTCATGCAGCTTAATATTAAAAAAACAAACAACCCAAAAAAAATGGGCAGAAGATCTAAAGAGACGTTTCTTCAAAGGAGACACAGAGATGGCTAAGACGCACATGAAAAGCTGCTCAACAGCACTAATTATCAGAGAAATGCAAATCAAAACTACAATGAGGTTTCACCTCACACCTGTTAGAATCGGCATCATCAGAAAATCTACAAACAACCAATTCTGGGGAGGGTGTGGACAAAAGGAGCCCTCTTCCACTATTGGTGGGAATGTAAATTGATACAGTCACTATGGAGAACAGTATGGAGTTTCCTTAAAAAAACTAGAAATAGAATTACCATCTGATCCAGCAATCCCACTTCTGGGCATATACCCAGAGAAAACCGTACATCAAAAAGGCACATTCACCACAATGTTCATTGCAGCACTATTTACAATAGCCAGGTAATGGAAGCAACCTAAATGCCCACAGACAGATGAATGGATAAAGATGTGGTACATATATGAAATGGAATATTCCTCGGCCATAAAAAGGAATGAAACTGGGTCATTTGTAGAGACATCGATGGATCGAGAGAGTGTCATACAGAATGAAGAAAGTCAGAAAGAGGAAAACAAATATTGTATATTAATGCATATATGTGGAGCCTAAAAATGGTACAGATGAACTGGTTTGCAGGGCAGAAATAGAGACACAGAGGTAGAGAACAAACGTATGGACACCAAGTGTGGGAAGCCATGGGGTGGTGGTGGTGGGATGAGTTGGGAGTTTGGGATTGACCTGTGTACATGTATATGCATAAAATACATAACTAATAATAACGTGCTGTATAAAAAAATAAATAAAATTAAATTTCAAAATTTTAAAAACTAAAATTTAAAAATAAAAGAGAAAAAAGTTCTTCCCGTCACACAGATGTATTTATAGGAATGAATTATTTCCATGCTTATATCTATAAATACATAAAAGAGGAATAAAATCTAACTTGAACCATAAAAGAAAAAAAAACCTGAACCCATGAGTTATACAGAGGAAAACCCTATCACGGCACTTGCTCCAGTGGTAAACAATTCTGAAATTGGTCAGATGTGGGGAACCATCTCCAATAAAGCCATCAACCCACCCCCCACGCAAGGAGCGTCCTCATTGCAAAGCTGGGGGACCGTGCCGAGGCATCTGTGAGTAAACGTGAGCTGAGCCCCAGGCCAGCTGCTGCTGAACTGTTCCCACCCTTTCCAGGTAAAACACCTGAATATGTACAAGGGCTTGAAAGCCTAGAGGAAGGACCGTGGAGCCACACCAGTGACAGCACACAGGCCAACTTGGGGCCTGCAGGCCAGCCAGGGTGGTCCTGGCCCCGGGCGCTCTTCCGGAAGCTTTCCATTGCCCTGCCTGAGATACCCCTCCTGTCCCGGCCCCCACTGCTTTTTTCCTTCCTCACCTCTGTCCGGAGAGAAATTCCAGCGGAAGGTATGAGTGACACATCCTCTTCTTTACAGGCGGCAGCCTGGCAACTCCTGCAGAAAGGCCAGCAGAACCCCACTCACACCGGCCCACCCACAAAGCTGTGGCCCCTCACTCCCTCCCACCAGCACAGCCCCGAGACTGCTGACGGGGCAGAGAATATGGAGTCAGGCACAGCTTCAGGGGCTATTGCTGCCTGGAGCGCTGTTTATATTGACCTCAATGAGGCACACCTGGGGAGGGCGGGCCGGCAGGTTAAGGCTGCCCAGGTCAGCTAATCCACAACCCTCAGGGAATCACATTGTTGAAAATGGACCCCGCTAAGGCAGAAGAGAAGCCAAGGGAAAAAAGGACACAATGCCATTTGCAGCACCGTAGATGAGTCTAGAAGTAAGCACGTGACTTGTAGTAAGTCAGAAAGTGAAAGACACATATCATATCATATCACTTATAGGTGTTACCTAAAAATGGATACCAGGGCAGATATTTCCACGGAGAAGGGCAATCACAGATACATTAAACAGACTTATGGTTCACCAATGGAAAGGTGTTAGTATTGGTTTCATTACGATATCGGGGTTAACAGACATATACAAACACAGGTGACATATATAATCACCAAAGACCTACAGAATACCAAGAGAGGACTACTCAACATTCTGTCATAACGTACATGGGAAAAGGATCCCAGGAAGAACAGACATGTGTATATGTGTAAAAGAACCACATCTTCCACACCTACAACAAGCCAAACATTGTAATCAAACTTGCTGTAAGAAAAAATAAAAAATTAAATTAAAAACACGAACAAGAAGTAGTGAGACAAACGTGAGGGGCTTTCTCCTGGCACATTCCATTCTAAACTCCAATCTAGAACACCACTTCCACTGAGGCTCTCTTGCCCAGGTAACCAGATTTGGTAAGGGTGAACTGCTGCCACCTTGTGGCCGTTTCACACAACAGCAGGTTTAATCCCAACGCTAAAGGTCAGTTGATATTCAAAATCATTGCAGGCCTGTAAATGACACCTGCCCTGAAAACAAATCCTGGGGTCACATATCGACCAAAATATTCAAAGGACGTCCATATTTCAAAACGACCGTTTCAAAAGGCATATTTTACGCACATTAGTGTTCTGCTTCTTTTCCTTTCTTTCCTTTTTTGTTAAAAAACACGGGAATGGAAAAAGGCATCCCTCAGAATGGGCGAAAATCGTTGCAGACGAATCAATGGACAGAGGTTTAATCTCCAATATATATAAACAGCTCATGCAGCTTAATATTAAAAAAACAAACAACCCAAAAAAAATGGGCAGAAGATCTAAAGAGACGTTTCTTCAAAGGAGACACAGAGATGGCTAAGACGCACATGAAAAGCTGCTCAACAGCACTAATTATCAGAGAAATGCAAATCAAAACTACAATGAGGTTTCACCTCACACCTGTTAGAATCGGCATCATCAGAAAATCTACAAACAACCAATTCTGGGGAGGGTGTGGACAAAAGGAGCCCTCTTCCACTATTGGTGGGAATGTAAATTGATACAGTCACTATGGAGAACAGTATGGAGTTTCCTTAAAAAAACTAGAAATAGAATTACCATCTGATCCAGCAATCCCACTTCTGGGCATATACCCAGAGAAAACCGTACATCAAAAAGGCACATTCACCACAATGTTCATTGCAGCACTATTTACAATAGCCAGGTAATGGAAGCAACCTAAATGCCCACAGACAGATGAATGGATAAAGATGTGGTACATATATGAAATGGAATATTCCTCGGCCATAAAAAGGAATGAAACTGGGTCATTTGTAGAGACATCGATGGATCGAGAGAGTGTCATACAGAATGAAGAAAGTCAGAAAGAGGAAAACAAATATTGTATATTAATGCATATATGTGGAGCCTAAAAATGGTACAGATGAACTGGTTTGCAGGGCAGAAATAGAGACACAGAGGTAGAGAACAAACGTATGGACACCAAGTGTGGGAAGCCATGGGGTGGTGGTGGTGGGATGAGTTGGGAGTTTGGGATTGACCTGTGTACATGTATATGCATAAAATACATAACTAATAATAACGTGCTGTATAAAAAAATAAATAAAATTAAATTTCAAAATTTTAAAAACTAAAATTTAAAAATAAAAGAGAAAAAAGTTCTTCCCGTCACACAGATGTATTTATAGGAATGAATTATTTCCATGCTTATATCTATAAATACATAAAAGAGGAATAAAATCTAACTTGAACCATAAAAGAAAAAAAAACCTGAACCCATGAGTTATACAGAGGAAAACCCTATCACGGCACTTGCTCCAGTGGTAAACAATTCTGAAATTGGTCAGATGTGGGGAACCATCTCCAATAAAGCCATCAACCCACCCCCCACGCAAGGAGCGTCCTCATTGCAAAGCTGGGGGACCGTGCCGAGGCATCTGTGAGTAAACGTGAGCTGAGCCCCAGGCCAGCTGCTGCTGAACTGTTCCCACCCTTTCCAGGTAAAACACCTGAATATGTACAAGGGCTTGAAAGCCTAGAGGAAGGACCGTGGAGCCACACCAGTGACAGCACACAGGCCAACTTGGGGCCTGCAGGCCAGCCAGGGTGGTCCTGGCCCCGGGCGCTCTTCCGGAAGCTTTCCATTGCCCTGCCTGAGATACCCCTCCTGTCCCGGCCCCCACTGCTTTTTTCCTTCCTCACCTCTGTCCGGAGAGAAATTCCAGCGGAAGGTATGAGTGACACATCCTCTTCTTTACAGGCGGCAGCCTGGCAACTCCTGCAGAAAGGCCAGCAGAACCCCACTCACACCGGCCCACCCACAAAGCTGTGGCCCCTCACTCCCTCCCACCAGCACAGCCCCGAGACTGCTGACGGGGCAGAGAATATGGAGTCAGGCACAGCTTCAGGGGCTATTGCTGCCTGGAGCGCTGTTTATATTGACCTCAATGAGGCACACCTGGGGAGGGCGGGCCGGCAGGTTAAGGCTGCCCAGGTCAGCTAATCCACAACCCTCAGGGAATCACATTGTTGAAAATGGACCCCGCTAAGGCAGAAGAGAAGCCAAGGGAAAAAAGGACACAATGCCATTTGCAGCACCGTAGATGAGTCTAGAAGTAAGCACGTGACTTGTAGTAAGTCAGAAAGTGAAAGACACATATCATATCATATCACTTATAGGTGTTACCTAAAAATGGATACCAGGGCAGATATTTCCACGGAGAAGGGCAATCACAGATACATTAAACAGACTTATGGTTCACCAATGGAAAGGTGTTAGTATTGGTTTCATTACGATATCGGGGTTAACAGACATATACAAACACAGGTGACATATATAATCACCAAAGACCTACAGAATACCAAGAGAGGACTACTCAACATTCTGTCATAACGTACATGGGAAAAGGATCCCAGGAAGAACAGACATGTGTATATGTGTAAAAGAACCACATCTTCCACACCTACAACAAGCCAAACATTGTAATCAAACTTGCTGTAAGAAAAAATAAAAAAAATTAAATTAAAAACACGAACAAGAAGTAGTGAGACAAACGTGAGGGGCTTTCTCCTGGCACATTCCATTCTAAACTCCAATCTAGAACACCACTTCCACTGAGGCTCTCTTGCCCAGGTAACCAGATTTGGTAAGGGTGAACTGCTGCCACCTTGTGGCCGTTTCACACAACAGCAGGTTTAATCCCAACGCTAAAGGTCAGTTGATATTCAAAATCATTGCAGGCCTGTAAATGACACCTGCCCTGAAAACAAATCCTGGGGTCACATATCGACCAAAATATTCAAAGGACGTCCATATTTCAAAACGACCGTTTCAAAAGGCATATTTTACGCACATTAGTGTTCTGCTTCTTTTCCTTTCTTTCCTTTTTTGTTAAAAAACACGGGAATGGAAAAAGGCATCCCTCAGAATGGGCGAAAATCGTTGCAGACGAATCAATGCACAGAGGTTTAATCTCCAATATATATAAACAGCTCATGCAGCTTAATATTAAAAAAACAAACAACCCAAAAAAAATGGGCAGAAGATCTAAAGAGACGTTTCTTCAAAGGAGACACAGAGATGGCTAAGACGCACATGAAAAGCTGCTCAACAGCACTAATTATCAGAGAAATGCAAATCAAAACTACAATGAGGTTTCACCTCACACCTGTTAGAATCGGCATCATCAGAAAATCTACAAACAACCAATTCTGGGGAGGGTGTGGACAAAAGGAGCCCTCTTCCACTATTGGTGGGAATGTAAATTGATACAGTCACTATGGAGAACAGTATGGAGTTTCCTTAAAAAAACTAGAAATAGAATTACCATCTGATCCAGCAATCCCACTTCTGGGCATATACCCAGAGAAAACCGTACATCAAAAAGGCACATTCACCACAATGTTCATTGCAGCACTATTTACAATAGCCAGGTAATGGAAGCAACCTAAATGCCCACAGACAGATGAATGGATAAAGATGTGGTACATATATGAAATGGAATATTCCTCGGCCATAAAAAGGAATGAAACTGGGTCATTTGTAGAGACATCGATGGATCGAGAGAGTGTCATACAGAATGAAGAAAGTCAGAAAGAGGAAAACAAATATTGTATATTAATGCATATATGTGGAGCCTAAAAATGGTACAGATGAACTGGTTTGCAGGGCAGAAATAGAGACACAGAGGTAGAGAACAAACGTATGGACACCAAGTGTGGGAAGCCATGGGGTGGTGGTGGTGGGATGAGTTGGGAGTTTGGGATTGACCTGTGTACATGTATATGCATAAAATACATAACTAATAATAACGTGCTGTATAAAAAAATAAATAAAATTAAATTTCAAAATTTTAAAAACTAAAATTTAAAAATAAAACAGAAAAAAGTTCTTCCCGTCACACAGATGTATTTATAGGAATGAATTATTTCCATGCTTATATCTATAAATACATAAAAGAGGAATAAAATCTAACTTGAACCATAAAAGAAAAAAAAAACCTGAACCCATGAGTTATACAGAGGAAAACCCTATCACGGCACTTGCTCCAGTGGTAAACAATTCTGAAATTGGTCAGATGTGGGGAACCATCTCCAATAAAGCCATCAACCCACCCCCCACGCAAGGAGCGTCCTCATTGCAAAGCTGGGGGACCGTGCCGAGGCATCTGTGAGTAAACGTGAGCTGAGCCCCAGGCCAGCTGCTGCTGAACTGTTCCCACCCTTTCCAGGTAAAACACCTGAATATGTACAAGGGCTTGAAAGCCTAGAGGAAGGACCGTGGAGCCACACCAGTGACAGCACACAGGCCAACTTGGGGCCTGCAGGCCAGCCAGGGTGGTCCTGGCCCCGGGCGCTCTTCCGGAAGCTTTCCATTGCCCTGCCTGAGATACCCCTCCTGTCCCGGCCCCCACTGCTTTTTTCCTTCCTCACCTCTGTCCGGAGAGAAATTCCAGCGGAAGGTATGAGTGACACATCCTCTTCTTTACAGGCGGCAGCCTGGCAACTCCTGCAGAAAGGCCAGCAGAACCCCACTCACACCGGCCCACCCACAAAGCTGTGGCCCCTCACTCCCTCCCACCAGCACAGCCCCGAGACTGCTGACGGGGCAGAGAATATGGAGTCAGGCACAGCTTCAGGGGCTATTGCTGCCTGGAGCGCTGTTTATATTGACCTCAATGAGGCACACCTGGGGAGGGCGGGCCGGCAGGTTAAGGCTGCCCAGGTCAGCTAATCCACAACCCTCAGGGAATCACATTGTTGAAAATGGACCCCGCTAAGGCAGAAGAGAAGCCAAGGGAAAAAAGGACACAATGCCATTTGCAGCACCGTAGATGAGTCTAGAAGTAAGCACGTGACTTGTAGTAAGTCAGAAAGTGAAAGACACATATCATATCATATCACTTATAGGTGTTACCTAAAAATGGATACCAGGGCAGATATTTCCACGGAGAAGGGCAATCACAGATACATTAAACAGACTTATGGTTCACCAATGGAAAGGTGTTAGTATTGGTTTCATTACGATATCGGGGTTAACAGACATATACAAACACAGGTGACATATATAATCACCAAAGACCTACAGAATACCAAGAGAGGACTACTCAACATTCTGTCATAACGTACATGGGAAAAGGATCCCAGGAAGAACAGACATGTGTATATGTGTAAAAGAACCACATCTTCCACACCTACAACAAGCCAAACATTGTAATCAAACTTGCTGTAAGAAAAAATAAAAAAAATTAAATTAAAAACACGAACAAGAAGTAGTGAGACAAACGTGAGGGGCTTTCTCCTGGCACATTCCATTCTAAACTCCAATCTAGAACACCACTTCCACTGAGGCTCTCTTGCCCAGGTAACCAGATTTGGTAAGGGTGAACTGCTGCCACCTTGTGGCCGTTTCACACAACAGCAGGTTTAATCCCAACGCTAAAGGTCAGTTGATATTCAAAATCATTGCAGGCCTGTAAATGACACCTGCCCTGAAAACAAATCCTGGGGTCACATATCGACCAAAATATTCAAAGGACGTCCATATTTCAAAACGACCGTTTCAAAAGGCATATTTTACGCACATTAGTGTTCTGCTTCTTTTCCTTTCTTTCCTTTTTTGTTAAAAAACACGGGAATGGAAAAAGGCATCCCTCAGAATGGGCGAAAATCGTTGCAGACGAATCAATGGACAGAGGTTTAATCTCCAATATATATAAACAGCTCATGCAGCTTAATATTAAAAAAACAAACAACCCAAAAAAAATGGGCAGAAGATCTAAAGAGACGTTTCTTCAAAGGAGACACAGAGATGGCTAAGACGCACATGAAAAGCTGCTCAACAGCACTAATTATCAGAGAAATGCAAATCAAAACTACAATGAGGTTTCACCTCACACCTGTTAGAATCGGCATCATCAGAAAATCTACAAACAACCAATTCTGGGGAGGGTGTGGACAAAAGGAGCCCTCTTCCACTATTGGTGGGAATGTAAATTGATACAGTCACTATGGAGAACAGTATGGAGTTTCCTTAAAAAACTAGAAATAGAATTACCATCTGATCCAGCAATCCCACTTCTGGGCATATACCCAGAGAAAACCGTATTTCAAAAAGGCACATTCACCACAAAGTTCGTTGCAGCACTATTTACAATAGCCAGGTAATGGAAGCAACCTAAATGCCCACAGACAGATGAATGGATAAAGATGTGGTACATATATGAAATGGAATATTCCTCGGCCATAAAAAGGAATGAAACTGGGTCATTTGTAGAGACATCGATGGATCGAGAGAGTGTCATACAGAATGAAGAAAGTCAGAAAGAGGAAAACAAATATTGTATATTAATGCATATATGTGGAGCCTAAAAATGGTACAGATGAACTGGTTTGCAGGGCAGAAATAGAGACACAGAGGTAGAGAACAAACGTATGGACACCAAGTGTGGGAAGCCATGGGGTGGTGGTGGTGGGATGAGTTGGGAGTTTGGGATTGACCTGTGTACGTGTATATGCATAAAATACATAACTAATAATAACGTGCTGTATAAAAAAATAAATAAAATTAAATTTCAAAATTTTAAAAACTAAAATTTAAAAATAAAACAGAAAAAAGTTCTTCCCGTCACACAGATGTATTTATAGGAATGAATTATTTCCATGCTTATATCTATAAATACATAAAAGAGGAATAAAATCTAACTTGAACCATAAAAGAAAAAAAAACCTGAACCCATGAGTTATACAGAGGAAAACCCTATCACGGCACTTGCTCCAGTGGTAAACAATTCTGAAATTGGTCAGATGTGGGGAACCATCTCCAGTAAAGCCATCAACCCACCCCCCACGCAAGGAGCGTCCTCATTGCAAAGCTGGGGGACCGTGCCGAGGCATCTGTGAGTAAACGTGAGCTGAGCCCCAGGCCAGCTGCTGCTGAACTGTTCCCACCCTTTCCAGGTAAAACACCTGAATATGTACAAGGGCTTGAAAGCCTAGAGGAAGGACCGTGGAGCCACACCAGTGACAGCACACAGGCCAACTTGGGGCCTGCAGGCCAGCCAGGGTGGTCCTGGCCCCGGGCGCTCTTCCAGAAGCTTTCCATTGCCCTGCCTGAGATACCCCTCCTGTCCCGGCCCCCACTGCTTTTTTCCTTCCTCACCTCTGTCCGGAGAGAAATTCCAGCGGAAGGTATGAGTGACACATCCTCTTCTTTACAGGCGGCAGCCTGGCAACTCCTGCAGAAAGGCCAGCAGAACCCCACTCACACCGGGCCACCCACAAAGCTGTGGCCCCTCACTCCCTCCCACCAGCACAGCCCCGAGACTGCTGACGGGGCAGAGAATATGGAGTCAGGCACAGCTTCAGGGGCTATTGCTGCCTGGAGCGCTGTTTATATTGACCTCAATGAGGCACACCTGGGGAGGGCGGGCCGGCAGGTTAAGGCTGCCCAGGTCAGCTAATCCACAACCCTCAGGGAATCACATTGTTGAAAATGGACCCCGCTAAGGCAGAAGAGAAGCCAAGGGAAAAAAGGACACAATGCCATTTGCAGCACCGTAGATGAGTCTAGAAGTAAGCACGTGACTTGTAGTAAGTCAGAAAGTGAAAGACACATATCATATCATATCACTTATAGGTGTTACCTAAAAATGGATACCAGGGCAGATATTTCCACGGAGAAGGGCAATCACAGATACATTAAACAGACTTATGGTTCACCAATGGAAAGGTGTTAGTATTGGTTTCATTACGATATCGGGGTTAACAGACATATACAAACACAGGTGACATATATAATCACCAAAGACCTACAGAATACCAAGAGAGGACTACTCAACATTCTGTCATAACGTACATGGGAAAAGGATCCCAGGAAGAACAGACATGTGTATATGTGTAAAAGAACCACATCTTCCACACCTACAACAAGCCAAACATTGTAATCAAACTTGCTGTAAGAAAAAATTAAAAATTAAATTAAAAACACGAACAAGAAGTAGTGAGACAAACGTGAGGGGCTTTCTCCTGGCACATTCCATTCTAAACTCCAATCTAGAACACCACTTCCACTGAGGCTCTCTTGCCCAGGTAACCAGATTTGGTAAGGGTGAACTGCTGCCACCTTGTGGCCGTTTCACACAACAGCAGGTTTAATCCCAACGCTAAAGGTCAGTTGATATTCAAAATCATTGCAGGCCTGTAAATGATACCTGCCCTGAAAACAAATCCTGGGGTCACATATCGACCAAAATATTCAAAGGACGTCCATATTTCAAAACGACCGTTTCAAAAGGCATATTTTACGCACATTAGTGTTCTGCTTCTTTTCCTTTCTTTCCTTTTTTGTTAAAAAACACGGGAATGGAAAAAGGCATCCCTCAGAATGGGCGAAAATCGTTGCAGACGAATCAATGGACAGAGGTTTAATCTCCAATATATATAAACAGCTCATGCAGCTTAATATTAAAAAAAACAAACAACCCAAAAAAAATGGGCAGAAGATCTAAAGAGACGTTTCTTCAAAGGAGACACAGAGATGGCTAAGACGCACATGAAAAGCTGCTCAACAGCACTAATTATCAGAGAAATGCAAATCAAAACTACAATGAGGTTTCACCTCACACCTGTTAGAATCGGCATCATCAGAAAATCTACAAACAACCAATTCTGGGGAGGGTGTGGACAAAAGGAGCCCTCTTCCACTATTGGTGGGAATGTAAATTGATACAGTCACTATGGAGAACAGTATGGAGTTTCCTTAAAAAACTAGAAATAGAATTACCATCTGATCCAGCAATCCCACTTCTGGGCATATACCCAGAGAAAACCGTATTTCAAAAAGGCACATTCACCACAAAGTTCGTTGCAGCACTATTTACAATAGCCAGGTAATGGAAGCAACCTAAATGCCCACAGACAGATGAATGGATAAAGATGTGGTACATATATGAAATGGAATATTCCTCGGCCATAAAAAGGAATGAAACTGGGTCATTTGTAGAGACATCGATGGATCGAGAGAGTGTCATACAGAATGAAGAAAGTCAGAAAGAGGAAAACAAATATTGTATATTAATGCATATATGTGGAGCCTAAAAATGGTACAGATGAACTGGTTTGCAGGGCAGAAATAGAGACACAGAGGTAGAGAACAAACGTATGGACACCAAGTGTGGGAAGCCATGGGGTGGTGGTGGTGGGATGAGTTGGGAGTTTGAGATTGACCTGTGTACATGTATATGCATAAAATACATAACTAATAATAACGTGCTGTATAAAAAAATAAATAAAATTAAATTTCAAAATTTTAAAAACTAAAATTTAAAAATAAAACAGAAAAAAGTTCTTCCCGTCACACAGATGTATTTATAGGAATGAATTATTTCCATGCTTATATCTATAAATACATAAAAGAGGAATAAAATCTAACTTGAACCATAAAAGAAAAAAAAACCTGAACCCATGAGTTATACAGAGGAAAACCCTATCACGGCACTTGCTCCAGTGGTAAACAATTCTGAAATTGGTCAGATGTGGGGAACCATCTCCAATAAAGCCATCAACCCACCCCCCACGCAAGGAGCGTCCTCATTGCAAAGCTGGGGGACCGTGCCGAGGCATCTGTGAGTAAACGTGAGCTGAGCCCCAGGCCAGCTGCTGCTGAACTGTTCCCACCCTTTCCAGGTAAAACACCTGAATATGTACAAGGGCTTGAAAGCCTAGAGGAAGGACCGTGGAGCCACACCAGTGACAGCACACAGGCCAACTTGGGGCCTGCAGGCCAGCCAGGGTGGTCCTGGCCCCGGGCGCTCTTCCGGAAGCTTTCCATTGCCCTGCCTGAGATACCCCTCCTGTCCCGGCCCCCACTGCTTTTTTCCTTCCTCACCTCTGTCCGGAGAGAAATTCCAGCGGAAGGTATGAGTGACACATCCTCTTCTTTACAGGCGGCAGCCTGGCAACTCCTGCAGAAAGGCCAGCAGAACCCCACTCACACCGGGCCACCCACAAAGCTGTGGCCCCTCACTCCCTCCCACCAGCACAGCCCCGAGACTGCTGACGGGGCAGAGAATATGGAGTCAGGCACAGCTTCAGGGGCTATTGCTGCCTGGAGCGCTGTTTATATTGACCTCAATGAGGCACACCTGGGGAGGGCGGGCCGGCAGGTTAAGGCTGCCCAGGTCAGCTAATCCACAACCCTCAGGGAATCACATTGTTGAAAATGGACCCCGCTAAGGCAGAAGAGAAGCCAAGGGAAAAAAGGACACAATGCCATTTGCAGCACCGTAGATGAGTCTAGAAGTAAGCACGTGACTTGTAGTAAGTCAGAAAGTGAAAGACACATATCATATCATATCACTTATAGGTGTTACCTAAAAATGGATACCAGGGCAGATATTTCCACGGAGAAGGGCAATCACAGATACATTAAACAGACTTATGGTTCACCAATGGAAAGGTGTTAGTATTGGTTTCATTACGATATCGGGGTTAACAGACATATACAAACACAGGTGATATATATAATCACCAAAGACCTACAGAATACCAAGAGAGGACTACTCAACATTCTGTCATAACGTACATGGGAAAAGGATCCCAGGAAGAACAGACATGTGTATATGTGTAAAAGAACCACATCTTCCACACCTACAACAAGCCAAACATTGTAATCAAACTTGCTGTAAGAAAAAATAAAAAAATTAAATTAAAAACACGAACAAGAAGTAGTGAGACAAACGTGAGGGGCTTTCTCCTGGCACATTCCATTCTAAACTCCAATCTAGAACACCACTTCCACTGAGGCTCTCTTGCCCAGGTAACCAGATTTGGTAAGGGTGAACCTCTGCCTCCTTGTGGCCGTTTCACACAACAGCAGGTTTAATCCCAACGCTAAAGGTCAGTTGATATTCAAAATCATTGCAGGCCTGTAAATGACACCTGCCCTGAAAACAAATCCTGGGGTCACATATCGACCAAAATATTCAAAGGACGTCCATATTTCAAAACGACCGTTTCAAAAGGCATATTTTACGCACATTAGTGTTCTGCTTCTTTTCCTTTCTTTCCTTTTTTGTTAAAAAACACGGGAATGGAAAAAGGCATCCCTCAGAATGGGCGAAAATCGTTGCAGACGAATCAATGGACAGAGGTTTAATCTCCAATATATATAAACAGCTCATGCAGCTTAATATTAAAAAAACAAACAACCCAAAAAAAATGGGCAGAAGATCTAAAGAGACGTTTCTTCAAAGGAGACACAGAGATGGCTAAGACGCACATGAAAAGCTGCTCAACAGCACTAATTATCAGAGAAATGCAAATCAAAACTACAATGAGGTTTCACCTCACACCTGTTAGAATCGGCATCATCAGAAAATCTACAAACAACCAATTCTGGGGAGGGTGTGGACAAAAGGAGCCCTCTTCCACTATTGGTGGGAATGTAAATTGATACAGTCACTATGGAGAACAGTATGGAGTTTCCTTAAAAAAACTAGAAATAGAATTACCATCTGATCCAGCAATCCCACTTCTGGGCATATACCCAGAGAAAACCGTATTTCAAAAAGGCACATTCACCACAAAGTTCGTTGCAGCACTATTTACAATAGCCAGGTAATGGAAGCAACCTAAATGCCCACAGACAGATGAATGGATAAAGATGTGGTACATATATGAAATGGAATATTCCTCGGCCATAAAAAGGAATGAAACTGGGTCATTTGTAGAGACATCGATGGATCGAGAGAGTGTCATACAGAATGAAGAAAGTCAGAAAGAGGAAAACAAATATTGTATATTAATGCATATATGTGGAGCCTAAAAATGGTACAGATGAACTGGTTTGCAGGGCAGAAATAGAGACACAGAGGTAGAGAACAAACGTATGGACACCAAGTGTGGGAAGCCATGGGGTGGTGGTGGTGGGATGAGTTGGGAGTTTGGGATTGACCTGTGTACGTGTATATGCATAAAATACATAACTAATAATAACGTGCTGTATAAAAAAATAAATAAAATTAAATTTCAAAATTTTAAAAACTAAAATTTAAAAATAAAACAGAAAAAAGTTCTTCCCGTCACACAGATGTATTTATAGGAATGAATTATTTCCATGCTTATATCTATAAATACATAAAAGAGGAATAAAATCTAACTTGAACCATAAAAGAAAAAAAAACCTGAACCCATGAGTTATACAGAGGAAAACCCTATCACGGCACTTGCTCCAGTGGTAAACAATTCTGAAATTGGTCAGATGTGGGGAACCATCTCCAATAAAGCCATCAACCCACCCCCCACGCAAGGAGCGTCCTCATTGCAAAGCTGGGGGACCGTGCCGAGGCATCTGTGAGTAAACGTGAGCTGAGCCCCAGGCCAGCTGCTGCTGAACTGTTCCCACCCTTTCCAGGTAAAACACCTGAATATGTACAAGGGCTTGAAAGCCTAGAGGAAGGACCGTGGAGCCACACCAGTGACAGCACACAGGCCAACTTGGGGCCTGCAGGCCAGCCAGGGTGGTCCTGGCCCCGGGCGCTCTTCCAGAAGCTTTCCATTGCCCTGCCTGAGATACCCCTCCTGTCCCGGCCCCCACTGCTTTTTTCCTTCCTCACCTCTGTCCGGAGAGAAATTCCAGCGGAAGGTATGAGTGACACATCCTCTTCTTTACAGGCGGCAGCCTGGCAACTCCTGCAGAAAGGCCAGCAGAACCCCACTCACACCGGGCCACCCACAAAGCTGTGGCCCCTCACTCCCTCCCACCAGCACAGCCCCGAGACTGCTGACGGGGCAGAGAATATGGAGTCAGGCACAGCTTCAGGGGCTATTGCTGCCTGGAGCGCTGTTTATATTGACCTCAATGAGGCACACCTGGGGAGGGCGGGCCGGCAGGTTAAGGCTGCCCAGGTCAGCTAATCCACAACCCTCAGGGAATCACATTGTTGAAAATGGACCCCGCTAAGGCAGAAGAGAAGCCAAGGGAAAAAAGGACACAATGCCATTTGCAGCACCGTAGATGAGTCTAGAAGTAAGCACGTGACTTGTAGTAAGTCAGAAAGTGAAAGACACATATCATATCATATCACTTATAGGTGTTACCTAAAAATGGATACCAGGGCAGATATTTCCACGGAGAAGGGCAATCACAGATACATTAAACAGACTTATGGTTCACCAATGGAAAGGTGTTAGTATTGGTTTCATTACGATATCGGGGTTAACAGACATATACAAACACAGGTGACATATATAATCACCAAAGACCTACAGAATACCAAGAGAGGACTACTCAACATTCTGTCATAACGTACATGGGAAAAGGATCCCAGGAAGAACAGACATGTGTATATGTGTAAAAGAACCACATCTTCCACACCTACAACAAGCCAAACATTGTAATCAAACTTGCTGTAAGAAAAAATTAAAAATTAAATTAAAAACACGAACAAGAAGTAGTGAGACAAACGTGAGGGGCTTTCTCCTGGCACATTCCATTCTAAACTCCAATCTAGAACACCACTTCCACTGAGGCTCTCTTGCCCAGGTAACCAGATTTGGTAAGGGTGAACTGCTGCCACCTTGTGGCCGTTTCACACAACAGCAGGTTTAATCCCAACGCTAAAGGTCAGTTGATATTCAAAATCATTGCAGGCCTGTAAATGATACCTGCCCTGAAAACAAATCCTGGGGTCACATATCGACCAAAATATTCAAAGGACGTCCATATTTCAAAACGACCGTTTCAAAAGGCATATTTTACGCACATTAGTGTTCTGCTTCTTTTCCTTTCTTTCCTTTTTTGTTAAAAAACACGGGAATGGAAAAAGGCATCCCTCAGAATGGGCGAAAATCGTTGCAGACGAATCAATGGACAGAGGTTTAATCTCCAATATATATAAACAGCTCATGCAGCTTAATATTAAAAAAAACAAACAACCCAAAAAAAATGGGCAGAAGATCTAAAGAGACGTTTCTTCAAAGGAGACACAGAGATGGCTAAGACGCACATGAAAAGCTGCTCAACAGCACTAATTATCAGAGAAATGCAAATCAAAACTACAATGAGGTTTCACCTCACACCTGTTAGAATCGGCATCATCAGAAAATCTACAAACAACCAATTCTGGGGAGGGTGTGGACAAAAGGAGCCCTCTTCCACTATTGGTGGGAATGTAAATTGATACAGTCACTATGGAGAACAGTATGGAGTTTCCTTAAAAAACTAGAAATAGAATTACCATCTGATCCAGCAATCCCACTTCTGGGCATATACCCAGAGAAAACCGTATTTCAAAAAGGCACATTCACCACAAAGTTCGTTGCAGCACTATTTACAATAGCCAGGTAATGGAAGCAACCTAAATGCCCACAGACAGATGAATGGATAAAGATGTGGTACATATATGAAATGGAATATTCCTCGGCCATAAAAAGGAATGAAACTGGGTCATTTGTAGAGACATCGATGGATCGAGAGAGTGTCATACAGAATGAAGAAAGTCAGAAAGAGGAAAACAAATATTGTATATTAATGCATATATGTGGAGCCTAAAAATGGTACAGATGAACTGGTTTGCAGGGCAGAAATAGAGACACAGAGGTAGAGAACAAACGTATGGACACCAAGTGTGGGAAGCCATGGGGTGGTGGTGGTGGGATGAGTTGGGAGTTTGAGATTGACCTGTGTACATGTATATGCATAAAATACATAACTAATAATAACGTGCTGTATAAAAAAATAAATAAAATTAAATTTCAAAATTTTAAAAACTAAAATTTAAAAATAAAACAGAAAAAAGTTCTTCCCGTCACACAGATGTATTTATAGGAATGAATTATTTCCATGCTTATATCTATAAATACATAAAAGAGGAATAAAATCTAACTTGAACCATAAAAGAAAAAAAAACCTGAACCCATGAGTTATACAGAGGAAAACCCTATCACGGCACTTGCTCCAGTGGTAAACAATTCTGAAATTGGTCAGATGTGGGGAACCATCTCCAATAAAGCCATCAACCCACCCCCCACGCAAGGAGCGTCCTCATTGCAAAGCTGGGGGACCGTGCCGAGGCATCTGTGAGTAAACGTGAGCTGAGCCCCAGGCCAGCTGCTGCTGAACTGTTCCCACCCTTTCCAGGTAAAACACCTGAATATGTACAAGGGCTTGAAAGCCTAGAGGAAGGACCGTGGAGCCACACCAGTGACAGCACACAGGCCAACTTGGGGCCTGCAGGCCAGCCAGGGTGGTCCTGGCCCCGGGCGCTCTTCCGGAAGCTTTCCATTGCCCTGCCTGAGATACCCCTCCTGTCCCGGCCCCCACTGCTTTTTTCCTTCCTCACCTCTGTCCGGAGAGAAATTCCAGCGGAAGGTATGAGTGACACATCCTCTTCTTTACAGGCGGCAGCCTGGCAACTCCTGCAGAAAGGCCAGCAGAACCCCACTCACACCGGGCCACCCACAAAGCTGTGGCCCCTCACTCCCTCCCACCAGCACAGCCCCGAGACTGCTGACGGGGCAGAGAATATGGAGTCAGGCACAGCTTCAGGGGCTATTGCTGCCTGGAGCGCTGTTTATATTGACCTCAATGAGGCACACCTGGGGAGGGCGGGCCGGCAGGTTAAGGCTGCCCAGGTCAGCTAATCCACAACCCTCAGGGAATCACATTGTTGAAAATGGACCCCGCTAAGGCAGAAGAGAAGCCAAGGGAAAAAAGGACACAATGCCATTTGCAGCACCGTAGATGAGTCTAGAAGTAAGCACGTGACTTGTAGTAAGTCAGAAAGTGAAAGACACATATCATATCATATCACTTATAGGTGTTACCTAAAAATGGATACCAGGGCAGATATTTCCACGGAGAAGGGCAATCACAGATACATTAAACAGACTTATGGTTCACCAATGGAAAGGTGTTAGTATTGGTTTCATTACGATATCGGGGTTAACAGACATATACAAACACAGGTGATATATATAATCACCAAAGACCTACAGAATACCAAGAGAGGACTACTCAACATTCTGTCATAACGTACATGGGAAAAGGATCCCAGGAAGAACAGACATGTGTATATGTGTAAAAGAACCACATCTTCCACACCTACAACAAGCCAAACATTGTAATCAAACTTGCTGTAAGAAAAAATAAAAAAATTAAATTAAAAACACGAACAAGAAGTAGTGAGACAAACGTGAGGGGCTTTCTCCTGGCACATTCCATTCTAAACTCCAATCTAGAACACCACTTCCACTGAGGCTCTCTTGCCCAGGTAACCAGATTTGGTAAGGGTGAACCTCTGCCTCCTTGTGGCCGTTTCACACAACAGCAGGTTTAATCCCAACGCTAAAGGTCAGTTGATATTCAAAATCATTGCAGGCCTGTAAATGACACCTGCCCTGAAAACAAATCCTGGGGTCACATATCGACCAAAATATTCAAAGGACGTCCATATTTCAAAACGACCGTTTCAAAAGGCATATTTTACGCACATTAGTGTTCTGCTTCTTTTCCTTTCTTTCCTTTTTTGTTAAAAAACACGGGAATGGAAAAAGGCATCCCTCAGAATGGGCGAAAATCGTTGCAGACGAATCAATGGACAGAGGTTTAATCTCCAATATATATAAACAGCTCATGCAGCTTAATATTAAAAAAACAAACAACCCAAAAAAAATGGGCAGAAGATCTAAAGAGACGTTTCTTCAAAGGAGACACAGAGATGGCTAAGACGCACATGAAAAGCTGCTCAACAGCACTAATTATCAGAGAAATGCAAATCAAAACTACAATGAGGTTTCACCTCACACCTGTTAGAATCGGCATCATCAGAAAATCTACAAACAACCAATTCTGGGGAGGGTGTGGACAAAAGGAGCCCTCTTCCACTATTGGTGGGAATGTAAATTGATACAGTCACTATGGAGAACAGTATGGAGTTTCCTTAAAAAAACTAGAAATAGAATTACCATCTGATCCAGCAATCCCACTTCTGGGCATATACCCAGAGAAAACCGTATTTCAAAAAGGCACATTCACCACAAAGTTCGTTGCAGCACTATTTACAATAGCCAGGTAATGGAAGCAACCTAAATGCCCACAGACAGATGAATGGATAAAGATGTGGTACATATATGAAATGGAATATTCCTCGGCCATAAAAAGGAATGAAACTGGGTCATTTGTAGAGACATCGATGGATCGAGAGAGTGTCATACAGAATGAAGTAAGTCAGAAAGAGGAAAACAAATATTGTATATTAATGCATATATGTGGAGCATAAAAATGGTACAGATGAACTGGTTTGCAGGGAAGAAATAGAGACACAGAGGTAGAGAACAAACGTATGGACACCAAGTGTGGGAAGCCATGGGGTGGTGGTGGTGGGATGAGTTGGGAGTTTGGGATTGACCTGTATACATGTATATGCATAAAATACATAACTAATAATAACGTGCTGTATAAAAAAATAAAATTATATTTCAAAATTTTAAAAACTAAAATTTAAAAATAAAACAGAAAAAAGTTCTTCCCGTCACACAGATGTATTTATAGGAATGAATTATTTCCATGCTTATATCTATAAATACATAAAAGAGGAATAAAATCTAACTTGAACCATAAAAGAAAAAAAAAAACCTGAACCCACGAGTTATACAGAGGAAAACCCTATCAGGGCACTTGCTGCAGTGGTAAACAATTCTGAAATTGGTCAGAGGTGGGGAACCATCTCCCATACAGCCATCAACCCACACCCCACACAAGGAGCGTCCTCATTGCAAAGCTGGGGGACCGTGCCGAGGCATCTGTGAGTAAACGTGAGCTGAGCCCCAGGCCAGCTGCTGCTGAACTGTTCCCACCCTTTCCAGGTAAAACACCTGAATATGTACAAGGGCTTGAAAGCCTAGAGGAAGGACCGTGGAGCCACACCAGCGACAGCACACAGGCCAACTTGGTGCCTGCAGGCCAGCCAGGGTGGTCCTGGCCTCGGCCGCTCTTCCGGAAGCTTTTCATTGCCCTGCCTGAGATACCCCTCCTGTCCCGGCCCCCACTGCTTTTTTCCTTCCTCACCTCTGTCTGGAGAGAAATTCCAGCGGAAGGTATGGGTGACACATCCTCTTCTTTACAGGCGGCAGCCTGGCAACTCCTGCAGAAAGGCCAGCAGAACCCCACTCACACCGGGCCACCCACAAAGCTGTGGCCCCTCACTCCCTCCCACCAGCACAGCCCCGAGACTGCTGACGGGGCAGAGAATATGGAGTCAGGCACAGCTTCAGGGGCTATTGCTGCCTGGAGCGCTGTTTATATTGACCTCAACGAGGCACACCTGGGGAGGGCGGGCCGGCAGGGTAAGGTTGCCCAGGTCAGCTAATCCACAACCCTCAGGGAATCACATTGTTGAAAATGGACCCCGCTAAGGCAGAAGAGAAGTCAAGGGAAAAAAGGAAACAATGCCATTTGCAGCACCGTAGATGAGTCTAGAAGTAATCACGTGACTTGTAGTAAGTCAGAAAGTGAAAGACACATATCATATCATATCACTTATAGGTGTTACCTAGAAATGGATACCAGGACAGATATTTCCACGGAGAAGGGCAATCACAGATTCATTAAACAAACTTATGGTTCACCAATGGAAAGGTGTGAGGATTGGTTTCATTACGATATCGGGGTTAACAGACATATACAAACACAGGTGACATATATAATCACCAAAGGCCTACAGAATACCAAGAGAGGACTACTCAACATTCTGTCATAACATACATGGGAAAAGGATCCCAGGAAGAACAGACATCTGTATATGTGTAAAAGAACCACATCTTCCACACCTACAACATCCAAACATTGTAATCAAACTTGCTGTAAGAAAAAATAAAAAATTAAATTAAAAACACGAACAAGAAGTAGTGAGACAAACGTGAGGGGCTTTCTCCTGGCACATTCCATTCTAAACTCCAATCTAGAACACCACTTCCACTGAGGCTCTCTTGCCCAGGTAACCAGATTTGGTAAGGGTGAACTGCTGCCACCTTGTGGCCGTTTCACACAACAGCAGGTTTAATCCCAACGCTAAAGGTCAGTTGATATTCAAAATCATTGCAGGCCTGTAAATGACACCTGCCCTGAAAACAAATCCTGGGGTCACATATCGACCAAAATATTCAAAGGACGTCCATATTTCAAAACGACCGTTTCAAAAGGCATATTTTACGCACATTAGTGTTCTGCTTCTTTTCCTTTCTTTCCTTTTTTGTTAAAAAACACGGGAATGGAAAAAGGCATCCCTCAGAATGGGCGAAAATCGTTGCAGACGAATCAATGGACAGAGGTTTAATCTCCAATATATATAAACAGCTCATGCAGCTTAATATTAAAAAAACAAACAACCCAAAAAAAATGGGCAGAAGATCTAAAGAGACGTTTCTTCAAAGGAGACACAGAGATGGCTAAGACGCACATGAAAAGCTGCTCAACAGCACTAATTATCAGAGAAATGCAAATCAAAACTACAATGAGGTTTCACCTCACACCTGTTAGAATCGGCATCATCAGAAAATCTACAAACAACCAATTCTGGGGAGGGTGTGGACAAAAGGAGCCCTCTTCCACTATTGGTGGGAATGTAAATTGATACAGTCACTATGGAGAACAGTATGGAGTTTCCTTAAAAAAACTAGAAATAGAATTACCATCTGATCCAGCAATCCCACTTCTGGGCATATACCCAGAGAAAACCGTATTTCAAAAAGGCACATTCACCACAAAGTTCGTTGCAGCACTATTTACAATAGCCAGGTAATGGAAGCAACCTAAATGCCCACAGACAGATGAATGGATAAAGATGTGGTACATATATGAAATGGAATATTCCTCGGCCATAAAAAGGAATGAAACTGGGTCATTTGTAGAGACATCGATGGATCGAGAGAGTGTCATACAGAATGAAGAAAGTCAGAAAGAGGAAAACAAATATTGTATATTAATGCATATATGTGGAGCCTAAAAATGGTACAGATGAACTGGTTTGCAGGGCAGAAATAGAGACACAGAGGTAGAGAACAAACGTATGGACACCAAGTGTGGGAAGCCATGGGGTGGTGGTGGTGGGATGAGTTGGGAGTTTGGGATTGACCTGTGTACATGTATATGCATAAAATACATAACTAATAATAACGTGCTGTATAAAAAAATAAATAAAATTAAATTTCAAAATTTTAAAAACTAAAATTTAAAAATAAAAGAGAAAAAAGTTCTTCCCGTCACACAGATGTATTTATAGGAATGAATTATTTCCATGCTTATATCTATAAATACATAAAAGAGGAATAAAATCTAACTTGAACCATAAAAGAAAAAAAAACCTGAACCCATGAGTTATACAGAGGAAAACCCTATCACGGCACTTGCTCCAGTGGTAAACAATTCTGAAATTGGTCAGATGTGGGGAACCATCTCCAATAAAGCCATCAACCCACCCCCCACGCAAGGAGCGTCCTCATTGCAAAGCTGGGGGACCGTGCCGAGGCATCTGTGAGTAAACGTGAGCTGAGCCCCAGGCCAGCTGCTGCTGAACTGTTCCCACCCTTTCCAGGTAAAACACCTGAATATGTACAAGGGCTTGAAAGCCTAGAGGAAGGACCGTGGAGCCACACCAGTGACAGCACACAGGCCAACTTGGGGCCTGCAGGCCAGCCAGGGTGGTCCTGGCCCCGGGCGCTCTTCCGGAAGCTTTCCATTGCCCTGCCTGAGATACCCCTCCTGTCCCGGCCCCCACTGCTTTTTTCCTTCCTCACCTCTGTCCGGAGAGAAATTCCACCGGAAGGTATGAGTGACACATCCTCTTCTTTACAGGCGGCAGCCTGGCAACTCCTGCAGAAAGGCCAGCAGAACCCCACTCACACCGGGCCACCCACAAAGCTGTGGCCCCTCACTCCCTCCCACCAGCACAGCCCCGAGACTGCTGACGGGGCAGAGAATATGGAGTCAGGCACAGCTTCAGGGGCTATTGCTGCCTGGAGCGCTGTTTATATTGACCTCAATGAGGCACACCTGGGGAGGGCGGGCCGGCAGGTTAAGGCTGCCCAGGTCAGCTAATCCACAACCCTCAGGGAATCACATTGTTGAAAATGGACCCCGCTAAGGCAGAAGAGAAGCCAAGGGAAAAAAGGACACAATGCCATTTGCAGCACCGTAGATGAGTCTAGAAGTAAGCACGTGACTTGTAGTAAGTCAGAAAGTGAAAGACACATATCATATCATATCACTTATAGGTGTTACCTAAAAATGGATACCAGGGCAGATATTTCCACGGAGAAGGGCAATCACAGATACATTAAACAGACTTATGGTTCACCAATGGAAAGGTGTTAGTATTGGTTTCATTACGATATCGGGGTTAACAGACATATACAAACACAGGTGACATATATAATCACCAAAGACCTACAGAATACCAAGAGAGGACTACTCAACATTCTGTCATAACGTACATGGGAAAAGGATCCCAGGAAGAACAGACATGTGTATATGTGTAAAAGAACCACATCTTCCACACCTACAACAAGCCAAACATTGTAATCAAACTTGCTGTAAGAAAAAATAAAAAAAATTAAATTAAAAACACGAACAAGAAGTAGTGAGACAAACGTGAGGGGCTTTCTCCTGGCACATTCCATTCTAAACTCCAATCTAGAACACCACTTCCACTGAGGCTCTCTTGCCCAGGTAACCAGATTTGGTAAGGGTGAACTGCTGCCACCTTGTGGCCGTTTCACACAACAGCAGGTTTAATCCCAACGCTAAAGGTCAGTTGATATTCAAAATCATTGCAGGCCTGTAAATGACACCTGCCCTGAAAACAAATCCTGGGGTCACATATCGACCAAAATATTCAAAGGACGTCCATATTTCAAAACGACCGTTTCAAAAGGCATATTTTACGCACATTAGTGTTCTGCTTCTTTTCCTTTCTTTCCTTTTTTGTTAAAAAACACGGGAATGGAAAAAGGCATCCCTCAGAATGGGCGAAAATCGTTGCAGACGAATCAATGGACAGAGGTTTAATCTCCAATATATATAAACAGCTCATGCAGCTTAATATTAAAAAAACAAACAACCCAAAAAAAATGGGCAGAAGATCTAAAGAGACGTTTCTTCAAAGGAGACACAGAGATGGCTAAGTCGCACATGAAAAGCTGCTCAACAGCACTAATTATCAGAGAAATGCAAATCAAAACTACAATGAGGTTTCACCTCACACCTGTTAGAATCGGCATCATCAGAAAATCTACAAACAACCAATTCTGGGGAGGGTGTGGACAAAAGGAGCCCTCTTCCACTATTGGTGGGAATGTAAATTGATACAGTCACTATGGAGAACAGTATGGAGTTTCCTTAAAAAAACTAGAAATAGAATTACCATCTGATCCAGCAATCCCACTGCTGGGCATATACCCAGAGAAAACCGTATTTCAAAAAGGCACATTCACCACAAAGTTCGTTGCAGCACTATTTACAATAGCCAGGTAATGGAAGCAACCTAAATGCCCACAGACAGATGAATGGATAAAGATGTGGTACATATATGAAATGGAATATTCCTCGGCCATAAAAAGGAATGAAACTGGGTCATTTGTAGAGACATCGATGGATCGAGAGAGTGTCATACAGAATGAAGTAAGTCAGAAAGAGGAAAACAAATATTGTATATTAATGCATATATGTGGAGCATAAAAATGGTACAGATGAACTGGTTTGCAGGGAAGAAATAGAGACACAGAGGTAGAGAACAAACGTATGGACACCAAGTGTGGGAAGCCATGGGGTGGTGGTGGTGGGATGAGTTGGGAGTTTGGGATTGACCTGTATACATGTATATGCATAAAATACATAACTAATAATAACGTGCTGTATAAAAAAAAAATAAAATTAAATTTCAAAATTTTAAAAACTAAAATTTAAAAATAAAACAGAAAAAAGTTCTTCCCGTCACACAGATGTATTTATAGGAATGAATTATTTCCATGCTTATATCTATAAATACATAAAAGAGGAATAAAATCTAACTTGAACCATAAAAGAAAAAAAACCTGAACCCACGAGTTATACAGAGGAAAACCCTATCAGGGCACTTGCTGCAGTGGTAAACAATTCTGAAATTGGTCAGAGGTGGGGAACCATCTCCCATACAGACATCAAACCACACCCCACACAAGGAGCGTCCTCATTGCAAAGCTGGGGGACCGTGCCGAGGCATCTGTGAGTAAACGTGAGCTGAGCCCCAGGCCAGCTGCTGCTGAACTGTTCCCACCCTTTCCAGGTAAAACACCTGAATATGTACAAGGGCTTGAAAGCCTAGAGGAAGGACCGTGGAGCCACACCAGTGACAGCACGCAGGCCAACTTGGTGCCTGCAGGCCAGCCAGGGTGGTCCTGGCCCCGGCCGCTCTTCCAGAAGCTTTCCATTGCCCTGCCTGAGATACCCCTCCTGTCCCGGCCCCCACTGCTTTTTTCCTTCCTCACCTCTGTCTGGAGAGAAATTCCAGCGGAAGGTATGGGTGACACATCCTCTTCTTTACAGGCGGCAGCCTGGCAACTCCTGCAGAAAGGCCAGCAGAACCCCACTCACACCGGGCCACCCACAAAGCTGTGGCCCCTCACTCCCTCCCACCAGCACAGCCCCGAGACTGCTGACGGGGCAGAGAATATGGAGTCAGGCACAGCTTCAGGGGCTATTGCTGACTGGAGCGCTGTTTATATTGACCTCAACGAGGCACACCTGGGGAGGGCGGGCCGGCAGGGTAAGGTTGCCCAGGTCAGCTAATCCACAACCCTCAGGGAATCACATTGTTGAAAATGGACCCCGCTAAGGCAGAAGAGAAGTCAAGGGAAAAAAGGAAACAATGCCATTTGCAGCACCGTAGATGAGTCTAGAAGTAATCACGTGACTTGTAGTAAGTCAGAAAGTGAAAGACACATATCATATCATATCACTTATAGGTGTTACCTAGAAATGGATACCAGGACAGATATTTCCACGGAGAAGGGCAATCACAGATTCATTAAACAAACTTATGGTTCACCAATGGAAAGGTGTGAGGATTGGTTTCATTACGATATCAGGGTTAACAGACATATACAAACACAGGTGACATATATAATCACCAAAGGCCTACAGAATACCAAGAGAGGACTACTCAACATTCTGTCATAACGTACATGGGAAAAGGATCCCAGGAAGAACAGACATCTGTATATGTGTAAAAGAACCACATCTTCCACACCTACAACAAGCCAAACATTGTAATCAAACTTGCTGTAATAAAAAATAAAAAAAATTAAATTAAAAACACGAACAAGATGTAGTGAGACAAACCTGAGGGGCTTTCTCCTGGCACATTCCATTTTAAATTCCAATCTAGAACACCTCTTCCACTGAGGCTCTCTTGCCCTAGTAACCAGATTTGGTAAGGGTGAACTGCTGCCACCTTGTGGCCGTTTCACACAACAGCAGCTTTAATCCCAACGCTAATGGTCAGTTGATATTCAAAATCATTGCAGGCCTGTAAATGACACCTGCCCTGAAAACAAATCCTGGGGTCACATATCGACCAAAATATTCAAAGGACGTCCATATTTCAAAACGACCGTTTCAAAAGGCATATTTTACGCACATTAGTGTTCTGCTTCTTTTCCTTTCTTTCCTTTTTTGTTAAAAAACACGGGAATGGAAAAAGGCATCCCTCAGAATGGGCGAAAATCGTTGCAGACGAATCAATGGACAGAGGTTTAATCTCCAATATATATAAACAACTCTTGCAGCTTAATATTAAAAAAAAACAAACAACCCAATACAAAAATGGGCAGAAGATCTAAAGAGACGTTTCTTCAAAGGAGACACAGAGATGGCCAAGACGCACATGAAAAGCTGCTCAACAGCACTAATTATCAGAGAAATGCAAATCAAAACTACAATGAGGTTTCACCTCACACCTGTTAGAATCGGCATCATCAGAAAATCTACAAACAACCAATTCTGGGGAGGGTGTGGACAAAAGGAGCCCTCTTCCACTATTGGTGGGAATGTAAATTGATACAGTCACTATGGAGAACAGTATGGAGTTTCCTTAAAAAAACTAGAAATAGAATTACCATCTGATCCAGCAATCCCACTTCTGGGCATATACCCAGAGAAAACCGTATTTCAAAAAGGCACATTCACCACAATGTTCGTTGCAGCACTATTTACAATAGCCAGGTAATGGAAGCAACCTAAATGCCCACAGACAGATGAATGGATAAAGATGTGGTACATATATGAAATGGAATATTACTCGGCCATAAAAAGGAATGAAACTGGGTCATTTGTAGAGACATCGATGGATCGAGAGAGTGTCATACAGAATGAAGAAAGTCAGAAAGAGGAAAACAAATATTGTATATTAAGGCATATATGTGGAGCCTAAAAATGGTACAGATGAACTGGTTTGCAGGGAAGAAATAGAGACACAGAGGTAGAGAACAAACGTATGGACACCAAGTGTGGGAAGCCATGGGGTGGTGGTGGTGGGATGAGTTGGGAGTTTGGGATTGACCTGTGTACATGTATATGCATAAAATACATAACTAATAATAACGTGCTGTATAAAAAATAAATAAAATTAAATTTCAAAATTTTAAAAAATAAAATTTAAAAATAAAACAGAAAAAAGTTCTTCCTGTCACACAGATGTATTTATAGGAATGAATTATTTCCATGCTTATATCTATAAATACATAAAAGAGGAATAAAATCTAACTTGAACCATAAAAGAAAAAAAAAACCTGAACCCACGAGTTATACAGAGGAAAATCCTATCAGGGCACTTGCTGCAGTGGTAAACAATTCTGAAATTGGTCAGAGGTGGGGAACCATCTCCCATACAGCCAGCAACCCACCCCCCACGCCAGGAGCGTCCTCATTGTAAAGCTGGGGGACCGTGCCGAGGCATCTGTGAGTAAACGTGAGCTGAGCCCCAGGCCAGCTGCTGCTGAACTGTTCCCACCCTTTCCAGGTAAAACACCTGAATATGTACAAGGGCTTGAAAGCCTAGAGGAAGGACTGTGGAGCCACACCAGCGACAGCACGCAGGCCAACTTGGTGCCTGCAGGCCAGCCAGGGTGGTCCTGGCCCCGGGCGCTCTTCCAGAAGCTTTCCGTTGCCCTGCCTGAGATACCCCTCCTGTCCCGGCCCCCACTGCTTTTTTCCTTCCTCACCTCTGTCCGGAGAGAAATTCCAGCGGAAGGTATGAGTGACACATCCTCTTCTTTACAGGCGGCAGCCTGGCAACTCCTGCAGAAAGGCCAGCAGAACCCCACTCACACCGGGCCACCCACAAAGCTGTGGCCCCTCACTCCCTCCCACCAGCACAGCCCCGAGACTGCTGACGGGGCAGAGAATATGGAGTCAGGCACAGCTTCAGGGGCTATTGCTGCCTGGAGCGCTGTTTATATTGACCTCTATGAGGCACACCTGGGGAGGGCGGGCCGGCAGGTTAAGGCTGCCCAGGTCAGCTAATCCACAACCCTCAGGGAATCACATTGTTGAAAATGGACCCCGCTAAGGCAGAAGAGAAGCCAAGGGAAAAAAGGACACAATGCCATTTGCAGCACCGTAGATGAGTCTAGAAGTAATCACGTGACTTGTAGTAAGTCAGAAAGTGAAAGACACATATCATATCATATCACTTATAGGTGTTACCTAAAAATGGATACCAGGGCAGATATTTCCACGGAGAAGGGCAATCACAGATACATTAAACAGACTTATGGTTCACCAATGGAAAGGTGTTAGTATTGGTTTCATTACGATATCGGGGTTAACAGACATATACAAACACAGGTGACATATATAATCACCAAAGACCTACAGAATACCAAGAGAGGACTACTCAACATTCTGTCATAACGTACATGGGAAAAGGATCCCAGGAAGAACAGACATGTGTATATGTGTAAAAGAACCACATCTTCCACACCTACAACAAGCCAAACATTGTAATCAAACTTGCTGTAAGAAAAAATAAAAAATTAAATTAAAAACACGAACAAGAAGTAGTGAGACAAACGTGAGGGGCTTTCTCCTGGCACATTCCATTCTAAACTCCAATCTAGAACACCACTTCCACTGAGGCTCTCTTGCCCAGGTAACCAGATTTGGTAAGGGTGAACTGCTGCCACCTTGTGGCCGTTTCACACAACAGCAGCTTTAATCCCAACGCTAATGGTCAGTTGATATTCAAAATCATTGCAGGCCTGTAAATGACACCTGCCCTGAAAACAAATCCTGGGGTCACATATCGACCAAAATATTCAAAGGACGTCCATATTTCAAAACGACCGTTTCAAAAGGCATATTTTACGCACATTAGTGTTCTGCTTCTTTTCCGTTCTTTCCTTTTTTGTTAAAAAACACGGGAATGGAAAAAGGCATCCCTCAGAATGGGCGAAAATCGTTGCAGACGAATCAATGGACAGAGGTTTAATCTCCAATATATATAAACAACTCATGCAGCTTAATATTAAAAAAACAAACAACCCAATACAAAAATGGGCAGAAGATCTAAAGAGACGTTTCTTCAAGGAAGGCACAGAGATGGCCAAGACGCACATGAAAAGCTGCTCAACAGCACTAATTATTAGAGAAATGCAAATCAAAACTACAATGAGGTATCACCTCACACCTGTTAGAATCGGCATCATCAGAAAATCTACAAACAACCAATTCTGGGCAGGGTGTGGACAAAAGGAGCCCTCTTCCACTATTGGTGGGAATGTAAATTGATACAGAGACTATGGAGAAGAGTATGGAGTTTCCTTAAAAAAAATAGAAATAGAATTACCATCTGATCCAGCAATCCCACTTCCGGGCATATACCCAGAGAAAACCGTAAATCAAAACGGCACATTCACCACAGTGTTCATTGCAGCACTATTTACAATAGCCAGGTAATTGAAGCAACCTAAATGCCCACAGACAGATGAATGGATAAAGAGGTGGTACATATATGAAATGGAATATTACTCGGCCATAAAAAGGAATGAAACTGGGTCATTTGTAGAGACATCGATGGATCGAGTGACTGTCATACAGAATGAAGTAAGTCAGAAAGAGGAAAACAAATATTGTATATTAATGCATATATGTGGAACCTAAAAAAATGGTACAGATGAAAGTTTTTGCAGGGAAGAAATAGAGACACAGAGGTACAGAACAAACGTATGGACACCAAGTGTGGGAAGCCATGGGGTGGTGGTGGTGGGATGAGTTGGGAGATTGGGATTGACCTGTATACATGTATATGCATAAAATACATAACTAATAATAACGTGCTGTATAAAAACATAAATAAAATTAAATTTCAAAATTTTAAAAACTAAAATTTAAAAATAAAACAGAAAAAATTCTTCCCGTCAGACAGATGTATTTATAGGAATGAATTATTTCCAGGCTTATATTTATAAATACATAAAAGAGGAATAAAATCTAACTTGAACCATAAAAGAAAAAAAAAGTGAACCCACGAGTTATACAGAGGAAAACCCTATCACGGCACTTGCTCCAGTGGTAAACAATTCTGAAATTGGTCAGATGTGGGGAACCATCTCCCTTACAGCCATCAACCCACCCCCCACGCAAGGAGCGTCCTCATTGCAAAGCTGGGGGACCGTGCCGAGGCATTTGTGAGTAAACGTGAGCTGAGCCCCAGGCCAGCTGCTGCTGAACTGTTCCCACCCTTTCCAGGTAAATCACCTGAATATGTACAAGGGCTTGAAAGCCTAGAGGAAGGACCGTGGAGCCACACCAGTGACAGCACACAGGCCAACTTGGTGCCTGCAGGCCAGCCAGGGTGGTCCTGGCCCCGGGCGCTCTTCCGGAAGCTTTCCATTGCCCTGCCTGAGATACCCCTCCTGTCCCGGCCCCCACTGCTTTTTTCCTTCCTCACCTCTGTCCGGAGAGAAATTCCAGCGGAAGGTATGTGTGACACATCCTCTTCTTTACAGGCGGCAGCCTGGCAACTCCTGCAGAAAGGCCAGCAGAACCCCACTCACACCGGGCCACCCACAAAGCTGTGGCCCCTCACTCCCTCCCACCAGCACAGCCCCGAGACTGCTGACGGGGCAGAGAATATGGAGTCAGGCACAGCTTCAGGGGCTATTGCTGCCTGGAGCTCTGTTTATATTGACCTCAATGAGGCACACCTGTGGAGGGCGGGCCGGCAGGGTAAGGCTGCCCAGGTCAGCTAATCCACAACCCTCAGGGAATCACATTGTTGAAAATGGACCCCGCTAAGGCAGAAGAGAAGCCAAGGTAAAAAAGGACACAATGCCATTTGCAGCACCGTAGATGAGTCTAGAAGTAATCACGTGACTTGTAGTAAGTCAGAAAGTGAAAGACACATATCATATCATATCACTTATAGGTGTTACCTAAAAATGGATACCAGGGCAGATATTTCCACGGAGAAGGGCAATCACAGATTCATTAAACAAACTTATGGTTCACCAATGGAAAGGTGTGAGGATTGGTTTCATTACGATATCGGGTTTAACAGACATATACAAACACAGGTGACATATATAATCACCAAAGACCTACAGAATACCAAGAGAGGACTACTCAACATTCTGTCATAACGTACATGGGAAAAGGATCCCAGGAAGAACAGACATCTGTATATGTGTAAAAGAACCACATCTTCCACACCTACAACAATCCAAACTTTGTAATCAAACTTGCTGTAATAAAAAATAAAAAATTAGGGCCTTCCTGGTGGCGCAGTGGTTCTGAGTCCACCTGCCGATGCAGGGGATACGGGTTTGTGCCCCGGTCTGGGGGGATCCCATATGCCGAGGAGCGGCTGGGCCCGTGAGCCATGGCCGCTGGGCCTGCGCGTCCAGAGCCTGTGCTCCTCAGCGGGAGAGGCCACAGCGGTGAGAGGCCCGCATACCGCAAAAAAAAAATGAAAAGAAAAAAATAGAAATAAATAAATAAATAATTAAATTAAAAACACGAACAAGAAGTAGTGAGACAAACGTGAGGGGCTTTCTCCTGGCACATTCCATTCTAAACTCCAATCTAGAACACCACTTCCACTGAGGCTCTCTTGCCCTAGTAACCAGATTTGGTAAGGGTGAACTGCTGCCACCTTGTGGCCGTTTCACACAACAGCAGCTTTAATCCCAACGCTAATGGTCAGTTGATATTCAAAATCATTGCAGGCCTGTAAATGACACCTGCCCTGAAAACAAATCCTGGGGTCACATATCGACCAAAAAATTCAAAGGACGTCCATATTTCAAAACGACCGTTTCAAAAGGCATATTTTACGCACATTAGTGTCCTGCTTCTTTTCCTTTCTTTCCTTTTTTGTTAAAAATCACGGGAATGGAAAAAGGCATCCCTCAGAATGGGCGAAAATCGTTGCAGACGAATCAATGGACAGAGGTTTAATCTCCAATATATATAAACAGCTCATGCAGCTTAATATTAAAAAAACAAACAACCCAAAAAAAATGGGCAGAAGATCTAAAGAGACGTTTCTTCAAAGGAGACACAGAGATGGCCAAGATGCACATGAAAAGCTGCTCAACAGCACTAATTATTAGAGAAATGCAAATCAAAACTACAATGAGGTATCACCTCACACCTGTTAGAATCGGCATCATCAGAAAATCTACAAACAACCAATTCTGGGGAGGGTGTGGACAAAAGGAGCTCTCTTCCACTATTGGTGGGAATGTGAATTGATACAGTGACTATGGAGAAGAGTATGGAGTTTCCTTAAAAAAACTAGAAATAGAATTAGCATATGATCCAGCAATCCCACTTCTGGGCATATACCCAGAGAAAACCGTATTTCAAAAAGGCACATTCACCACAATGTTCGTTTGAGCACTATTTACAATAGCCAGGTAATGGAAGCATCCTACATGCCCACAGACAGATGAATGGATAAAGATGTGGTACATATATGAAATGGAATATTACTCGGCCATAAAAAGGAATGAAACTGGGTCATTTGTAGAGACATCGATGGATCGAGAGACTGTCATACAGAATGAAGTAAGTCAGAAAGAGGAAAACAAATATTGTATATTAATGCATATATGTGGAACCTAAAAAAATGGTACAGATGAACTGGTTTGCAGGGAAGAAATAGAGACACAGAGGTAGAGAACAAACGTATGCACACCAAGTGTGGGAAGCCATGGGGTGGTGGTGGTGGGATGAGTTGGGAGATTGGGATTGACCTGTATACATGTATAGGCATAAAATACATATCTAATAATAATGTGCTGTATAAAAACGTAAATAAATGTAAATTTCAAAATTTTAAAAAATAAAATTAAAAAATAAAAGAGAAAAAATTCTTCCCGTCACACAGATGTATTTATAGGAATGAATTATTTCCATGCTTATATTTATAAATACATAAAAGAGGAATAAAATCTAACTTGAAGCATAAAAGAAAAAAAAAGTGAACCCACGAGTTATACAGAGGAAAACCCTATCAGGGCACTTGCTCCAGTGGTAAACAATTCTGAATTTGGTCAGAGGTGGGGAACCATCTCCCATACAGCCAGCAACCCACCCCCCGCGCAAGGAGTGTCCTCATTGCAAAGCTGGGGGACCGTGCCGAGGCATCTGTGAGTAAACATGAGCTGAGCCCCAGGCCAGCTGCTGCTGAACTGTTCCCACCCTTTCCAGGTAAAACACCTGAATATGTACAAGGGCTTGAAAGCCTAGAGGAAGGAACCTGGAGCCACCCCAGCGACAGCACGCAGGCCAACATGTTGCCTGCAGGCCAGCCAGGGTGGTCCTGGCCCCGGGCGCTCTTCCAGAAGCTTTCCATTGCCCTGCCTGAGATACCCCTCCTGTCCCGGCCCCCACTGCTTTTTTCCTTCCTCACCTCTGTCCGGAGAGAAATTCCAGCGGAAGGTATGAGTGACACATCCTCTTCTTTACAGGCGGCAGCCTGGCAACTCCTGCAGAAAGGCCAGCAGAACCCCACTCACTCCGGGCCACCCACAAAGCTGTGGTCCCTCACTCCCTCCCACCAGCACAGCCCCGAGACTGCTGACGGGGCAGAGAATATGGAGTCAGGCACAGCTTCAGCGGATATTGCTGCGTGGAGCTCTGTTTATATTGACCTCAACGAGGCACACATGGGGAGGGCGGGCCGGCAGGGTAAGGCTGCCAAGGTCAGCTAATCCACAACCCTCAGGGAATCACATTGTTGAAAATGGACCCCACTAAGGCAGAAGAGAAGCCAAGGGAAAAAAGGACACAATGCCATTTGCAGCACCGTAGATGAGTCTAGAAGTAATCACGTGACTTGTAGTAAGTCAGAAAGTGAAAGACACATATCCTATCATATCACTTATACGTGTTACCTAAAAATGGATACCAGGGCAGATATTTCCACGGAGAAGGGCAATCACAGATTCATTAAACAAACTTATGGTTCACCAATGGAAAGGTGTGAGGATTGGTTTCTTTACGATATCGGGTTTAACAGACATATACAAACACAGGTGACATATATAATCACCAAAGACCTACAGAATACCAAGAGAGGACTACTCAACATTCTGTCATAACGTACATGGGAAAAGGATCCCAGGAAGAACATACATCTGTATATGTGTAAAACAACCACATCTTCCACACTTACAACAAGCCAAACATTGTAATCAAACTTGCTGTAATAAAAAATAAAAACAATTAAATTAAAAACACGAACAAGATGTAGTGAGACAAACCTGAGGTGCTTTCTCCTGGCACATTCAATTTTAAATTCCAATCTAGAACACCACTTCCACTGAGGCTCTCTTGCCCTGGTAACCAGATTTGGTAAGGGTGAACTGCTGCCACCTTGTGGCCGTTTCACACAACAGCAGCTTTAATCCCAGCGCTAATGGTCAGTTGATATTCAAAATCATTGCAGGCCTGTAAATGACACCTGCCCTGAAAACAATTCCTGGGGTCACATATCGACCAAAAAATTCAAAGGACGTCCATATTTCAAAACGACCGTTTCAAAAGGCATATTTTACGCACATTAGTGTTCTGCTTCTTTTCCTTTCTTTCCTTTTTTGTTAAAAAACACGGGAATGGAAAAAGGCATCCCTCAGAATGGGCGAAAATCGTTGCAGACGAATCAATGGACAGAGGTTTAATCTCCAATATATATAAACAACTCTTGCAGCTTAATATTAAAAAAAACAAACAACCCAATACAAAAATGGGCAGAAGATCTAAAGAGACGTTTCTTCAAAGGAGACACAGAGATGGCCAAGACGCCCATGAAAAGCTGCTCAACAGCACTAATTATCAGAGAAATGCAAATCAAAACTACAATGAGGTTTCACCTCACACCTGTTAGAATCGGCATCATCAGAAAATCTACAAACAACCAATTCTGGGGAGGGTGTGGACAAAAGGAGCCCTCTTCCACTATTGGTGGGAATGTAAATTGATGCAGTCACTATGGAGAACAGTATGGAGTTACCTTAAAAAAACTAGAAATAGAATTACCATCTGATCCAGCAATCCCACTTCTGGGCATATACCCAGAGAAAACCGTATTTCAAAATGGCACATTCACCACAATGTTCGTTGCAGCACTATTTACAATAGCCAGGTAATGGAAGCAACCTAAATGCCCACAGACAGATGAATGGATAAAGATGTGGTACATATATGAAATGGAATATTACTCGTCCATAAAAAGGAATGAAACTGGGTCATTTGTAGAGACATCGATGGATCGAGAGAGTGTCATACAGAATGAAGAAAGTCAGAAAGAGGAAAACAAATATTGTATATTAATGCATATATGTGGAGCCTAAAAATGGTACAGATGAACTGGTTTGCAGGGAAGAAATAGAGACACAGAGGTAGAGAACAAACGTATGGACACCAAGTGTGGGAAGCCATGGGGTGGTGGTGGTGGGATGAGTTGGGAGTTTGGGATTGACCTGTGTACATGTATATGCATAAAATACATAACTAATAATAAGGTGCTGTATAAAAAATAAATAATATTAAATTTCAAAATTTTAAAAACTAAAATTTAAAAATAAAACAGAAAGAAGTTCTTCCCGTCACACAGATGTATTTATAGGAATGAATTATTTCCATGCTTATATCTATAAATACATAAAAGAGGAATAAAATCTAACTTGAACCATAAAAGAAAAAAAAAACCTGAACCCACGAGTTATACAGAGGAAAACCCTATCAGGGCACTTGCTGCAGTGGTAAACAATTCTGAAATTGGTCAGAGGTGGGGAACCATCTCCCATACAGCCAGCAACCAACCCCCCACGCAAGGAGCGTCCTCATTGTAAAGCTGGGGGACCGTGCCGAGGCATCTGTGAGTAAACGTGAGCTGAGCCCCAGGCCAGCTGCTGCTGAACTGTTCCCACCCTTTCCAGGTAAAACACCTGAATATGTACAAGGGCTTGAAAGCCTAGAGGAAGGACCGTGGAGCCACACCAGCAACAGCACGCAGGCCAACTGGGTACCTGCAGGCCAGCCAGGGTGGTCCTGGCCCCGGGCGCTCTTCCAGAAGCTTTCCATTGCCCTGCCTGAGATACCCCTCCTGTCCCGGCCCCCACTGCTTTTTTCCTTCCTCACCTCTGTCCGGAGAGAAATTCCAGCGGAAGGTATGAGTGACACATCCTCTTCTTTACAGGCGGCAGCCTGGCAACTCCTGCAGAAAGGCCAGCAGAACCCCACTCACTCCGGGCCACCCACAAAGCTGTGGTCCCTCACTCCCTCCCACCAGCACAGCCCCGAGACTGCTGACGGGGCAGAGAATATGGAGTCAGGCACAGCTTCAGCGGATATTGCTGCGTGGAGCTCTGTTTATATTGACCTCAACGAGGCACACATGGGGAGGGCGGGCCGGCAGGGTAAGGCTGCCAAGGTCAGCTAATCCACAACCCTCAGGGAATCACATTGTTGAAAATGGACCCCACTAAGGCAGAAGAGAAGCCAAGGGAAAAAAGGACACAATGCCATTTGCAGCACCGTAGATGAGTCTAGAAGTAATCACGTGACTTGTAGTAAGTCAGAAAGTGAAAGACACATATCCTATCATATCACTTATACGTGTTACCTAAAAATGGATACCAGGGCAGATATTTCCACGGAGAAGGGCAATCACAGATTCATTAAACAAACTTATGGTTCACCAATGGAAAGGTGTGAGGATTGGTTTCTTTACGATATCGGGTTTAACAGACATATACAAACACAGGTGACATATATAATCACCAAAGACCTACAGAATACCAAGAGAGGACTACTCAACATTCTGTCATAACGTACATGGGAAAAGGATCCCAGGAAGAACATACATCTGTATATGTGTAAAACAACCACATCTTCCACACTTACAACAAGCCAAACATTGTAATCAAACTTGCTGTAATAAAAAATAAAAACAATTAAATTAAAAACACGAACAAGATGTAGTGAGACAAACCTGAGGTGCTTTCTCCTGGCACATTCAATTTTAAATTCCAATCTAGAACACCACTTCCACTGAGGCTCTCTTGCCCTGGTAACCAGATTTGGTAAGGGTGAACTGCTGCCACCTTGTGGCCGTTTCACACAACAGCAGCTTTAATCCCAGCGCTAATGGTCAGTTGATATTCAAAATCATTGCAGGCCTGTAAATGACACCTGCCCTGAAAACAATTCCTGGGGTCACATATCGACCAAAAAATTCAAAGGACGTCCATATTTCAAAACGACCGTTTCAAAAGGCATATTTTACGCACATTAGTGTTCTGCTTCTTTTCCTTTCTTTCCTTTTTTGTTAAAAAACACGGGAATGGAAAAAGGCATCCCTCAGAATGGGCGAAAATCGTTGCAGACGAATCAATGGACAGAGGTTTAATCTCCAATATATATAAACAACTCTTGCAGCTTAATATTAAAAAAAACAAACAACCCAATACAAAAATGGGCAGAAGATCTAAAGAGACGTTTCTTCAAAGGAGACACAGAGATGGCCAAGACGCCCATGAAAAGCTGCTCAACAGCACTAATTATCAGAGAAATGCAAATCAAAACTACAATGAGGTTTCACCTCACACCTGTTAGAATCGGCATCATCAGAAAATCTACAAACAACCAATTCTGGGGAGGGTGTGGACAAAAGGAGCCCTCTTCCACTATTGGTGGGAATGTAAATTGATGCAGTCACTATGGAGAACAGTATGGAGTTACCTTAAAAAAACTAGAAATAGAATTACCATCTGATCCAGCAATCCCACTTCTGGGCATATACCCAGAGAAAACCGTATTTCAAAATGGCACATTCACCACAATGTTCGTTGCAGCACTATTTACAATAGCCAGGTAATGGAAGCAACCTAAATGCCCACAGACAGATGAATGGATAAAGATGTGGTACATATATGAAATGGAATATTACTCGTCCATAAAAAGGAATGAAACTGGGTCATTTGTAGAGACATCGATGGATCGAGAGAGTGTCATACAGAATGAAGAAAGTCAGAAAGAGGAAAACAAATATTGTATATTAATGCATATATGTGGAGCCTAAAAATGGTACAGATGAACTGGTTTGCAGGGAAGAAATAGAGACACAGAGGTAGAGAACAAACGTATGGACACCAAGTGTGGGAAGCCATGGGGTGGTGGTGGTGGGATGAGTTGGGAGTTTGGGATTGACCTGTGTACATGTATATGCATAAAATACATAACTAATAATAAGGTGCTGTATAAAAAATAAATAATATTAAATTTCAAAATTTTAAAAACTAAAATTTAAAAATAAAACAGAAAGAAGTTCTTCCCGTCACACAGATGTATTTATAGGAATGAATTATTTCCATGCTTATATCTATAAATACATAAAAGAGGAATAAAATCTAACTTGAACCATAAAAGAAAAAAAAAACCTGAACCCACGAGTTATACAGAGGAAAACCCTATCAGGGCACTTGCTGCAGTGGTAAACAATTCTGAAATTGGTCAGAGGTGGGGAACCATCTCCCATACAGCCAGCAACCAACCCCCCACGCAAGGAGCGTCCTCATTGTAAAGCTGGGGGACCGTGCCGAGGCATCTGTGAGTAAACGTGAGCTGAGCCCCAGGCCAGCTGCTGCTGAACTGTTCCCACCCTTTCCAGGTAAAACACCTGAATATGTACAAGGGCTTGAAAGCCTAGAGGAAGGACCGTGGAGCCACACCAGCAACAGCACGCAGGCCAACTGGGTACCTGCAGGCCAGCCAGGGTGGTCCTGGCCCCGGGCGCTCTTCCAGAAGCTTTCCATTGCCCTGCCTGAGATACCCCTCCTGTCCCGGCCCCCACTGCTTTTTTCCTTCCTCACCTCTGTCCGGAGAGAAATTCCAGCGGAAGGTATGAGTGACACATCCTCTTCTTTACAGGCGGCAGCCTGGCAACTCCTGCAGAAAGGCCAGCAGAACCCCACTCACACCGGGCCACCCACAAAGCTGTGGCCCCTCACTCCCTCGCACCAGCACAGCCCCGAGACTGCTGACGGGGCAGAGAATATGGAGTCAGGCACAGCTTCAGGGGCTATTGCTGCCTGGAGCTCTATTTATTTTGACCTCAACAAGGCACACCTGGGGAGGGCGGGCCGGCAGGGTAAGGCTGCCCAGGTCAGCTAATCCACAACCCTCAGGGAATCACATTGTTGAAAATGGACCCCGCTAAGGCAGAAGAGAAGCCAAGGGAAAAAAGGACACAATGCCATTTGCAGCACCGTAGATGAGTCTAGAAGTAATCACGTGACTTGTAGTAAGTCAGAAAGTGAAAGACACATATCTTATCATATCACTTATAGGTGTTACCTAAAAATGGATACCAGGGCAGATATTTCCACGGAGAAGGGCAATCACAGATTCATTAAACAAACTTATGGTTCACCAATGGAAAGGTGTGAGGATTGGTTTCATTATGATATCGGGGTTAACAGACATATACAAACACAGGTGACATATATAATCACCAAAGACCTACAGAATACCAAGAGAGGACTACTCAACATTCTATCATAACGTACATGGGAAAAGGATCCCAGGAAGAACAGACATCTGTATATGTGTAAAAGAACCACATCTTCCACACCTACAACAAGCCAAACTTTGTAATCAAACTTGCTGTAATAAAAAATAAAAAAATAGGGCCTTCCTGGTGGCGCAGTGGTTCTGAGTCCGCCTGCCGAAGCAGGGGATACGGTTTTGTGCCCCGGTCTGGGGGGATCCCATATGCCGAGGAGCAGCTGGGCCCATGAGCCATGGCCGCTGGGCCTGCGCATCCGGAGCCTGTGCTCCGCAGCGGGAGAGGCCACAGCGGTGAGAGGCCCGCATACCGCAAAAAAAAAAAAGAAAAGAAAAAATAAATAATTAAATAAAAAATTAAATTAAAAACACGAACAAGAAGTAGTGAGACAAACGTGAGGGGCTTTCTCCTGGCACATTCCATTCTAAACTCCAATCTAGAACACCACTTCCACTGAGGCTCTCTTGCCCTAGTAACCAGATTTGGTAAGGGTGAACTGCTGCCACCTTGTGGCCGTTTCACACAACAGCAGCTTTAATCCCAACGCTAATGGTCAGTTGATATTCAAAATCATTGCAGGCCTGTAAATGACACCTGCCCTGAAAACAAATCCTGGGGTCACATATCGACCAAAAAATTCAAAGGACGTCCATATTTCAAAACGACCATTTCAAAAGGCATATTTTACGCACATTAGTGTTCTGCTTCTTTTCCTTTCTTTCCTTTTTTGTTAAAAAACACGGGAATGGAAAAAGGCATCCCTCAGAATGGGCGAAAATCGTTGCAGACGAATCAATGGACAGAGGTTTAATCTCCAATATATATAAACAGCTCATGCAGCTTAATATTAAAAAAAGAAACAACCCCAAAAAAATGGGCAGAAGATCTAAAGAGACGTTTCTTCAAAGGAGACACAGAGATGGCCAAGACGCACATGAAAAGCTGCTCAACAGCACTAATTATTAGAGAAATGCAAATCAAAACTACAATGAGGTATCACCTCACACCTGTTAGAATCGGCATCATCAGAAAATCTACAAACAACCAATTCTGGGGAGGGTGTGGACAAAAGGAGCCCTCTTCCACTATTGGTGGGAATGTAAATTGATACAGTCACTATGGAGAACAGTATGGAGTTTCCTTAAAAAATCTAGAAATAGAATTACCATCTGATCCAGCAATCCCACTTCTGGCCATATACCCAGAGAAAACCGTATTTCAAAAAGGCACATTCACCACAATGTTCGTTGCAGCACTATTTACAATAGCCAGGTAATGGAAGCAAACTAAATGCCCACAGACAGATGAATGGATAAAGATGTGGTACTTATATAAAATGGAATACAACTCGGCCATAAAAAGGAATGAAACTGGGTCATTTGTAGAGACATTGATGGATCGAGAGACTGTCATACAGAATGAAGTAAGTCAGAAAGAGGAAAACAAATATTGTATATTAACGCATATATGTGGAGCCTAAAAATGGTACAGATGAACTGGTTTGCAGGGAAGAAATAGAGACACAGAGGTAGAGAACAAACGTATGGACACCAAGTGTGGGAAGCCATGGGGTGGTGGTGGTGGGATGAGTTGGGAGTTTGGGATTGACCTGTATACATGTATATGCATAAAATACATAAGTAATAATAACGTGCTGTATAAAAAAATAAATAAAATTAAATTTCAAAATTTTAAAAAATAAAATTTAAAAATAAAACAGAAAAAAGTTCTTCCCGTCACACAGATGTATTTATAGGAATGAATTATTTCCATGCTTATATCTATAAATACATAAAAGAGGAATAAAATCTAACGTGAACCATAAAAGAAAAAAAAATCCAGAACCCACGAGTTATACAGAGGAAAACCCTATCAGGGCACTTGCTCCAGTGGTAAACAATTCTGAAATAGGTCAGAGGTGGGGAATCATCTCCCATACAGCCAGCAACCCACCCCCCACGCAAGGAGCGTCCTCATTGCAAAGCTGGGGGACAGTGCCGAGGCATCTGTGAGTAAACGTGAGCTGAGCCCCAGGCCAGCTGCTGCTGAACTGTTCCCAACCTTTCCAGGTAAAACACCTGAATATGTACAAGGGCTTGAAAGCCTAGAGGAAGCACCGTGGAGCCACACCAGCAACAGCACGCAGGCCAACTTGGTGCCTGCAGGCCAGCCAGGGTGGTCCTGGCCCCGGGCGCTCTTCCAGAAGCTTTCCATTGCCCTGCCTGAGATACCCCTCCTTTCCCGGCCCCCACTGCTTTTTTCCTTCCTCACCTCTGTCCGGAGAGAAATTCCAGCGGAAGGTATGGGTGACACATCCTCTTCTTTACAGGCGGCAGCCTGGCAACTCCTGCAGAAAGGCCAGCAGAACCCCACTCACACCGGGCCACCCACAAAGCTGTGGCCCCTCACTCCCTCCCACCAGCACAGCCCCGAGACTGCTGACGGGGCAGAGAATAAGGAGTCAGGCACAGCTTCAGGGGCTATTGCTGCCTGGAGCGCTGTTTATATTGACCTCAACGAGGCACACCTGGTGAGGGCGGGCCGGCAGGGTAAGGCTGCCCAGGTCAGCTAATCCACAACCCTCAGGGAATCACATTGTTGAAAATGGACCCCGCTAAGGCAGAAGAGAAGCCAAGGGAAAAAAGGACACAATGCCATTTGCAGCACCGTAGATGAGTCTAGAAGTAATCACTGGACGTGTAGTAAGTCAGAAAGTGAAAGACACATATCATATCATATCACTTATAGGTGTTACCTAAAAATGGATACCAGGGCAGATATTTCCACGGAGAAGGGCAATCACAGATTCATTAAACAAACTTATGGTTCACCAATGGAAGGGTGTGAGGATTGGTTTCATTACGATATCGGGGTTAACAGACATCTACAAACACAGGTGACATATATAATCACCAAAGACCTACAGAATCCCAAGAGAGGACTACTCAACATTCTGTCATAACGTACGTGGGAAAAGGATCCCAGGAAGAACAGACATCTGTATATGTGTAAAAGAACCACATCTTCCACACCTACAACAAGCCAAACATTGTAATCAAATTTGCTGTAATAAAAAATTAAAAATTAAATTAAAAACACGAACAAGAAGTAGTGAGACAAACGTGAGGGGCTTTCTCCTGGCACATTCCATTCTAAATTCCAATCAAGAACACCATTTCCACTGAGGCTCTCTTGCCCTAGTAACCAGATTTTGTAAGGGTGAACTCCTGCCACCTTGTGGCCGTTTCACACAACAGCAGCTTTAATCCCAACGCTAATGGTCAGTTGATATTCAAAATCATTGCAGGCCTGTAAATGACACCTGCCCTGAAAACAAATCCTGGGGTCACATATCGACCAAAAATTTCCAAAGACGTCCATATTTCAAAACGACCATTTCAAAAGGAATATTTTACGCACATTAGTGTTCTGCTTCTTTTCCTTTCTTTCCTTTTTTGTTAAAAAACACGGGAATGGAAAAAGGCATCCCTCTGAATGGGCGAAAATCGTTGCAGACGAATCAATGGACAGAGGTTTAATCTCCAATATATATAAACAGCTCATGCAGCTTAATATTAAAAAAACAAACAACCCCCCAAAAAATGGGCAGAAGATCTAAAGAGACGTTTCTTCAAAGGAGAAACAGAGATGGCCAAGACGCACATGAAAAGCTGCTCAACAGCACTAATTATTAGAGAAATGCAAATCAAAACTACAATGAGGTATCACCTCACACCTGTTAGAATCGGCATCATCAGAAAATCTTCAAACAACCAATTCTGGGGAGGGTGTGGACAAAAGGAGCCCTCTTCCACTATTGGTGGGAATGTAAATTGATACAGTCACTGTGGAGTACAGTATGGAGTTTCCTTAAAAAATCTAGAAATAGAATTACCATCTGATCCAGCAATTCCACTTCTGGGCATATACCCAGAGAAAACCGTATTTCAAAAAGGCACATTCACCACAATGTTCTTTGCAGCACTATTTACAATAGCCAGGTAATGGAAGCAACCTAAATGCCCACAGACAGATGAATGGATAAAGATATGGTACATAAATAAAATGGAATATGACTCGGCCATAAAAAGGAATGAAACTGGGTCATTTGTAGAGACATCGATGGATCGAGAGACTGTCATACAGAATGAAGTAAGTCAGAAAGAGGAAAACAAATATTGTATATTAACGCATATATGTGGAGCCTAAAAATGGTACAGATGAACTGGTTTGCAGGAAAGAAATAGAGACACAGAGGTAGAGAACAAACGTATGGACACCAAGTGTGGGAAGCCATGGGGTGGTGGTGGTGGGATGAGTTGGGAGTTTGGGATTGACCTGTATATATGCATATGCATAAAATACATAACTAATAATAACGTGCTGTATAAAAAAATAAATAAAATTAAATTTCAAAATTTTAAAAAATAAAATTTAAAAATAAAACAGAAAAAAGTTCTTCCCGTCACACAGATGTATTTATAGGAATGAATTATTTCCATGCTTATATCTATAAATACATAAAAGAGGAATAAAATCTAACTTGAACCATAAAAGAAAAAAAAATCCTGAACCCACGAGTTATACAGAGGAAAACCCTATCAGGGCACTTGCTGCAGTGGTAAACAATTCTGAAATTGGTCAGAGGTGGGGAATCATCTCGCATACAGCCAGCAACCCACCCCCCACGCAAGGAGCGTCCTCATTGCAAAGCTGGGGGACCGTGCCGAGGCATCTGTGAGTAAACGTGAGCTGAGCCCCAGGCCAGCTGCTGCTGAACTGTTCCCACGTTTTTCCAGGTAAAACACCTGAATATGTACAAGGGATTGAAAGCCTAGAGGAAGGACAATGGAGCCACAACAGCGACAGCACGCAGGCCAACTTGGTGCCTGCAGGCCAGCCAGGGTGGTCCTGGGCCGGGTGCTCTTCCAGAAGCTTTCCATTGCCCTGCCTGAGATACCCCTCCTGTCCCGGCCCCCACTGCTTTTTTTCCGTCCTCACCTCTGTCCGGAGAGAAATTCCAGCGAAAGGTATGGGTGACACAACCTCTTCTTTACAGGCGGCAGCCTGGCAACTCCTGCAGAAAGGCCAGCAGAACCCCACTCACACCGGGCCACCCACAAAGCTGTGGCCCCTCACTCCCACCCACCACCACAGCCCCGAGACTGTTGACGGGGCAGAGAATATGGAGTCAGGCACAGCTTCAGGGTCTAATGCTGCCTGGAGTGCTGTTTATATTGACCTCAACGAGGCACACCTGGGGAGGGCGGGCCGGCAGCGTAAGGCTGCCCAGGTCAGCTAATCCACAACCCTCAGTGAATCACATTGTTGAAAATGGACCCCGCTAAGGCAGAAGAGAAGCCAAGGTAAAAAAGGACACAATGCCATTTGCAGCACCGTAGATGAGTCTAGAAGTAATCACTGGACGTGTAGTAAGTCAGAAAGTGAAAGACACATATCATATCATATCACTTATAGGTGTTACCTAAAAATGGATACCAGGGCAGATATTTCCACGGAGAAGGGCAATCACAGATTCATTAAACAAACTTATGGTTCACCAATGGAAAGGTGTGAGGATTGGTTTCATTACGATATCGGGTTTAACAGACATATACAAACACAGGTGACATATATAATCACCAAAGACCTACAGAATACCAAGAGAGGACTACTCAACATTCTGTCATAACGTACATGGGAAAAGGATCCCAGGAAGAACAGACATCTGTATATGTGTAAAAGAACCACATCTTCCACACCTACAACAATCCAAACTTTGTAATCAAACTTGCTGTAATAAAAAATAAAAAATTAGGGCCTTCCTGGTGGCGCAGTGGTTCTGAGTCCACCTGCCGATGCAGGGGATACGGGTTTGTGCCCCGGTCTGGGGGGATCCCATATGCCGAGGAGCGGCTGGGCCCGTGAGCCATGGCCGCTGGGCCTGCGCGTCCAGAGCCTGTGCTCCTCAGCGGGAGAGGCCACAGCGGTGAGAGGCCCGCATACCGCAAAAAAAAAAATGAAAAGAAAAAAATAGAAATAAATAAATAAATAATTAAATTAAAAACACGAACAAGAAGTAGTGAGACAAACGTGAGGGGCTTTCTCCTGGCACATTCCATTCTAAACTCCAATCTAGAACACCACTTCCACTGAGGCTCTCTTGCCCTAGTAACCAGATTTGGTAAGGGTGAACTGCTGCCACCTTGTGGCCGTTTCACACAACAGCAGCTTTAATCCCAACGCTAATGGTCAGTTGATATTCAAAATCATTGCAGGCCTGTAAATGACACCTGCCCTGAAAACAAATCCTGGGGTCACATATCGACCAAAAAATTCAAAGGACGTCCATATTTCAAAACGACCGTTTCAAAAGGCATATTTTACGCACATTAGTGTCCTGCTTCTTTTCCTTTCTTTCCTTTTTTGTTAAAAATCACGGGAATGGAAAAAGGCATCCCTCAGAATGGGCGAAAATCGTTGCAGACGAATCAATGGACAGAGGTTTAATCTCCAATATATATAAACAGCTCATGCAGCTTAATATTAAAAAAACAAACAACCCAAAAAAAATGGGCAGAAGATCTAAAGAGACGTTTCTTCAAAGGAGACACAGAGATGGCCAAGATGCACATGAAAAGCTGCTCAACAGCACTAATTATTAGAGAAATGCAAATCAAAACTACAATGAGGTATCACCTCACACCTGTTAGAATCGGCATCATCAGAAAATCTACAAACAACCAATTCTGGGGAGGGTGTGGACAAAAGGAGCTCTCTTCCACTATTGGTGGGAATGTGAATTGATACAGTGACTATGGAGAAGAGTATGGAGTTTCCTTAAAAAAACTAGAAATAGAATTAGCATATGATCCAGCAATCCCACTTCTGGGCATATACCCAGAGAAAACCGTATTTCAAAAAGGCACATTCACCACAATGTTCGTTTGAGCACTATTTACAATAGCCAGGTAATGGAAGCATCCTACATGCCCACAGACAGATGAATGGATAAAGATGTGGTACATATATGAAATGGAATATTACTCGGCCATAAAAAGGAATGAAACTGGGTCATTTGTAGAGACATCGATGGATCGAGAGACTGTCATACAGAATGAAGTAAGTCAGAAAGAGGAAAACAAATATTGTATATTAATGCATATATGTGGAACCTAAAAAAATGGTACAGATGAACTGGTTTGCAGGGAAGAAATAGAGACACAGAGGTAGAGAACAAACGTATGCACACCAAGTGTGGGAAGCCATGGGGTGGTGGTGGTGGGATGAGTTGGGAGATTGGGATTGACCTGTATACATGTATAGGCATAAAATACATAACTAATAATAATGTGCTGTATAAAAACGTAAATAAATGTAAATTTCAAAATTTTAAAAAATAAAATTAAAAAATAAAAGAGAAAAAATTCTTCCCGTCACACAGATGTATTTATAGGAATGAATTATTTCCATGCTTATATTTATAAATACATAAAAGAGGAATAAAATCTAACTTGAAGCATAAAAGAAAAAAAAAGTGAACCCACGAGTTATACAGAGGAAAACCCTATCAGGGCACTTGCTCCAGTGGTAAACAATTCTGAATTTGGTCAGAGGTGGGGAACCATCTCCCATACAGCCAGCAACCCACCCCCCGCGCAAGGAGTGTCCTCATTGCAAAGCTGGGGGACCGTGCCGAGGCATCTGTGAGTAAACATGAGCTGAGCCCCAGGCCAGCTGCTGCTGAACTGTTCCCACCCTTTCCAGGTAAAACACCTGAATATGTACAAGGGCTTGAAAGCCTAGAGGAAGGAACCTGGAGCCACCCCAGCGACAGCACGCAGGCCAACATGTTGCCTGCAGGCCAGCCAGGGTGGTCCTGGCCCCGGGCGCTCTTCCAGAAGCTTTCCATTGCCCTGCCTGAGATACCCCTCCTGTCCCGGCCCCCACTGCTTTTTTCCTTCCTCACCTCTGTCCGGAGAGAAATTCCAGCGGAAGGTATGAGTGACACATCCTCTTCTTTACAGGCGGCAGCCTGGCAACTCCTGCAGAAAGGCCAGCAGAACCCCACTCACTCCGGGCCACCCACAAAGCTGTGGTCCCTCACTCCCTCCCACCAGCACAGCCCCGAGACTGCTGACGGGGCAGAGAATATGGAGTCAGGCACAGCTTCAGCGGATATTGCTGCGTGGAGCTCTGTTTATATTGACCTCAACGAGGCACACATGGGGAGGGCGGGCCGGCAGGGTAAGGCTGCCAAGGTCAGCTAATCCACAACCCTCAGGGAATCACATTGTTGAAAATGGACCCCACTAAGGCAGAAGAGAAGCCAAGGGAAAAAAGGACACAATGCCATTTGCAGCACCGTAGATGAGTCTAGAAGTAATCACGTGACTTGTAGTAAGTCAGAAAGTGAAAGACACATATCCTATCATATCACTTATACGTGTTACCTAAAAATGGATACCAGGGCAGATATTTCCACGGAGAAGGGCAATCACAGATTCATTAAACAAACTTATGGTTCACCAATGGAAAGGTGTGAGGATTGGTTTCTTTACGATATCGGGTTTAACAGACATATACAAACACAGGTGACATATATAATCACCAAAGACCTACAGAATACCAAGAGAGGACTACTCAACATTCTGTCATAACGTACATGGGAAAAGGATCCCAGGAAGAACATACATCTGTATATGTGTAAAACAACCACATCTTCCACACTTACAACAAGCCAAACATTGTAATCAAACTTGCTGTAATAAAAAATAAAAACAATTAAATTAAAAACACGAACAAGATGTAGTGAGACAAACCTGAGGTGCTTTCTCCTGGCACATTCAATTTTAAATTCCAATCTAGAACACCACTTCCACTGAGGCTCTCTTGCCCTGGTAACCAGATTTGGTAAGGGTGAACTGCTGCCACCTTGTGGCCGTTTCACACAACAGCAGCTTTAATCCCAGCGCTAATGGTCAGTTGATATTCAAAATCATTGCAGGCCTGTAAATGACACCTGCCCTGAAAACAATTCCTGGGGTCACATATCGACCAAAAAATTCAAAGGACGTCCATATTTCAAAACGACCGTTTCAAAAGGCATATTTTACGCACATTAGTGTTCTGCTTCTTTTCCTTTCTTTCCTTTTTTGTTAAAAAACACGGGAATGGAAAAAGGCATCCCTCAGAATGGGCGAAAATCGTTGCAGACGAATCAATGGACAGAGGTTTAATCTCCAATATATATAAACAACTCTTGCAGCTTAATATTAAAAAAAACAAACAACCCAATACAAAAATGGGCAGAAGATCTAAAGAGACGTTTCTTCAAAGGAGACACAGAGATGGCCAAGACGCCCATGAAAAGCTGCTCAACAGCACTAATTATCAGAGAAATGCAAATCAAAACTACAATGAGGTTTCACCTCACACCTGTTAGAATCGGCATCATCAGAAAATCTACAAACAACCAATTCTGGGGAGGGTGTGGACAAAAGGAGCCCTCTTCCACTATTGGTGGGAATGTAAATTGATGCAGTCACTATGGAGAACAGTATGGAGTTACCTTAAAAAAACTAGAAATAGAATTACCATCTGATCCAGCAATCCCACTTCTGGGCATATACCCAGAGAAAACCGTATTTCAAAATGGCACATTCACCACAATGTTCGTTGCAGCACTATTTACAATAGCCAGGTAATGGAAGCAACCTAAATGCCCACAGACAGATGAATGGATAAAGATGTGGTACATATATGAAATGGAATATTACTCGTCCATAAAAAGGAATGAAACTGGGTCATTTGTAGAGACATCGATGGATCGAGAGAGTGTCATACAGAATGAAGAAAGTCAGAAAGAGGAAAACAAATATTGTATATTAATGCATATATGTGGAGCCTAAAAATGGTACAGATGAACTGGTTTGCAGGGAAGAAATAGAGACACAGAGGTAGAGAACAAACGTATGGACACCAAGTGTGGGAAGCCATGGGGTGGTGGTGGTGGGATGAGTTGGGAGTTTGGGATTGACCTGTGTACATGTATATGCATAAAATACATAACTAATAATAAGGTGCTGTATAAAAAATAAATAATATTAAATTTCAAAATTTTAAAAACTAAAATTTAAAAATAAAACAGAAAGAAGTTCTTCCCGTCACACAGATGTATTTATAGGAATGAATTATTTCCATGCTTATATCTATAAATACATAAAAGAGGAATAAAATCTAACTTGAACCATAAAAGAAAAAAAAAACCTGAACCCACGAGTTATACAGAGGAAAACCCTATCAGGGCACTTGCTGCAGTGGTAAACAATTCTGAAATTGGTCAGAGGTGGGGAACCATCTCCCATACAGCCAGCAACCAACCCCCCACGCAAGGAGCGTCCTCATTGTAAAGCTGGGGGACCGTGCCGAGGCATCTGTGAGTAAACGTGAGCTGAGCCCCAGGCCAGCTGCTGCTGAACTGTTCCCACCCTTTCCAGGTAAAACACCTGAATATGTACAAGGGCTTGAAAGCCTAGAGGAAGGACCGTGGAGCCACACCAGCAACAGCACGCAGGCCAACTGGGTACCTGCAGGCCAGCCAGGGTGGTCCTGGCCCCGGGCGCTCTTCCAGAAGCTTTCCATTGCCCTGCCTGAGATACCCCTCCTGTCCCGGCCCCCACTGCTTTTTTCCTTCCTCACCTCTGTCCGGAGAGAAATTCCAGCGGAAGGTATGAGTGACACATCCTCTTCTTTACAGGCGGCAGCCTGGCAACTCCTGCAGAAAGGCCAGCAGAACCCCACTCACACCGGGCCACCCACAAAGCTGTGGCCCCTCACTCCCTCGCACCAGCACAGCCCCGAGACTGCTGACGGGGCAGAGAATATGGAGTCAGGCACAGCTTCAGGGGCTATTGCTGCCTGGAGCTCTATTTATTTTGACCTCAACAAGGCACACCTGGGGAGGGCGGGCCGGCAGGGTAAGGCTGCCCAGGTCAGCTAATCCACAACCCTCAGGGAATCACATTGTTGAAAATGGACCCCGCTAAGGCAGAAGAGAAGCCAAGGGAAAAAAGGACACAATGCCATTTGCAGCACCGTAGATGAGTCTAGAAGTAATCACGTGACTTGTAGTAAGTCAGAAAGTGAAAGACACATATCTTATCATATCACTTATAGGTGTTACCTAAAAATGGATACCAGGGCAGATATTTCCACGGAGAAGGGCAATCACAGATTCATTAAACAAACTTATGGTTCACCAATGGAAAGGTGTGAGGATTGGTTTCATTATGATATCGGGGTTAACAGACATATACAAACACAGGTGACATATATAATCACCAAAGACCTACAGAATACCAAGAGAGGACTACTCAACATTCTGTCATAACGTACATGGGAAAAGGATCCCAGGAAGAACAGACATCTGTATATGTGTAAAAGAACCACATCTTCCACACCTACAACAAGCCAAACTTTGTAATCAAACTTGCTGTAATAAAAAATAAAAAAATAGGGCCTTCCTGGTGGCGCAGTGGTTCTGAGTCCGCCTGCCGAAGCAGGGGATACGGTTTTGTGCCCCGGTCTGGGGGGATCCCATATGCCGAGGAGCAGCTGGGCCCATGAGCCATGGCCGCTGGGCCTGCGCATCCGGAGCCTGTGCTCCGCAGCGGGAGAGGCCACAGCGGTGAGAGGCCCGCATACCGCAAAAAAAAAAAAGAAAAGAAAAAATAAATAATTAAATAAAAAATTAAATTAAAAACACGAACAAGAAGTAGTGAGACAAACGTGAGGGGCTTTCTCCTGGCACATTCCATTCTAAACTCCAATCTAGAACACCACTTCCACTGAGGCTCTCTTGCCCTAGTAACCAGATTTGGTAAGGGTGAACTGCTGCCACCTTGTGGCCGTTTCACACAACAGCAGCTTTAATCCCAACGCTAATGGTCAGTTGATATTCAAAATCATTGCAGGCCTGTAAATGACACCTGCCCTGAAAACAAATCCTGGGGTCACATATCGACCAAAAAATTCAAAGGACGTCCATATTTCAAAACGACCATTTCAAAAGGCATATTTTACGCACATTAGTGTTCTGCTTCTTTTCCTTTCTTTCCTTTTTTGTTAAAAAACACGGGAATGGAAAAAGGCATCCCTCAGAATGGGCGAAAATCGTTGCAGACGAATCAATGGACAGAGGTTTAATCTCCAATATATATAAACAGCTCATGCAGCTTAATATTAAAAAAAGAAACAACCCCAAAAAAATGGGCAGAAGATCTAAAGAGACGTTTCTTCAAAGGAGACACAGAGATGGCCAAGACGCACATGAAAAGCTGCTCAACAGCACTAATTATTAGAGAAATGCAAATCAAAACTACAATGAGGTATCACCTCACACCTGTTAGAATCGGCATCATCAGAAAATCTACAAACAACCAATTCTGGGGAGGGTGTGGACAAAAGGAGCCCTCTTCCACTATTGGTGGGAATGTAAATTGATACAGTGACTATGGAGAAGAGTATGGAGTTTCCTTAAAAAATCTAGAAATAGAATTACCATCTGATCCAGCAATCCCACTTCTGGCCATATACCCAGAGAAAACCGTATTTCAAAAAGGCACATTCACCACAATGTTCGTTGCAGCACTATTTACAATAGCCAGGTAATGGAAGCAAACTAAATGCCCACAGACAGATGAATGGATAAAGATGTGGTACATATATAAAATGGAATACAACTCGGCCATAAAAAGGAATGAAACTGGGTCATTTGTAGAGACATTGATGGATCGAGAGACTGTCATACAGAATGAAGTAAGTCAGAAAGAGGAAAACAAATATTGTATATTAACGCATATATGTGGAGCCTAAAAATGGTACAGATGAACTGGTTTGCAGGGAAGAAATAGAGACACAGAGGTAGAGAACAAACGTATGGACACCAAGTGTGGGAAGCCATGGGGTGGTGGTGGTGGGATGAGTTGGGAGTTTGGGATTGACCTGTATACATGTATATGCATAAAATACATAAGTAATAATAACGTGCTGTATAAAAAAATAAATAAAATTAAATTTCAAAATTTTAAAAAATAAAATTTAAAAATAAAACAGAAAAAAGTTCTTCCCGTCACACAGATGTATTTATAGGAATGAATTATTTCCATGCTTATATCTATAAATACATAAAAGAGGAATAAAATCTAACGTGAACCATAAAAGAAAAAAAAATCCAGAACCCACGAGTTATACAGAGGAAAACCCTATCAGGGCACTTGCTCCAGTGGTAAACAATTCTGAAATAGGTCAGAGGTGGGGAATCATCTCCCATACAGCCAGCAACCCACCCCCCACGCAAGGAGCGTCCTCATTGCAAAGCTGGGGGACAGTGCCGAGGCATCTGTGAGTAAACGTGAGCTGAGCCCCAGGCCAGCTGCTGCTGAACTGTTCCCAACCTTTCCAGGTAAAACACCTGAATATGTACAAGGGCTTGAAAGCCTAGAGGAAGCACCGTGGAGCCACACCAGCAACAGCACGCAGGCCAACTTGGTGCCTGCAGGCCAGCCAGGGTGGTCCTGGCCCCGGGCGCTCTTCCAGAAGCTTTCCATTGCCCTGCCTGAGATACCCCTCCTTTCCCGGCCCCCACTGCTTTTTTCCTTCCTCACCTCTGTCCGGAGAGAAATTCCAGCGGAAGGTATGGGTGACACATCCTCTTCTTTACAGGCGGCAGCCTGGCAACTCCTGCAGAAAGGCCAGCAGAACCCCACTCACACCGGGCCACCCACAAAGCTGTGGCCCCTCACTCCCTCCCACCAGCACAGCCCCGAGACTGCTGACGGGGCAGAGAATAAGGAGTCAGGCACAGCTTCAGGGGCTATTGCTGCCTGGAGCGCTGTTTATATTGACCTCAACGAGGCACACCTGGTGAGGGCGGGCCGGCAGGGTAAGGCTGCCCAGGTCAGCTAATCCACAACCCTCAGGGAATCACATTGTTGAAAATGGACCCCGCTAAGGCAGAAGAGAAGCCAAGGGAAAAAAGGACACAATGCCATTTGCAGCACCGTAGATGAGTCTAGAAGTAATCACTGGACGTGTAGTAAGTCAGAAAGTGAAAGACACATATCATATCATATCACTTATAGGTGTTACCTAAAAATGGATACCAGGGCAGATATTTCCACGGAGAAGGGCAATCACAGATTCATTAAACAAACTTATGGTTCACCAATGGAAGGGTGTGAGGATTGGTTTCATTACGATATCGGGGTTAACAGACATCTACAAACACAGGTGACATATATAATCACCAAAGACCTACAGAATCCCAAGAGAGGACTACTCAACATTCTGTCATAACGTACGTGGGAAAAGGATCCCAGGAAGAACAGACATCTGTATATGTGTAAAAGAACCACATCTTCCACACCTACAACAAGCCAAACATTGTAATCAAATTTGCTGTAATAAAAAATTAAAAATTAAATTAAAAACACGAACAAGAAGTAGTGAGACAAACGTGAGGGGCTTTCTCCTGGCACATTCCATTCTAAATTCCAATCAAGAACACCATTTCCACTGAGGCTCTCTTGCCCTAGTAACCAGATTTTGTAAGGGTGAACTCCTGCCACCTTGTGGCCGTTTCACACAACAGCAGCTTTAATCCCAACGCTAATGGTCAGTTGATATTCAAAATCATTGCAGGCCTGTAAATGACACCTGCCCTGAAAACAAATCCTGGGGTCACATATCGACCAAAAATTTCCAAAGACGTCCATATTTCAAAACGACCATTTCAAAAGGAATATTTTACGCACATTAGTGTTCTGCTTCTTTTCCTTTCTTTCCTTTTTTGTTAAAAAACACGGGAATGGAAAAAGGCATCCCTCTGAATGGGCGAAAATCGTTGCAGACGAATCAATGGACAGAGGTTTAATCTCCAATATATATAAACAGCTCATGCAGCTTAATATTAAAAAAACAAACAACCCCCCAAAAAATGGGCAGAAGATCTAAAGAGACGTTTCTTCAAAGGAGAAACAGAGATGGCCAAGACGCACATGAAAAGCTGCTCAACAGCACTAATTATTAGAGAAATGCAAATCAAAACTACAATGAGGTATCACCTCACACCTGTTAGAATCGGCATCATCAGAAAATCTTCAAACAACCAATTCTGGGGAGGGTGTGGACAAAAGGAGCCCTCTTCCACTATTGGTGGGAATGTAAATTGATCCAGTCACTGTGGAGTACAGTATGGAGTTTCCTTAAAAAATCTAGAAATAGAATTACCATCTGATCCAGCAATTCCACTTCTGGGCATATACCCAGAGAAAACCGTATTTCAAAAAGGCACATTCACCACAATGTTCTTTGCAGCACTATTTACAATAGCCAGGTAATGGAAGCAACCTAAATGCCCACAGACAGATGAATGGATAAAGATATGGTACATAAATAAAATGGAATATGACTCGGCCATAAAAAGGAATGAAACTGGGTCATTTGTAGAGACATCGATGGATCGAGAGACTGTCATACAGAATGAAGTAAGTCAGAAAGAGGAAAACAAATATTGTATATTAACGCATATATGTGGAGCCTAAAAATGGTACAGATGAACTGGTTTGCAGGAAAGAAATAGAGACACAGAGGTAGAGAACAAACGTATGGACACCAAGTGTGGGAAGCCATGGGGTGGTGGTGGTGGGATGAGTTGGGAGTTTGGGATTGACCTGTATATATGCATATGCATAAAATACATAACTAATAATAACGTGCTGTATAAAAAAATAAATAAAATTAAATTTCAAAATTTTAAAAAATAAAATTTAAAAATAAAACAGAAAAAAGTTCTTCCCGTCACACAGATGTATTTATAGGAATGAATTATTTCCATGCTTATATCTATAAATACATAAAAGAGGAATAAAATCTAACTTGAACCATAAAAGAAAAAAAAATCCTGAACCCACGAGTTATACAGAGGAAAACCCTATCAGGGCACTTGCTGCAGTGGTAAACAATTCTGAAATTGGTCAGAGGTGGGGAATCATCTCGCATACAGCCAGCAACCCACCCCCCACGCAAGGAGCGTCCTCATTGCAAAGCTGGGGGACCGTGCCGAGGCATCTGTGAGTAAACGTGAGCTGAGCCCCAGGCCAGCTGCTGCTGAACTGTTCCCACGTTTTTCCAGGTAAAACACCTGAATATGTACAAGGGATTGAAAGCCTAGAGGAAGGACAATGGAGCCACAACAGCGACAGCACGCAGGCCAACTTGGTGCCTGCAGGCCAGCCAGGGTGGTCCTGGCCCCGGGTGCTCTTCCAGAAGCTTTCCATTGCCCTGCCTGAGATACCCCTCCTGTCCCGGCCCCCACTGCTTTTTTTCCGTCCTCACCTCTGTCCGGAGAGAAATTCCAGCGAAAGGTATGGGTGACACAACCTCTTCTTTACAGGCGGCAGCCTGGCAACTCCTGCAGAAAGGCCAGCAGAACCCCACTCACACCGGGCCACCCACAAAGCTGTGGCCCCTCACTCCCACCCACCACCACAGCCCCGAGACTGTTGACGGGGCAGAGAATATGGAGTCAGGCACAGCTTCAGGGTCTAATGCTGCCTGGAGTGCTGTTTATATTGACCTCAACGAGGCACACCTGGGGAGGGCGGGCCGGCAGCGTAAGGCTGCCCAGGTCAGCTAATCCACAACCCTCAGTGAATCACATTGTTGAAAATGGACCCCGCTAAGGCAGAAGAGAAGCCAAGGTAAAAAAGGACACAATGCCATTTGCAGCACCGTAGATGAGTCTAGAAGTAATCACTGGACGTGTAGTAAGTCAGAAAGTGAAAGACACATATCATATCATATCACTTATAGGTGTTACCTAAAAATGGATACCAGGGCAGATATTTCCACGGAGAAGGGCAATCACAGATTCATTAAACAAACTTATGGTTCACCAATGGAAAGGTGTGAGGATTGCTTTCATTACGATATCGGGGTTAACAGACATATACAAACACAGGTGACATATATAATCACCAAAGGCCTACAGAATACCAAGAGAGGACTACTGAACGTTCTGTCATAACGTACATGGGAAAAGGATCCCAGGAAGAACAGACATCTGTATATGTGTAAAAGAACCACATCTTCCACACCTACAACAAGCCAAACATTGTAATCAAACTTGCTGTAATAAAAAATAAAAAATTAAATTAAAAACACGAACAAGATGTAGTGAGACAAACGTGAGGGGCTTTCTCCTGGCACATTCCATTCTAAATTCCAATCTAGAACACCACTTCCACTGAGGCTCTCTTGCCCTAGTAACCAGATTTGGTAAGGGTGAACTGCTGCCACCTTGTGGCCGTTTCACACAACAGCAGCTTTAATACCAACGCTAATGGTCAGTTGATATTCAAAATCATTGCAGGCCTGTAAATGACACCTGCCCTGAAAACAAATCCTGGGGTCACATATCGACCAAAAAATTCAAAGGACGCCCATATTTCAAAACGACCGTTTCAAAAGGCATATTTTACGCACATTAGTGTTCTGCTTCTTTTCCTTTCTTTCCTTTTTTGTTAAAAAACACGGGAATGGAAAAAGGCATCCCTCAGAATGGGCGAAAATCGTTGCAGACGAATCAATGGACAGAGGTTTAATCTCCAATATATATAAACAGCTCATGCAGCTTAATATTAAAAAAAGAAACAACCCCCCAAAAAATGGGCAGAAGATCTAAAGAGACGTTTCTTCAAAGGAGACACAGAGATGGCCAAGACGCACATGAAAAGCTGCTCAACAGCACTAATTATTAGAGAAATGCAAATCAAAACTACAATGAGGTATCACCTCACACCTGTTAGAATCGGCATCATCAGAAAATCTACAAACAACCAATTCTGGGGAGGGTGTGGACAAAAGGAGCCCTCTTCCACTATTGGTGTGAATGTAAATTGATACAGTCACTATGGAGAACAGTATGGAGTTTCCTTAAAAAAATTAGAAATACAATTATCATCTGATCCAGCAATCCCACTTCTGGGCATATACCCAGAGAAAACCGTATTTCAAAAAGGCACATTCACCACAATGTTGGTTGCAGCACTATTTAAAATAGCCAGGTAATGGAAGCAACCTAAATGCCCACAGACAGATGAATGGATAAAGATGTGGTACATATATAAAATGGAATATTACTCGGCCATTAAAAGGAATGAAACTGGGTCATTTGTAGAGACATCGATGGATCGAGAGACTGTCATACAGAATGAAGTAAGTCAGAAAGAGGAAAACAAATATTGTATATTAAGGCATATATGTGGAGCCTAAAAATGGTACAGATGAACTGGTTTGCAGGGAAGAAATAGAGACACAGAGGTAGAGAAAAAACGTATGGACACCAAGTGTGGAAAGCCATGGGGTGGTGGTTGTGGGATGAGTTGGGAGTTTGGGATTGACCTGTATACATGCATATGCATAAAATACATAACTAATAATAACGTGCTGTATAAAAAAAAATAAATAAAATTAAATTTCAAAATTTTAAAAAATAAAGTTTAAAAATAAAACAGAAAAAAGTTCTTCCCGTCACACAGATGTATTTATAGGAATGAATTATTTCCATGCTTATATCTATAAATACATAAAACAGGAATAAAATCTAACTTGAAACATAAAAGAAAAAAAATCCTGAACCCACGAGTTATACAGAGGAAAACCCTATCAGGGCACTTGCTCCAGTGGTAAACAATTCTGAAATTGGTCAGAGGTGGGGAATCATCTCCCATACAGCCAATTAACCCACCCCCCCAAGCAAGGAGCATCCTCATTGCAAAGCTGGGGGACGATCCGAGGCATCTGTGAGTAAACGTGAGCTGAGCCCCAGGCCAGCTGCTGCTGAACTGTTCCCACCCTTTCCAGGTAAAACACCTGAATATGTACAAGGGCTTGAAAGCCTAGAGGAAGGACCGTGGAGCCACACCAGCGACAGCACGCAGGCCAACTTGGTGCCTGCAGGCCAGCCAGGGTGGTCCTGGCCCCGGGCGCTCTTCCAGAAGCTTTCCATTGCCCTGCCTGAGATACCCCTCCTGTCCCGGACCCCACTGCTTTTTTCCTTCCTCACCTCTGTCCGGAGAGAATATCCAGCGGAAGGTATGGGTGACAAATTCTCTTCTTTACAGGCGGCAGCCTGGCATCTCCTGCAGAAAGGCCAGCAGAACCCCACTCACACCGGGCCACCCACAAAGCTGTGGCCCCTCACACCCTCCCACCAGCACAGCCCCGAGACTGCTGACGGGGCAGAGAATATGGAGTCAGGCACAGCTTCAGGGGCTATTGCTGCCTGGAGCGCTGTTTATATTGACCTCAACGAGGCACACCTGGGGAGGGCGGGCCGGCAGGGTAAGGCTGCCCAGGTCAGCTAATCCACAACCCTCAGGGAATCACATTGTTGAAAATGGACCCCGCTAAGGCAGAAGAGAAGCCAAGGGAAAAATGGACACAATGCCATTTGCAGCACCGTAGATGAGTCTAGAAGTAATCACGTGACTTGTAGTAAGTCAGAAAGTGAAAGACACATATCATATCATATCACTTATAGGTGTTACCTAAAAATGGATACCAGGGCAGATATTTCCACGGAGAAGGGCAATCACAGATTCATTAAACAAACTTATGGTTCACCAATGGAAAGGTGTGAGGATTGGTTTCATTATGATATCGGGGTTAACAGACATATACAAACACAGGTGACATATATAATCACCAAAGACCTACAGAATACCAAGAGAGGACTACTCAACATTCTGTCATAACGTACATGGGAAAAGGATCCCAGGAAGAACAGTCATCTGTATATGTGTAAAAGAACCACATCTTCCACACCTACAACAAGCCAAACATTGTAATCAAACTTGCTGTAATAAAAAATAAAAAATTAAATTAAAAACACGAACAAGAAGTAGTGAGACAAACGTGAGGGGCTTTCTCCTGGCACATTCCATTCTAAACTCCAATCTAGAACACCCCTTCCACTAAGGCTCTCTTGCCCTAGTAACCAGATTTGGTAAGGGTGAACTGCTGCCACCTTGTGTCCGTTTCACACAACAGCAGCTTTAATCCCAACGCTAATGGTCAGTTGATATTCAAAATCATTGCAGGCCTGTAAATGACACCTGCCCTGAAAACAAATCCTGGGGTCACATATCGACCAAAAAATTCAAAGGACGTCCATATTTCAAAACGACCGTTTCAAAAGGCATATTTTACACACATTAGTGTTCTGCTTCTTTTCCTTTTTTTCCTTTTTTGTTAAAAAACACGGGAATGGAAAAAGGCATCCCTCAGAATGGGCGAAAATCGTTGCAGACGAATCAATGGACAGAGGTTTAATCTCCAATATATATAAACAGCTCATGCAGCTTAATATTAAAAAAACAAACAACCAAAAAAAAAATGGGCAGAAGATCTAAAGAGACGTTTCTTCAAAGGAGACACAGAGATGGCCAAGACGCACATGAAAAGCTGCTCAACAGCACTAATTATTAGAGAAATGCAAATCAAAACTACAATGAGGTATCACCTCACACCTGTTAGAATCGGCATCATCAGAAAATCTACAAACAAACAATTCTGGGGAGGGTGGGCAAAAAGGAGCCCTCTTCCACTATTGGTGGGAATGTAAATTGATACAGTCACTATGGAGAACAGTATGGAGTTTCCTTAAAAAAACTAGAAATAGAATTACCATCTGATCCAGCAATCCCACTTCTGGGCATATACCCAGAGAAAACCGTATTTCAAAAAGGTACATTCACCACAATGTTCGTTGCAGCACTATTTACAATAGCCAGGTAATGGAAGCAACCTAAATGCCCACAGACAGATGAATGGATAAAGATGTGGTACATATATAAAATGGAATATTACTCGGCCATAAAAAGGAATGAAACTGGGTCATTTGTAGAGACATCGATGGATCGAGAGACTGTCATACAGAATGAAGTAAGTCAGAAAGAGGAAAACAAATATTGTATATTAACGCATATATGTGGAGCCTAAAAATGGTACAGATGAACTGGTTTGCAGGGAAGAAATAGAGACACAGAGGTAGAGAACAAACGTATGGACACCAAGTGTGGGAAGCCATGGGGTGGTGGTGGTGGGATGAGTTGGGAGTTTGGGATTGACCTGTATACATGTATATGCATAAAATACATAACTAATAATAACGTGGTGTATAAAAAAATAAATAAAATAAAATTTCAAAATTTTAAAAAATAAAATTTAAAAATAAATCATAAAAAAGTTCTTCCCGTCACACAGATGTATTTATAGGAATGAATTATTTCCATGCTTATATCTATAAATACATAAAAGAGGAATAAAATCTAACTTGAACCATAAAAGAAAAAAAAAATCCTGAACCCACGAGTTATACAGAGGAAAACCCTATCAGGGCACTTGCTCCAGTGGTAAACAATTCTGAAATAGGTCAGAGGTGGGGAATCATCTCCCATACAGCCAGCAACCCACCCCCCACGCAAGGAGCGTCCTCATTGCAAAGCTGGGGGACCGTGCCGAGGCATCTGTGAGTAAACGTGAGCTGAGCCCCAGGCCAGCTGCTGCTGAACTGTTCCCACCCTTTCCAGGTAAAACACCTGAATATGTACAAGGCATTGAAAGCCTAGAAGAAGGACCGTGGAGACACACCAGCGAGAGCACGCAGGACAACTTGGTGCCTGCAGGTCAGCCAGGGTGGTCCTGGCCCCGGGCGCTCTTCCAGAAGCTTTCCATTGCCCTGCCTGAGATACCCCTCCTGTCCCGGAACCCACTGCTTTTTTTCCTTCCTCACCTCTGTCCGGAGAGAAATTCCAGCGGAAGGTATGAGTGACACAACCTCTTCTTTACAGGCGGCAGCCTGGCAACACCTGCAGAAAGGCCAGCAGAACCCCACTCACACCGGGCCACCCACAAAGCTGTGGCCCCTCACTCCCTCCCACCAGCACAGCCCCGAGACTGTTGACGGGGCAGAGAATATGGAGTCAGGCACAGCTTCAGGGTCTAATGCTGCCTGGAGCGCTGTTTATATTGACCTCAACGAGGCACACCTGGGGAGGGCGGGCCGGCAGGGTAAGGCTGCCCAGGTCAGCTAATCCACAACCCTCAGGGAATCACATTGTTGAAAATGGACCCCGCTAAGGCAGAAGAGAAGCCAAGGGAAAAAAGGACACAATGCCATTTGCAGCACCGTAGATGAGTCTAGAAGTAATCACGTGACGTGTAGTAAGTCAGAAAGTGAAAGACACATATCATATCATATCACTTATAGGTGTTACCTAAAAATGGATACCAGGGCAGATATTTCCACGGAGAAGGGCAATCACAGATTCATTAAACAAACTTATGGTTCACCAATGGAAAGGTGTGAGGATTGGTTTCATTACGATATCGGGGTTAACAGACATATACAAACACAGGTGACATATATAATCACCAAAGACCTACAGAATACCAAGAGAGGACTACTCAACATTCTGTCATAACGTACGTGGGAAAAGGATCCCAGGAAGAACAGACATCTGTATATGTGTAAAAGAACCACATCTTCCACACCTACAACAAGCCAAACATAGTAATCAAACTTGCTGTAATAAAAAATAAAAAATTAAATTAAAAACACGAACAAGAAGTAGTGAGACAAACGTGAGGGGCTTTCTCCTGGCACATTCCATTCTAAACTCCAATCTAGAACACCCCTTCCACTGAGGCTCTCTTGCCCTAGTAACCAGATTTTGTAAGGGTGAACTGCTGCCACCTTGTGGCCGTTTCACACAACAGCAGCTTTAATCCCAGCGCTAACGGTCAGTTGATATTCAAAATCATTGCAGGCCTGTAAATGACACCTGCCCTGAGAACAAATCCTTGGGTCACATATCGACAAAAAATTCAAAGGACGTCCATATTTCAAAACGACCGTTTCAAAAGGCATATTTTACGCACATTAGTGTTCTGCTTCTTTTCCTTTCTTTCCTTTTTTGTTAAAAAACATGGGAATGGAAAAAGGCATCCCTCAGAATGGGCGAAAATCGTTGCAGACGAATCAATGGACAGAGGTTTAATCTCCAATATATATAAACAACTCATGCAGCTTAATATTAAAAATACAAACAACCCAATACAAAAATGGGCAGAAGATCTAAAGAGACGTTTCTTCAAAGAAGACAAAGAGATGGCCAAGACGCACATGAAAAGCTGCTCAACAGCAGTAATTATTGGAGAAATGCAAATCAAAACTACAATGAGGTATCACCTCACACCTGTTAGAATCGGCATCATCAGAAAATCTACAAACAACCAATTCTGGGGAGGGTGTGGACAAAAGGAGCCCTCTTCCACTATTGGTGGGAATGTAAATTGATACAGTCACTATGGAGAACAGTATGGAGTTTCCTTAAAAAAACTAGAAATAGAATTACCATCTGATCCAGCAATCCCACTTCTGGGCATATACCCAGAGAAAACCGTATTTCAAAAAGGTACATTCACCACAATGTTCGTTGCAGCACTATTTACAATAGCCAGGTAATGGAAGCAACCTAAATGCCCACAGACAGATGAATGGATAAAGATGTGGTACATATATAAAATGGAATATTACTCGGCCATAAAAAGGAATGAAACTGGGTCATTTGTAGAGACATCGATGGATCGAGAGACTGTCATACAGAATGAAGTAAGTCAGAAAGAGGAAAACAAATATTGTATATTAACGCATATATGTGGAGCCTAAAAATGGTACAGATGAACTGGTTTGCAGGGAAGAAATAGAGACACAGAGGTAGAGAACAAACGTATGGACACCAAGTGTGGGAAGCCATGGGGTGGTGGTGGTGGGATGAGTTGGGAGTTTGGGATTGACCTGTATACATGTATATGCATAAAATACATAACTAATAATAACGTGGTGTATAAAAAAATAAATAAAATAAAATTTCAAAATTTTAAAAAATAAAATTTAAAAATAAATCATAAAAAAGTTCTTCCCGTCACACAGATGTATTTATAGGAATGAATTATTTCCATGCTTATATCTATAAATACATAAAAGAGGAATAAAATCTAACTTGAACCATAAAAGAAAAAAAAAATCCTGAACCCACGAGTTATACAGAGGAAAACCCTATCAGGGCACTTGCTCCAGTGGTAAACAATTCTGAAATAGGTCAGAGGTGGGGAATCATCTCCCATACAGCCAGCAACCCACCCCCCACGCAAGGAGCGTCCTCATTGCAAAGCTGGGGGACCGTGCCGAGGCATCTGTGAGTAAACGTGAGCTGAGCCCCAGGCCAGCTGCTGCTGAACTGTTCCCACCCTTTCCAGGTAAAACACCTGAATATGTACAAGGCATTGAAAGCCTAGAAGAAGGACCGTGGAGACACACCAGCGAGAGCACGCAGGACAACTTGGTGCCTGCAGGTCAGCCAGGGTGGTCCTGGCCCCGGGCGCTCTTCCAGAAGCTTTCCATTGCCCTGCCTGAGATACCCCTCCTGTCCCGGAACCCACTGCTTTTTTTCCTTCCTCACCTCTGTCCGGAGAGAAATTCCAGCGGAAGGTATGAGTGACACAACCTCTTCTTTACAGGCGGCAGCCTGGCAACACCTGCAGAAAGGCCAGCAGAACCCCACTCACACCGGGCCACCCACAAAGCTGTGGCCCCTCACTCCCTCCCACCAGCACAGCCCCGAGACTGTTGACGGGGCAGAGAATATGGAGTCAGGCACAGCTTCAGGGTCTAATGCTGCCTGGAGCGCTGTTTATATTGACCTCAACGAGGCACACCTGGGGAGGGCGGGCCGGCAGGGTAAGGCTGCCCAGGTCAGCTAATCCACAACCCTCAGGGAATCACATTGTTGAAAATGGACCCCGCTAAGGCAGAAGAGAAGCCAAGGGAAAAAAGGACACAATGCCATTTGCAGCACCGTAGATGAGTCTAGAAGTAATCACGTGACGTGTAGTAAGTCAGAAAGTGAAAGACACATATCATATCATATCACTTATAGGTGTTACCTAAAAATGGATACCAGGGCAGATATTTCCATGGAGAAGGGCAATCACAGATTCATTAAACAAACTTATGGTTCACCAATGGAAAGGTGTGAGGATTGGTTTCATTACGATATCGGGGTTAACAGACATATACAAACACAGGTGACATATATAATCACCAAAGACCTACAGAATACCAAGAGAGGACTACTCAACATTCTGTCATAACGTACGTGGGAAAAGGATCCCAGGAAGAACAGACATCTGTATATGTGTAAAAGAACCACATCTTCCACACCTACAACAAGCCAAACATAGTAATCAAACTTGCTGTAATAAAAAATAAAAAATTAAATTAAAAACACGAACAAGAAGTAGTGAGACAAACGTGAGGGGCTTTCTCCTGGCACATTCCATTCTAAACTCCAATCTAGAACACCCCTTCCACTGAGGCTCTCTTGCCCTAGTAACCAGATTTTGTAAGGGTGAACTGCTGCCACCTTGTGGCCGTTTCACACAACAGCAGCTTTAATCCCAGCGCTAACGGTCAGTTGATATTCAAAATCATTGCAGGCCTGTAAATGACACCTGCCCTGAGAACAAATCCTTGGGTCACATATCGACAAAAAATTCAAAGGACGTCCATATTTCAAAACGACCGTTTCAAAAGGCATATTTTACGCACATTAGTGTTCTGCTTCTTTTCCTTTCTTTCCTTTTTTGTTAAAAAACATGGGAATGGAAAAAGGCATCCCTCAGAATGGGCGAAAATCGTTGCAGACGAATCAATGGACAGAGGTTTAATCTCCAATATATATAAACAACTCATGCAGCTTAATATTAAAAATACAAACAACCCAATACAAAAATGGGCAGAAGATCTAAAGAGACGTTTCTTCAAAGAAGACAAAGAGATGGCCAAGACGCACATGAAAAGCTGCTCAACAGCAGTAATTATTGGAGAAATGCAAATCAAAACTACAATGAGGTATCACCTCACACCTGTTAGAATCGGCATCATCAGAAAATCTACAAACAACCAATTCTGGGGAGGGTGTGGACAAAAGGAGCCCTCTTCCACTATTGGTGGGAATGTAAATTGATACAGTCACTATGGAGAACAGTATGGAGTTTCCTTAAAAAAACTAGAAATAGAATTACCATCTGATCCAGCAATCCCACTTCTGGGCATGTACCCAGAGAATACCGTATTTCAAAAAGGCACATTCACCACAATGTTCGTTGCAGCACTATTTACAATAGCCAGGTAATGGAAGCAACCTAAATGCCCACAGACAGAAGAATGGATAATGATGTGGTACATATATAAAATGGAATATTTCTCGGCCATAAAAAGGAATGAAACTGGGTCATTTGTAGAAACATCGATGGATCGAGAGACTGTCATACAGAATGAAGTAAGTCAGAAAGTGGAAAACAAATATTGTATATTAACGCATATATGTGGAGCCTAAAAATGGTACAGATGAACTGGTTTGCAGGGAAGAAATAGAGACACAGAGGTAGAGAACAAACGTATGGACACCAAGTGTGGGAAGCCATGGGGTGGTGGTGGTGGGATGAGTTGGGAGTTTGGGATTGACCTGTATACTTTATATGCATAAAATACATAACTAATAATAACGTGCTGTATAAAAAAATAAATAAAATTAAATTCCAAAATTTTAAAAAATAAAATTTAAAAATAAAACAGAAAAAAGTTCTTCCCGTTCCACTGATGTATTTATAGGAATGAATTATTTCCATGCTTATATCTATAAATACATAAAAGAGGAATAAAATCTAACTTGAACCATAAAATAAAAAAAAAAACTGAACCCACGAGTTATACAGAGGAAAACCCTATCAGGGCCCTTGCTCCAGTGGTAAACAATTCTGAAATTGGTCAGAGGTGGGGAACCGTCTCCCATACAGCCAGCAACCCACCCCCCACGAAAGGAGCGTCCTCATTGCAAAGCTGGGGGACCGTGCCGAGGCATCTGTGAGTAAACGTGAGCTGAGCCCCAGGCCAGCTGCTGCTGAACTGTTCCCACTCTTTCCAGGTAAAACACCTGAATATGTACAAGGGCTTGAAAGCCTAGAGGAAGGACCGAGGAGCCACACCAGCGACAGCACGCAGGCCAACTTGGTGCCTGCAGGGCAGCCAGGGTGGTCGTGGCCCCGGGCGCTTTTCCAGAAGCTTTCCATTGCCCTGCCTGAGATTCCCCTCCTGTCCCGGCCCCCACTTCTTTTTTCCTTCCTCACCTCTGTCCGGAGAGAAATTCCAGCGGAAGGTATGGGTGACACATCCACTTCTTTACAGCGGCAGCCTGGCAACTCCTACAGAAAGGCCAGCAGAACCCCACTCACCCCGGGCCACCCACAAAGCTGTGTCCCCTCACTCCCTCCCACCAGCACAGCCCCGATACTGCTGATGGGGCAGAGAATATGGAATCAGGCACAGCTTCAGGGGCTATTGCTGCCAGGAGCTCTGTTTATATTGACCTCAACGAGGCACACCTGTGGAGGACGGGCCGGCAGGGTAAGGCTGCCAAGGTCAGCTAATCCACAACCCTCAGGGAATCACATTGTTGAAAATGGACCCCGCTAAGGCAGAAGAGAAGCCAAGCGAAAAAAGGACACAATGCCCTTTGCAGCACCGTAGATGAGTCTAGATGTAATCACGTGACTTGTAGTAAGTCAGAAAGTGAAAGACACATATCATATCATATCACTTATAGGTGTTACCTAAAAATGGATACCAGGGCAGATATTTCCACGGAGAAGGGCAATCACAGATTCATTAAACAAACTTATGGTTCACCAATGGAAAGGTGTGAGGATTGGTTTCATTACGATATCGGGGTTAACAGACATATACAAACACAGGTGACATATATAATCACCTAAGACCTACAGAATACCGAGAGAACTACTCAACATTCTGTCATAACGTACATGGGAAAAGAATCCCAGGAAGATCTGACATCTGTATATGTGTAAAAGAACCACATCTTCCACACCAACAACAAGCCAAACATTGTAATCAAACTTGCTGTAATAAAAAATAAAAAAAATTAAATTAAAAACACGAACAAGATGTAGTGAGACAAACGTGGGGGCTTTCTCCTGGCACATTCCATTCTAAACTCCAATCTAGAACACCACTTCCACTGAGGCTCTCTTGCCCTAGTAACCAGATTTGGTAAGGGTGAACTGCTGCCACCTTGTGGCCGTTTCACACAACAGCAGCTTTAATCCCAATGCTAATGGTCTGTTGATATTCAAAATCATTGCAGGCCTGTAAATGACACCTGCCCTGAAAATAAATCCTGGGGTCACATATCGACCAAAAATTTCAAAGGACATCCATATTTCAAAACGACCGTTTCAAAAGGCATATTTTACGCACATTAGTGTTCTGCTTCTTTTCCTTTCTTTCCTTTTTTGTTAAAAAACACGGGAATGGAAAAAGGCATCGCTCAGAATGGGCGAAAATCTTTGCAGACGAATCAATGGACAGAGGTTTAATCTCCAATATATATAAACAGCTCATGCAGCTTAATATTAAAAAAAAACAAACAACCCAAAAAAATGGGCAGAAGTTCTAAAGAGACGTTTCTTCAAAGGAGACACAGAGATGGCCAAGATGCACATGAAAAGCTGCTCAACAGCACTAATTATTGGAGAAATGCAAATCAAAACTACAATGAGGTATCACCTCACACCTGTTAGAATCGGCATCATCAGAAAATCTACAAACAACCAATTCTGGGGAGGGTGTGGACAAAAGGAGCCCTCTTCCACTATTGGTGGGAATGTAAATTGATACAGTCACTATGGAGAAAAGTATGGAGTTTCCTTAAAAAAACTAGCAATAGAATTACCATCTGATCCAGCAATCCCACTTCTGGGCATATACCCAGAGAAAACCGTAAATCAAAAAGGCACATTCACCACAATGTTCTTTGCAGCACTATTTACAATAGCCAGGTAATGGAAGCAACCTAAATGCCCACAGACAGATGAATGGATAAAGATGTGGTACATATATGAAATGGAATATTACTCGGCCATAAAAAGGAATGAAACTGTGTCATTTGTAGAGACATCGATGGATCGAGAGACTGTCATACAGAATGAAGTATGTCAGAAAGAGGAAAACAAATATTGTATATTAATGCATATATGTGGAACCTAAAAAAATGGTACAGATGAACTGGTTTGCAGGGAAGAAATAGAGACACAGAGGTAGAGAACAAACGTATGGACACCAAGTGTGGGAAGCCATGGGGTGGTGGTGGTGGGATGAGTTGGGAGTTTGGGATTGACCTGTATACATGTATATGCATAAAGTACATAACTAATAATAACCTGCTGTATAAAAACATAAATAAAATTAAATTTCAAAATTTTAGAAAATAAAATTTAAAAATAAAACAGAAAAAATTCTTCCCGTCACACAGATGTATTTATGGGAATGAATTATTTCCATGCTTATATTTAAAAATACATAAAAGAGGAATAAAATCTAACTTGAACCATAAAAGAAAAAAAAAGTGAACCCACGAGTTATACAGAGGAAAACCCTATCACGGCACTTGCTCCAGCGGTAAAGAATTCTGAAATTGGTCAGAGGTGGTGAACCATCTCCCATACAGCCTGCCACCCACCCCCCACGCAAGGAGCGTCCTCATTGCAAAGCTGGGGGTCCGTGCCGAGGCATCTGTGAGTAAAGGTGAGCTGAACCCCAGGCCAGCTGCTGCTGAACTGTTCCCACCCTTTCCAGGTAAAACACCTGAATATGTACAAGGGCTTGAATGCCTAGAGGAAGGTCCGTGGAGCCACACCAGCGACAGCACGCAGGCCAACTTGGTGCCTGCAGGGCAGCCAGGGTGGTCCTGTCCCCGGGCGCTCTTCCAGAAGGTTTCCATTGCCCTGCCTGAGATACCCCTCCTGTCCCGGCCCCCACTGCTTTTTTCCTTCCTCACCTCTGTCCGGAGAGAAATTCCAGCGGAAAGTATGGGTGACACATCCTCTTCTTTACAGCAGCAGCCTGGCAACTCCTACAGAAAGGCCAGCAGAACCCCACTCACACTGGGCCACCCACAAAGCTGTGGCCCCTCACTCCCTCCCACCAGCAAAGCCCCGAGACTGCTGACGGGGCAGAGAATATGGAGGCAGGCACAGCTTCAGGGGCTATTGCTGCCTGGAGCTCTGTTTATATTGACCTCAACGAGGCACACCTGGGGAGGACGGGCCGGCAGGCTAAGGCTGCCCAGGTCAGCTAATCCACAACCCTCAGGGAATCACATTGTTGAAAATGGACCCCGCTAAGGCAGAAGAGAAGCCAAGGGAAAAAAGGACACAATGCCATTTGCAGCCCAGTAGATGAGTCTAGAAGTAATCACGTGACTTGTAGTAAGTCAGAAAGTGAAAGACACGTATCATATCATATCACTTATAGGTGTTACCTAAAAATGGATACCAGGGCAGATATTTCCACGGAGAAGGGCAATCACAGATTCATTAAACAAACTTATGGTTCACCAATGGAAAGGTTTGAGGATTGGTTTCATTACGATATCGGGGTTAACAGACATATACAAACACAGGTGATATATATAATCACCAAAGACCTACAGAATACCAAGAGAGGACTACTCAACATTCTGTCATAACGTACATGGGAAAAGGATCCCAGGAAGAACAGACATCTGTATATGTGTAAAAGAACCACATCTTCCACACCTACCACGAGCCAAACATTGTAATCAAACTTGCTGTAATAAAAAAATAAAAAATAAATAAATTAAAAACACGAACAAGATGTAGTGAGACAAACGTGAGGGGCTTTCTCCTGGCACATTCCATTCTAAACTCCAATCTAGAACACCACTTCCACTGAGGCTCTCTTTCCCTAGTAACCAGATTTGGTAAGGGTGAACTGCTGCCACCTTGTGGCCGTTTCACACAACAGCAGCTCTAATCCCAGCGCTAATGGTCAGTTGATATTCAAAATCATTGCAGGCCTGTAAATGACACCTGCCCTGAAAACAAATCCTGGGGTCACATATCCACCAAAAATTTCAAAGGACGTCCATATTTCAAAACGACCGTTTCAAAAGGCATATTTTACGCACATTAGTGTTCTGCTTCTTTTCCTTTCTTTCCTTTTTTGTTAAAAAACACGGGAATGGAAAAAGGCATCCTTCAGAATGGGCGAAAATCGTTGCAGACGAATAAATGGACAGAGGTTTAATCTCCAATATATATAAACAGCTCATGCAGCTTAATATTAAAAAAACAAACAACCCCCAAAAAATGGGCAGAAGATCTAAAGAGACGTTTCTTCAAAGGAGACACAGAGATGGCCAAGACGCACATGAAAAGCTGCTCAACAGCACTAATTATTAGAGAAATGCAAATCAAAACTACAATGAGGTATCACCTCACACCTGTTAGAATCGGCATCATCAGAAAATCTACAAACAACCAATTCTGAGGAGGGTGTGGACAAAAGGAGCCCTCTTCCACTATTGGTGGGAATGTAAATTGATACAGTCACTATGGAGAACAGTATGGAGCTTCCTTAAAAAAACTAGAAATAGAATTACCATCTGATCCAGCAATCCCACTTCTGGGCATATACCCAGAGAAAACCGTATTTCCAAAAGGCACATTCACCACAATATTCGTTGCAGCACTATTTACAATAGCCAGGTAATGGAAGCAACCTAAATGCCCACAGACAGATGAATGGATAAAGATGTGGTACATATATAAAATGGAATATTACTCGGCCATAAAAAGGAATGAAACTGGGTCATTTGTAGAGACATCGAAGGATCGAGAGACTGTCATACAGAATGAAGTAATTCACAAAGTGGAAAACAAATATTGTCTATTAACGCATATATGTGGAGCCTAAAAATGGTACAGATGAACTGGTTTGCAGGGAAGAAATAGAGACACAGAGGTAGAGAACAAACGTATGGACACCAAGTGTGGGAAGCCATGGGGTGGTGGTGGTGGGATGAGTTGGGAGTTTGGGATTGACCTGTATACATGTATATGCATAAAATACATAACTAATAATACCGTGCTGTATAAAAAAAAATAAATAAAATAAAATTTCAAAATTTTAAAAAATAAAATTTAAAAATAAGACAAAAAAAGTTCTTCCCGTCACACAGATGTATTTATAGGAATGAATTATTTCCATGCTTATATCTATAAATACATAAAAGGGGAATAAAATCTAACTTGAACCATAAAAGAAAAAAAAATCCTGAACCCACGAGTTATACAGAGGAAAACCCTATCAGGGCACTTGCTCCAGTGGTAAACAATTCTGAAATTGGTCAGAGGTGGGGAATCATCTCCCATACAGCCAGCAACCCACCCCCCACGCAAGGAGCGTCCTCATTGCAAAGCTGGGGGACCGTGCCGAGGCATCTGTGAGTAAACGTGAGCTGAGCCCCAGGCCAGCTGCTGCTGAACTGTTCCCACCCTTTCCAGGTAAAACACCTGAATATGTACAAGGGTTTGAAAGCCTAGAGGAAGGACCGTGGTGCCACACCAGCGACAGCACGCAGGCCAACTTGGTGCCTGCATGCCAGCCAGGGTGGTCCTGGCCCCTGGTGCTCTTCCAGAAGCTTTCCATTGCCCTGCCTTTGATACCTCTCCTGTCCCGGCCCCCACTGCTTTATTCCATCCTCACCTCTGTGCGGAGAGAAATTCCAGCGGAAGGTATGGGTGACACAACCTCTTTTTACAGGCGGCAGCCTGGCAACTCCTGCAGAAAGGCCAGCAGAACCCCACTCACACCGGGCCACCCACAAAGCTGTGGCCCCTCACTCCCTCCCACCAGCACAGCCCCGAGACTGCTGACGGGGCAGAGAATATGGAGTCAGGCACAGCTTCAGGGGCTATTGCTGCCTTGAGCGCTGTTTATATTGACCTCAATGAGGCACACCTGTGGAGGGCGGGCCTGCAGGATAAGGCTGCCTAGGTCAGCTAATCCACAACCCTCAGGGAATCACATTGTTGAAAATGGACCCCGCTAAGGCAGAAGAGAAGCCAAGGGAAAAAAGGACACAATGCCATTTGCAGCACCGTAGATGAGTCTAGAAGTAATCACGTGACTTGTAGTAAGTCAGAAAGTGAAAGACACATATCCTATCATATCACTTATAGGTGTTACCTAAAAATGGATACCAGGGCAGATATTTCCACGGAGAAGGGCAATCACAGATTCATTAAACAAACTTATGGTTCACCAATGGAAAGGTGTGAGGATTGGTTTCATTACGATATCGGGGTTAACAGACATATACAAACACAGGTGACATATATAATCACCAAAGACCTACAGAATACCAAGAGAGGACTACTCAACATTCTGTCATAACGTACATGGGAAAAGGATCCCAGGAAGAACAGACATCTGTATATGTGTAAAAGAACCACATCTTCCACACCTACAGGAAGCCAAACATTGTAATCAAACTTGCTGTAAGAAAAAATAAAAAAATTAAATTAAAAACACGAACAAGAAGTAGTGAGACAAACGTGAGGGGCTTTCTCCTGGCACATTCCATTCTAAATTCCAATCTAGAACACCACTTCCACTGAGGCTCTCTTGCCCTAGTAACCAGATTTGGTAAGGGTGAACTGCTGCCACCTTGTGGCCGTTTGACACAACAGCAGCTTTAATCCCAACGCTAATGGTCAGTTGATATTCAAAATCATTGCAGGCCTTTAAATGACACCTGCCCTGAAAACAAATCCTGGGGTCACATATCGACCAAAAAATTCAAAGGACGTCCATATTTCAAAAGGACCGTTTCAAAAGGCATATTTTACGCACATTAGTGTTCTGCTTCTTTTCCTTTCTTTCCTTTTTTGTTAAAAAACACGGGAATGGAAAAAGGCATCCCTAAGAATGGGCGAAAATCGTGGCAGACGAATCAATGGACAGAGGTTTAATCTCCAATATATATAAAGAGCTCATGCAGCTTAATATTAAAAAAAACAAACAACCAAAAAAAAATGGGCAGAAGATCTAAAGAGACGTTTCTTCAAAGGAGACACAGAGATGGCCAAGACGCACATGAAAAGCTGCTCAACAGCACTAATTATTGGAGAAATGCAAATCAAAACTACAATGAGATATCACCTCACACTTGTTAGAATCGGCATCATCAGAAAATCTACAAACAACCAATTCTGTGGAGGGTTTGCACAAAAGGAGCCCTCTTCCACTATTGGTGGGAATGTAAATTGATACAGTCACTATGGAGAACAGTATGGAGTTTCCTTAAAAAAACTAGAAATAGAATTACCATCTGATCCAGCAATCCCACTTCTGGGCATATACCCAGAGAAAACCGTATTTCAAAAAGGCACATTCACCACAGTGTTCGTTGCAGCACTATTTACAATAGCCATGTAATGGAAGCAACCTAAATGCCCACAGACAGATGAATGGATAAAGATGTGGTACATATATAAAATGGAATATTACTCGGCCATAAAAAGGAATGAAACTGGGTCATTTGTAGAGACATCGATGGATCGAGAGAGTGTCATACAGAATGAAGTAAGTCAGAAAGAGGAAAACAAATATTGTATATTAATGCATATATGTGGAACCTAAAAAAATGGTACAGATGAACTGGTTTGCAGGGAAGAAATAGAGACACAGAGGTAGAGAACAAACGTATGGACACCAAGTGTGGGAAGCCATGGGGTGGTGGTGCTGGGATGAGTTGGGAGATTGGGATTGACTTGTATACATGTATATGCATAAAATACATAACTAATAATAACCTGCTGTATAAAAATATAAATAAATTTAAATTTCAAAATTTTAAAAAATAAAATTTAAAAATAAAACAGAAAAAAGTTCTTTCCGTCACACAGATGTATTTATAGGAATGAATTATTTCCATGCTTATATCTATAAATACATAAAAGAGGAATAAATCCTAACTTGAACCATAAAAGAAAAAAAAATTGAACCCACGAGTTATACAGAGGAAAACCCTATCACGGCACTTGCTCCAGCGGTAAACAATTCTGAAATTGGTCAGAGGTGTGGAACCATCTCCCATACAGCCAGCAACCCACCCCCCACGCAAGGAGCGTCCTCATTGCAAAGCTGGGGGACCGTGCTGAGGCATCTGTGAGTAAACGTGAGCTGAGCCCCAGGCCAGCTGCTGCTGAACTGTTCCCACCCTTTCCAGGTAAAACACCTGAATATGTACAAGGGTTTGAAAGCCTAGAGGAAGGACCGTGGTGCCACACCAGCGACAGCACGCAGGCCAACATGGTGCCTGCAGGCCAGACAGGGTGGTCCGGGCCCCGGGCGCACTTCCAGAAGCTTTCCATTGCCCTGCCTTTGATACCCCTCCTGTCCCGGCCCCCACTGCATTTTTCATTCCTCACCTCTGTCCGGAGAGAAATTTCAGCGGAAGGTATGGGTGACACATCCTGTCTTTACAGGCGGCAGCCTGGCAACTCCTGCAGAAAGGCCAGCAGAACCCCACTCACACCGGGCCACCCACAAAGCTGTGGCCCCTCACTCCCTCCCACCAGCACAGCCCCGAGACTGCTGACGGGGCAGAGTATATGGAGTCAGGCACAGCTTCAGTGGCTATTGCTGCCTGGAGCGCTGTTTATATTGACCTCAAAGAGGCACACCTGGGGAGGGCGGGCTGGCAGGGTAAGGCTGCCCAGGTCAGCTAATCCACAACCCTCAGGGAATCACATTGTTGAAAATGGACCCCGCTAAGGCAGAAGAGAAGCCAAGGGAAAAAAGGACCCAATGCCATTTGCAGCACCGTAGATGAGTCTAGAAGTAATCACGTGCCTTGTAGTAAGTCAGAAAGTGAAAGACACATATCATATCATATCACTTATAGGTGTTACCTAAAAATGGATACCAGGGCAGATATTTCCACGGAGAAGAGCAATCACAGATTCATTAAACAAACTTATGGTTCACCAATGGAAAAGTGTGAGGATTGGTTTCATTACGATATCGGGGTTAACAGACATATACAAACACAGGTGACATATATAATCACCAAAGACCGACAGAATACCAAGAGAGGACTACTCAACATTCTTTCATAACGTACATGGGAAAAGGATCCCAGGAAGTACAGTCATCTGTATATGTGTAAAAGAACCACATCTTCCACACCTACAATAAGTCAAAATTGTAATCAATCTTGCTGTAATAAAAAATAAAAACTTAAATTAAAAACACGAACAAGAAGTAGTGAGACAAACGTGAGGGGCTTTCTCCTGGCACATTCCATTCTAAACTCCAATCTAGAACACCACTTCCTCTGATGCTCTCTTGCCCTAATAACCAGATTTGGTAAGGGTGAACTGCTGCCACCTTGTGGCCGTTTCACACAACAGCAGCTTTAATCCCGGCGCTAATGGTCAGTTGATATTCAAAATCATTGCAGGCCTTTAAATGACACCTGCCCTGAAAACAAATCCTGGGGTCACATATCGACCAAAAAATTCAAAGGACGTCCATATTTCAAAAGGACCGTTTCAAAAGGCATATTTTACGCACATTAGTGTTCTGCTTCTTTTACTTTCTTTCCTTTTTTGTTAAAAAACACGGGAATGGAAAAAGGCATCCCTCAGAATGGGCGAAAATCGTTGCAGACTAATCAATGGACAGAGGTTTAATCTCCAATATATATAAACAGCTCATGCAGCTTAATATTAAAAAAACAAACAACGCAAAAAAAATGGGTAGAAGATGTAAAGAGACGTTTCTTCAAAGGAGACACAGAGATGGCCAAGACGCACATGAAAAGCTGCTCAACAGCACTAATTATCAGAGAAATGCAAATCAAAACTACAATGAGGTTTCACCTCACACCTGTTAGAATCGGCATCATCAGAAAATCTACAAACAACCAATTCTGGGGAGGGTGTGGACAAAAGGAGCCCTCTTCCACTATTGGTGGGAATGTAAATTGATACAGTCACTATGGAGAACAGTATGGAGTTTCCTTAAAAAAAACAGAAATAGAATTACCATCTGATCCAGCAATCCCATTTCTGGGCATATACCCAGAGAAAACCGTATTTCAAAAAGGCACATTCACCACAATGTTCGTTGCAGCAATATTTACAATAGCCAGGTAATGTAAGCAACCTAAATGCCCACAGACAGATGAATGGATAAAGTTGTGGTACATATATAAAATGGAATATTACTCGGCCATAAAAAGGAATGAAACTGGGTCATTTGTAGAGACATCGATGGATCGAGAGACTGTCATACAGAATGAAGTAAGTCAGAAAGAGGAAAACAAATATTGTATATTAACGCATATATGTGGAGCCTAAAAATGGTACAGATGAACTGGTTTGCAGGGAAGAAATAGAGACACAGAGGTAGAGAACAAACGTATGGACACCAAGTGTGGGAAGCCATGGGGTGGTGGTGGTGGGATGAGTTGGGAGTTTGGGATTGACATGTATACATGTATATGCATAAAATACATAACTAATAATAACGTGCTGTATAAAAAAATAAGTAAAATAAAATTTCAAAATTTTAAAAAATAAAATTTAAAAATAAAAGAGAAAAATGTTCTTCCCGTCACACAGACGTATTTATTGGAATGAATTATTTCCATGCTTATATCTATAAATACATAAAAGAGGAATAAAATCTAACTTGAACCATAAAAGAAAAAAAAATTCTGAACCCACGAGTTATACAGAGGAAAACCCTATCAGGGCACTTGCTCCAGTGATAAACAATTCTGAAATTGCTCAGAGGTGGGGAATCATCTCCCATACAGCCAGCAACCGAAACCCCACGCAAGGAGCGTCCTCATTGCAAAGCTGGGGGACCGTGCCGAGTCATGTGGGAGTAAACGTGAGCTGAGCCCCAGGCCAGCTGCTGCTGAACTATTCCCACCCTTTCCAGGTAAACAGATGAATATGTACAAGGGCTTGAAAGCCTACAAGAAGGACCGTGGAGCCACACCAGTGACAGCACGCAGGCCAACTTGGTGCCTGCAGGCCAGCCAGGGTGGTCCTGGACCCTGGCTCTCTTCCAGAAGCTTTCCATTGCCCTGCCTGAGATACCCCTCCTGTCCCGGCCCCCACTGCTTTTTTCCATCCTCACCTCTGTCCGCAGAGAAATTCCAGCGGAAGGTATGGGTGACACATCGTCTTCTTTACAGGCGGCAGCCTGACAACTCCTGCAGAAAGGCCAGCAGAACCCCACTCACACCGGGACAACCACAAAGCTGTGGCCCCTCACTCCCTCCCACCAGCACAGCCCCGAGACTGCTGAAGGGGCAGAGAATATGGAGGCAGGCACAGCTTCAGGGGCTATTGCTGCCTGGAGCGCTGTTTATATTGACCTCAAAGAAGCACACCTGGGGAGGGCGGGCCGGCAGGGTAAGGCTGCCCAGGTCAGCTAATCCACAACCCTCAGGGAATCACATTGTTGAAAATGGACCCCGCTAAGGCAGAAGAGAAGCCAAGGGAAAAAAGGACACAATGCCATTTGCAGCACCGTAGATGAGTCTAGAAGTAATCACGTGACTTGTAGTAAGTCAGAAAGTGAAAGTCACATATCATATCATATCACTTATAGGTGTTACCTAAAAATGGATACCAGGGCATATATTTCCACGGAGAAGGGCAATCACAGATTCATTAAACAAACTTATGGTTCACCAATGGAAAGGTGTGAGGATTGGTTTCATTACGATATTGGAGTTAACAGACATATACAAACACAGGTGACATATATAATCACCAAAGACCTACAGAATACCAAGAGAGGACTACTCAACATTCTGTCATAACGTACATGGGAAAAGGATCCCAGGAAGAACAGACATCTGTATATGTGTAAAAGAACCACATCTTCCACACCTACAACAAGCCAAACATTGTAATCAAACTTGCTGTAATAAAAAATAAAAACTTAAATTAAAAACACGAACAAGAAGTAGTGAGACAAACGTGAGGGGCTTTCTCCTGGCACATTCCATTCTAAACTCCAATCTAGAACACCACTTCCACTGAGTCTCTCTTGCCCTAGTGACCAGATTTGGTAAGGGTGAACAGCTGCCACCTTGTGGCCGTTTGACACAACAGCAGCTTTAATCCCAACGCTAATGGTCAGTTGATATTCAAAATCATTGCAGGCCTGTAAATGACACCTGCCCTGAAAACAAATCCTGGGGTCACATATCGACCAAAAAATTCAAAGGACGTCCATATTTCAAAAGGACCGTTTCAAAACGCATATTTTACGCACATTAGTGTTCTGCTTCTTTTCCTTTCTTTCCTTTTTTGTTAAAAAACACGGGAATGGAAAAAGGCATCCCTCAGAATGGGCGAAAATCGTTGCAGACGAATCAATGGACAGAGGTTTAATCTCCAATATATATAATCAGCTCATGCAGCTTAATATTAAAAAAAACAAAGAAACCCAAAAAAATGGGCAGAAGATCTAAAGAGACGTTTCTTCAAAGGAGACACAGAGATGGCCAAGACGCACATGAAAAGCTGCTCAACAGCACTAATTATTAGAGAAATGCAAATCAAAACTACAATGAGGTATCACCTCACACCTGTTAGAATCGGCATCATCAGAAAATCTCAAACAACAAATTATGGGGAGGGTGTGGACAAAAGGATCCCTCTTCCACTATTGGTGGGAATGTAAATTGATACAGTCACTATGGAGAACAGTATGGAGTTTCCTTAAAAAATCTAGAAATAGAATTACCATCCGATCCAGCAATCCCACTTCTGGGCACATACCCAGAGAAAACCGTATTTCAAAAAGTCACATTCACCACAATGTTCGTTGCAGCACTATTTACAATAGCCAGGTAATGGAAGCAACCTAAATGCCCACAGACAGATGAATGGATAAAGATGTGGTACATATATAAAATGGAATATTACTCGGCCATAAAAAGGAATGAAACTGGGTCATTTGTAGAGACATCGATGGATCGAGAGACTGTCATACAGAATGAAGTAAGTCAGAAAGAGGAAAACAAATATTGTATATTAATGCATATATGTGGAGCCTAAAAATGGTACAGATGAACTGGTTTGCAGGGAAGATATAGAGACACAGAGGTAGAGAACAAACGTATGGACACCAAGTGTGGGAAGCCATGGGGTGGTGGTGGTGGGATGAGTTGGGAGTTTGGGATTGACCTGTATACATGTATATGCATAAAATACCTAACTAATCATAAAATGCTGTATAAAAAAAATAAATAAAATTTCAAAATTTTAAAAAATAAAATTTAAAAGTAAAACAGAAAAATGTTCTTCCCGTCACACAGATGTATTTATAGGAATGAATTATTTCCAGGCTTATATCTATAAATACATAAAAGAGGAATAAAATCTAACTTGAACCATAGAAGAAAAAAAAATCCTGAACCTATGAGTTATACAGAGGAAAACCCTATCAGGGCACTTGCTCCAGTGGTAAACAATTCTGAAATTGGTCAGAGGTGGGGAATCATCTCCCATACAGCCAGCAACCCACCCCCCACGCAAGGAGCGTCCTCATTGCAAAGCTGGGGGACCGTGCCGAGGCATCTGTGAGTAAACGTGAGCTGAGCCGCAGGCCAGCTGCTGCTGAACTGTTCCCACACTTTCCAGGTAAAACACCTGAATATGTACAAGGGCTTGAAATCCTAGAGGAAGGACCGTGGTGCCACACCAGCGACAGCACGCAGGCCAACTTGGTGCCTGCAGGCCAGCCAGGGTGGTCCTGGCCCCGGGTGCTCTTCCAGAAGCTTTCCATTGCACTGCCTTTGATACCCCTCCTGTCCCGGCACCCACTGCTTTTTTCCATCCTCACCTCTGTCCGGAGAGAAATTCCAGCGGAAGGTATGGGTGACACAACCTCTTCTTTACAGGCGGCATCCTGGCAACTACTGCAGAAAGGCCAGCTGAAGCCCACTCACACCGGGCCACCCACAAAGCTGTGGCCCCTCACTCCCTCCCACCAGCACAGCCCCGAGACTGCTGACGGGGCAGAGAAAATGGAGGCAGGCACAGCTTCAGGGGCTATTGCTGCCTGGAGCGCAGTTTATATTGACCTCAATGAGGCACACCTGGGGAGGGCAGGCCGGCAGGGTAAGGCTGCCCAGGTCAGCTAATCCACAACCCTCAGGGAATCACATTGTTGAAAATGGACCCCGCTAAAGCAGAAGAGAAGCCAAGGGAAAAAAGGACACAATGCCATTTGCAGCACCGTAGATGAGTCTAGAAGTAATCACGTGACTTGTAGTAATTCAGAAAGTGAAAGACACATATCATATCATATCACTTATAGGTGTTACCTAAAAATGGATACCAGGGCAGATATTTCCACGGAGAAGGGCAATCACAGATTCATTAAACAAACTTATGGTTCACCAATGGAAAGGTGTGAGGTTTGGTTTCATTATGATATCGGGGTTAACAGACATATACAAACACAGGTGACATATATAATCACCAAAGACCTACAGAATACCAAGAGAGGACTACTCAACATTCTGTCATAACGTACATGGGAAAAGGATCCCAGGAAGAACAGACATCTGTATATGTGTAAAAGAACCACATCTTCCACACCTACAACAAGCCAAACATTGTAATCAAACTTGCTGTAATAAAAAATAAAAAATTAAATTAAAAACACGAACAAGAAGTAGTGAGACAAACGTGAGGGGCCTTCTCCTGGCACATTCCATTCTAAACTCCAATCTAGAACACCACTTCCACTGAGGCTCTCTTGCCCTAGTAACCAGATTTGGTAAGGGTGAACTGCTGCCACCTTGTGGCCGTTTCACACAACAGCAGCTTTAATCCCAACGCTAATGGTCAGTTGATATTCAAAATCATTGCAGGCCTGTAAATGACACCTGCCCTGAAAACAAATCCTGGGGTCACATATCGACCAAAATATTCAAAGGACGTCCATATTTCAAAACGACCGTTTCAGAAGGCATATTTTACGCACATTAGTGTTCTGCTTCTTTACCTTTCTTTCCTTTTTTGTTAAAAAACACGGGGATGGAAGAAGGAATCCCTCAGAATGGGCGAAAATCCTTGCAGACGAATCAATGGACAGAGGTTTAATCTCCAATATATATAAACATCTCATGCAGCTTAATATTAAAAAAAAACAAAAAACCCAAATAAAAATGGGCAGAAGATCTAAAGAGACGTTTCTTCAAAGGAGACACAGAGATGGCCAAGACGCACATGAAAAGCTGCTCAACAGCACTAATTATTAGAGAAATGCAAATCAAAACTACAATGAGGTATCACCTCACACCTGTTAGAATGGGCATCATCAGAAAATATGGAAACAACCAATTCTGGGGACGGTGTGGACAAAAGGAGCCCTTTTCCACCATTGGTGGGAATGTAAATTGATACAGTCACTATGGAGAACAGTATGGAGTTTCCTTAAAAAATCTAGAAATAGAATTACCATCTTATCCAGCAATCCCACTTCTGGGCATATATCCAGAGAAAACCGTATTTCAAAAAGGCACATTCACCACAATGTTCGTTGCAGCACTATTTACAATAGCCAGGTAAAGGAAGCAACCTAAATGCCCACAGACAGATGAATGGATAAAGATGTGGTACATATATAAAATGGAATATTACTCGGCCATAAAAAGGAATGAAACTGGGTTATTTGTAGAGACATTGATGGATCGAGAGACTGTCATAAAGAATGAAGTAAGTCAGAAAGAGGAAAACAAATATTGTATATTAACGCATATATGTGGAGACTAAAAATGGTACAGATGAACTGGTTTGCAGGGAAGAAATAGAGACACAGAGGTAGAGAACAAACGTATGGACACCAAGTGTGGGAAGCCATGGGGTGTTGGTGGTGGGATGAGTTGGGAGTTTGGGATTGACCTGTATACATGTATATGCATAAAATACCTAACTAATAATAACGTGCTGTATAAAAAAAATAAATAAAATAAGATTTCAAAATTTTAAAAAATAAAATTTAAAAGTAAAACAGAAAAATGTTCTTCCCGTCACACAGATGTATTTATAGGAATGAATTATTTCCATGCTTATATCTATAAATACATAAAAGAGGAATAAAACCTAACTTGAACCATAAAAGAAAAAAAAAATCCTGAACTCACGAGTTATACAGAGGAAAACCCTATCAGGGCACTTGCTCCAGTGGTAAACAATTCTGAAATTGGTCAGAGGTGGGGAATCATCACCCATACAGCCAGCAACCCACCCCCCACGCAAGGAGCGTCCTCATTGCAAAGCTGGGGGACCGTGCCGAGGCATCTGTGAGTAAACGTGAGCTGAGCCCCAGGCCAGCTGCTGCTGAACTGTTCCCACCCTTTCCAGGTAAAACACCTGAATATGTACAAGGGCTTGAACGCCTAGAGGAAGGACCGTGGTGCCACACCAGCGACAGCACGCAGGCCAACTTGGTGCCTGCAGGCCAGCCAGTGTGGTCCTGGCCCCGGGCGCTCTTCCAGAAACTTTCCATTGCCCTGCCTTTGATACCCCTCCTGTCCCGGCCCCCACTGCTTTTTTCCATCCTCACCTCTGTCCGGAGAGAAATTCCAGCGGAAGGTATGTGTGACACAACCTCTTCTTTACAGGCGGCAGCCTGGCAACTCCTGCAGAAAGGCCAGCAGAACCCCACTCACACCGGGCCACCCACAAAGCTGTGGCCCCTCACTCCCTCCCACCAGCACAGCCCCGAGACTGTTGACGGGGCAGAGAATATGGAGGCAGGCACAGCTTCAGGGGCTATTGCTGCCTGGAGCGCTGTTTATATTGACCTCAATGAGGCACACCTGGGGAGGGCGGGCCGGCAGGGTAAGGCTGCCCAGGTCAGCTAATCCACAACCCTCAGGGAATCACATTTTTGAAAATGGACCCCGCTAAGGCAGAAGAGAAGCCAAGGGAAAAAAGGACACAATGCCATTTGCAGCACCGTAGATGAGTCTAGAAGTAATCACGTGACTTGTAGTAAGACAGAAAGTGAAAGACACATATCATATCATATCACTTATAGGTGTTACCTAAAAATGGATACCAGGGCAGATATTTCCACGGAGAAGAGCAATCACAGATTCATTAAACAAACTTATGGTTCACCAATGGAAAGGTGTGAGGATTGGTTTCATTACGATATCGGGGTTAACAGACATATACAAACACAGGTGACATATATAATCACCAAAGACCTACAGAATACCAAGAGAGGACTACTCAACATTCTATCATAACGTACATGGGAAAAGGATTCCAGGAAGAAGAGACATCTGCATATGTGTAAAAGAACCATATCTTCCACACCTACAACAAGCCAAACATTGTAATCAAACTTGCTCTAATAAAAAATAAAAAAAATTACATTAAAAACACGAACAAGATGTAGTGAGACAAACGTGAGGGGTTTCTCCTGGCACATTCCATTCTAAATTCCAATCTAGAACACCACTTCCACTGAGGCTCTCTTGCCCTAGTAACCAGATTTGGTAAGGGTGAACTGCTCCACCTTGTGGCCGTTTCACACAACAGCAGTTTTAATCCCAGCGCTAATGGTCAGCTGATATTCAAAATCATTGCAGGCCTGTAAATGACACCTGCCCTGAAAACAAATCCTGGGGTCACATATCGACCAAAAAATTCAAAGGACGTCCATATTTCAAAACGACCGTTTCAAAAGGCATATTTTACGCACATTAGTGTTCTGCTTCTTTTCTTTTCTTTCCTTTCTTGTTAAAAAACACGGGAATGGAAAAAGGCATCCCTCAGAATGGGCAAAAATCGTTGCAGACGAATGAATGGACAGACGTTTAATCTCCAATATATATAAACAACTCATGCAGCTTAATATTAAAAAAACAAACAACCCAATACAAAAATGGGCAGAAGATCTAAAGAGACGTTTCTTCAAAGAAGACACAGAGATGGCCAAGACGCACATGAAAAGCTGCTCAACAGCACTAATTATTAGAGAAATGCAAATCAAAACTACAATGAGGTATCACCTCACACCTGTTAGAATCGGCATCATCAGAAAACCTACAAACAACCAATTCTGGGGAGGATGTGGACAAAAGGAGCCCTCTTCCACTATTGGTGGGAATGTAAATTGATAGTCACTATGGAGAACAGTATGGAGTTTCCTTAAAAAAACTAGAAATAGAATTACCATCTGATCCAGCAATCCCACTTCTGGGCATATACCCAGAGAAAACAGTAAATCAAAAAGGCACATTCACCACAATGTTCATTGCAGCACTATTTACAATAGCCAGGTAATGGAAGCAACCTAAATGCCCACAGACAGATGAATGGATAAAGATGTGGTACATATATGAAATGGAATATTACTCGGCCATAAAAAGGAATGAAACTGGGTCATTTGTAGAGACATCGATGGATCGAGAGACTGTCATACAGAATGAAGTAAGTCAGAAAGAGGAAAACAAATATGGTATATTAATGCATATATGTGGAACCTAAAAAAATGGTACAGATGAACTGGTTTGCAGGGAAGAAATAGAGACACAGAGGTAGAGAACAAACGTATGGACACCAAGTGTGGGAAGCCATGGGGTGGTGGTGGTGGGATGAGTTGGGAGTTTGGGATTGACCTGTATACATGTATATGCATAAAATACATAACTAATAATAACCTGCTGTATAAAAACATAAATAAAATTAAATTTCAAAATTTTAAAAAATAAAATTTAAAATAAAAGAGAAAAAAGTTCTTTCTGTCACACAGATGTATATTTAGGAATGAATTATTTCCATGCTTATATTTATAAATACATAAAAGAGGAATAAAATCTAACTTGAACCATAAAAGAAAAAAAAAGTGAACCCACGAGTTATACAGAGGAAAACCAGATCACGGCACTTGCTCCAGCAGTAAACAATTATGAAATTGGTCAGAGGTGGGGAACCATCTCCCATACAGCCAGCAACCCACCCCCCACGCAAGGAGCATCCTCATTGCAAAGCTGGGGGACCGTGCCGAGGCATCTGTGAGTAAACGTGAGCTGAGCCCCAGGCCAGCTGCTGCTGAACTGTTCCCACCCTTTCCAGGTAAAACACCTGAATATGTACAAGGGCTTGAAAGCCTAGAGGAAGGACCGTGGAGCCACACCAGCGACAGCACGCAGGCCAACTTGGTGCCTGCAGGCCAGCCAGGGTGGTCCTGGCCCCGGGCGCTCTTCCAGAAGCTTTCCATTGCCCTGCCTGAGATTCCCCTCCTGTCCCGGCCCCCACTGCATTTTGCCTTCCTCACCTCTGTCCGGAGAGAAATTCCAGCGGAATTTATGGGTGACACAACCTCTTCTTTACAGGCGGCAGCCTGGCAACTCCTGCAAAAGGCCAGCAGAACCCCACTCACACCGGGCCACCCACAAAGCTGTGGCCCCTCACTCCCTCCCAGCAGCACAGCCCCGAGACTGCTGACGGGGCAGAGAATATGGAGTCAGGCACAGCTTCAGGGGCTATTGCTGCCTGGAGCTCTGTATATATTGACCTCAACGAGGCACACCTGGGGAGGGCGGGCCGGCAGGGTAAGGCTGCCCAGGTCAGGTAATCCACAACCCTCAGGGAATCACATTGTTGAAAATGGACCCCGCTAAGGCAGAAGAGATGCCAAGGGAAAAAAGGACACAATGCCATTTGCAGCACCGTAGATGAATCTAGAAGTAACCACGTGACTTGTAGTAAGTCAGAAAGTGAAAGACACATATCATATCATATCACTTAAGGGTGTTACCTAAAAATGAATACCAGGGCAGATATTTCCACGGAGAAGGGCAATCACAGATTCATTAAACAAACTTATGGTTCACCAATGGAAAGGTGTGAGGATTGGTTTCATTACGATATCGGGGTTAACAGACATATACAAACACAGTTGACATATATAATCACCAAAGACCTACACAATACCAAGAGAGGACTACTCAACATTCTGTCATAACGTACATGGGAAAAGGATCCCAGGAAGAACAGTCATCTGTATATGTGTAAAAGAACCACATCTTCCACACCTACAACAAGCCAAACATTGTAATCAAACTTGCTGTAATAAAAAATATTAAATTAAATTAAATACACGAACAAGAAGTAGTGAGACAAACGTGAGGGGCTTTCTCCTGGCACATTCCATTCTATACTCCAATCTAGAACACCACTTCCACTGAGGCTCTCTTGCCCTAGTAACCAGATTTGGTAAGGGTGAACTGCTGACACCTTGTGGCCGTTTCACACAACAGCAGCTTTAATCCCAGCGCTAATTGTCAGTTGATATTCAAAATCATTGCAGGCCTGTAAATGACACCTGCCCTGAAAACAAATCCTGGGGTCACATATCGAACAAAAAATTCAAAGGACGTCCATATTTCAAAATGACCGTTTCAAAAGGCATATTTTACGCACATTAGTGTTCTACTTCTTTTCCTTTCTTTCCTTTTTTGTTAAAAAACACGGGAATGGAAAAAGGCTTCCCTCAGAATGGGCGAAAATCGTTGCAGACGAATCAATGGACAGAGGTTTAATCTCCCATACATATAAACAGCTCATGCAGCTTAATATTAAAAAAACAAACAACCCAATACAAAAATGGGCAGAAGATCTAAAGAGACGTTTCTTCAAAGAAGACACAGAGATGGCCAAGACGCACATAAAAAGCTGCTCAACAGCACTAATTATTAGAGAAATGCAAATCAAAACTACAATGAGGTATCACCACACACCTGTTAGAATCGGCATCATCAGAAAATCTACAAACAACCAATTCTGGGGAGGGTGTGGACAAAAGGAGCCCTCTTCCACTATTGGTGGGAATGTAAATTGATACAGTCACTATGGAGAACAGTATGGAGTTTCCTTAAAAAAACTAGATATAGAATTACCATCTGATCCAGAAATCCCACTTCTGGGCATATACCCAGAGAAAACCGTAAATCAAAAAACACATTCACCACAATGTTCATTGCAGCACTATTTACAATAGCCAGGTAATGGAAGCAACCTAAATGCCCACAGACAGATGAATGGATAAAGATGTGGTACATATATGAAATGGAATATTACTCGGCCATAAAAATGAATGAAACTGGGTCATTTGTAGAGACTTCGATGGATCGAGAGACTGTCATACAGAATGAAGTAAGTCAGAAAGAGGAAAACAAATATTGTATATTAATGCATATATGTGGAGCCTAAGAATGGTACAGATGAACTGGTTTGCAGGGAAGAAATAGAGACACAGAGGTAGAGAACAAACGTATGGACACCAAGTGTGGGAAGCCATGGGGTGGTGGTCTTGGGATGAGTTGGGAGTTTGGGATTGACCTCTATACATGTATATGCATAAAATACATAACTAATAATAACGTGCTGTATAAAAAAATAAATAAAATTAAATTTCAAAATTTTAAAAAATAAAATTTAACAATAAAACAGAAAAATGTTCTTCCCGTCAAACAGATGTATTTATAGGAATGAATTATTTCCATGCTTATATATATAAATACATAAAAGAGGAATAAAATCAAACTTGAACCATAAAAGAAAAAAAAAATTGAACCCACGATTTATACAGAGGAAAACCCTATAACGGCACTTGCTCCAGTGGTAAACAATTCTGAAATTGGTCAGAGGTGGGGAACCATCTCCCATACAGCCATCAAACCACACCCCACGCAAGGAGCGTCCTCACTGCAAAGCTGGGGGACCGTGCCGAGGCATCTTTGAGTAAACGTGAGCTGAGCCCCAGGCCACCTGCTGCTGAACTGTTCCCACCCTTTCCAGGTAAAACACCTGAATATGTACAAGGGCTTGAAAGCCTAGAGGAAGGACCGTGGAGCCACACCAGCGACAGCACGCAGGCCAACTTGGTGCCTGCAGGCCAGCCAGGGTGGTCCTGGACCCTGGCGCTCTTCCAGAAGCTTTCCATTGCCCTGCCTGAGATACCACTCCTGTCCCGGCCCCCACTGCTTTTTTCCTTCCTCACCTCTGTCCGGAGAGAAACTCCAGCGGAAGGTATGGGTGACACATCCTCTTCTTTACAGGCGGCAGCCTGGCAACTCCTGCAGAAAGGCCAGCAGAACCCCACTCACACCGGGCCACCCACAAAGCTGTGGCCACTCACTCCCTCCCACCAACACAGCCCCGAGACTGCTGACGGGGCCGAGAATATTCAGTCAGGCACAGCTTCAGGGGCTATTGCTGCCTGGAGCTCTGTTTATATTGACCTCAACGAGGCACACCTGGGGAGGGCGGGCCGGGAGGGTAAGGCTGCCCAGGTCAGCTAATCCACAACCCTCAGGGAATCACATTGTTGAAAATGGACCCCGCTAAGGCAGAAGAGAAGCCAAGGGAAAAAAGGACACAATGCCATTTGCAGCACCGTAGATGAGTCTAGAAGTAATCACGTGACTTGTAGTAAGTCAGAAAGTGAAAGACACATATCATATCATATCACTTATAGGTGTTACCTAAAAATGGATACCAGGGCAGATATTTCCACGGAGAAGGGCAATCACAGATTCATTAAACAAACATATGGTTCACCAATGGAAAGGTGTGAGGATTGGTTTCTTTACGATATCGGTGTTAACAGACATATACAAACACAGGTGATATATATAATCACCAAAGACCTACAGAATACCAAGAGGGGACTACTCAACATTCTGTCATAACGTACATGGGAAAAGGATCCCAGGAAGAACAGTCATCTGTATATGTGTAAAATAACCACATCTTACACACCTACAACAAGACAAACATTGTAATCAAACTTGATGTAATAAAAAATAAAAAATTAAATTAAAAACACGAACAAGAAATAGTGAGACAAACGTGAGGGGCTTTCTCCTGGCACATTCCATTCTAAACTCCAATCTAGAACACCACTTCCACTGAGGCTCTCTTGCCCTAGTAACCAGATTTGGTAAGGGGGAACTGCTGCCACCTTG